>NC_134643.1:213356262-213956262 GCF_030463565.1 Pelecanus crispus
TTTCCCTTTCCCTTTCCCGTTCCCTTTCCCGTTCCCTTTCCCTTTCCCTTTCCCTTTTCCCTTTCTCTTTCTCTTTCTCTTTCTCTTTCTCTTTCTCTTTCTCTTTCTCTTTCTCTTTCTCTTTCTCTTTCTCTTTCTCTTTTCTCTTCTCCTTCTTTTTTCTTTTATGGGTAAATGCAATGCTTCAATATGACAAGTAAATTGCTGGGCATGTCAAATTGTTACCTTGACTACTGCAGCCACTTACTTTATAACCTTTTGTTTCTGTTATTGTACCCCTCAACTTCATCCAGCAACTGTCACTAAAATAATTTTCCTTTGTCAGTGCTCAGATCATCATTCCACTGCTCTGTAGCTCCCTGCATTGCTGCCTTATCTTCTTCTGAATCAAAGCTATATGTTTTATCTCAAGTGACAGGGCCTTTTAGAAACCTGCTTACATTTCAATTTTAGATAATAATTAGGTCTCTGATTCAAGTTTACTTTCCTCCAGGTCACCTTTCCTGGACATAGTTATTGTGAAGTTTTCATCTCATAATTAACTCAGTCCCAAATAGCTGGGAGATGGAAACACACTGTGTATCTTTATTATGTGCTCTACTCTGTGCTTTACCGTATGAAGCAGAAGATACTCCAGGAGTTGAGACAGAGAACCCACATTACAGCTGTGCAGTTACTTATTTTGTGAATTTCCTGGCTAACCAAAATACTGAAAAGAAAATATATGAGACAAGCCAAACTTAATTTTCCCTTATTGTAACAGCAACAAGAAAAAGAGACATTTCTTTCTGGTTCAAACAAATTTGTTTTATTGAAAGACAGTATCTTGTTTCTTTCTTTTTTTTTTTTTTAATAATTGGAGGACAATTTCTTCAGAAATCCATTTGTAAAGAAAAAAATCACTATGTTGAAAATAGAAATTTTACTTTTTCAGCTTTTCATCCTTTCTTTTTTTCTGGTTAAAACGTTGCAACACTCAACAGGAATTTACAAGTAGTCACATTTTTCATTGAAACAGCTAAAAAAAATGCAATGAGTCCATTTGGTAGTCTAAATCTGTATAACATTTTTGCCTGAGGATCTGACTGTGCATGTAAAGCTTCCTGCTAGTAATTATACATAACACCCCTCTGCAGCAAAGAGTAATCTTCCAGCTCCCAAGACTAGTGTGATTTAACCTGCACTTAAAATAGACCTGTGTTTTACAGGTCCAAGTGAGCTCAGCAGCTACAGACAGACATAAGCACTGTCCTTAAAGGTTCATTTACTCCTCTCAGCTTGGATTTTAATCTGTACTGAACAAATCTTTTGCATCTCTTATACCACTCCCCAGTATCTCACATCCTTTCATGCTACTTTGTCTTGAAGAATGACTAGAGTTTCTTCAGGTATAAACTGGTATTGAGTATTTCACAAAAAAAACCAGACTAACCTACAGGCTTCAAGACATCTTCTGAATTCCTTCTCCAAGGCTTTTTTTACCTCTGTCAGGGACCTTTGCTATTTGCTTTCACATGCTCTTTTAAAAGGGGGAAAAGAAAGGTAAGTTTTTTTCATCTAAGAGATAGCAAACCATTTGACAAAATTTGCCCATGTTATGAATAGATAAGCAAAGAATCATTAAAACAATCTTGGGATTAGACATTTTGGAAGCAATATCTAATCTTAGAAAGTAAATTACAAAGGAATCCAAGATGACACAGATGAATTGATTTTCATACAGTGATATCAGCATGGGAATTTAGCCAAGTGATAACATCAGAAGTCAATTTACAACTTTGAAAAATACTTTTCTTGATAATAACGCACTTGAGGTTTAGGAGTTAAGTGAGGTGAGCCAGGCAGATGTAAGAGGGTTTTCTGATGCTCTTTAGAAGTTTTTTTCTTTTTTCACTTTTTACAATGCAGAACAACTCCAGAAGAAAGTTCAAAAGGAAAATGAATCTGATAGTCTTTCCCTACAACATGTGAAGTAATTAAAAAATTATGGAAGAACAAGCAAATCCTACCACATAATGGGGAGAAGATTATGGAGATACAAAACCCACAAAACAACTTTTCACATTTCCAGATAAAGAAATTGTTAACATAATGACTTAGAACTTAACTAGGGCCAAAGGTGGTTTTCTTCTGGACCAAGCCATGCCAGTAAGTCACTATTCTAGCTGCTCGCCCCCAAAGTTCTGCTGGAAATTATTGCCACCACTGATCTGTCAGGAGCTTAGTTCATATGTATGCCTTCTAATATGCTCCAGGCAGGAACAGTCAGATAAGCTGGAGTCACCATTATACACTGTTTAGGGAAACCTGGCTGATTTTTGCCTGAAGCAAATGAAAAACACTTCTTGTTCTCCTGGGAATAATGAAGACCTGAAAGTAAACGCGTCCACTGGCACATCTGGGTCGACTGGGAAGGCATTTGTCCAATGTTGGATAGAGCTTGATTCTGCTTCTTTTGCTCTGACCAAGTAATACCATATTATGCAAATATTGTCATGGACTGAGATAGCACTGTGACTTTAGACATTTTCTTGATAACACAGTCACCTTTACATAACTATTATTCTGCAAACAATCCCCAAAGGTGTCAGTTATCAGAAACCTAGACCCTTCAGTACTAAGGTCAAAATTATTAATCAGAGACATAAACAAGAAATTAAATTTGGGGAACTTTCAAATAGTAGGGAGGTAGTACACTTCAGAAAATGCATACAAATTATTATTTTACTAGATTTCCATTTTCACTGACAGTGTATAAGTTATAGGTTAAACAGATTAGTCTGACCATTCGCAGGTGAATGTGGGAAGCTCTGCATTCTTCAGTTTGTGACAGGGCAAAGAACGATGTATATTACAGACCTGTTCAGTGGATTCAACTAAAATTTCTGGAATTTTAAGCAGAACCCTTTTTTTTTTTAAGTAGAAAAGCATAGTCTGGCTTTTCTTCAGTGTTATAATTAAACCAAATGAAATGCAGGGGGCGTTGGCAATGAGAGAGGCAACGAAACAGAATAAATAATCAAAAGCCTGACTGAACAGAAATTTTTAGGATCAGAGACTAATTCCTGTTGGAAGAAATCTCAGGGGGGTCTCTAGTCCATTTTCCTTCTCACAGCAAGGTCACCTGGGTGATCAGACCAGGTTGCTCAGGGTTTCGTCCAGTCAGCACTTGAAAATCTCCAAGGATAGAGACTGCACAACCTCTCTGGGCCACCTGTGCCATTGCCTAACTGTCCTCATGGGAAAAAAAAAATAATCCTTGTGTCCAGTCTGAACCTCTCCTGTTTCAGCTTGTGCCTGTTGTCTGTCTGGTGCCCTGCACAGCTGGGAAGAGCCTGACTGTCTCCTCAGTGACTTCTCCACAGGCACTGGAAGCTGCTGTTAAGTCCCCCCAAAACCATCTCAGCTCCAGGCTGACTAAGCCTAGCTCCTCCAGCTTCTCCTCACTGGGCAAGTACTCCAGTCTCCACCATCTCAGTGGCCTCTCCTGAAATCTCTCCAGCTTATTGATGTCTTTCCTGTAGTGGAAGGTTGCCCACTGTGGAGCCAGAGCAGCTCTGGCCAGCTCTGTGTGTGTGACTGAGACGGTCAGTACCTGCAGCTGGAGTGGGGCTGTGGCCCTCAGGTCTCATATGCCCAGGTGACATCAACAGGGGTCCAGGGGGAGCTACTGGGCAGACTAGCTGTCTGAGCCCAGCTGCTGGAAGCATCCACATTGTGCATGCATATATATATACCTATAGATATAGATATACACACACATTCAGTAGTGAACCTCTAGCCTGCTCAACCAGGGAAGGGAGCAGGATGAGGCTTTTGGTGCTGTTTGTGTTTTTGCGAATACTCTTGTTGGTTTGCGATCAGTGTGGCCAGCAGGTATATATGCATATAGGTATACATGTATGCATGTATGTATGTACATATATATATATGGTGTATACCTGTGTCCTGTGTGTGTGGCTACTGGGAATACATGCTCAGCTTCACTACTGGTTGGACCTGAGGGCATGGAGCTGGGGGCACTTCACTTCTTTCATGTTGTTGTGTCCAGCCTGATTTCCCCTAATATTAAACTTTAAAAAAAATTTCTTAGGAGAAGTGATGAACACTGCGTTATTGAGAACATATTACAGGGAACCATCTTGCTGTATCAGGAAGGTTATTTGATAACATAATCAGCCTTTATATCAAGCCACAATAATTATGTTTTGGGCAGTAAGATGCATTTGTAATTATGATTTTTATTTCCAAATCTTTGTTTTTAGAAGAGGAGGAAGATGGACCTGATCAGAGAAAAACCATGGATCAGTTCATAAGTTGATATAAATCAACAAAGCTCTCTTAAAACCATATATATATTAGATAACATTGAATTTCAACAACATTTGTAATAATGTGATCTTTGATCAGACACAGCAGGATGGTGGTATGAGGATAAGAAAATGTGCTATGATTTGGTAGGTGAACAAGCAGATTGCACTTCTCTCCCAGTTTCTGATTTTAAATAATTGAAAGTGAGCTCAGAGCATTGCAATTACTGATTTTTAGGTATTCTGTTTCCCAAAGAATAGATCTAAAAATATATACACTAAGAAAAGAATACAAGCTTACTAAATAGCATGCCCTCTCATTTCTTTGTGTTCACTCTACCATGAAGACAGTGAAAGGGATTCTTTCAATGCATGCTTTTAATAGTGGAATGTGTTCTGGCATGTGAAGTGCATTTCAGCAACACATGAAACTAAAGCTGTAATAGATTAAATTGTACCCCCCAATCAAATACTACTAACCTAATTAACAAGTTGAATTAAGAACCATCAAGTATTCATCAAGAAGATTTTCCTTCTCATTAATCTCTCTAATCACGTAATCCTCAGAGTACCAACCAAGTTGCTTGGTCACATCAAATATTATGAGGATAATTAAACTAAAGCGAGAACTGAAATTCTTTTTAGTATTCACTCATTCCAAAGTGATAAAACTAGTAGTACCACTATTTCACAGTAAAAGGATTTCTGAATTTCCTACTAAATCTTATGGGCCACAAACTGGATGTGTCCAAATTCAATTTCCTCCACTATTTAGCAGAGGCATTAGGACCTCCCAGCTGATACATATGGGCTTTGCCTGGGCAATATGACTATTCATGTTCTCTAATAGCTAAGGAATGTCTTACGGCCTGCGCAAGATGCAATGTCTTTTCTACAGTCTTGTTATTAGTTGCAATTATATTGGATATTTAATTTCAGACTTATATGTGTTCAATCTGTCTTTCGTTCTCAGTCCCAGCAATCATATGTGAGTTTTCAGGTTCCACAGGTTGCATGAAAAAGGTTTCTTTAGTGTCTTTCTAGGAACCAGAAATTTTTTTCAAACGTATTCATCTGTGTACTCATGAAAACCAATATACATATAAAATTTATGAGACAAATCAGAAGCTAATGAGAGAAATTCAAATCCTGCAATGAGCCACTTCTTCCCTAGTATTTCAAAGGACCTGGACATCAGTGAAAACCTGCAAGGTTTACTGCTTTATTGTGTCAGCTCTATTTCCAAATATAAGATTTTTTATTTTTTTATTTTATTTATCTATTTATATGAGGACCTCCCTGCCATATGCCATACTGGTTACGTTACATAAAATAAATACAATTTCAGTCACCTGGAGATTTTCATTCAGGCCTTATATCAGATGAACATCTTCTTCAGGGTCACGGCTTCATCATTTTAGATACATGTGAATCTATCTAAAGTCAGAATTGTGTGTATTTCATCATCTTTAATTGCACAGAAGGAGCTTGTCCTATATACCTAAATGTAAACATACGATTTTAAGTTAAAAAAAAAAAAACAAAACATCAAGACCTGGGTTTGGAAAGCTACTCTGAATAGTCCTTTGAAACCAATATAATGAGTTTTACTATTCTAGTGTCTCTAAATCATAGGAGGACAATTTGTCCGATAGAGCATTGCATAGTTTATTGCAGTAGCACATCTCCAGGCACTCAGTGAAAGAAATCTGTGTCTCACTTTTGAAGGACTTTCTTCACATCCTAGATGTACCTAGCAGATGAGAGCATGTTTTGCAGTGTTTCTCTCTCAGTAACCGGCCTTCAACGGGTGAGGACTGTGATCTAAATTCAACATCTTTACAAATTGTTTTGGAGAGGTCATTTGAAATGCAACTTACTTTTTGCCCTTTGCATTGGTAACACTGCCCTGGGATATATTTCTGAGTACCTAAAAATCAAATAATGGTAATTTTCAAGATCTTTCCCCATATATTAACATTCCCATATATTTTCTCTTTGTTTTTCATCTAATTCTTGAGTCTTTCCTTTTCTTTCAACAAGGCCAGGTGCCGGGTCCTGCACTTGGGTCACAACAACCCCATGCAACGCTACAGGCTTGGGGAAGAGTGGCTGGAAAGATGCCTGGCTGAAAAGGATCTGGGGGTGCTGGATGACAGCCAGCTGAACATGAGCCAGCAGTGTGCCTAAGTAGGCCAAGAAGGCCAACAGCATCCTGGCTTGTATCAGGAATGCTGTGGCCAGCAGGAGCAGGGAGGTGATTGTCCCCCTGTACTCAGCGCTGGTGAGGCTGCACCTGGAATACTGTGTCCAGTTTTGGGCCCCTCACTACAAGAAGGACATTGAGGTGCTGGAGCATGTCCAGAGAAGGGCAAGGAAGCTGGTGAAGGGTCTGGAGCACAGGCCTTATGAGGAGCGGCTGAGGGAACTGGGGTTGTTTAGTCTGCAGAAAAGGAGGCTGATGGGAGACCTTATTGCTCTCTACAGCTACCTGAAAGGAGGTTGTAGTGACGTGGGTGTTGGTCTCTTCTCCCAAGTAGCTAGCAATAGGACAAGAGGAAATGGGCTCAAGCTGCGCCAGGGGATGTTTAGGTTGGATATTAGGAAAAACTTCTTTACGGAAAGTGTGGTCAAGCATTGGAAGAGGCTGCCCAGAGAGGTGGTGGAGTCACCATCCTTGGAAGCGTTCCAAAACCGGGTAGACGTGGCACTTTGGGACATGGTTTAGTGGGCATGGTGGTGTTGGGTTGATGATTGGACTGATGATCTTAGAGACCCTTTCCAACCTTAATGATTCCTAGTTTTTGCTTTCATTCAAAAATAATTGAGCCACCAAGCCAGGAAACATGAAATTAATTATTACTCTTCCCTTAACTGGTTTAGTGGTGCACTTCATAGTGTTAGGCTAATGGTTGGACTGGATAATCTTAAAGGTCTTTTCCAACCTAAATAATTCTGTGATTCTGTGATTCTTTTTGCCTTTTCTCTCTTGTTTAAAGTGGTGGCAGGCAGAGGATGACAGTGGTCTTCTAACTGCTATGGCCAAGGGTTTATTGTATGAGTAATCAACAAAATAAAAAGGAAACCTCACATTACTGCCTTGGTTTTGCCAGCTGTTCCAGAAGTGCCAGACTCAGACCATGTATTTTCAGGCTTTACTTTGAAAATTGAATTTAGATTAAACCAATCTCTGTGGACAGTGAAAATATATGAAATGTCTCATAAAATATGTAAGTTAAAAAAAAATCAGATTTATAATTAAGGGAATAACACTGAAGATTGCCTATTCCTTTATTCAATGGTCTAAAAAATTGACACAAAAGCTATCAGTGATGTCATGCTCAAATCAGTCATATGTAAGAAATAGGCCTGTATATCTTTTCTGATATCACTTTCACTTTACAGTAACAACACTGTACTCCATCCTACAGCAATAAGGAATCTAACCCTTAGGTCTTGTGTTCAGAAACCTCCAAGATCTTCAGCAATGTCTTCTTATAGTAGCTATTAGCACAGTAATGTATTAATGTAAATAAATTTGCATTTTATTATCTAAATGTTAAATGAAAAGTGTATTTGTATTTTCCACAGTTGTGGTTTCCTTTTCTATTCTGTGTGTCAAGGAATTTCTCTTCTAGTTACCTTGTATGTAAATTATAATAAATTTTGTACCTATATGTCTAAAAATATGTTCAGTTAGGACATGGGAATAAGTAGTATAAGGAATGTTTAAATTTATAACACAACTTAAGAATTCACTAAAGGTCTAATAAAAGCTTTGGGTCAGATACTTTCATGCATATCAGTGTATCTTCCTTTTTTAAGTGGAACAAGGTGGATGTGAACTAACTAGGATATTGTGTTTAATATTGTCTCTTTCATGTGTACACTAAGCCTCGAGCTTCTATCATGGATCATCTAATCATTTCTATGTGTTACCTTCCTCTGGGCCACTGCAGAGGGTAAAAGTGTTTATCAATTTATCCTGGATGACTGAGAACTTTTAACGTCCTTTGACTCATTTTCTAACCTCTCTATATGAACTGACTGGTTTTACCTGTGACTACAATGCAGTTTCCTGTTCATGAATGTTTTGAAGATCTACTTAATATTGCAGGGAAAGAAAAATTAATTGTAGATGGAAGTGTGTATGTATATAATCAAACCTACATGTGTATATATATGTATATGTATATAAAAGTATTTTGTAACCTGAGCTTTATTTTGCACCCATATCAAAAAAATCAGTCATCTGAGTTTGGTTTACCTTTTACTTCTCACTTGACCATAGATCAAAGGTATTAGAAATGGAGAAGATCTATCAGTTCATGTTCTTCAAACCCTGGAGACAAACACTGTATTGTTGCTTACACTATATATCGTGTGCTACCTATTCTTATTATAAATGTCTCAAGTAACAAAGTTTGAACATTTCCTTTAGGATTTTGTTACATAATTTGAAATCTATCACTGGCAAGTAGTTTTCCTCAAATATGGTATTTTTCCTGTCTTTAATATCAGCCGTTATTGCTGGTAATGGCACATTGTACTCTCCCAGATCACTCTTATTATCTCTAACTATTAATATCCTTCAAAAAATGTACTTTCTACTAAGCAGGTTATGTTATTTCACTTTTTAAATTTCCCATTTCTGCAAATCTTTTCTATTATTGCCTTTTAATGTAGACTTTGTTCACATGAACATGAGTGAACAATTATACCAATTGAAGAAAATGGAGAAATTATACAATTCAGTGCAACTGTAGGTTTGGATATATTTTTCTTGCAATTCTTGCCCCAAGTTTAACAAAAGTCCTTACATAGTCCAGTGAATTAATAATGTGAATTAGATATTGTAGACACTAGAAACCCCACAAAAAAGGTCTTCTATAACTCACTGTTGGTATCAGTCTTGCTACTCTGTTCATCATTAATCTCTCTGCTGTTGACATCTATTTACAACGTGTTATCTTTCTAAATAATGTTTTAATCTCTTCTCAACATTCAGCTCCCTCTGAAAAAATAAAATCATTATTAAAAAATCTCCAGTGGTCACAAATATGATTTTATAGCTTTACCTGTGTATTTCTCTGATTTTATGTAATTCTGACTTGGTTTAGGGAGATGATTTCTTTATCTTCATGGGTTGTATGTTGCTAAATACTACATTGTTGCTAAGCATGTGTTAAATAAATTAATCCCCTGTGGCCCTTAGCCCAGGAAATATGTGGTTATCACATTAGTGAGAAGCCACAGGTTTTGTATTAATTTAACAACACAGGTCTCAGAATGTGCTGATCCCTGTCTGGACTTGTCTAGTCTTGAGTTTATTCTAGACCATTTTATCTGCAATAACAAATTGTCTAACTGTGAGGTGATCAGCGTGTGACTTGTGTTAGTATTAATGTAGCTTTTTGTAATTGCAAAGTTTTACCTTAAAACTTATACAAGATATGGTAATCATCTAGCAAACAAAGTGTTTATTGGCAACTAACTGTGTCGACCAATAGGGAAAGAAGCATTAGCAACAGACCATTTGAAAACTCAAAAAAGCACCAACAGCACCCAAAGAGAAAGAACTCCTAACCTTCAACATCATACTACTCCCAGTGAAGGACCTGGGATTTTGACAAGCTTTCATAACAACAGATAGGAAAGGTGAGCACAAAAGAAAGGGGCTGAATGTCAAAAAATTATGCATATCCTTTTTAACTGCATTTTAATAGCAATTAGAAGTGATTGCTGGGTTGTTTGTTTGGGTTTTTTTTCTCTAAATGTTGTTATCATAAATGGACTAAGAAGGGCTATTATTTGTATTTTCATTAGACCATTAAGATATTAATTAGTTGAACAAATCATAATTCTTGGTTCTGCATATAATATGCTCCTTTTTTTCAGAGCTCTTTAATTTTTTTCCCCAAAATTTTAAATATAACACATTCTACTATAGTTATGACTGAAGAGGCTTCATCACAAGCACAGTACTATTTTGAGCTGACCTTTCGAGAATTGTATTTTGATGTTGGATATCCACCTTGAAACAACCTGGACCTCATTTTTAGAAATCTTGACCTTCCCTAAGTCTTTAAAAAAAAAAAGGGAAAGAGAGACCAGAGACCACTGAACATAGAAATCTAAAATCTGTGATATTGACCTTTAGCAGTCATTTCTGAAAATATGACCAACGGCTTTTCTAGCCTTTGTTGTTGTTGTTGTTGTTAAACATTAATTTTACCACTTTACCAGACACTGAGGTGACATAAGGCAAATGTCAGTTTTTCACTGTGATTTGAGGATGAGAACGTCATACAGGGCTCCAAACTTCCTAAGACATGTAGGGAAAAAATGATTTTTCATCCTAACCATGAGAGAGATGTTGGCTAAGATAGTAAGCTAAAATAACAGTACTGGAACATCATCGTGCTGCTCTTGCTGCTTCTGCCTCTCTCCCTTGCCTGCTATAGTGACAGCTGCATAGACCCAGCTCTTGCCTCATTAGCAGCAGCCTCTGAAACCCTGGGTTTTCAGGACTCTGGCATAAATAAACTAGGCAGCAGGCTTGTGGCTGTTTTCCTGCCCTTGATTGTATGCTGTTCTCCACATCTGCTTACTTTTCTTGTGCCAATGGAGAGCTCTGGATATTTCTCATATGCTCCCCACCCCCCAGCCTTGCACATCTTTGACATTTTCTGAATTCTTCCTGACTTTTCTGTAAAGGTTGTCACTTGAAACACCCTACAGTGCTCCTCAAACTTCCTGAATTCATCAATATTCATCAAGTGTCCATGTGACCACACCTCTTTCCCAGTCTCAACTTCCCCTCTGTCTCTCTGTCTGTGCAGTGCTTTTATTTGTGTTTCATTCTCTGAAATATTCTCCTCCTGTCCCTTCTTTAATAATTCTATAGCCTGATAAATAACTTTATTAATACTCTCAAGATGAAACCATACCAAGCTATGCAATCAACACATTTCCAAACAAACAGGCAGAGATTCCTTCTTGTTACGATATTACTACAGGTGGGTGGTCCCTTTGTATGAGGTAAGACGACAGTTGTGTTCTACTATTTTTTCCTCCTTTGTAAGCATGTCTTTATAACCTTGTCTTCTGAACTGGCAAGTCACAATTCTGAGAGAAGAATTGAACAAGTGATTGTGGAATGCAGATGAAAAGGTTTTATAATCTTTGGCCACATGTTAGGATGAGATCTACATCTCCTAGCTCCTCCCTGCCCCCGTTTCTATCTTCTAAAAGAAAAAAATGGGAATGAGGATGAGGAAGCGGTGGGTTACAATGTGTTTCAGGAAACCCCCCAGTCTAAGCAATTAGAAGACTATAATGAAAAACACATGCTAAAATATGGCCTCTCTCAATCACTTGGACTGCAGCCTGAGGCACATGGTATTGGCTTATGACTGTGCTCATTCATCCACATGTTACTGTTACAGGAAAAGTAAATGCTAGGGCACATTACTATTTATCCTTCTTACTTTCATTAAGAACTTGAACCAGCCTAAAAAGAAACACTAGTTGAGAAGCAGAGGTTTTAGGCCATGAGTCCCTATAAAACTGCATCCTTGTTTCAACTAATTCAGCACCTTAGGCAAAGTAGTGTGGGTGGTTTTTGTGTAGGTCATAGGAAATGGCTATCAGGAGTTAGCACACAGGCTGTTATTAGTAACTGAAAAGATGGCTTGTACAATCCTTGCTCCAGAAGTATTGTGAAAGGACGCAAAGCTGCGTTGTTATACCTTGCTCTGCACATGGAGCAGAGCTCCTCTACCCATCACGTGCATCCTCCAAATAAATAAAGGAATCATAGAATTATTGAATTATTTAGGTTGGAAAGGACCTTTAAGATGATCAAGTCCAACCATTAACCTAACACTGCCAAGTCTACCGCTAAACCGTGTCCCTAAGTGCCACATCTACACATCTTTTAAATACCTCCAGGGATGGTGACTCCACCACCTCTCTGGGCAGCCTGTTCCAACACTTGACTACACTTTCGGTGAAGAAATTTTTCCTAATATCCAATCTAAACATCCCCTGGTGCAACCTGAGTCTGTTTCCTCTCATCCTATCATTTGTTACTTGGGAGAAGAGACCGACACCACCTCACTACAACCTCCTTTTAAGTAGTTGTAGAGAGCGATAAGGTCTCCCCTCAGCCTCCTTTTCTCCAGGCTAAAGAATCCGAGTTCCCTCAGCCACTTCTCATAAGATTTGCTCTCAAGACCCTTCACCACCTTTGTTGCTCTTCTAAAGACACACATCTAAGGACACATCTGAGAAGGGCTAAGTCATCGTACACTCTCCTTCAAAAAATCTACAGGCCTGAAGCATGTCCACTGTTTGAAGTACTTCAGAAAATAGCCACTGCATTAGAATTCTGTAACAGAAAGCTTAAAAAAAGTATTAAAATCTCATTTCCCTCTCCTAGGGCAAATAGGAAAGGCAAGCTTCCCAGAGTCTGGCTATTTAATTTGTTCTTTTTTTGTTAAGAGTTAAGTTTTAAATATTTTTGTACTTACTGAACTAAGTCTGCTAATAGCCATTCACTGTTGGCAAATTTAACTTGCTACTGCTTATGGTTATAAATAAAGGCAAATGATCGCATTGCGTTGCCATCTCCTGTTGTGATTCTGTTATCCTTGTGAAAAGTAATCATTAGCACAATAAATCTGTGCAATCTAATTCATGAATGACCCATGACACAGGGTCATAAAATCTCAAGATGCCAAAGCTTATTTCTCCATCTGGATTGTTTCCAATTGTACATGATTTAGGGTGTTTATTTTTAAATTGTAATTTTATAAAATAACAGAGCATTCACCAGACTGTCTCAGAAATATTCTACATAACATGGTATATTTTATGCTCAGGAACATTAACAGTTATGCAATCTATATTTTCTGTTTATTCACGTAAAGAACAGAGATTGTACAGGAAGCATTTGTTCTCACTATATACAGTATTCTTCTTTTGGAAATATTTGCTGAGATGTCCTATGAAAGCAGTACTATGACAAACCAACAAAACAGATGGATATTTTTCAGAAAGGGGGAGAGGTTATTTTACTTTCCAGTAAAGGTTAGACTTACTGCCTAAAGAGCTAAAGAGCTAAATTTGAACAATAGTGTTGTTATTTTATTGTTAAGAAGTTCTGTTTTCTTCCTTAATTTGAAAATCTAAAGAGATCAGGAGAATTTTAGTAGAACTGGTCATTGGTTTATTGTTTTTAATAAAAAAAGCAGTTTTAATTCTCAGAACGTTATTTCCTAAATATAGCAACACCATTATAATGAAATATTTACAATATTTTCTTTTTTTTCCTATCATGTAGTTGAAGAGAAGGGAAAAACTAAAAATAAAATAAAATTGCTTTATTTTCTTTATATAGAAAAATAGTTTTGTTGAAAGACACTTTCCAGTGGTTCTGCCTTGAATGTTCCTAAGATCTAAGTAAAACTTTTTTATTAGGTAATTATTCCAAAGACAAATATGTACACAATTAGGGTTAAAACTTGTCATTTTCAAATTCTTTTACATCTTTAGTTTTATTACAGTGTTCCACTGCTATTGGAATCACATATACTATTAATTCAAAAATGAGAAGAAGAAAACATTCACATCTATACTGAGTCCTGAAAAATCTACATAGCTTTTTAGTGATGGGCAAAGCAGGAAATATTTACTTTAATAATAATTCTATAAATCAACTGTTGCAATCAGAATATTTAGAAAGAGCTGCAGTACCACCAAAATTGTTCAGATTGCTTGATAGCATTTCAATTTCCATAAGCTTTTAGCCTGCTGTTGTCTTTGCTTTTACTAGTTTGAATACATTCATTTTCAGCTGGTTTAAATTGGATACTTAAATTAATGCATTGTCAATTTGCTCTTATGGCAGAATAAAATTAAAGTAGGAAACATAGATGTGGCGTAACGATAATATAGTTCTAAAGATGTTCCTATCTGCCAAAAATATACACAGTCACTAGCCAAGTAAACTTAATGACACTCGCAAAATAGTATTGGTGAAGGCTATTAACAAGATGTTCGCTTTAAAAGTTATATTGTTGTTCAAAAAGAAATTATATTATTGAGTTTAACTGGCTGAATGTACACCTATTACTTTTGCAAGTAGTTTAGATAAAGCAAAAACAAGAACAAAACATAATAGACACTGTCTCCCACAGCATTCTCCTAAGGAAGCTGGCAGCTCATGGCTTTCATGGGCATACTCTTCGCTGGATAAAGAACTGGCTGGGTGGCCAAGCCCAGAGAGTTGTGGTGAATGGAGTTAAGTACAGTTGGCAACCAGTCACAAGCCAGGGCTCTATTTTAGGGCCAGTCATCTTTAATATCTTTATCAATGGTCTGGATGAGGGGATTGAGTGCGCCCTCAGTAAGTTTGCAGACGACACCAGACTGGGTGGGAGTGTCAATCTGCTGGAGGGTAGGATGGCCCTGCAGAGGGACCTGGACAGACTGGACCGACGGGCCGAGGCCAACTGTATAAGGTTTAACAAGGCCAAGTGCCAGGTCCTGCACTTGGGTCACAACAACCCCATGCAACGCTACAGGCTTGGGGAAGAGTGGCTGGAAAGATGCCTGCCTGAAAAGAACCTGGGGTGCTGGATGACAGCCGGCTGAACATGAGCCAGCAGTGTGCCCAGGTGGCCAAGGCGGCCAACAGCATCCTGGCTTGTATCAGGAATCGTGTGGCCAGCAGGAGCAGGGAGGTCATTGTCCCCCTGCACTCGGCGCTGGTGAGGCTGCACCTGGAATACTGTGTCCAGTTTTGGGCCCCTCACTACAAGAAGGACATTGAGGTGCTGGAGTGTGTCCAGAGAAGGGCAACAAAGCTGGTGAAGGGTCTGGAGCACAGGCCTTATGAGGAGCAGCTGAGGGAACTGGGGTTGTTTAGCCTGGAGAAGAGGAGGCTGAGGGGAGACCTTATCGCTCTCTACAACTCCCTGAAAGGAGGTTGTAGTGAGGTGGGTGTTGGGCTCTTCTCCCAAGTAGTTAGTGATAGGACAAGAGGAAATGGGCTCAAGCTGTGCCAGGGGATGTTTAGATTGGATATTAGGAAAAATTTCTTCACAGAAAGGGTAGTCAAGCATTGGAACAGGCTGCCCAGAGAGGTGGTGGACTCACCATCCTTGGAAGTGTTCCAAAACCGGGTAGATGTGGCACTTTGGGACATGGTTTAGTGGGCATGGTGGTGTCGTGTTGATGGTTGGACTGATGATCTTAGATACCCCTTCCAACCTTAACCATTCCTAGTTTTTACTTTCATTAAAAAGTAATGCAACCACCAAGCGAGGAAACATGAAATTGCTACTCTGCCCTTAATTGATTTAGTGTTGGACTTGGTAGTGTTAGGTTAATGGTTGGACTGGATGATCTTAAAGATGTTTTCCAACCTAAATGATTCTATGATTCTATGATTCCATTAGTATTGCCACATGCTCCAGTACTTGTGTCCTTGATATTTAAGTTGAATGTTCTTTGAATGAAAACTGGAAAATCCTAGAACACCGATATAATGTTTAAACATTAATTTAGCTGGAAGGGAACCAGAAGGCAAGCAGCAAGAAGTCCAAAATTTAAAGTCTCACATTTTTATCTCCAGGAAGAATTACAGTGTTTTTTAAGAGCCTATCTGATGACCTCTTGCTCATGCCAAATAGCTCTTGGTACAGCCACTAGTAGCCATGCTTAGCTATCAGCGTATCAGATATCACTGCTTGGCTGGTCTCAATGTTTGCTCTTCATTACCGAATTGGTACCTCACAATGAAGCATTGAAGTTATACAGTAAGGAGGAGGGGGTTTTTGCAAGAAGCTCCTTCCTTCTTTTAAAACCTTAATGGGCTATTGACAGCACACAGTAACAACTATTTGGATTTTGTACTTGTTTTTAAATTTGGGCTTTCCAAATTTTTTCTTTAGCAACATTACAGAGTTACTTGCATATCTGATAACTGTAAGATTTTAGGTTGCTATTCCACTTGTCAACTGTAGGGCTGTTATTCAACTTTTTTGAGTTACAGACCATGTATAGTAGAAAATTTTGTGTACCTACTCCTTTATGTTCGAGAGCATAAACACCTTCTTATATATTTTGTATGTGCAGGTCACATTGTGCCTGTTTGTGTCAACAGAGAAAAAAAATGTCTACCTGGCTGGATTCAGTGACAGCAAAGCTGCTAACAGTGTGGTGCCAAAGCCCTGGAGTAGGAAGGACAAAACCAGCTGATGTCTTTGCATTTCCTCTGGGTCGGTTGTACCCCAATGCACATACTTGGCAAGTGCTGAAGGTGTCCTTTTGTCCTGTCCCTTGGGGGTAGGCAACTGGGCATTACCTCCTCAAACCCAGTCCCAATTTTGCTACATAAGCACAAAACTATTAAAAACCTGACCCAAAGAATTTGAACTTATAATTTCAAAAACAGCTCTGAATCACTCTATTTCTGGAGTGTCCTGCTTGAGAACTGTTAAAAGGCTTTAGGGTTTGGGGACAGGTTGAGTGACTTTGCACTTTTGGAGAGAACATACTTTGGTGTTGCAGTTCTGGCATCAGCAGTGCAATAAAGGTCTTGTGTTGTCTTGGATCAATAAGTCTGTGGACAAAACAAAACTCTGGAAGCATGCTTTCACATAGTAGCTCAAGACCCACCTATCCTTATTAACACAGAGTGAAATATAGTGTCTAACTGCTGTGGCATATCTTTGCTTAGTGACTCAGCTACACATCTTGTTATTTTTCTTTTCCTGTTTAGGGGGTAGAGCTGACAATGTACTGCCTCTGTAGCTTGAAAGCCATTTATGTTTGAATGCTGCAGTTCACTGTGCACTCTTCAAATTCAAATTTACTTGAGTTAATTCACTTAACTACAGAGAATCATCTTCCTCTGGAGATTAGTGGAAGAGGTCACTTCTTTCAAATCAGACATTTTAATCATTGTGATCAAGACTGTCTCCAGTGCTTGCTGCTGAGAAAGTGTCATTTTCCTATCTTTAAGTCTTTGTTACTTTACAAGGATTATATTGGCACCATCTTTTTATTGCTAAGTTTTTTTGGTGGTTTGGTTTTTTTTTTTTTTTACATCTTGGAGAAAATCTCTGGTTTGGGCAGGGGAGTGGGGGGATGGTTCTTCACACAATGTTACACACAAGCAGTTACTTCCATACATTGAAGTAGAGAAGTTATACTACAGTACCTAACAAGAAAAGATATATGTTTCTAAATGTAGTGAACTTGGAGTAATTTTCTTGTCATTTTGAAATTGTAGACAAATCAGTCTAAACCTTTTCTACCAACTGAGGCAGAAAAAACCATAAATTTTGAAGGAACTACTGATGTGATATGAATAATAAGAATCAGTGATGCTGGAAGACATATTTCTTACTACAGATATTGAAAGTCTTAATACAAAGTTGAAAACTGGTAATACCTTCAAGTTTATTTATTTCTTATTTTCCCATGAGAAAAATATTTTTAACACAAGGTGTACTTATAATGCTAGATCAATATTGCATATGAACATGAAATCAAATATTTAATCATGTATGATGCCCAAACCACATATAAAACTTCTCATTGTATTTGCTCGACACAGAAACATTCACAGCAGAGCAAGCATGAGATGGTCTACAAAGATGAGTAAGACAAGTGGGATCCTATTTTATAACAAAATTAAAGTGGGTCTGTTTGAAGCACTATGCTAGAGTGTTGTAATAACATGAGTGGGCATTTTTAAATGATACAACCTATGTGGTTTCCAGTAGCATTGTAGTAATTTTAGTCATATCTGGAACAAGCAGAATAATTACCGTGGGTATTGTTCTACAATATGTGTCTTCTGGCCCCAAAGCTAATTGGTTTGATGGAAGTCCAGGGATCTGCACTGTACTGCAATTTGTAATGTGGGCAGGCCCCAGAAGGATCTGGCTTATTTGTTCTAGCAAAACAGAGGTCAAGAGGGATAGTATTGCTTGCTATTAATATATGAGGGAGATAAATGCCAAACAAGGGAAAAAAAACCCAAACCATTTAAGCTAAAGGACAATGTTGGCACAAGAACAAACTTGTTTAAATATCCCTGAATGAATTTAGGCTCAAAATCAGAACAGGTTTTCCAGCCAGAAGGTTGGTCCAGAATAGCTTTCTGACAGCTGTAAGTAGGCATAAGAATATTAACTAGTGTTAAAATGGAGAGCAATCCATTTATGAAAGAGATTGTTTTATGCAGTTACCTGAAACAGTAGGAAGGGGATAAGCTCTAGAGGACTTCTCCAGTTCTCATATCACCTGCCCCGCCTCCCCTCCCAAATGACAGGTTGGGACATCAAACCACATTCGCCAAATCTAACCTTCAGCATCTAACAGAATCTGGTCCATGTAGCTCATTGCAGTGGAGAGAATTAGTAACATGCAGAAAGCTGTCCCAATTGTCAAAAATTCAAATTGTCTTGAATAAGTATTATCTCTCTTTGCTTTTCATCTATAAAGCATAGCAAGATTGTATGCTTAAATTATGTACCTAAATTCTGTGGGATTAAAGTTGGATGGTACCATCTCCTATCAGACTGACCATTATTTATCACATTTCCCCTTTTTTTCTCCAGCTTTTAGTTATTTCTTGATATACATTTAGACTACACAGCATTTGTCATGGCTTCAAGCTTTACTGCATTACAAAGACTCTTTAATAACTAAATAACGGTATCACACAGTGAATTTTTAATCATTAATGAAAGTGCTATTTAACCAGTAAATAATGATTTCTTTTCTTTTTTTTTTCATTCAGTATCTTTTTCCTCATGTGATACCCTGTGGAATAAGTTAAACCAAATATTTAAGATGATGTCAATATAATCCTATTTCAATAATAAACACAAAAGACAACTCTCATGAAGCCTAAGTAGTCCTTAGAGTACAGCACACAGTACTGGAAGCATGACAAACATTTTGACATAGCTATATTACCATAGCTGAAAAGAAAATCTTTAGGACCAAAGAACCTGATGTGGCAGCAATTACCTTTGCAAGACTATAGCTGATTCTGCCCAAACTCAAAGCAAGACTTTGCAGCCTGGGTTAGATATATAGGAAAGAAACAATGATGGAAGAACTGTTGGATAAGGAAAAATTTCTGACTGTGAATGTTTAGTCTCCAATTAAACTTTTAAGAGGAAAAATTTAAGCCAGCATAGCGTTAAATTTAATAGAAGATAAATGTCAGCTCAAAGATTGGCACAGTGGCTACTTCAGCTGGAAACTGATGACAAGAAGACTACTAATCATAAGGAAATGCCAAATTACAGGTTAAGGTGTTTCTGATTTTCTCTATATGCTTTAATGATGAAAGAAGATACAATTTTCCTAAGGATGTTTACTGTTGAAACACTATTTATCACAGTGAGTCAGCAATGATTCAGCATTTATCAGAGTCGTGTGCACAGTTGCATTACCTGGTGTCCCTCTGCAGTCTGTGTTTCTCTCTAGAAATACCACTTACAAATGCTCCAGCTTCTCTGGACAGTGGCCCCTGAGGAGGAGAGTCACAAAATCCTCCCCACTAAAACTCTGAGCAGCAAAGTCACTTCTCAGCTTTGCTGCATTTCAGTCCTTTCTGTGAGGAATTTACTAGCGCTGCAGGATTTGGCTCCGGTGTTTGCCTTTCCTGTGCAGTACTCCCACTGAAGCCACTCTGAATTTGTCCTACAATACCATGAAGGCTTGTTTCCTAATTCAAAACACAGAGTTACATTTGCTTTTGAGTTACCACACTACTCATCCCAGCTAGTCAAGGACCCTGTGATACCACTGTGGAAAGACCACACTGGGAGTACAGTGGCACTGCTGAAGTGTTTACAGGAGCCTAGGAGCTGGAGTATATGCAGATCTGTATTTCTGTGGAGCTGGATTGTGATCAGATATGTTCTTAGACTTTTTAAACTGCTGTAAGTGGAATGCAAATGCTAGTCTGACCCTGCCCAGAATCAGGCCTATGGGGATATGTCTCCAGTGGGAAAATATATTAGGACTTCACATCACACACTCTGAGTTTCTTACTAATCTCTTTAACCATAATAATACAGTATTATCTGGCCATGCTCCAGTAACATTGGTAATAGTTATAGGTGAAGATTTCCCCAGCCTCCCCCAAGACAGAGACTCATTTCCTTATTGCTGCAGAATGAAAAGCTTGTAAAACCTCTGGGAGAAAAAAAAAAGTCTTGTTTTATCCAAATGAATCTTCCATCTGAATGAACATACGGTACACTTTTAAAACAATAATTAGCCTACCATCAATCAGGAAGAAAGAATAGGCTCAGAGTATCAGTGCTTTAAGAAACAGAAACAACAGATCTTGGAACTGACTTTGCAGGTCTCCAAAATATGAAATATAATTAGCCGGTGAGAATTTGAGCTTAATATATTATTAAACCTTGAAGCTGAAAATTAATTATTGCTATCAAGATTAATTTGAATCTAGGGGAAAAGGAAGGTGAGCTATAAACTAAAGAATTCAAATAAATCTGCTTTTCATATACTTTTGCAAATCGTTGTGAAGGCTTCCTTGCCTTCATTACCTGTGCAGGTTAAATACATTGGTTACTATTCAAATGTATGATTTTTTCAGAAAAAAAACCTATTGGCATGTGCGATACATTCTCAATATAAAGACAATATGTTGTAGAGTCACAGAATAGTAAACTGAGGCACTAAAACTTTCATTGAATTTCCTGCTCTTACAAATCAAATCCAAGATTGCAGAAGAAATCTAGGTATCTTTCATCATTATAAATGCTGTTTTCAAGGCAGCTGAGCCTAGAGGCTGTGCTTTGTAGTCTACCACTGGAAGGCAGAAGACCAAATTCTTCTAGGACTCATTTTTTACTGTGGTTGCTATCTTTGGGATAAAGTTTACAAATTGTGTCCTATATTCCTTTTGCATTTGTCTCCCTCGGTTACCTGTTAACATGGGTTAACATCTACTTTTTCATATAAATTCTTTCTGAAGATACACACAGAGTATTTACAAAAGCATAAAGACAGATATTCATATAATTTTGCAGAAAAATTTAGCCTTTGTCTTCTGTTTTTTAATCTGCACACATCAGCTAGAAAAATGTAGAGGAGTATTTTTAGCTTCATTATATCAAAAATAATACTGAACCAAAGTTATATGTTCATAGGCATACAGCCCATTTTTGTAGGGAATCCAGGGTGCCTCGTTCCCTTTCAACTGCTCTGCTCACCACTCTGCCTCTTAGCAACAGCAACCCATTCTCAGATTTGGTTTTGTACTCTTTTTTTCTAAAATGTCCACTCAAACTATTTTCTTTTTATGGCACTGTCCTGGTTTCAGCTGGGATAGAGTAAATTTTCTTCCTAATAGCTGGCATAGTGCTGTGTTTTGGATTTAGTATGAGAATAATGTTCATAACACACTGGTGTTTTAGTTGTTGCTAAGTACTGCTTATGCTAGTCAAGGACGTTTTAGTTTCCCATGCTCTGCCAGGTACACAAGAAACTGGGAGGGGGCACAGCCAGACGAGTTGATCCAAACTGCCCAAAGGGCTATTCCATACCATATGGCGTCATGCTCAGTATATAAACTGGGGGGAGTTGGCTGGGGGGTAGCGATCGCTGCTTGGGGACGGGCTGGGCATCTGTTGGTGGGTGGTGAGCAATTGCATTGTGCATCACTTGCTTTGTATATTCTTTTATCATCATTATTACTTTATCTTCCTCTGCTGTCCTACTATACTGTCTGTACCTCAACCTATGGGTTTCACTTTTTTTTTTTCATGATTCCTTCCCCCACCCCACTGGAGCAGGGGATGTGTGAGCGAGCGGCTATGTGGTGCTCATTTGCCGACAGGTTAAATCACAGCAGGCACTTAAGTTCTTCCTAATTTTTACAGTCCTTCCATAGGGTAGACATAAGATTTAAATTAGGCATCCTGTCTCATTCTTCTTACTTTCATCTTCCATTTTACCTTTGGGGTAGGAAAGAAATACAATCAGTTTCCATAAGTGATCCCTTTAGCTCTCAGAATATTTAAGATGGCATGTGCTAAAGCTAGCTGGAAGACAAGATCTTGGGAGTAAAAAGCCAACCTGGGTAGATGTGGCACTTCGGGATATGGTTTAGTCTAGTCTACCCTTAATTGGTTTAGTGTGGACTTCGTAATGTTAGGTTAATGGTTGGACTGGATGATAGAATCATAGAATCATAGAATGCTTTGGGTTGGAAGGGACCTTGAGAGATCATCGAGCCCAACCCCCCTGCAGTAAGCAGGGACTGAACCTGAACCTTATTAGCACCATGTTCTAACCAACTGAGCTAACCCGGCTGGTCATCTTAAAGGTGTTTTCCAACCGAAACAATTCTGTGATTCTATGATTCTATGATTAACCCTTTATGTCCAGGCATTAATTATGAACCACACTCAAAGCCACTTACAGCAGTATTTGAATATCTGAGTCTAGGATGGACAAAATCTGTAGGTATCTTAAGGTATTTACAAGAGACAAAAAGATCAGAAAGTCTATACATGTGAGCTTTTATAGTGGATAAGTCCTTACTGATCTTTCCTTAAAAGAAGGGGAAGAAACAGGGTTCTTAATTTAGCATGGAAAATGAAATGGTCTGGGGAATGGACTGTTATTTATCAAATCTTTAAGCTCTTTTCTAGACTACACTGTTCATTACAGATTACTGGGCCACTTAGCATAATGGTAAATATTCCATGAGAAAAATCTAAGTTATTTCTAAGTTAACATTATGTTTCATTATGTCATGGAAGGAATAGAGCACCAAACAGTATGACAATGAGAAGTTCAATTTAGTAAAATGAGCAAATGATGGATAGGTTGTGTCAGCAAAAGATTTTCATACATTCCCATCCAAACATACACACACAATTAATGGAGACATGCCCCAATTAGCACTCCAGTGAGCTGGTATAGCGAAGCCAAGGGGACTGCCAGACTCCCTCCAGGCTTGGACTGCCTCCAACCACTCTCCACGTCAGGCTCTTGGGTGACGAGAGCACAACACCCCCAACATCTTCCTGTGGGCAGCAGCTGCAAGGCATCCATTGAGAAAGTTTAAGAGAAGAAATCTCTGCATATTTCACAGCTGAGAGTTTTCAAAGGCTCTGTAATGATCCTGTTACTCCCTTGCAGAGCAGTGCTTCCAGGTAACCCACTGGCATCAGTCTTCCAGCACTGCTGCCTTGCTTCTTCCTAGACTTGGGGACATGGGCCACGGACTTCCTTACAGGGGAACACTTACTGGTCACATGGTATAACCTTGTCAGAGGAACCACACCTGAATTTCTTGAGAGCTTCAGAGAGCTTGGGTTCACTTTTCTTTCTCTTTGTTGCCATTGTAGAAAGCAACAAAGAAAACCAAGTAATGGACAAGCAAAAAGACAGCAGATACTAAGCATCTGGTCATCTATCATAGGTCATTCTTCATTCAGTAATCTGACCCCAGGTCTTCATTCCACTATTCTTCCCTACCATCAGACTTGTTGGAATTTCTTATAGGGAAATAAAGAGCATGGGAAAAAGAGTCTCAGTCAAATCCATTCTCTGTGTTCCTTCAGAGAGGCTTTAATCTCATTTGCACCCAGTTCTGGTTTAGCATGGAGCCAGAACTTTAATGACTTATTAACTGCTTTTTTCTCAACATTCATTTATTCACATTAACAGGCTTGTACCATGTGAACTACAGACTTTTATGGTGCAAGCTATTATCATACCTGCAGGATGCTGAAAGGGAGATCCCACACTGTTAATGTGCATTTGTTGGCAAGGCAGAAATAGGCAAACTGCATGATAGGCACAATAAATTTTAGTTCCCTGATGGACTGCAATACAAGGTGAAGGGTGGACAATTCTATCTTGTCTGCAAGGGTGGTGTACCCAGATATGGAAAGGGAAGTCAAAAGCAAGCTTACAGCTGCACAGCACAGACCAAAGTATCTGCTGCAGAATCTCTCTCTTGAACATTGATTTTATCCCAACAAAACTTAAGCATGTAACAAGGTGCCTAAATTAGGAAAGCAATCCTATAAGGCTACATTATGGTAAGAGAAAGATCATGCTGGAGGCTTGTATATATATGGATAGGTTTTAATGGCTTTGATTTAGCAGCAGAGGAAACATGAAGTGACTACACTCTTCATTTAGGTGTTTCTTTTAAGAACATATATGTGGCTGGGATGAATCTGGGACAGGGTTTACAGCATATCTGGGTAGGAGTTTCAGTTGTTAAAGGTTCTTTATGTTTTGTTTTCTTTTCTTTTTCTTACTAGCCTAGAAAAGGATTTATTTTCTATGAAGCTGTGCTTTCAGTATGGTGGAATATTCTGGCTTTCACTATTTAAAATGTTATAGTTTTGAATGGAAAACAGTAGTAATGTTAAAAAACATTCACATACTACAGTTATGTCAGCTTGCTCATATTAGTTAATTCTAAGACACACTTGCCCAATTTATCCAATACCTCTTTGCTGTGGGACCATCCCTGGCAGAAGGCTTAATTAAGAAGAAGAGGAGATCTTATTGCAAACTCAGTCTCATGTTTGTTTAAGATCAGAATTTACAGGCTGGTAAAACATCACAACTACAGTCTGAGTAAGTGTAAAAATGAACCTTGTCTTCTGTTCAGTGTTTTCCCTTCTTCAAAATCCAACAGCTGATTGATGGCTTTTATTTTTCCTTTTTTTTTTTAATGACACAAATTAATTCTAATTCCCTGCTCACTGCAGGGGGGTTGGGCTAGATGATCTCTCAAGGTCCCTTCCAACCCAAAGCATTCTATGATTCTATGATTCTATGATACACAAAACTGAAAAAGACTTAATTAAAAGTCCACTAGCAAGGGTTGTAAGTATAAATAGGTTGAAACACCATTACTTTAGCTTCCTCCAGCCCTTTTGGAATCCTTGGTAAAATTTTTATGGACTGCTATAACACCTGAATCTTATACCACCTTAAAATTATTATTCTTAAGCTGTACTGGTGTCCCTGTTTTTTAACATCAAACATCAGATTTTCAACTGCCAAAGGTGAATTGGCAGGATAATTATGTGAGATACAACATTCTATGTATAAATAGTAAATCAAAAGAGAGCTCATTTACTTGGCACATTTCTATAATGCCAGAGAAAATTTTCACTTGAACTGTTTGAAACTTCAGATTGTGAAATGAGTGACTTTGAAAATACCCATGACAAATGTATATTGACAGTACTCTGAAACACATTCAAACATATATTTGTGAAAAAAAAAAATGAAGTGCATCAAAGAAAACTTATCAGAAATTTCTACAGTACTCTACACCATCTTTCATGCTAGTGAGAACATCTTCTGGTTTCACCATTACTGCACAGACCTTTTTGGTGAAACATGAAACGTGTGTGAAGTAGTTTCTGACCGTTAACCGTGTTGCTGGTAATATGGTGTCTATGCTGTCAGCCTGTTCAGTGAAGAAGCAGGTAGCAGTGATGTTATTTGCAAACAAGCTGTGCAGTTTCCTTCAGATTTTTACTTGAAAACAGAGGTGTAAATGTTAGGCATATTTGTTTTAAGAGTTTGGCTCTCTTGCTCATTCCCATACATATATGTATCTGTATTTTGAGCAAGTACCATGAGGATATGGAGCAGTGAATAGTCACTATATCCCAAGGGACTGTAGGGTATATTTCTCCTCACAGTCTTATACAGAATTCCTCTTTTGACTGCATGACAGAGACTGAATAAAAAGTAATTTCTGACACTTCCATAAAAGTTTCAGTATATTTATCTCAGAGACAATTATCTCTGCTTCTCATAACTGAGGGAGGGTCTCTACCTTCAGCTCTTCTTTTGAGATCTCACTTTCCTTTGTCACATTGTTCTATGTGTTCAAAAGCAACTCAAGAGCAGCATTAGTGTTTCCAAGAACTGGCATTTTTAATAGGGATAGCTCTGATTTTAGGCATGCATAGAAGGAAGGTTTTTTTTTTTTTTCTTTTCATTGCTCACTACTGCACAGTGGAATTATACAGAAATACAAAGTCATGCTAAGAAAGAGGAAAGACCAGCGAACTATTCTGAACAGAAAGATATGCAGTTAAACTGAGTCAGAAAATATGTTCCTCCCAAGAGAAAAATATAGAGTTATTGGAGAAAAAGATTAATATCTGGGTTCTCAAATGCCGTTGTAGGGCCTTGGAGTTTCGGAAGAATAGATGCCTCCTTATCTTTTTCCCTCTGTACACCAGGCTTGAGAGTCACTCTGTACTGTCCACTGTGAGTTGTGTTCTCCCCTTTGGAAAGGTGAAGCAGTGCAGCTGGAGGTTGTGTAGCCACAATGTATTCAGATGATGAGGGAGACTAATAAGGGAATGTTGGACATAGAAACATGGAAGAACAATGCACCTGAGTTATAAAATTTTTCAGGATTATAATTTTTGGGGGTTTTGAGATGCTTTTAGAGGTTCAGAATGGGATTAATTTTATCAAAAGCATATATAAGCAGTGTAATTCTATGTCTGAGCCAGCCATATGCTGCCTTTAATTGAATAATTGAGAAAAACAGGTATTTCTTGGGTGCATTTCATCTCTTTCTACAGTAGATGTCTAAAATTTATTAAAAGGGAAGCCAAAGGTAATTAGCTTTGGTGCACACGTCTATGCTACAAAATTCTA
The DNA here is from genome assembly GCF_030463565.1 of Pelecanus crispus. Classification (NCBI taxonomy): domain Eukaryota; kingdom Metazoa; phylum Chordata; class Aves; order Pelecaniformes; family Pelecanidae; genus Pelecanus; species Pelecanus crispus. The sequence goes on from NC_134643.1 coordinate 213,383,304, forward strand.
AAGCTAAGTGAGATGAATCCCACCTTACATTTTTGGAAACTTTGTTTTCCTAAGTTTTTCAAGGAAAAAGAGAGTTTTCAAGAATGTATTTTGTTATAGTCAAAACTTTAATTTCAGTCAAAAAAAATTTTGGTGGAGAATTGTGGACAAGCTCTACACAGCACATGAAATCTATACTAAAAGACTGTTTTATATACATTTGTGGATTTTGATTAGTTGATCTTGGAATAGAAACAAGCTCAATTTAAAATGTACTGACTCAGAGCCAATCCAATTAAGTTGTAGTAAGAACTCTTCTTGGGCAACAAAGTCAGCAGATATGACAGAGAACAAACATTTGAAGCTAACCTGTGGCACAAGAATTTGGTATTTTTATAGTCACAGACAAGACAGTTGTGCTTTGTAATTGATCAAAGCCCACTGCCCACTTAAGACAGGAGATTTTCCCTCTTTTATGTGGCTTTGGGATGGTATGTATAAGGTGTTTGTATATGTTATATATACAGTACATTTAGGTTACAACCTACTATGTGCACATCAAATATTTTAACTTCTTTTATGTACCTCTTACATATGACAGGGGTCCCTCCATAATACAAAAAGTAACATTATTAATACTGGAAAACTAAAGCTAATATACTACATTTCTTTAGATCATTTTGAATACCAGAAGCATGATAATAATTACAAATACAACTTCATTATGTTGGCCAAAGTTTGACTTTAGCATATTATATAGAAATGTTCCATTAAAAATAGTTTTTATCTTTTTTTTTCTCCCCTTGAATGGGTAGATAGAAAAATATCACTTTATACAGATTGTCTTACCTTTGTAAAAGGTTAGTGCACATAGAAGGGCAATTGGCCTCTTTTTATTGATCATGATTTACAAAATATAAAACCCAGCAGTAATCTTATTACCCCAGATTACCAGAAGGGCTTTTAAAAATAGTTTTATAAATATTGCTTTTCCACAAAAGGAATACATTTAAACACCATTCTGCTTTAGGGCTGTGAACTACATGGAAAAACAGATTCCTGTCATTAAGAGAGTTGTTCCAGTTTGGTGCACTTTGTTGCTCCAGCATTCGTTATCAATCCATATTTACTGTCAAGAAGTTAGCCAATATCATCATTTTATGTTTGGTTGTGTTCTTCAATTTTAAATTGATGGTAGACTTTTGATAGCATCTTCCAAGTTATCTGTAGGATTGCAAAAAATAGTAATAGACAGGACTAAAATAACAATATATAGCATAATATTCAAGGGGAAAAGTACTTTATTTTAATTCAGGTTTTTGACTGAGCAAAAAGAAGAGCAATTAAACAAACTAAAATTAAGGTTGCACATTAGAGAAGTGAGGACCAGCAGACAGAAAGATTTCAAAATGTAATGCTGAAACCTCCATGTTAATTACTGAACAGACTAGAGGCAGCAACAGGAAATAGCCATAGTGCTGAACTGCTAAGTATAAGAATCACATATTTTTAACAGAACATTTTTACATTGAAACTTCATGGATCCATTGTTTTGGGGGATATTTTGGTTGTTGATTCATATCCTCTAAGGTAAGATATCCTATATTATACAGTTGTTCTATATGCAGCATAATGCTATCTGATATAAACACTGACTGTGAAGCTACCCAGATGGCATTTACTGTGTCTCAGTGCTCTGCCCCTGGACAGATTGAACTGTGAATGTTCCAGTTCCCTATTCACAAAGGACAGGCTTTCTGCAAAGTTGTGGTGGTTGTCTATGGTCCTTTTGCGTTTTGCTGTGTAGATTTTTTAGAAATCCTCTTGAACACTAAAAGTAGTTTACCACACTTTTTAAAACATTGGAACTAAACTAAATAGTGTGTAGTTTCCCAAAGTGCTCATGTTTTTTTTCTCTCTAGATAATGGTAGTACACTGGTTATTTGCAGGTATAAGGACCCTTTCTGCCAGTTAGTAAGTTTCTAAAACTGTCACCTACTGTCAGAGATTCTGCAATTTCAGTTCTTACCTCATGCTTTTGCTATTAAGTCCTGTTCTGCAAAGATTTTAAAAGTGTATAACCTTAACATCTTTGTTATAATCTTCATAATATACATATGTTTTATTTATAAAACAGTTTTTATTTGTCATTTTGGTAAAACTTTTCCTGTTGATTTAAAATAAGACTCCAAGTTAGTTCCCATTAAAGTAAATGTCAAAAAACTTATTGCTTTTATCAATGCAGAAGTGGGACCCTAAATACCTCATTCCTTCTTAAGCAGCAGTAAGTCTGCCTTTGTAGCCTGGACTAAAAACTTGCAATTCGACTAATCTCTTTTTCAATGTCTACTTCTACCTTAAATCATCTTAATTTCCTTTATAGTCAGTAGAGAGGTATAGGCATTCATAGCTCACAGCAGTGACCTAATTTAGACACTGCTTCAGATGAATGAATTTCACTTGAGAAGTGTCAGGGTCTTGGTTCACTATCTGTTCACTAGGGCAATCTATGAATTAGGTGAGATACAGGTATCAATGCCATAGACCCTCACAGTCAATTTAAATCTCTAAATAGGTATGTAGTGTGAAATGGGACGTCCCAAGTTATTCACCTAGTCTCCAGCTGCTAGTCCAGAATGGTGCAAATCTTTGCTTTGTCGTATGTCAGCACCTTAAAAATGGCTCAACTACTCTCTGACGTCTCAGGGGCCCTAGATGGCTGTTTTAGGTAGCCGAATCATCCTCCTACTCTCATCTCTTTTGGATAAGTATCTCCTACAAGGTGGGCTTCAGCTCCATGTTAAGATATCTAGGTGTCTACATGTAGATGTCTGTATCTAAAGTAGTCTAAACTGCAGGCATCAGCTGGGGTCAAGTTGATATAACACTAGAAAGGCTGGAGGTGGGCATTCAGCTCACCTTGAAGTACACATTTGGGCTCAAATAAATAATTTCAGCATACGCATCTAGTGCAAGTTGAGATTCCTTAGGTAATCTTGCTTGACCTTCAGAAGCTGGGCCAGAAATACCTGGTCTCTTTCAGGTCCTGTGCCCCACCTGCCACCCTTGTGCAGGTGTACTGGGTAGTCCATTAAGTCCACACTGTCCTCACTGGAAGGCAGTGTAGCGAAGCTGCTCTTCTGTGAATTCTTTTCCTGGAAGAAAACACCTGAATTCCACTCTAACTTGTGCACTTAAAATTAGTTTCAATACCAATTTTTTTGTTTCTGATGCCTAAGTCTATGCTCTGTCATTTAATGGCCTGCCCATTTACTCTATCTTTTCTTCCTTTTCATCTGTTTTTGTCTTTGTTTATATTACTCTGCTCAGTGCAGTCACATTAATGCAGGATTTTTGAATGTTTTTAGTTTGTTTTCTAGCTGAGCTATATTTCATTCTCTAGGCCTATTTTTTGTTCTCCTCAGAAGTGAGGTTTCAAACAGCAGACAATGCCACATTTTTGTCCATGTTACACATAAGGATCACATTCATCTAGCAGCCTCTAATTTACTGCAACTTGTTGTTCTTCAAAACAAGGTACCAGCCTCAGCAACAATGTTGTTTTCTCCTCTGGGGCACCTTTCCTAATCATGTATGTGCATGAGGTGACTGAGATATAGTCACCTCATAGCACCACAATCACAGTCTAAATGTTGTCAGTGGATTTTTACATCATTATAGTGTTTTTGTTAGAACTGAAGTACAAAATACATGAAAGGAAGGCATGGCCTTACCAAGATGAAAAAAATATGCCAGTACAGCAAGATTCCTGCTCTGATTCTTTTCTCACGCTATTGTAAAACAGGTTTCACATCAGTATCACCTCGTCGGAAAGTTAGAATCAATTCTTATAACTCCTTTTTCAAAAATGACTGATCACATATGACCTTACCTGGTACCAGATCATTGACTCACAGCTTAGCAGTAGGCAGACATTTGCTGTCAAGCAGAGCTATTCTCAGCCGACTCTGAATCAACATATTGCCTCCATCATACTAAATTGCTTGCAAATCTCAAAACAGACTTGCAGGGGAAAAAATTTCTGAAGCTTGTTGAAAATCAGCTAGGACAACTAGCACTAAACAGAAAGCTTTGGATTGATGCACAGTTTGTTTTCTGACTGAAGTTTCTCCAGAACAGTGTGTTCCCCACTGTGCAAATTTATTACTCGCAGCCTTTGGGATTTGTTTGTTTCCCTTGCAGTTTATGCTGCTGGCTCTACTTTGGCTATGCCATCTGTTGTTCTTCTTTCCTATTTCTTAGTGTTTCTTTTTCTCTGTGTCCTCCATTCCAAGCTACATTAACTGCTGTGTGTCTCAAAGGGTATTTGAGATCTTTTAGCTGTACTGTGAAACACTGTCAACCGCCAATGCTGGAGAACCCTGAGTTCCTTCTCCTGTCCTCCAAAAAGTATGAAACTGCTTTAAAATAGAAATTATTTTTAGCCTTCTGGAAGGTTTCTTCATCTACATGTGGTTCATGCACCTCTATTGCAAAATGTGCATCTGTTTCTTCTTTCTCCCCCAAGGTCAAATTTTCCTATCTCAATATTGATAACTCTTGCAAAATAAGGAGTCTTGTCATAGTTTGCATTTTTTGTTTTAGTCCTTAGTCCCTGAAATCATTGAAATGCAAGAGAATTCTCAGCTTTTATTTTAAAACATATTTCTGGATCCTTTGTTTGAAGACATACCATGAAAATCCTGCCACAAATACACCCAGAATGAACATGGAACACCCAGAAGACTGGAACATTGAATCAAAAACTGACACACAAATATTTCTTAACTCTCACAATTTTTAAAGAAATCACGTAACTGAATAATTTTTAAAATATGATAGAGATTTTTCATCTGTGTATTCCCCTGCCTCTGTGTTTTAAGGAAAAGAAAAATCTTTCTTGGTTAAGTGTTCTTAGGTGTAAACATTGAGGTAAAATTGGAGTAGGACTGAATGATGTCAATCTTTTGAGTCTGAATTGACATTGCAATATGCATATTCTATATTTAGTCTGAAATAGCTTGCTTTTTAAAGCAAGCCACAGTCATTTTAAACATTTGGGAGTACATGGAGTGCTGGAACACTGTGTTAGCTTAGCCATGTGGTTATGTGCATTTACACTCTATTGTTTGGATTCTTGTGTGTGCTTTGTAGCTTATATCCCCCGTGCACAGCTTTATTTACCTCTGTGCAGTATCTAGGGTGACTTCATGAATCATAGTTTAAGTAAGAGGGAGAACACACAGAGCTGCTTTAATAAGGAGACAGTGAATGGAGGAGTACTTATTTTGTACATAGCTACATAATAATAAATTTATGTCACAACTAACTACTCTGTAATTTTACAGAGTATCACATTTTGTTGTTTTCTTGCCCATAAATTATAATTTTATGTTGAACCCCCAATATTCAGTGAGAGAACTCTTAATGCAAAAAGCCTGGCCCATTCATTCTTTTCCTTCATATAGTGACACAAACAGCAACTGATAAATTGCAAAAGATTTGCCATGTGCCATGCCAAAAAGATTTGTCATGTGCCATGTGCCACAGTAGAAAGCATACAACATGGACTTTGTGTTATTTCCAGTGTCTTGTACTGTCATGTGGGTTGTTTTTAATGATTATTTGATTTGTTTTTGTGTAGAGAAGGAGGCTGGTGCCCTTGAAATAGCATTTTTCAGTTGTTAAAAAACATGTATTTTGAAATGAGTTCCCTCAGCAGAAGAGGAGGGCAAGTGCATTAATGCAAGTATTAAAAAACTTGATCAGCTTACCAAGTCAAACTAGTTACACTGACTGTATAATGTAATCTGTGCTGCACTGTAAATTATTATCTTCCACCTTTCAAAAATGGCAAGCAGTTGATAAAGTTCTCTGAGGAATTTGCCATCCCTCTGCCTATCCATCTGTCCTACCATCTCTGGCTTTTGGAGAAACAGCTGTCTTTAAACATTATACAGTAATTCTATGCCAAAGGAATGCATGCATTACTGAAGCTAGTATTGTCTTGTGCATCCTAAAGGTGATTAATTTTTTAACAGGTTTTAAGAGATACATTCATTTATTCAATAGGTTGAACAACAAGCATGAACTGTAGAATGTAGATTACTTCCTATTGTTTCAGTTGTTAAGTAGCTGATACATCCCAACGGAAAAGCAAAATATTTATCCCACAGTTTCTGTTAGTGTCAGACAAAATTGTATACAACGTTCATAATGAAGAGATAATAGTAATGATGCACTATTTTGAGCAAACACAAACAGTGAATAAACTTCAAGGCTCAACAGTTTATTCCAATGAGAAAATTAGATTTTTGCAAAGTGAAACAACAATGCTGTTACTATGCTATACCACATAATGTGTACTTTTTACATACTACTATTATTGAATCAGTTTTTCAGCTGTGTGATTTAACAAGTACCAGGAGCTATGAAATACTGAAGAGTAGAGAATTACTCAGAATATGATACATTCAATCATTTGGATGGGACTCATTCTGTTTAAGAGTGCAAGCTGGCTACCTAACTGTGGTCAGTTGGGTACTTCCCACTACAGCCTCCATCCACCACTAGAGAGTAACATGGATCTCTCCTAGACTTGTATCATATTTGTGAGCCTTGTGTAGATGTTTTAGATACCCTAGGGCACCTTAAATGCCAGTACAGAGCTATCTTCAGGCTTATGAATGTTGATCTAGATGACCACCATGTAGATGTCTGCACTTGAGTTAGTCATCCTACTTTACTATTCGTAAAAAAAAAAAAAAAATAGGGCATGATTTGTATTACTATGCTGTATGTGCAGTGAACTGCCTGCTAAAATGCTTATTTCTTTTTGCTGTACAAGGAGCTTAGTGCTCAGCTCAGATACAGACTTACATGTGGTCAGATGAATCTCAGGCTTTTTTACTAATAAATGAAAAGTGCCTGTTGAAAATATTAAGACACTGGCAATCTGGATCCTCTTCTTGATTAAAAAGGTAACTCAGAGAAACTGATCTCAGGAAGCATTAGCTTCCTTGTCACTGTTAAGCAGAAACAGATCAATCCAATTACTAAATTAGCATGAAAAGGTGTGATAATGTCCACTTATATTATTTACTGGGGCTTCACTTCATCCAAGTGGTTAGTGCACTTGGATCCCTGAAGTGCGCTGCTATTCCTTTTGAAAGAAAATTAGCGGGCAGCAGACAAGAGAGTAGTAAATTACCTTAATCTCCTTCTAATTACAAATGTGCCATTCCTGCAGGCAGGCTTTGAACTGAGTGGATTTTAATAGTAAGGCAACACAATCCTGGCTTGCGCATTAGAAATTAAAAGTTAAAATTCCTCTTGCTTGGGCAAGCCACACTGTTTTTTCTCCAGCAAAAAGTCAGATTTCTGTACAGCTTTTCCTTCTTATCTCTCTGTTCAGTGGGACCCTTTCTTGGCAGCTGGCAGTATAATGGTTCTTACTAATAGTGAATACTTAAATAATATTTTACTTTTGAACCACTTACTGACTGTACTGGGTTTGACTAGGATAGAGTTAAATTTATTCATAGTAGCTGATATGGTGCTGTTTTGAATTTGTGACCAAAATAGTGTTGATAATTCAGGGATGTTTTTGTTATTGCTGAGCAGTGCTTACACAGTGTCAAGGCCTTTTTTGCTTTTCACACTACCCCACCAGTAAGTAGGCTGGGGATGCACAAGTTGTTGGGAGGGGACACAGCTGGGACAGCTGACCCCAACTGACCAGAGGGGTGTCCCGTACTGTATGACATCATGCTTAGCAACAGAACTAGGGTGTGGAGGTCAGCAGGGGCTGCCGTTGCTCAGGAACTGGCTGGGCATCTGTCAATAGATGGTGAGCAATTGTTTTCTTTTGCATCACTTCTTTTTCTTGTGTTCCCCCTCCCCACCCCGTTGTCTTTTTTCTCCTTCCATTTTTAAAAAAAGTATTAACTGTCTTTATGTCAACCCATGTGTTTTCTCACTTTTACCCTTCCAATTCTCCCCCCGATCCTGCTGGGGGGAGGGAGCGCGTGGCTGTGTGGGGGTTAGCTGCCTACTGAGGTTAAACCATGACACTCATCCTAGGTTATTGGTTGAGTTAAAATATGCATATTCACAGCAGTCACTCCAATAAAGTCTCTAATTTGGAACAGGGCATTGGATTTGATTGTTATGTTACTCTGTTCTGATTACAAGTATCTCTGCAGTAGGACTGTGTTTTACGCAGTACTGAACACATATAAAACAAATTAATAACAGCACTCCAACATGTTCAGATTTGTCCCTTGGCTATCAGGCTTACCAGCATAACTAGTTAATGACTGTCTTTTGATGGTTACTTACTATGCTGGCCAGAAAGTTTCAATATGATATTTTCAGTGAGATTAGACCAATTTATTGGGGTGGGGGTGGGTGGGGAAGTAATAATAAAAAATAATATCTGAAGAATGAAGAACCACGGAGATTTCAGCAAGGTTTTTATTGAAATTCCAAGTAGATTCCTGACAATGCCTAGTGTGTTTTTTCTGCTGCATGTTCTCAGCAGCCTCAATGTAAAGGGCTTTAGCAGGCTTTGGAATAATATATCTGGTAGCTGCTTTAGCCTAATGTATGCTATTACATGACTTCTCAGTATGTCAGCTGGCTGCTTTCCACTTTGGCTGTGTCCTAATACACCAGTTCAGCAATTCATCCAAATTATCCCTTTATTGAAGAGGGCATCAGTAAAACTTTATGCTGTTAATTCAGACATTTTTTTCTCAAAAGCTACACTAAAATAAATGGGATAAAATAATTAATGTCCATATTTATATGTAGTTAATTAGAATACTTCCTTTTATTTCCCTAGTTTGATATTGACACCATGCCCTTTTAAAGGCCTGTCTTCTTTAAAAATGCTGGAAACCTATTCAAACCCTTCATTATAATCTATCAGATCTTTATTTTTTATTTACTCATATCTTGATTGTTAGACTGGCTACTGCTTTTCACTTTACTTGTCTTTGTTGTCCATTCCTTTCCAATATATACAAGTTGATTACCAGAGGTGTTTGCAAAACATTGAATGCAGGGAGTTTGGAAAAGCCCTGTAAAAGTTGCAGTTTATGACTTTAGATATTGGTTACTGTCCTGGTTTTGGCTGGAATAGAGTTAATTTTCTTCCTAGTAGCTGGCATAGTGCTGTGTTTTGGATTTAGTAGGAGAAGAATGTTGATAACACACTGATGGTTTAGTTGTTGCTAAGTACTGCTTATGCTAGTCAAGGACTTTTCAGCTTCCCATGCTCTGCCAGGTGCACAAGAAACTGGGAGGGGGCACAGCCAGAAGAGTTGATCCAAACTGCCCAAAGGGCTATTCCATACCATATGACGTCATTCTCAGTATATAAACTCGGGGGATTTGGCCGGGGAGCAGCGATCGCTGCTCGGGAACTGTCTGGGTGTCTGTCGGCAGGTGGTGAGCAATTGCATTGTGCATCACTTGCTTTGTATATTATTATTATTATCATTATTATATTGTTATCATTACTATTTTACTTTCTTTCAATTATTAAACTGTTCTTATCTCAACCCAGGAGTGTTTCTCACTCTTACTCCTCCAATTCTCTCCCCCATCCCACCGGGGTAGGGGGAGTGAGCGAGCGGCTGCATGGTGCTTAGTTGCTGGCTGGGGCTAAACCACAACAATTAAATAACAAAATTCTCATACAAGAAAGTAATCTGGGAAACTGTAAATCCAGTAACTGAAAATGCATGCCATGTCTGTCATTTTTATTGGCAGTCTATTTCTTTTTTATGGAGTTTTCAGAATACCAGTAGTCTGGTCAAGCTGCTGGACACCACAAATCAAATGTTTGCTGGGCACATGCAGATGTATTTTACATTGCATGACCAAGAGAGGGCTGAGACCTAGCCGTAGTTTGTGCAGCTGATTTGTGCATGTACCACACGCCTAACATGATTTTAACTCACAGATCCAAATAATCCCAGAGAGAAATATAGGGCACTGCTCCACAGAAGTAATTTTCTGCTTTTTGATTTTTAAATGTTAGGAGGTATGGAAACGTTTTACCAATAGGTCAAGGGAAGGATAAGCTGTCCCTTTTGTCCCCAAGAATCAAGAAGTCATTCAGTCCAGTCTCAGTAATCTAGAAAGAATAATGATCTCAAACAAATATTTCTGTTTTTTCTATGCAAATGTTTTAGGCATTTATATCATTGTTATTAATTATATTGTACACAATAAAAGCAATGTTGCTACATATTTTCAAAAGATATGAGAGGTTATGTTCTTTATATGTTCCTTATCATGCCTAATGAATGAATGAATGATTGGATGAATAAATGGATGAATGGCGAAGAGACAAAAAGGTAAAAAAGACAAAAAAAGTAAATAAATCACTGTTACAGTGATGTGCTTATGAAGCCACTACATTTTAGGATGTACAATAAATGCTCATCTCACTTATTCATAATATCAAAGTATCCGTACTATCAAAAGAGTGGAAAGAAGGCTCATGTTTATGAGAATAAGGCTCCATTAGATACTGAGTGTTTTTGGTTTTGTTTTGGTTTTTTTTTTCAAACCGTGTACCAGGTCTGACAATATTCAAAGGGGATAAATAAGATGACTGAGCTAGTTTTTTTGATAGTGATGACCCTGTGACAAGAGATTCTGTCTGTGAATATTAAAATGGCAATCAACATGGTTTGATGGAAAAAGTACCTTGTCAAAAAAATGTGATGTGTTTTACATGATGTTTAGTTGATAACTGCAGTTGATAACTGCAATGGCATAATACAGTTAAACTACTATACAGCAGTTTTCACTGTCTTTCTTGAAATTCTGATGAAAATACTGCTATGCAAAATCAACAAAGCTTAAATTTCAGCTATGAAAAATGTTTCAGAAAGTAATTACAAATGAAGTATCATTGTACAACAGGATGTGTAACCAGATGCCTCTGGTTCTTCCTTTTCAACCTCTTCATCAATGATCTGGTCAAATTTGCTGATAATGGATAATTAGTGAATGACAAGTAATGGAGAAAGACCAGCTCTAGTAAATTATATTGCTTAAGAAAATTACTTTTCTCTGGACAGCATATGTTTTAACAGAGCCAAATGAAAGGGCATACATCAAGGAACAAAATATGTAGGTCACACTTGCAGGATGGGAAATATGTCCTGGTGTTCAGTGACATTGAAGGACTTAGAGGAAATAGTAGCTAATTAAGTGAACATGAACTCCCTAGGTAACACTATAGCTAAGTAGGTGAACATGTTTTTGAGATGCATAAGTAGAAAAATATTAAATAGAAGTGAGGAGGCTGTATTTATGTAGAGCACTTGAGACACTTACTAGCATACCTACATGCATTTTTTGGTGACTATCTTTAAAAGGGATACTGAAATATTAAAAATAGTATAGAAAAAAATTACAAGGGTAACTCAAGATTTGGGAAACTAGCAAAGTATACCCAAGATAAGATTATGAAGTCATTGTCTACAAGCTCATAAATGGAAAGAAGCAATTCTGATAGGAGAGAGAGCTTTAACACACTAGAGGAGCCAGTGATTAGAAAATACACTAATTCAGAACACAAACAAGAAGCAGATAGAATATTATAGATATATTATTATTAATTATAGATTCATATACTTATTTAGGTTGGAAGGCACCTCTAGAGGTCATCTAGTCTAATCTTCTGCTCAAAGCAGTACTAACCTTAAAGTTAGATCACTTTGAGCAGGGCCTTGTCCACTCAAATTTGAAAGTCCCTGAGGACAGAGATTTCACAGCCTTGTTAAGCAGCCTGTCCCAGTCCTTACCCACTCATTCTGAGATTTTTATTCTTATATCCAACTGAAATTTACTGCATCTTATAGCCATTGCTTCTCATCTTTCGACTGGGTACCTTTGAGTGGAGTCTGGCTCTGTCTTCATTTTTATTTCCTTTAGATATTAAAAGCAGTTTTAGGTAGACACTTAACAGTACCATTACTGAAAATTAAATGTACTTTGGTGGCAAGAAAATCCCTCTATTTTGTGAGTGATTTGGGTGGGGTTTCCAAGAGATGTAAGGTTCACACAAATTGTGGGCCTGATGCAGGAATTGCTGGATGAAATTCTGATTCCTACAGCTTAATTTAGCTAAATTAAGTTTTAATTTACTGTAAAAGTTCCTGTCAGGCATTAAACTCATGATGCTATGAAGCCAATGAATTGCAAAAATACTCTGGTATAGTAATTAACAGCACTAAACTGTTTCTGGATAACAAGGGAATAAAGTCCTTCCCTGTCCTATTAGTGATGCTCATCATATTTTCCCAACAGTGTTGAGCTAGTGGGTTCATTATTGGTTTGGACTCTTATTCTTAGTAGACTTGGTAATGGTATTTACTGTCTTATGGAGGTTAAATAATAGGCTGAAGTTAATACTCAGAGCATAAATTTGGGATTCTCCTTACCTACATTTACGTGTCTATAGGATAGACTTTCATGCCTTTTCCAGTCACTGAAGACTCCCTTTTTAATCATTGAAGAGAAAAAAAAAATATCTAGTGAAAAAAAACAGTCATGATCCAGGAGTTCAGATAGGTAGGATTAATTGTGCCTCAAAGTTCCTACTTCTATCCACTCATCATAGAAAGGAGTATAGGTGAATGATCCAGGAACTGATATGGTACACCATAAGTATCTAAAGATGGGTGAGCTGAGTCCCAAAAAAGATTGTGTAAGAAAATAAATACTCATAAAGAAAGCATACACGTAAAACCTGAATGTCTCAATTCATAAAACATAATCTTTATATTATTGCTTTGTTCCAGGGAGAGCAACAAAGATGATGAAAGTACTAGGGGGCATGACTTATGAAGACCAGCTCAGGATACTAGGTTTGTTCAGCTTAGGGAAGAGGAGACTAAGGGGTCACCTCATTGCTGTCTACAACTACGTGAGGGGGAGTGGAGAGGGAGGTGCTGTTCTCTTTGGTGTTTGGTGGCAGGACACAAGGGAATGGCTTAAAGCTGTGTCAGGAGAAGTTCAAACTGGAAATTAAGAAAAAGTTCTTCACTGAAAACATGGACAACCACTGGAACAAGTGGTCATGCTCCCAAGCCTGTCATTGTTCAAGAAGTGTTTGGACAATGGTCTTAGATATATCATTTAACTTTTAGGTTGCCCTGTGTGGAGTTTGGAGTTGGACTTGATAACCCTGATGAGTTCCTTCCAACTCAGGATATTTTATGATTCTATGAATGTTTTCTTCATGATCCCAATGTTTGGATAGATTCACGTGTCAGCTGCTATTTATATTTCATGGCTCATGGTGACATTTTGAATATAGAATCTGCTAGTGTATGTGCAGAAAAATTATACTTCTTCAGGTCCATGATATTTTTTATGTGCATGCTGGTAATTATCAATCTGAACATTTCAGTATCTATTTAAAGATAGAATCAACACGTTCATTTATTTGATACATTTTCTCAAATATTGATTTAGTTTTACTAGGTAAAAGATCAAATTTTGCTTCAAATGCCTACCTTAAGCAGCAATGCCTTTTAGTTCCTAGAACAATCTTTTAAAACTTGTATGTTTCTGAGATTAAAGCTGAAGTCTTCATTGGTCATTTGAGATCTAAAAGAGGTAGTGGATTTTGGTTTCGTTCTTTGTTTTGAACAATATTTGTGGAGGTTTTTCTTGTTTAAAAAGTGGCTGCCACATAAATAATCTGTTTCATGGACCTACAAACTAGTATTTACATTTACAGTCTGCAATTAAATGAGTCTTTTCAAATAACTTGTATGAGTTACAGATTAATAACTGACCCATGCATCTCTTTCACAGCATGAATGAAAATAATACAGAGTATTAAAGAAAGATAGTTTCTATAAAGCTGTAGTTCAATCCACATACAAACTCATGAAAGTAATAAGCACATTTTTACATTTAAGAACTCATTTTATGTGACTATTTTGGTGATTTCCAAAGAATATCCTTTAAAAATAATACAGCTATGGATTATGTATCCTATATATAACTACCTGTGAGCATTCCCCAAAATCTAGTAAGTGCACTTAATAACTTGAAATTATAGTAGACAACAGTTTAAAACAATGATTTTTAATAAACATTTAGACCTTTGTGCAATTAAACTTTCACTGTTTTCATCGTACAATGTATGTGTATACTTATACTGTATACAAGTAGTACACAGATATAATAGCAACATTGTTAAGATTCACTTCAAATATACAAAAAAAAATGTTAAAAGCCTGCCTTTAACCCTCAAAATTTATAAAAGCTTACAGTTAAACAACTGACCTTCTCTTCTCTGGACATGTGTAATGCATCTTTTCTTTAGCTCTCTAGTTTCTTAGAAGCAGTAAGCTAAAAGTCATGCTGCTAACTGAATTAAAAAGAGTATTGTTACTAACTTGGAACTCTTGTCTTGAGTTCCAACAGAAGACAATCACGAATTAGCAATTATTTCTGTGGAAAGTACCCTATTGCAACTTCTAGCTGCTTTCCTGTTTCCAATATACAGCAACTGGTTCTTGTTTTCCATCTTCCTTTGCTTATTACAGCCTCCTTGTGTACTTCCATATCCTCTGATTCTGGTGCATCCTCTCATGGTATCTACTACATGTTCTCTCTTCTCATTCTCTCCCCTGAACGTTGAGACAGAAAATGTGGCTTTGCTAACCTGGGAGTTGAGAGGAAGCATGTGCCCTCCAGGCAGAATAATAAAAATATTTGTGTATCCTTGATAACCCAGAGCTTGTGTCTAAATATCAACAGTGCAGAGAGTTCTGCCATGCTGTCTCACCACCTACCCAGCGGACTGTGTCTACAGGTAGCAGGTATAGTTTCAGAAGTTTTGCATGCTACATAATCTAGTCCTGGGTAGCCCGTGGAAAGAATCTTTTTGGGTTGTGATTAATGACATTTCTGTTGCTGTTGCTGCAGCTTATACTTGCAAGTTATAGCTCAAATGTTGAATTCGCAACTTTTTACTGAGATGTATTAAAAAAGCAGATGACCAAAATGTCTGTTTGGTATTATTCACAGAAGTCTGTCATGAGGCATTTTGAATACATACCCTATCTTCAAAACTTTTTGCTCTTCTAAATCTCTACCTGATTTTATGTAAATTTTTTTGTTAAAACAAGCAGAAGTGTACTCAAAGAAAGTTGCTTCTGCAAGTTTGTCAGTACATTTTTTCTTTTTTTTTTCACTTTCATGGGTAACTTCACAATTAAACAGCTTTAGTGAATACTATTAGACAGACCAGAATGGTCACCAGTCAGCCCTGCATAACATCTTACATGCTGTATAGTCATGAATGTTTGTAACATTGCCAATTAATTTATGGCGATAATATTTAACAAAGGATGATTATGCCAGCTGGAAGCAAAGTTATTCCCTATTCCCTATCCTCTCTACCACCACCACGTCCCTCCAGCCTGTATCATAAGATCTTTATCATCTCAAAGTGATGTTAGAAATAAGCAGATGAGACATCACTTTAATATCTTATCTGAAGGATAACATCTCCCAGTAGTGTAACTGCCCTCCTAATATTGGACCTTGGCATCAATACACACAGAAACCCACTCCCAATGTGCGATTCATGCTGTATGCCCTCGTTAGAAGTCTTTTGTTTACTACCTCCTTTATGCACAGTTTCATCACGACAACTAAAACTAACATTTCAAAAGCTAAGAGGATTTTACATAACAAGACCCCTCTTGTCATTCTTCATTTCCTTGAATTCAGCTTTCAAACTCATTTGCTGCATTTTCATTATGTAGTAGCTCATGCAGCACATCAGTGCAGAAGGGCTCTTTCTTCCTGCCAGGAAGGTACAACCAGAGTAACACTCAGGGCCAGGGAGTTATTCTTGCACAGGATACAGAAATGTTTTTTATTAATTGGGGCTAACCAAGCCTATACCAAACAACTAGTTTAACATGGGCAGAGGAAGAAACTAAAAAAAAGATTACGAATGTTCTCATATAAAATGTTCTACACCATTGCAACAATGATGCAACAATACAAGGATGTAAAGAAGATGCAAAAGAAAGGCAACTGACTAAATTAGTTGGCACAAAAGACCTACAACTATAAACAGAAGATTCTCTTGGGGGTCACGTCTGGTTAAAAAAAAAAAAAATAAGGTCCAAACTGAATAGACAAAAAGTGATCTGTTGAAACTCAGGTATAGTTAATGGAAAATATAGTAATGGAGTAGATTACTCCATCCATCGCCTCTTAAACAGATTGTTAAAAGAGCATTTAGATGTGGGCAGAATATGGAGAAAATTTTGCAAAAATACATCTGAGAAGAGGAAGGATGTCAGGTTTTTGCTTTTCTCCACACATTCTGGCTTTATGTCTGTCATTTAAAGACCACCATGACCACAAGTTTGGTGCTCTAGCAGGACTGAAAATGGGCAGCATACAGTAGTGTTGCACTACTTGAAGCTCTATTGAGAGTCCTGTGAGATCCACTCTGCCCTTGCACCACTTCTTCCCCTCCTTCCTCACTAAGAAAAAGAATTATAATCTGATTATTTAACCAGCAGAACAGGACTAGATAGATTCTGTCTCGCTATAGGAAGAAACAAGCCCTGGCAAGCCCAAGCAGAGTATCACAGATTGAGGAAAAAAATGGAGGAATCAAAGTCCAAAAGCAAAATCTGTTGCCAGCCTCTCATCAGACCCTGATACCCTGAGGATATAAACAAAAAACTATATGTCCTTTTGTGTCCTCTATATTTCCTATTGCTTCTCATTTTCTCTTTGAATTTGCCTTTGATTGTCTTGTCAAAATAGGAAAAGTGACTCAAAACAAAACAGCAGAATCATAGAATCATAGAATCATAGAATCATAGAATCATCTAGGTTGGGAAAGACCTTTAAGATCATCCAGTCCAACCATTAACCTACACTACCAAGCCCACTCTAGACTAATCAAGGGTAGACCAGACTAAACCATATCCCGAAGTGCCACATCTACCCGTTTTTTAAACGCCTCCAGGGATGGTGACTCCACCACCTGTCTGGGAAGCCTGTTCCAATGCCTGACCACCCTTTCCGTAAAGAAATTCTTCCTAATCTCCAGTCTAAACCTCCCCTGGCGCAGCTTAAGCCCATTTCCTCTTGTCCTATCGCTAGCTACTTGGGAGAAGAGACCAACACCCACCTCACTACAACCTCCTTTCAGGTAGTTGTAGAGAGCGATAAGGTCTCCCCTCAGCCTCCTCTTTTCCAGGCTAAACAACCCCAGTTCCCTCAGCCGCTCCTCATAAGACTTGTTCTCCAGACCCTTCACCAGCTTCGTTGCCCGCCTCTGAACACGCTCCAGCACCTCAATGTCTTTCTTGTAGTGAGGGGCCCAAAACTGGACACAGTATTCCAGGTGCGGCCTCACCAGCGCCGAGTACAGGGGGACAATCACCTCCCTGCTCCTGCTGGCCACAGCATTCCTGATACAAGCCAGGATGCTGTTGGCCTTCTTGGCCACCTGGGCACACTGCTGGCTCAAGTTCAGCCGGCTATCTACTAACACCCCCAGGTCCTTTTCGGCCAGGCAGCTTTCCAGCCACTCCTCCCCAAGCCTGTAGCGTTGCATGGGGTTGTTGTGACCCAAGTGCAGGACCCGGCACTTGGCCTTGTTGAACCTCATACAGTTGGCCACGGCCCATCGATCCAGTCTGTCCAGGTCCCTCTGCAGGGCCATCATACCCTCGAGCAGATCGACACTCCCACCCAATTTGGTGTCGTCTGCAAACTTACTGAGGGTGCACTCGATCCCCTCATCCAGATCATTGATAAAGATATTGAACAAGACTGGCCCTAAAACAGAGCCCTGGGGAACACCGCTCGTGACCGGCCGCCAACTGGACTTAACACCATTTATCACTACTCTCTGGGCTCGGCCACCCAACCAGTTCTTTACCCAGCGAAGAGTATGCCTGTCTAAGCCGTGAGCTGCCAGCTTCCCGAGGAGGATATTATGCGAGACGGTGTCAAAAGCTTTGCTAAAGTCCAGGTAGATGACATCCACAGCCTTTCCATCATCTACCAGGCGGGTCACCAGGTCATAGAAGGAGATCAGGTTGGTCAAGCAGGACCTGCCTTTTGTGAACCCATGCTGGCTGGGCCTGATCCCCTGGTTGACCTGTACTTGCCTGTGGAGTTTGCTCAAGATGAACCTCTCCATAATCTTCCCCGGCACCGAGGTCAGGCTGACAGGCCTGTAGTTCCCCGGGTCCTCCTTCCGGCCCTTCTTATAGATGGGCGTCACATTGGCAAGCCTCCAGTCATCAGGGACCTCCCCTGTTAACCAAGACTGTTGATAGATGATGGAAAGTGGCTTGGCAAGCTCCTCTGCCAGCTCCCTCAGTACTCTCGGGTGGATCCCATCCGGCCCCATAGACTTGTGAGCGTCCAGGTGGCGTAGCAGGTCATTAACTGCTTCCTCCTGGACTATGAGGGCTCCATTCTGGTCCCTATCCCTATCCTCTTGCTCAAGGGCCTGAGTACCCTGGGGATGACCGGTCTGGCTGTTGAACACAGAGGCAAAGAAGGCGTTAAGTACTTCAGCCTTTTCCTTGTCCTCGGTGACAATGTTCCCCCCCACATCCAGCAAAGAATGGAGATCCTCCTTGGCTCTCCTTTTATTGCTGATGTACTTATAAAAGCATTTTTTATTGTCTTTTACAGCACTGGCCAGATTGAGTTCTAGCTGGGCTTTTGCCTTTCTAATTTCCTCCCTGCAGGACCTAACAAGATCCCTGTACTCCTCCTGAGCTGCCCGCCCCTTCTGCCAAAGGCGGTAGACTCTCCTTTTTTCCCTGAGTCCCCGCAAAAGCTCCCTATTCAGCCAGGCCGGTCGATTTCCCCTCCGGTTGGTCTTACGACACACGGGGACAGCCCGCTCCTGCGCCCTTAAGACTTCCTTCTTGAAGAGGGCCCAGCCTTCCTGGACCCCTTTGCCCTTCAGGACCGCCTCCCAAGGGACTTTCCCAACCAGGGTCCTGAAGAGGGCAAAGTCTGCCCTCCGGAAGTCCATGGTAATAGTTTTGGTGCCCCTCCGCTTAGCATCACCCAAAATTGAGAACTTTATCATGTCGTGGTCGCTAAGCCCGAGACGGCCTCCGACCTCGACATTTCCCACAAGCCCTTCTCTGTTGGTAAACAGCAGGTCAAGCGGGGCACCTCCCCTGGTAGGCTCGCTTACCAGCTGCATTAGAAAGTTATCCCCCACATGCTCTAGGAACTTCCAAGACTGCTGCCTCTCTGCTGTGTGGTATTTCCAGCAGATGTCTGGCAAGTTGAAGTCCCCCATGAGAACAAGGGCTAGCGATTGCAACACTTCTGCCAGCCGCTTATAGAATGCCTCATCTACCTCTACCTCCTGGTTGGGTGGTCTATAGCAGACTCCCAACAGGACATCCGCCTTTCCAGCCTTCCCCCTCATCCTTACCCATAAGCATTCCACCTTGTCATCACCACTGTCAAGCTCTATGCAGTCGAAACACTCCCTAACATACAGAGCCACCCCACCGCCTTTCCTACCCTGCCTATCCCTTCTGAAGAGCTTATAGCCCTCCAGTGCAGCACTCCAGTCATGAGAGTCGTCCCACCACGTTTCCGTGATGGCGACTATGTCATAGCCATCCTGCTGCACAAGGGCCTCCAGCTCCTCCTGTTTGTTGCCCATGCTACGTGCATTGCTGTACATGCACTTAAGCTGGGCTGTCGATTTTGCCCCCAATGTTGCCATGCCGCCCCTGGGCTCCTTACTAGCGGGCCTGTTTATATCCCCTTCCCCCTTCAAACCTAGTTTAAAGCCCTCTCAATGAGTCCCGCCAACTCTTGGGCGAGAATCCTTTTCCCCCTTGGAGACAGCCGATCTCCATCAGCCGCCAGCAGGCCCGGTGCCATGTAGACCTCCCTGTGATCGAAGAACCCAAAATTCCAGCGATGGCACCAGCCTCCTGCCCTTCGCGCTTTGTTTTTGCCGCCTCAGCAAGGGTGCCCCGGCACGAGTGTCCGCTCCGGAGCCCTTTGCCTCGGTGACTGCGCCCAAGTGGCAGTTACACCGGGTTTTAAACTGCCGCCGTCACTCCTGGCCCCGCCCACGCCGCGTCAGAGCTGCCGCACGTCAGCAGCTCGCTCTTTCCCGCTCTTTCCCGCTCTTTCCCGCTCTGGGAGGGGGGCTGGGCTGCCCTCTCCTGCCCTTCGCGCTTTGTTTTTGCCGCCTCAGCAAGGGTGCCCCGGCACGAGCGTCCGCTCCGGAGCCCTTCGCCTCGGTGACTGCGAATAAGAATTATCACTTTCTTATCTGCTGCAATGGACTGCTTGACAGAATAAGAGAGCATAACCGAAATCCACAACCTGAAAATGGAATTTTGATAGTTTTTGATTGATTGCTCTTCACAGCCATCTGATCTCAACATATTCAGTGTTGCCTTCTGATTATTTTCTTTTTGTCTGATCTACCTAACACACATTCATTTACTCTGAAATTTTCCAAAATTTTTCATAAATTTACAAGTGTGTTTGCCATGTCAACCATCCAATTTATGATCACCTCAGAAATCTAAACCTTGTCTGTTTAATACTGTACTAAAACAGGATCACATTTTTGATAGTATGTCTGGTTATTTCTGTGATAATCAGATTACCACAAAAGTATTCCACAAGAGAAGCCCCCAATCAAAAAGAATTTATGCATACTTTCCTTTATGACACCAACATACTGACCAGGTTGTGAAGAGAAGATAGAGTTAGGGTGTGCTTTCTTCCTACCTATTGCATAGCTGGGAGAATTTCTCAGTAAGATTTGTCCTTCCCCTTTACATTCCTGTGAAAGAAACTGTGTGTTAGAAAGCAGCTCCCTCAGGAATGACCTCACACTTCCAATGCATGTTTCTTTGTATCGATACATATACTGGAATTTTTTCCAGGTTATTTATAAAAATGTTCAGGCAAGTATAATCGGACCCTGGAACACTCTACCAGCGATCTTCTTGCTTAACAATTTCTGGTTAAAAAATTAATTTTGATGTATGATGAGATAATTGTGACTCTAAAGATACACCATTTAACCAAAATGTTTTGTGGTCCCAAACAAACGTCCTGCAGAGTTCCCACAACAGCATGTAAACACTGTTACCTTTTCCAAGCAATTTTTAGTCTCTTTCAAAAAACAAGCAGAAGAAAGTGGTAGATAAATCTAGTCTGACACAATCCATTTTACATATGTTGATTACCATTAATTATTCTATTTTCTTTTAATTCTATAGTAGTCAAGTCCAAGTCAGCTATTGACCTCAGGATTAATGCTGGGCTAAAAACCCTGTAATTATTCAGGTAACACATCTTTGTTTTCTTCTAGTTTAATAGAACATACGCAGTGTTCCCACTTTTCATTCAGAATTTCACAATGGCAAGGTTTTTTTCTATTTAAAGTTTAAGTGCTTGAACATACATAATTAGTGGAGATGCTTGGATTTTATTCAGAGAAAAGGTTTCAGGCCTTTCAATGGACCAGTATTCAACTCTGGATTTTCAAATGCACCCCAAAATCTCAAAAAGGCGAACAAGCAGCAAAGAAAGCTGGTAAGTATTTATTTATTTTTTTATATATATATAAAAATATATATTATAACTAAATAATAAACATGTATTATAAACATATTATGTATATTACATGTGTGTATATATATTTTTTAAAAGACCTGTCGTTAAAAAAAAAGAATTGTCAATCCTGCCATGTAGTACTATAAAATAAAAATCAAGACCTTATATAACATGTAATTCTCCTCTCTTCACCTTCTGGTTTTGTAAATCATGCATTTTTCAGTTGCTGCTACTAATCCATGTGTCCCTTCTATTGCTTTCTTCACTGATTGCCTGAACAGAGGCTGTGGAACACAATCTGGAGTTGTTTATCTCTGTCTCACTCTACGCGTCTCTTCTAACAGCTCCTTTAACAATTCTGATTTGCCCTCATTTACATGAAAAACAGATAAGGTTTGGAAACTGTTGTTAGAAAAAACAGAGTCATTATATATGTTCATGCACAACTCTGCTTTTGCCTCTGTACTGTTTATCTTAAAAGGGTCTTCTTTCCCTCACACTGTTCTTCCTCAGTTTGGATTCCTCCTTAGATTCTTTCTGAACCTAATTTCATTTTTTTTCCTCAACATTTTGCTGTTGCATGCTGCTTTTCCACTCTGAAGTTTTTTAAAGTGAGTCAATTTGGCAGCAATCTGCTTTACCCTTCAATAACTACTACATTTATAAATAGTGAACTTCCAAGTCAGCATGAGGAGAACTTCTCTCCTATTTACTAATTATGCTGCTTTCAATGGTATTTTGTTTCTCCAGCAGTGACATCACCTTGAAACACAGGAGTGCTGGAAGCTTAAAGGAGCTGTGTTTTGTGAAGAGATTCCATTTTATATATAAATTTCCAAGCCTGAAAAAAACTCAGGTGGATTTACAATTCATTCAGATTTCTTTTGCCACCATCCTTAGTTGGTAATATATTCTTCAAAGCAATTTATATGCAAATATTTATTTGAAGAAAGGAGAGAGAGAGTGAGGTATGCTAGCAAGCCACACCACATGCATTACAGTATATTTTCTTAAAAGCAAAAAGTCCTCCTTTGAGCTACAACAGTGGAAAGACAGAGCAGCAGCAATGGCTTTAGTGTAGGACCTGTAGCTGTGTTTCCACATTGCTGCGCTAGATAACAAACCAGAGGCCGTGTAGCACTTTTGGCCTGGTAAGCTGTAGTACATTTGAACAGGTTCTCAAGCCAACTTTGGTCACTTATAGTCCACATGGCAGGTGAGGTGACCTGCATGGGCCACATAGTCCCTACAGACTACATACTCCCTTATGTAGTAAGGTTTGGGGTTAGCCCATATAACCTGTGCTTAGTGCCTGAGCTAGTTTTGATCTAGCTTCCCTTTGCTGCAGTCACACTCCTGATTACAGTAAGCTTATGGCTATTCATTGCCATGGTAAAAGGTAAAATGCTGAACAGATTTCTTAAAGCAGTGGGATGAAGGGGAAGTAACACTGGTAAGGTTTGAGTGTCAGGAGCAATATAGGAAAGAGATGAGAGCCAGGCTTTGAAATACACAAATACATGCACATATCTATCTATCTGTCTGTCTGTCTATCTATCTATCTATCAATAGTTATTATATGTGTGCATATATAATCTATATATATGATCATAATATATGATCATAATATATAATCAAATTTGATCATATATGATCAAAATATAGTCCCCCTCCTGGCTCTAAGGGGAAACTCACCTAGTGGTCATTGCCCTCCCAGGAGAGGACCTAGCAGCTATGGTTTCCACTCGCCTGAAAGCCATTGCCAGAAGGAATGCAGCGACCCAGGCGGATCTCCCACACAAACATGCAGCTATCCAGGTCTCGGGCTGCAGGGAGTGCCTGAGCCTGTCGCTTGTACCGGAGGGCAACACTGGCAACAGCTGGTTTTGGTGTGACCAGGGAGATGATCTGCTCAGCCTGGTGGCAGAGCTGAAGGAGGAGGTGGAAAGGCTGAGGAGTATCAGGGAGTACAAGAGGGAGATAGACTGGTGGAGCCGCACCCTGCTGTCCCTGGGGCCAGGGCAGCAGGCGGAGGCCCCACAAGGAGCAGAGGATCCCCTGCCCTCTTGCCAGCAAGCACAAGGAGGGGATCCAAGAGACAGGAGGGGAAACAGGTCCCTGTCTGGGGAGGCAGGCGAATCCCCTCCAGGCCTCCCCCACCTTCCCAGCTGCCCTTACACAACAGATATGGGGCTCTGGAAGTTGAGGGCCAGGCAAATGAGGTTGTAGGCGAAGGTCCATCCAGGGGGTTGCCTAGGGCGAGTCAGTCAGCCCCACGCATTACGACTGCTTCTGTTAAGAAAAAAAGGAGGGTAACTGTCATAGGCAATTCCCTCCTGTGGGGAACAAAGGGCCCAATATGCCATCCAGACCCATCCCACAGGGAATTCTGCTGCCTCCCTGGGGCCCAGGTTAGAGATGTTACTAAGACTCCTTGGTCTGCTACAGCCCTCTGATTATTACCCGCTGTTGGTCATGCAGGTTGGCAGTGATGTGGTTGTGGGGAGAAGTCCAAAAGAGATCAAAAGGGACTTCAGGGCCCTGGGACGATTGGTTGAAGGATCGGGAGCAAAGGTAGTGTTTTCCTCTATCCCATCAGTGGGAGGGAAGAACACTGAAAGAAACAAGAAAACTCAGCTGATTAACATGTGGCTCAGAGGCTGGTGCCATCAGTGGAATTTTGTTTTTTTTTATTATGGAGGGGTTTACACGGCACCAGGCCTGCTGATAACAAGTGGAATTCAGCTGTCTCCAAGGGGAAAAAGGATTCTCGCTCATGAGTTGGCGGGACTCATTGAGAGGGTTTTAAACTAGGTTCGCAGGGGGAAGGGAATATAACCAGGCTCACTAGAGAGGAGCCCAAGGGTGGCATGGCAACACTGGGGGTGAAATCAATAGCCTGTCTCAAGTGCATCTACACCAATGCACACAGCATGGGCAACAAACAGGAGGAGCTGGAACCCATTGTGCAGCAGGATGGCTATGACATAGTCACCATCACAGAAACATGGTGGGATAACTGTCATGACTGGAGTGCTGCACTGGATGGCTATAAGCTCTCCAGAAGGGATAGGCAGGGAAGGAGAGGTGGTGGGGTGGCTCTGTATGTTAGGGAGTGTTTTGATTGCATAGAACTCAACAGTTGCGGTGATAAGGTCGAGCGCTTATGGGTAAGGATGAGGGGGAAGTCCAACAAGGCAGATGTCCTGTTGGGAGTCTGCTATAGACCACCCAACCAGGACAAAGGGGTAGATGAAGCATTCTATAAGTGGCTGGCAGAAGTCTCACAATCGTTAGCCCTTGTTCTCAAGGGGGACTTCAACTTGCCAGACATCTGCTGGAAATACATCACAGCAGAGAGGCAACAGTCTCGGAAGTTCTTGATGCAGCTGGTGAGCGTACTGGGGACGTGCCTTGCTTGACCTGCTGTTTACAAACAGGGAAGGACTTGTGGGGGATGTCATGGTCGGAGGCCGTCTTGGGCATAGCAACCATGATATGGCAGAGTTTTCGATTCCTGGTGACGTGAGGAGGAGGGGCAGCAAAACTGTTGCCATGGACTTCCGGAGGGCAGACTTTGGCCTGTTCAGGACACTGGTTGGGAAAGTGCCTTGGGAGGCAGTCATGAAGAGCAAAGGGGTCCAGGAAGGCTGGGTGTTCTTCAAGAAGGAAGTCTTAAGGGCGCAGGAGCAGGCTGAACACATGTGCCGTAAGATGAACCGGTGGGGAAGACAACTGGCCTGGCTGAACAGGGAGATTTTGCTGGGACTCAGGAAAAAAAAGAGAGTTTACCACTTTTGGAAGAAGGGGCAGGCAACTCAGGAAGAGTACAGGGATCTCATTAGGTCATGCAGGGAGGAAATTAGAAAGGCAAAACTAGGCTAGAAAGGCTAGAAGTCATTCTGGCCACTGCTGTAAGAGGTAATAAAAAATGTTTCTACAAATACATTAACAACAAAAAGAGAGCCAAGGAGAATCTCCATCCTTTAGTGGATGCAGGGGGGAACATTGCCACCAAGGGTGAGGAAAAGGCTGAGGTACTTAATGCCTTCTTTGCCTCTGTCTTTAATAGCCAGACCAATTATCCCCAGGGTATTCAGCCCCCTGAGCTGGAAGACAGGGACGGGGAGCAGAATGAAGCCCCCTTAATCCAGGAGGAAGCAGTTGATAACGTGCTACGCCACCTGGACACTCACAAGTCTATGGGGCCGGATGGGATCTACCTGGGAGTACTGAAGGAGCTGGCAGAGGAGCTTGCCAAGCCACTTTCATAGAATCATAGAATCATAGAATTGTTTAGGTTGGAAAAGACCTTTAAGATCATCCAGTCCAACCATGAACCTACACTACCAAGTCTACTCTAAACTAATCAAGGGTAGACTAAGGGTAGACAGGAGCACGGCAGTGATTGTCCCCCTGTACTCGGCACTGGTGAGGCCGCACCTGGAATACTGTGTCCAGTTTTGGGCCCCTCACTACAAGAAAGACATTGAGGTGTTGGAGCGTGTTCAGAGAAGGGCAACGAAGCTGGTGAAGGGTCTGGAGCACAGGCCTTATGAGGAGCGGCTGAGGGAACTGGGGTTGTTTAGTCTGGAGAAAAGGAGGCTGATGGGAGACCTTATTGCTCTCTACAACTACCTGAAAGGAGGTAGTAGTGAGGTGGGTGTTGGTCTCTTCTCCCAAGTACTTAGCAATAGGATGAGAGGAAATTGCTTCAAGCTGCTTCAGGGGACGTTTAGATTGACTATTAGGAAAAATTTCTTCATGGAAATGATGGTCAACCATTGGAACAGGCTGCCCAGAGAGGTGGTGGAGTCACCACCCTTGGAAGTGTTCAAAAAATGGGTAGATGTGGCACTTTGGGACATGGTTTAGTAGGCACAGTGGTGTTGGGTTGATGGTTGGACTGATGATCATAGAGAGCCTTTCCAACCTTAATGATTCCTAGTTTTTACTTTCATTAAATAATCCAGGCACCAAGCGAGGAAACATGAAATTGCTACTTTCCCCTTAATTGATTTAGTGTTGGACTTGGTAGTGTTAGGTTAATGGTTGGACTGGATGATCTTAAAGGTCTTTTCCAACCTAAACGATTCTGTAATTCTATGAAAATATGCAACTCTGTATACTTAAATAAACTGTGATTCAGGAACAAAGGAGAAGAAACACAAAGTTTCTCATGAAAAAATAAAACCAATCAAAACAACAAAATCAGAGTCCAAATTATGGTCGACCTTGACAACTACATAAATACAGTACGTACTCACCTTTGCATGTACTGTTGCTGAAGCTGCAAAGAAAATAGCTATGACTCCTTTCCTCATTCTCACTGGGAACAGTTAACAAATAAAAGCAGGCAGGAACAAGGAATGCCTGTAACTTACAGTTTGCAGAGGATCTTTTCCAATTGAGAATTGCTAAGTCTGGATTTTTTTGTTGTTTTTCTACTTACATGCCAAAACATACCACATGCTACATGATGTGATGTTGAAAAAGAAAACAAAATTTCTAAGTCCAAAATGTTACACTTCAAAAGAATAATAAAAAAAGATAGTGTCAATCATCAGTAAGCTTCCTGGATCTTGTGGGCTGACATTTTTACTTCTACATCCATAAATAAAAAAAATGAGCCTGATCCTTACTTTTGAAATATTGATATAAATGGAGAACAAAGTAATAACAGTAAGCTGCTGTCAAGTCTCTGTTATGTGACCATTAAGCCTTCTCCCCTCAGATTTTCACCTGATACCATTCTGTCTAGTGCCTTGAAAACTTAGCTGAGAGATCTTATCTCTCATCCTCGGAAAACCCTTACATTGCATTTTCATTTTTGCAGTGTTTGTTTGAAACATTTTTAGTGAATAATTGCACATCTGAAGTATCTCTCCTTTTGCAGCTTAAAAATTTGTCATTGCTTTCATAGTCATGGTTTTGCATGATTATTTGAATTATTGTACATTGGAGGGTGAATAATTGCATTTGAAAGACTAACTGTTTAAAAATTTTCAAAGGCAGCAAGAACCCTGCAAATTTGATACACTGTTTGAAAACATGAAAATCCTCTGAGCACTGAATAAATTTTTAAAAACCCTGAAAGGATATCTTCAGACTACTTTTACTTTAATTTTAAATTCAGGGCCAGATTTCATTGTTGACAAGATGGAGATCCAATATGGGAATACAAATAAGTCAGTGATATTGTAGGCCTGTTCTCGTTGGCTGTCAGAGTTTTGCTTTTTGTGTGCATATAAGTAGGATTAAACAGAACTGGTTGTGAGGTAAGAAACATAAACCTGTGCAATTGACACGACTGAATTTTTGAACAGGGTATTCAAAAAAAGGTTCTTAAAACATTTCTTTTACTAGCTACAATGTATTATTTTACAAATTATTTTATGAACACCTAATGTTAATAATTCCATATGGAAATACACCTTTTCATAGTCTACAGATTACATTTCATTTTACCATTTTAAGGCTAAATGCCAAAATTGAATTTGGTGGAAGTTCAGGGCTGTATTTGGTTTGCATGGCCAGGTTTTGGTAGCAGGGGAGCTACAGAGGTGGCTTCTGTGAGAAGCTGCTAGAAGCTTCCCCTAGGTCCGATAAGAGCCAATGCAAGCCTGCTCCAAGATGGACACACCACTGGCCAAGGCCAAGTCAATCAGCAACAGTGGTAGTGCCTCTGGGATAACATTTAAGAAGGTGGGGGGGAAACCTGTGCAACAACAGCCAGAGAGAGGAGTGAGAATATGTGAGAGAAACAACTCTGCAGATGCCAAGGTCAGTGAAGAAGGAGGGGGAGGAGGTGCTCCAGGAGCCCAAGCAGAGATTCCCCTGCGGCCTGTGGTGAAGACCATGGTGAGGCAGCTGTGCCCCTGCAGCCCATGGAGGCCCACGGTGCAGCAGATATCCACCTGCAGCCCGGGGAGGACCCCACACAGGAGCAGGTGGATATGCCCGATGGAGACTGTGACCCTGTGGGAAGCCCACGCTGGAGCAGGCTCCTGGCAGGAGCTGTGGACCCGTGGAAGGAGAGGAGCCCACGCTGGAGCAGGTTTGCTGGCAGGACTTGTGACCCCATGGGGGACTCACACTGGAGAAGTCTGCTCCTGAAGGACTGCACCCCATGGATAGGACATCTGGAAGGGACCCATGCTGGAGCAGTTTGTGAAAAACTGCAGCCCATGGGAAGGACTCACATTGGAGAAGTTTGTGTAGGACTGTCTCCTGTGGGAGGGACCCCATGGTGGAGCAGGGGAAGAGTGTGAGGAGTCCTCCCCTGAGGAGGAAGGAGCAGCAGAGACAATGTGTGATGAACTGACCGCAACCCCCATTCCCTGTCCCCCTGCACTGCTTGGGGGGAGGATGTAGAGAAATTGGGAGTGAAGTTAAGCCCAAGAAGAAAGGAGGGTTGGGGGGAATGTGTTTTTAAGATTTGATTTTATTTCTCATTATCCTGCTCTGATTTGATTGGTAATAAATTAAACTAATTTCCCCAAGTCAAATCTGTTCTGCCTGTGACAGTAATTGGTGAGTGATATCTCCCTGTCCTTATCTAGACCCATGAGCTTTTTGTTATATTTTCTCTCCCCTGTCCAGTTGAGGAGTGGGAGTGATAGAGTGGCCTTGGTGGGCACCTGGAATCCAGCCAGGGACAACCCACCACAAGGGCACCAAACTCGTGCAAGGTCACCTGTTGCACTGGCTTGTTTTGTGAAATGACAACTTTTAAACATTCATTGTATCTTTCCTGTGTAGAAGGAGGCTGAACTTTGCAAATCAGAAGGACGAAGTGATTTGAGTTAGACAAATAAAGATCAGCTTAGTTGCCCAAACTGCCTAGCCTGCCTGGCCTTCAGCTGCCAGCCTGGAAGGCTTAACCCAGGTCTCCCCACTTTCCTGGGTCATAGTTGCCACCTCTGTGCAGATGTCCCACATGCCACAGGGTGTCTGAAATACAGCCCGCTGCCTATCTTTGAGAACATGAATTAAGTCCATATCTTTGGTAAGCTGAATGAAGGTCTACTGCATGTCTTTTCTCCATTGACGTTAACAAGAGGACACACACGTGCACATGTAGGCAACTACTGCTTCAAGAAGCAGAGCTGTGATCCATACTGGAGAGTTGTGTGTTAACGCCTGGCTCTTGAAACAACCTCTGCTCCCCAGTGCAACTTCTGTCACCTGAGAGTCCTACCATCTTCGATCATTTCCATAAATGGTTCCTCCTCCTCCATCTGTCCTCCTGGCACTAATGGTTTGCTAAAAAAGATTTTAATTCAAAATCTTGTGTCTGCAGCAGCTCAGAAAAAAAACAGGCAGAATTTGCCAGATACCTGACACCTTATCACATATCTCTATGATAAAGGTTTTGACCACATCTGGCAGTTCAGTATATGTGGGCACATTTCTGCTGTGATTGAGCAAATCCAGTTCCAATCAAGCTTAAGCAGAAGAGACCAGTAGGCATGCAACTCTTGCTCTGTTCTTCAGTTAAACATGCATCTCAATTTCTGTGTAATTAATACACCCTAAAATGAACCACATAAAGGTAGTGGAACAGATTTTTTTTTTTTTTTAAATAATTATGTCTTTAAACATATATTTTACGCTTACTTTCTCCTTTTTAAGTAAAAAAAAAAGCATTTTAGGAAAAGAGAGATTTTCATCATGAAAAACTAACAGACTTTCACCCAAATGACAGAGTTGCAGAACAAAACTCATATATCTAAAAGCATGTTTAATTGCAAATGTAAACATCAGAATTGCTGTTTGCAGATGGAAATATCCCAATGTAAACATTAACAGGTTTGCCAGAGGAATTGTTCTAAATGCACCAGTAAGCTCATTAGGTGAATCAGAAACTTTCACTTTGCTATCAGTCTTTATTAGTTGCAGCTGAGTTCTGGTATTGAATCACAGTAGATGAATTCAGCTCACGTCACAGGTATTTACATGCCAGAGCACTTTGTCATGTAGATAGATTTATCTACTTGCAAAAATTTAAAAGCATGCCTATAGGAGAGCTTAAAAAAGTAAAAACCTTTTCACATCACACATTGTAAACACAAATAAATTCCTTTATAACCTAATGCAGGCTTCAAGCTATTATAATATTTTCTAGCCATCCTTTTCTAATAAATATATATGTATGAGACAACTAATTACAAGAAATGCAATCAGCAGCCCTTTCCAAAATTGTACTTCTTTAGGACAGAAAAAAAATGTAGACTAACATTTGGGACAGAAAGAGAGAGTTTGCAGTGGGCTGCTTTAGGAAGCAAATGCAAACACATAGACCTGTCATTCTGTTGCTATACTGGAAGTTAAAGCCATATAAGTTACTGTGATGCATTGGCTGACCCAGAGTTTTACATATTTATTTCCTGAAGACATTGTTTCTGTTCAGTAAATACTCCCAGTATATGAAAACAAATATCACCTTCACTGGACACGAAAACAAATATCACCTTCATTGGTCTTTCCTCAGGGCTACAGCCTTCTTAGCGTTGAACAGGCTGCTTCTGTTCTGGTTGAAGGTTAATGAGGTCTCCACATAACAGTCTTGCATTAGAACCTCCATACCGCTGCAAAGTAGTGGAGCAAACTGATCACTACAAATTAAATATTAAAGGTGGATTTTCTTGATTGACTTCATATAAAATTAGTTTTCAATGCATTATTCATTCAGTATGAAAGTTTGGATGACAATATATTACTTTCACTTTTAGGCAGTCAACCCAGGGCACACAAAAGGCCTGTTGCTATTTTAAGTTAGCTCTATTGGCACATGAATAACACAGCTAAAGAGATGATGACTTATACAATTTTGTGGATAGTATTAAGCTATTAGCTATTTCTTTTTAATGAGGTGCACATCTACAACTTACATTAGATCTCACCAATGAAGTAGTTGGCTAGTGCATGAATGGAAAACCTCCAAGTAAAGGGCACAACAGCTGAAATCCTGGTCTAGAAGAGGAATAGGAGATCTGTACAAAACTTCAGTGAGGTTAAGATTTCATCTGGTCAGCTTTCTCCAAAGCTACCACAGACTTTTTAATGAGATGGAAAATAAGTTCCTAAACAGGTCTATTATTAACAGATGGTGACAGTTTTAGCAAAAGTTGACAAATGTTAACGACTTCTGATCAGATTCCTTCCTGAGCAATTGTAAGCTGTCCTCACACATTTAAATTAACCTTTTTTATACACTAATTTTTCTCCTTTTTGTCAACAACTGTCTTACAGTATTGTCACGCATAAAGAGTTATGTCCTCTATCTGCATTATGAGTGCAATGACTCTTTCTGCCTCTCAGTTGTCTGTCCAGTCCCTTTAGCATCTGTGCAAGTGAAGATGCAGTTTCCCATCAGCTGATGCGGTAAGAAGGTAAATCTAGCCAATTTTTTACTTCCAACAAAAATCAATTAATAGAAGCTCAAGAAAGAAGAATTTATAGTCAGAATCTTCTGTATATAAACATCTCTCTGCAAACAAATAATTTCTGATAGTTCATTTTATCAAACATGATTATCACCTGCAACCAGTCTAAATCCATATTTGGAGCAGAGCAGTAACCAGGTGATCAGCTGAATAATATTGCAGATGATGTGGCTCCCTCTAGTATGCATCTCTTCAATCTGTTAACAAAATGCAGCATTTTACAAAAGAGCTTAGTACTTTCAAAGGTGTGAGAAAACTGAGCAATGTTTTAGCTTCTGCTGTCATCAATGAGGTCAGTGACGTTCAGGCTAGCTGTCCACTGAAGACAGTGGCTAAGTTTGCAACAGCTGTTATCAGCAGAAAAATGATAACGTTTGTAGGCAAAAAGCTGGAAAGTCAGGGAAAAATGAAGGATAGGAAGTGAAGCCTGAACATAGGTAGATTAATGACACATATAAGCAAAACCACCTGAGATCCATTCAAAGCAGTAAAATTGGCATATACTATTGCAAACATACTCCAGAAAACTGGAATTATCATACAGCTCTTTGGTCTTGACTTCTACTCTGATATGCATAATGCTTCATAAATATTGCTTGAATGTGTTTGTGCAAAAACCTGCTGTCTGTGATTCTGACCAGTGCACTGACAGTGTGTTTTAGCAACTCTCCTCCCACCCCCCACTCTTCCCTGCACTACCAGACTTTAGCATGTGTTGAAAATTAGTTTGGCACAATATTCTAAAATATCAGATGTCTGAAGTGGAGAAAACACTCACAAACACATTCCAATTCTTTCTCAAACCGTACTGGGAGAACAAAAAATCCCAGATATTTGCTATTCAAAGTAGACCTTAGTATGGTCCATGGGTTTTGCTTTGTTTTTGTTCTGTTTCTCTGTTGTTTTGAGTTGCTAGGTTTGGTTTGTTGTTTTGTTTTGAACCCTTCTGCAGCATGGATTGGGAAAAGGCAGTCTTGATGCAACAACTATAAGGCATAACTAAAGAAGCAGATACTTGGCA
The DNA here is from genome assembly GCF_030463565.1 of Pelecanus crispus. Classification (NCBI taxonomy): domain Eukaryota; kingdom Metazoa; phylum Chordata; class Aves; order Pelecaniformes; family Pelecanidae; genus Pelecanus; species Pelecanus crispus. The sequence continues at coordinate 213,416,410 of NC_134643.1, forward strand.
TCTTTTCTGGTACTGACCTACCTGACCTTAAATACTGCTGTATTTAATGCTTGCTAGAGATGAAAGCTAAATCAAATGTTCATCTTCCTTTAAAAAAAAAACAAACCAAAACCCAACACGTTATTATCAGCTATATATTTTTGCTCAGAGCAAAATAGAACTTTCAAAATAATATTAGTTGCTGTTTTATTTACTAGCAGACCTAAAACCAATCACATCAGTGATAGTCAGTGGAAACCTCATAAACATTCAGTGATGATACCTCAGCTAGCTCCAGTACAGCTGTGTTAGCACGGGACAGTGCTCAGATTGATAAGCTGTGAAACAAGAATTATTATTCCAGCCTTCTGGCTCTGCAGCTTCCAGGATGTGTGCTGTACCTCTGCATACCACATACATGTACTAGAAAACCAACAAAAAGCCTTTTCTGTTGAAGCCAGCTCATATTTGTCCATTGGCTGCAATGGACTAAATGAGAAGTGAATGAGAGGAATCTGCAAAGATCAAGAAGTGAAACAGGTGCTAGGTGAACATATCTGTGCCTGTATATTTCATTGGAATGCTTCATCAAATTTACTCCACCAGCTGAATGTACTAAGATAATTTTCTCTTAATCATGTATAAAGTAATATTTCTATGCATTGTATTATTTAATATTGATGAATTCAATTCCTTTTCAAAGTGCAAAGTTGTATAAATTCATGGTGGAAAACAATTATTGTAATTTCTATGCAGTGACCTTCCACATAGGGAATCTTAGCATGTGCTAATTACTGATTTAGCCTTGGAAGAATTCTGTCAAGTACTAAGTAGAGAGAAGACAAGTGACTTCTTCAAGTTCATACAGAAATAAAAAGCCAAGAATAAAAATCCAGGAATAGAATTCATGGGACAGTCTCACAGCTCTAATTGAGGTAGAAACTTGGCCTTTACTCTTCAAAACAGGTCTACTTCTGTGGTTGACAGGAAGAATTGGTTTCAGGAATTATTGATTTCACATATTTACTCCTTGCTAGTAACGAAAAATGTCAGATTTTAAAATTCTTCTCTATTCAAATTGCAGGAATAGTAAAATTAAGAGGTAAGTGTGACCGTGTATTGGTTTTACATGACAAGGTGCTGGTAGCAGAATGGGAATTGCAGGGGTGGGTTCTGTGAGAAGACACCAGGAGCTGCCTTCAAGTCAGACAGAGCCAGTGCCACCCAGCTCCAAGATAGACCTGCTGCTGCCCAAAGCTGAGCCTATCAACAATGTTAGAAGTGCCTCTGTGATAACATATTTAAGAAAGGGTAAAAACCATTGAGCAACAGCTGTGAGAGAGAAGAGTGAGAAAAATACAAGAGACAACCCTGCAGATACAAAGGTCAGAGAAGAAGGGGGAGGAGGTGCTCCAGGCACTGGAGCAGAGACTCCTCAGCACACCATGGTGAAGCAAGTTGTCCCCCTCTGGCCCATGGAAGCCCACAGTGGCACAGATGTCCACCCTGCACCCATGGAGGACCCCACAGCAGAGCAGGTGGACATGCCCCAGAGGAAGCTGGGGCCCATGGAAAGTGCACACTGGAACAGGCTCCTGGCAGGAGCTTGCAACCTGTGGAGGGAAGCCCATGCTGGAGCAGGTTTCTGGCAGGAGCTTTGGCCTGTGGGGGACCCATGCTGGAGAAGTCTGCTCCTGAAGGCCTGCACCCCGTGGAAGGGACCCATGTTGGAGCAGTGTGTGAAGAACTGCAACCTGTGGGAAGGACCTACATTGGAGCGGTTCATGAAGAGCTGTATACCATGGGTGGGACCCCATGCTGGAGCAAGGGAAGAGCGTGAGAAGGAAGGAGCAGCAGAGACAAAATGTTATCAACTGACAGCAACCCCCATTCTCTGTCCCCCTGTGCTGCCTGGGGAGGGGCAGGGAAGTAAAAGAGTTATGAATGAAGTTCAGCCTCGGAAGAAGGGAGGGGTGAAGAGATGTTTTTACTTTTGCTCTTATTTCCTACTCTGTTATTAACTGGCAATAAATTAAATACATTTCCCCAAAGTGGAGTCTGTTTTGCCCATGATAGTAACTGGTAAGTGATCTCCCTGTCCTTATCTCAACCCATCAGTTTTTTCATCTTACTTTCTCCCCCTGTCCCACTGAGGAGGGGGAGTGATAGAGCAGCTTGGCACCAGGCAGCCAGCTAAGGTTAACCCACCACACTTTTATGTCTGCTCCTGTATGAAGGCCTTCAAACAGATATGGAATTCCTATATGGATCTTGCAGACTTTGACTGAGATCAGGCATATTCCTTCCTGGATTTCATTGCCTTGGGATAAAGTGACTCATAAGTGAAATTACATGATAACAGAATGATGGAAGATGACAAAAAAAAAAAAGCTTCCCCAGCTGTAAACACTGCTGCTTAAGCTCAGCTGTCTCTTCATTACACATTAGTGTGAGCATTCTTGACTATCACTTTGACAGGTAAATACTGACATTATCTGTGATTTCAAGTGCAATATATGGTCTTGAAATGATCAACTTACAGTGTCATTATGGATGGTGCATTTTGGATTTTTCCTGTCTCTGGGCTTTGGTCAAGTACCAGTGCAGGAATTTGACTGATAGAAGCCAGAACCACACAGCTGTTGTCACTTTATGAAGATCAGATCTCTACCGGTCATGGCAAATTACACACATTTTTTTATGAAGCCCAGTAGTGGAAAAAACAGATCTGTTGCATGTCAAGGTTGAAATAACTGGCAGAGACCTGAGCTGGAACACTTGCCTACATCTTCTCAGAGTAGAAAGAAATCCATTCACCCTACTGTACAAACTTTCAGATCTTGGATCTAGATGCACCATAAAAACAATGCACAAAGAATTGCTGAAAGACTTCAGTGAGCAAAGAAAACTCACCCTATGTTTGTCTGGTAAGCCTTCCCCTAGGAAAATTAAAACTATGTTAGGCCACAATGAATTTATTACCCCAACAAACACCCTGGAAACCAACAAAGAGGTGCAGCAAGTATTTTCTTTCTTAGAGTGACTTCTGAACTGCTCCTGGGACACTGCTCGTCACATCGTTCTCCAGGTTGTGCTTAAAGTTTGAATCCAGCCTGTACTGATAGTCTCAAAGACAGATGTGCAAATATTTCTCATTTACTCTGCTTGGAATGAAAATTAGAAAAAAAAATTAACATAGTTTAGAAATGGATCATTGGTGCAACAGCAGTGAGCCCAGTGGAAACTCCAAATTATTATATAATATACTGAATGCCAGATTAGAGGTAGCTTAAAATTAATCTAAGATAGATTTACTCTTGCTTTCGCTTATGCTGCCTTAAAATTGTTTACATTTACTTCTGTGTTAATGAGATCAAACTAATGAAAGCTAAGATAAACCTGGAAAGTGAAAGTGAGAGAGTGGTGTTTAATTAGATATACTATTCATCTGCAGGGAAAAAAAAAACCACATAAATGCAATGGAATATGGCAAGAAACAATTTTGTCAGTGAGATGGTTTCACCACATAGCCGACAATCCTCAGGATAGATGACATGGTCCAGCTGTTTTTGAGATCATTACCTCTTCTGTGAATGTCATATACACCACAATTTCTATGATGATTCATTTAAAAAGTCATTATTAGTATTATTACTATTCTGAAAAATGTAAGAATAATTTCCACTTTATAAGAGCACCTCGTGGTAGTAACTTCAGAGAAATCATAGAATCATAGAATTGTTTAGGTTGGAAAAGACCTTTAAGATCATCCAGTCCAACCATTAACCTAACATTACCAAGTCCACACTAAACCAATCAGGGGTAGACTAGACTAAACCATGTCCCGAAGTGCCACATCTACCCGTTTTTTGAACGCTTCCAGGGATGGTGACTCCTCCACTTCCCTGGCCAGCCTGTTCCAATGGTTGACTACACTTTCTGTGAAGAAGTTTTTCCTAATTTCCAACCTAAACCTCCCCTGGCACAGCTTGAGCCCATTTCCTCTTGTCCTATCACTAACTACATGGGAGAAGAGACCAACACCCACCTCACTACAACCTCCTTTCAGGGAGTTGTAGAGAGCAATAAGGTCTCCCCTCAGCTTCCTCTTCTCCAGGCTAAAAAACCCCAGTTCCCTCAGCTGCTCCTCATAAGGCCTGTGCTCCAGACCCTTCACCAGCCTTGTTGCCCTTCTCTGGACATGCTCCAGCACCTCAATGTCTGTCTTGTACTGAAGGGACCAAAACTGGACACGGTATTCCAGGTGCGGCCTCACCAGTGCCGAGTACAGGGGCACAATCACCTCCCTGCTCCTGCTGGCCACACTATTCCTGATACAAGTCAGGATGCTGTTGGCCTTCTTGGCCACCTGGGCACACTGCTGGCTCATGTTCAGCTGGGTGTCGACCATCACCCCCAGGTCCTTTTCAGCCAGACAGCTTTCCAGCCACCCTTCCCCAAGCCTGTAGCATTGCATGGGGTTGTTGTGACCCAAGTACAGGACGTGGCACTTGGCCTTGTTGAAACTCATACAGTTGGCCTTGGCCCATCGGTCCAGCCTGTCCAGGTCCCTCTGCGGGGCCATCCTACCCTCCAGCAGATCAACACTCCCACCCAGCTTGGTGTCATCTGCAAACTTACTGAGGGTGCACTCAATCCCCTCACCCATATTGTAGATTAAAGATATTAAACAAGACTGACCGCAAAACAGAGCCCTGGGGAACACCACTTGTGACCAGTCGCCAACTGGACTTAACTCCATTTACCACTACTCTCTGGGCTCGGCCACCCAGCCAGCTTTTTACCCAGTGAAGAGTACGCCTGTCCAAACCATGAGCTGCCAGCTTCCCAAGGAGAATGCTATGGGAGACTGTGTCAAAGGCTTTGCTGAAGTCCAGGTGGATGACATCCACAGCTTTTCCCTCATCCACCAGATGGGTCACCAGGTCATAGAAGGAGATCAGGTTGGTCAGGCAGGACCTGCCTTTCATGAACGCATGCTGGCTGGGCCTGATCCCCTGGTTGACCTGCACATGCCTGTTGAGCATACTCAATATGAACAGCTCGATAATCTTCCCTGGCACCAATGTCAGGCTGACAGGCCTGTCATTCCCCGGATCCTCTTTCCAGCCCTTCTTGTAGATGGGTATTGCATTGGCAAGCCTCCAGTCATCTGGGACCTCCCCTGTTAACCAGGACTGCTGATAGATGATGGAGAGTGGCTTGGCGAGCTCCTCTGCCAGCTCCCTCAGTACTCTCAGGTGGATCCCATCTGGCCTCATATACTTGCGAGCATCCAGGTGGTGTAGCAGGTTGTTAACTGCTTCCTCCTGGGTTAAGGGGGGCTTCATTCTGCTCCCCATCCCTGTCTTCCAGCTCAGGGGGCTGAATACCCTGGGGATAACTAGTCTGGCTGTTAAAGACAGAGGCAAAGAAGGCATTAAGTACCTCAGCCTTTTCCTCACCCTTGGTGGCAATTTTCCCCCTGCATCCAGCAAAGGATGGAGATCCTCCTTGGCTCTCCTTTTATCATTGATGTACTTATAAAAACATTTTCTATTATCTTTTACAACAGTGGCCAGATTGAGTTATTGCTGGGCTTTTGCTTTTCTGATTTCCTCCCTGAATGACCTAACAAGATCCCTGTACTCTTCCTGAGCTGCCCTCCCCTTCTTCCAAAGGTGGTAGACTCTCTTTTTTTCCCTGAGTCCCAGCAAAAGCTCCCTATTCAGCCAGGCCAGTCGTCCTCCCTGCCGGTTGGTCTTACAGCACATGGGGACAGCCCGCTCCTGCGCCCTTAAGACTTCCTTCTTGAAGAAGGCCCAGCCTTCCTGGACCCTTTGCCCTTCAGGACTGCTTCCCAAGGCACTTTCTCAACTAGCGTCCTGAACAGGCCAAAGTCTGCCCTCCGGAAGTCCATGGTAACAGTTTTGCTGCCCCTCCTGTTTACATCGCCAAGAATAGAAAAACTCTGTCATATCATGGTCACTATGCCCAAGACGGCATCCGACCATGACATCTCCCACAAGCCCTTCTCTGTTTGTAAACAGCAGGTCAAGCGAGGCACCTCCCTTGGTAGGCTCGCTTACCAGCTGCATCAAGAAGTTATCCTCCACGCACTCTAGGAACTTCTGAGACTGCTTCCTCTCTGCTGTGTTGTATTTCCAGCAGATGTCTGGCAAGTTGATGTCCCCCTTGAGAACAAGGGCTAGCGATTGCGAGACTTCTGCCAGCTGCTTGTAGAACAAATCATCTATCTCTACATCCTGGTTGGGAGGTCTATAGCAGACTCCCAACAGGACATCCGCCTTGCTAGCTTTCCCCCTCATCCTTACCAATAAGCACTCGACCTTGTTGTCACCACTGTTGAGCTCTATACAGTCAAAACACTCCCTAACATACAGAGCCACCCCACCACCTTTCCTTCCCTTCCTATTCCTTCTGAAGAGCTTATAGCCATCCAGTGCAGCACTCCAGTCATGACAGTCATCCCACCATGTTTCTGTGATGGTGACTATGTCATAGCTATCCTGCTGCACAAGGGCTTCCAGCTCCTCCTGTTTGTTGCCCATGCTGTGTGCATTGGTGTAGATGCACTTGATCTGGGCTATTGATTTCGCCCCCAACATTGCCATGCCCCCCCGGGCTCCTCTCTAGTGAGCCTGGTTATATTCCCTTCCCCCTTCAAACCTAGTTTAAAGCCCTCTCAATGAGTCCCGCCAACTCATGAGCGAGAATCCTTTTCCCCTTTGGAGACAGCTGATCTCCATCAGCTGCCAGCAGGCTCGGTGCCATGTAAACCTCCCCATGATTGAAAAAAACAAAATTCCACTGATGGCACCAGCTTCTGAGCCACCTGAGCAACCAATCGCCCCAGTGCCCTGAAGTCCCTCTTCATTGCTTTAGGACTTCTCTCTATAACAGAGTCAGTCTCTGGAACTGAGTCAGTCCCTGCCCTGAGAACCTACAAACTTCATGTAACTGCTGATGCTGAATTGATGAGACAAGCAGCTTGCGTGATGAGATGATGATATAGACAAAGTAATATTCTAGGAAAATTATCTGTGAAGGAGTCCTCTTAATGAATAGAAAAAAGAAAAGCTGCAGCTGATAGGACCAAAGTATTATGTAGCAAGCAGAAAGATGATAACAAACTGGAAATGTTAAGCCCTTTATGCAGCTATTCTTTTATAAGCACATACCCGGGCTATAAAGACAATCAAGGTGTCAAAGATTATGTTCAAGACATAGTTTGGATAGTGATATTCTCCACAGTGGTGAGAAAATGTATTACTAGCAAGAGCTTGCCTAATCAGGACTCTCAGTTCACTACCTTATTTCATCAGACAGCAGGTTTCTAGATATTATAATCTAAATAAGTTTTTAAAAGGGAGAGTGAGATGGTTATGAGTCATCACTCATCACTTCACTCAATGTATTTGCATGCAGAAGAGCAACTATTAATTTAGTCAGGGTTTATCTGACTCCATCTCTGTGTTTCTCTAAGAAGTACATTTTCAATTGTCTATGGAAGGATTTTAGGGTCATTTAGGGCACTTGGATGTTTTCAGTGCTGTTATTGATAAGAATTGCATGAGTACTGCAATATACCTATAAGTACCTATCATGTAGATCAGAACTTTTTAAACTATGCATGTGAATTAAAAGAAAGCAAGTAAATTAATTAAAAAAAGATCATAATTATTTTGGTTTATAACCTACAGAAACTTTCCAGATTTATACAAAGGTCTTTTCAGACAGCAGATCCCCACCGGAATTTGTCAAAATTCAGAACTGCTTTACTAGTTTCCTAGCAAATAGAATCATAGAATCGTTCAGGTTGGAAAAGTCCTTTAAGATAATCCAGTCCAATCATTAACCTAACACGGCCAAGTCCAACACTAAACCAATTAAGGGGAGAGTAATAAATTCATGTTTCCTGGCTTGGTGACTGCATTATTTTTTAATGAAAGTAAAACTAGGAATCATTAAGGTTGGAAAGGACCTCTAAGATCATCAGTCCAGCTGTCAACCCAGCACCACCATGCCTACTAAACCATGTCCCAAAGTGCCACACCTACCCCTTTTTTGAACACCTCCAGAGACAGTGACTCCACCACCTCTCTGGGCAGCCTGTTCCAATGTTTGACCACTCTTTCCATGAAGAAATTTTTCCTAATATGCGATCTAAACCTCCCCTGATGCAACTCCTGATATCAATATAGGTTGGAGGATGAAGGGATTGAGAGCAGCCCTGCAGAAAAGGACTTGGGGGTACTGGTAGATGAAAAGCTGGACATGAGCCAACAAGGTGTGCTTGCAGCCCAGAAGGCCAACTGTATCTTGAGCTGCACCAAAAGCAGTGTGGCCAGCAGGTTGAGGGAGGTGATTCTGCCCCTCTACTCTGCTCTGGGGAGACCTCACCTGCAGTGCTGCGTCCAGCTCTGGAGCTCTCAGCACAAGAAAGACATGGACCTGTTGGAGCAGGTCCAGAAGAGGGCCACAAAAATGATCTGAGGGATGGAACATGTCTCCCATGAAGAAAGGCTGAAAGAATTGGTGTTGTTCAGCTTGGAGAAGAGAAGGCTGCGAGGAGACCTTATTGCGGCCTTTCAGTACTTAAAGGGGGCCTATAGGAAGGATGGGGACAATCTTTTTAGCAAGGCCTCTTGTGACAGGACAAGGACTAATAGATTTAAACTAAAGAAGAATAGATTTAGACTGGATATAAGGAAGGAATTTTTTACAATGAGGGTGGTGAAGCACTGGAACCTGTTGCCCAGAGAGGTAGCAGAGGCCCCATCCCTAGAAACATTCAAGGTAGGTTGGATGGGGTTCTGAGCAACCCGATCTAGTTAAAACTGTACCTGCTCACTGCATGGGGGTTGATTCTATGATTCTTGTGTATATTGGCCTGGTTCTAATTATTTGAATAAGATGACCTTTCGAGGTTTATTTTGGAAATGAGGTTTAGGTGAGAAATTAGGAAAAATCTCTTTACGGAAAGGGTGGTCAAGAATTGGAACAGGCTGCCCAGAGAGGTGGTGGAGTCACCATCCCTGGAAGTGTTCAAAAAACGGGTAGACTTGGCACTTCGGGACATGGTTTAGTCTAGTCTACCCTTGATTGGTTTAGTGTGGACTTGGTAGTGTAGGTTAATGGTTGGACTGGATGATCTTAAAGGTCTTTTCCAACCTAAACAATTCTATGATTCTATGATTTCTCATCTAGAAAACTCCAAAGAAGGATATTTATTTTAATCTTGTTAGTTCACCCTTTCTGGGTTTGCTTTCTGAACAATTTTCAGGGCTTCATGTTCCATCTCTATCCTATTAATCTTTTGTGAAAAACAGAGCATGTTTTACAAGCCAATTGTCTCTCCACTTTTTTTTTTTTTTTTTGGTAAGAGTTTTCAGTCTTTCCGGATGATGAATGCCTCTCTGCCTTCCAAATGGATGTCCCAAAGCTGCTTCCTCAACTTGACTGCTCTCTGGTTTGCTCTTCACCTTTACTGTCACTGCTTCACATCTGCCTCCAAAAATAATTTGGTAGAGACTTCAGTCATATCTTTCTCTGGATCTGTTCTTTCAGATAGCTGCTGCTCCATAGTAAATATCCCTTTCCAGTCATTCTAAAAGTAATAATATGTATGGTTTATATATTTATGTATTAATAAATATAAAAGTTCTCCTAGAGACTCTGACACAGCTGTGTATCAAAATAAATAGGATGATCTGACAATACAGACCTGATCTGAAAAAAATATCACTGAACTAAAGTTGGAAACTTAAAGACTCTGTTTCAAAGAACTTCACTCAGCCTTTATCAAATTGAGTAAATGTGGGCAACCAGCCTTTCTGTAGAGAGAGCAGAAATAAGGTCAGGGGAATGGAGCTGAGTACTGTGGGAAGGTAGCCATTATCCTGCACATTTGCAGTCAAGTCGTTTCATTAAAATTTGCTCCTTAGTCCTGGTGTTCTAACTCAACAGGGAAATACTTGGCAGTTTATTAGACTCCTGTTTCTCCTGAGAGACACAGGATATCACAGGGCTTGTCTGTTTAATGCAGTATCAGCATTTCCTCCTGGGACAAGATACCATTTTCACTCCCTCAAGTGAGCAGCATTTGAAATCAGTTCTGATTAGTACTCTCCCTATTTCATCCAAGTTCAATTAGTGGAGGATATTGAAGCTGTGAATTACCTGTCATCCAAAGCTTCCTGGTATGTTTACAAAAGCAAATGGACTATATTATAAGAGTATTGTATATGAAAATGGAGCTATTTATTAATATTTTTTTACAACACCCTAGTGCAATCATTAGCTAGGAAATAAACCCTATGGTTATTTCTCCTTACAGTATATGCTTTGATTTCAATCCCATCAACACTACCACCCATTAAAAAAGTCCAAAATGCTATGAGAATACAGAATATTTTCACGGTAGCTTCAGGAGCTTCACTGCACAAAAAATACTTTGAGCTTATGGAAGAAGAGGAATTTTAAGATGTCGAGTGGATTTCTTACCAGATGGTCTGGTTTACTATCTGACTATCCACGTAGTATCTAACTCTCCATGGAAGATAGGAAATTACACCATGTTTTCAAAGATGTCTGAAATGCTGTGAAATGGATGGCAATTTAAGGCTAGATTTTGCCTACAAGCAAGGAGGAGTGGAATAAGGCTACCTTTAAAACCCCATTTGCCTGGCTGCATGAGGTTCCATTTGATTGCTGTGTAGCCAATGTTTGTGGTCAGATAAGGCATGAAAAAAGTAATAAATGGGTAGAGTAATTTGAGCAGTAAGAAGCTGAGTGTTTGGGAGAGGGTACATGCTTTGATTTTTCTGTATACCTTTCTATCTCAGCAGAGTAAATGGGAATTTCTTGGCGCTCTTAATGGGACATGACTGTCATTCATTTAAGTTACATTTAATGCCTGAAACCACTCCTCACACATCTGAAAGTGCCTGCTGTATTTGTTAACATATTCTATAATCAATGTCTCAAATATTCAGTATTAAAATAAAAAACCTTAGCACAAATTACTACCCCCTGTGGTTCTCAGCATCTACTCGTGTATGCAGAGTATAGAGTGATTCATATTTGACTCTGAAGCAAAAGACATAAGATACCTCATTATTGACTGTGGAGTGAAAAATCAGACGTTGATATTTGCCACCATATAGCTGCAACACCATGTAGGCCCATCCTCATGAATTTGATAATATCTTTTAAGTGCGCCCATGACCATAATGTTATGCTACTCTACTCTGCTTCAAGAGGGAATGATAACCCAACAGATTTTTTTTAAGAATTTAGGTACCTAAAGATGCAAATTAGTACCTACTGATATTTCAAAACCATGCAGAAGCCTAAATGTCATTGATTCTTGTGGGGAATTGATGCTTAGGTTCCTCAAAATTGAGTTAGGATCCTACTTGCATCCTTAAGCACCTAAATGCCTTTGAAAGTCTGGCCTAAGGTCTTTAAAATTGCACTGCATGATTGGCTAATGCTGCGTAGTGGTGTGAATATTCCAGATGCATACAATTTTTTTATGGCATGGATTTATTTTCTTTACACCTGTGCATCACTAATAATACTGAAGGATAAAGATGTGCAACAAGATATCTTCAGCAGAAAAAATACATTCTCCTAGAGTATTCCATACACTAATTACATCTACAGTGTTTTATTAGTTGCAGTATATTTAAGATAAATTAATCTTTACTAATGTAGCTTTCTAAATTAAATAATTTGACTACTGCTTGTGTGATTTTTTTAATTCACATTTTCAAGTGAAGGAAGAAAGTTCCTAACAATCTGGTAGTTATTGCTATTATGAACCATATCCTGTGATTTATAGCAGCAATAATGTATTTGGTTTAAGTTGGAAGATGGAGCACAGTTGAGTACCTACACTGGAAAATCAATTGCTCCCCAATGATGAATGAAAATTCCCACCAATCGGAACATGGAAGTCCGTCAGGAAGGTAATAATAATTGGAGTTTGCTAGCTCATCCAGTGCCTCTAAGCCTGAAAACAATGTGGAAGTTTAGCTTCTTTTAGTGTTTTTTCTTTATTAGATGTAAAAGAAGATTAACCCCTAAGCATTAGGTCCAAATAATTCTTCATTAACTCTTTCTTGAATCATGTGGTATTTGCACACATAATAAGCTGCTGAAAAATTCTGTCCTAAAATTGAGTATATATCTACAAGAATACATAGAACATACTTAAATACTTTGCTATATCTGTTTTGAGACTTTACTAGAAACAGACACTAGTTTTGCAAACTAGTGTTCTGTACTTTATTAGTAATTCATTATTTCAGTTAAAAACTTTTTTTGGGGGGGAGAAGGCAGATATTAAAAATTGCTTTCTAACAAATTTGGTAAGCAGTACATAACTCTCAAAGAAGTATTTTCCTAGAATAGTATTCAAGTTGTATCTACTCTTTAAAATTACAATAAGCTTAATAAGGTGGGTTTTTTTAATATTTTACCTATTTTTTCATGAGAAAAGGAACTCATATTTTTGTGTGATTTTATGTGCTTATGTGGTCTCTGTAGTGATTAAGTAAATGCTTAAAGATAACAAAGGGATATGACTCACAATATTTTCATTATTTAGTGACATTAAATTCACTGACCTGCTCTCTGTTTAGGGTAAAGTTGGAGTCTTATGTTCCTTACCTATCAGAAAGGCAGATGGGAGGTTCAACTTCTTTTGCACACATGAATCCTTCTGGTAGCTTAAATTGGTATTTGCACTGTTGCAATGCAACATGGAAATGTTATGTAAGTAATATGAATACTTGCAGATGACATTATGGGTTTTCATTATGAATATTATTTTCATATTGTCTGCAGAAACATGATTTACAATGTTCATCAAGATTCCTGCAGTGCACTGAAGAGTTATCTGACTTCTGTAAAAAAATCTTAAATCTACTGTGTGTTTTACTGTAAATTAAAAAAGAAACTGAAAAAAACAGACATTTGAGTGATCTTTTTTCACTCGAATACTTACTAGCAAAAAATATTTTTCAGTAAAATGAGTAAGCATGACATAAAAAATTGAATACAAATTGTGTGAAACAAGACAAAAAAGAAACAATTTGTTTAAAACTACAATGAATTGTAAAGAACAGGTTTTGTAAAAATAATTACTACTTTGAGTTCTGAAGCATCAGATTATTCTGCAGAGACATTTCACTTTCCCATAAGTCTTCACTGATTTTTAAAATAATTTCTACTTTTCTGGCATGCAAGTTCCATATCTGAAAAGGCTACTGTAGGGCAGCTTTGGTTTTTTTTGCTATTACGTTTCATCATTCACAGCAAATCACCTTCTAGATTTGTTGAAGTTCAAATGCAAACTACAACATTTGGCTGTTCAGCTGTCCCATTGTGAACTATTCACATGGTCTTGATTACAGAATCACATCAGGGAGAGGATACTCAAAATGGTTTACTTTTTCTTTTTGCTCTTGAAGACTTCCAAGCTTTCTAATAAGTTATTCCATACACAGTGTTGGTAGTTGGTAATAGGGGACTATGTGCAGCAGCTGTTCTTGTTGCCTGTGCTATTAGAATGTCATTGTATTTTGTGTTTGAGCAAAAACTCATCTTATTTTCCTGAAATTCTTCGATTTGGAGACATAGCTCCTATCATGCTATTCTAATAGTACTAGAAATATTAGCCAGTGCATAAAAAATGCTGTTATAGATAATCTACTTGACATGAAGCAACTGATGCCTCTTGGTTTCAGCCAAACTGATTATTAATCACTCCACATGTCTACATATAATACCTGCAATTACACATTTCTTCATTCTAAAGCAATAACATTTCTAGCTGTAGTCTTCATATGCAGCATACTACTCAGGTTAATAGGATCTTTAATAATCAAAGATTATTTAAAAATGTGATCACTGGTGACCAGGGAGTGCACAATGAGGAAAGATCATACATGTGGAAAACAGTTTTAGCTTAAGGTTGAAGCTGGTTTTTTAAATGTGTGATAAAAAAGCACATGGGTTTTCTCTAGTGTGTAATTACCCTAAGTGCTAGCACAGTCATTTAGGTTAGCAGGAGTATTCTTGCTTATCTATTTCTGTGGGTCAAAGCTGTCTGCCACTCATTGTTGTGTCAGCTACTTTCTCTAAGCCAAAAGAGCAGGACAATTTCACTGAACTTAGGCCATTTATTCATGAAATGCAAATAAATCCTTTTAAAACAATAGCTACTCGTATGCTTACTGTCTCTGTGTCAGTGACAGATGTGAATCCTGCATCACACATTTACAGAATAAAGTGTGATTATACAATGGCATCTTACAATACAATAGTAATAATAATAATGACATAGACCACCTTTTTTCCCCCTGAAATCCATGTGAAACCATATGTTGTTCTCTTGAAACATAACATTATTTAAAAGTTGTTCCCAGTTCCATCTACACCCTGGCTTCTCTTCCAGCTCACTCTAGTCACCTTCAGTTACTGATCCAGAGTATTTAGGTGTTTAGTATTTCATTGACTTTTACGTGTAAATTCTCATTATTGTACTACCTGCCACATACATTTCTGTTGTGACATTACTAATTAAATTGCAGGAATGCAAATAATCTTTTCAAGAATAACTGAGTAATAAGAAGTGGAAGAAAAAAAACCACTAGCATCAATATCTTGCATGTGGCTGGATTTTGATAGATGGGTTGTGTTTATACTTGATAAACTCATCCGTATTTGATAGAGTTACCGTGTATTCAGTATATGACAGAAAAAGTCATAGCTTCTTCATAGCAAGAAAGGCTGGTTTTAAGGTTAAACCTTTTGGGCTCATAGGTTTCTAAAATGTAAATCACATTTGTAGTGAAACTGAAAATCTTTCTGAGAAAGATATTTTAACATTTCATTTTCCTTCCTTTCAACTTGGACCAACAGTGCTGCCTTTGGACTTACACATTAAAAAGTCAATCTGTTCTCTATAATCTTAAAAAAAAACAAAACAGTGGAGTTTTTGGTGGAGGGAGGTAGTTATTATTTTAATTTAATTAATATTTCCAACCTTAACGTGGATAAGTCTTTGTGATGATATGTAAAAATCTCCAGAACTGTTTGGTTTCCTTTCACTGCTTTAGCTAGCAAGAAGCTACTGCAAGTTATGATAGTATATAACTTAAGAATGTACAGGTTAATTATGAGTAAAGTCCGGCTTTAAGACCCTAAGATATTCTTGAAGCTTTACTCTTCTTCAAATTCTGAAATTCTGAAATCCATTCTAGTGACATTTTTTTACATCCTTTATTTTTTGTTGCTAAAAAAGCTGTTGACACAATATGAGAGTTTAGATGGCAAAACTCATAACAGATTAATTGCACATGAAATATGAAACAGGTAAAAAAGTTAAATGTCATACTGTGTTTTGGAGAAATAAATAAATAATAACTAGTCTTTATTTTCAAAGCAACCAAGGAGAGGAACCAAATTTTCTTGTAGCACGACACAAACAGAATTATGGAAATTTTCTTTAGGGACACCTTGTACCTCAGGATAAGCTTTGACAACAGGTTCTGCTAGAAAAAATGACAGAAGGACAATACTGTTGGAAAGTAAAAATGCATGACTTTCCCAAGCTATGCAAATCAGGATATAGTTCAAAATGATAACTGATGTCAGCGTGTGGAGCGTGGACTTTTCCACCTTTGCTTGGGAGCTGCATTAAGCTCAGGCCCTCACACTCTCGCTGGAGCTGCATATGTGCATATGTGTTAAACCCCATGAAAGAGTGGGCACCGTACTGGGAAACAGTTTATGTTCTGCGGATACTTGAGTCGCAAAGCTCAGAGCTTCTTGGGCCCTAATTCAAAATTCAGTGGCAATGCTACAGTTTCTCTAGTCTGTTCCTGTGTCATTTTTGTCTCTTTTATGCCTCAATTTTTCATTACCTGCTTCATACTGAGAGTTCAAAGTAATTAACCCTTTTAACACCCCAGAAAGTTAAGGACATAGAGCTGTGCATAGAGAATCATAGAGTATGGCTTTGACAGAAGGAGTTAAGGTATTCTTGCTTTAAAAGAAACTGAGCAAACTTTTTAATCCCAGCTCATTTCAATATCTTCAACAATTACAGCAGAAGTTGACAGTAAGCTGAATTTCATTCAGCTGCAACCAATTTACTTAAAAGAGCAGACCATATGAATAAACCTAATTTTTCTCATGCTAATAATCTAGCATGTCTCTCTGCAACATATTACATTGTTCAAATTCATAAGTCCCATTTCACAAAGAAGTTGCATAGTCTTTTTGCATCTAAACACAGCTGGAATCTAACTAGGAAAAGCACCTAATATGGTCACCTGTAACAGCCGATTTTAGGTTAAATAGATATTTAAATTTGACTAAATATTTGCAGTGTTGCTTAATTTTCTTCTAAGACTGACTCAAATAGAACCTATCTGTATGAAAAAACCTGACCTTTATGAACTAAACTCCTATTCACAGGCAAGAATAGTAATTCTACCAGACATTATGAATACAGTAATTTTGTCCATTATGGACCATGTAAATAATAATAATTTTAAAAAATCCCATGTAAATTAGATGCTCCATTTCTAAGACATTTTTGCACTCCTCTTTTTAAAAACAGTATTGTTGTCTTGATGTACTGTGGAAAACAGTTAGAAGTTATATTTACCTACTTTTGGAGATCCCAGATATATCTCTTAAATATTCAGAATAAATGCGTAGATATTTAGCCTAATCAAACATTATCCAGTTTATCAGAAAAAAAAATACATGTAGATAGATAAGTGGTTCAAACTTTTCTCTTTGCTATTAGATAAATTCCATTCATTGTCTTTTCTAAAATGTAAGGGTTAATTGAAAAATAAAAATTTTAAAACTTACATTATTAAAAAGAAATTGAAACTTATGAGAGAAAGCATGCAAATATTTCGTATAAAACTTACTTATGTCATTCCAGGGAAAAACCTATTGAATATTCAGAGGGAATTGTAAATTTAAAGCTTATAATAAGCTGAAAAACTTTATGGGAATGAAGGAAATTATGCCTAATGGTATGAGAAAACATTTTTAAATAAAGGAAGTATTGTGTTACTTTGGATAACAGTAGCATTTGCCAGGAAAAAGCTGACACAAAATTGGTTTTAAGAACACACAGATTCCCCTATTATTATATTTTTCAAGGTTATATATTAATAAGAAACAATTATCATATCATTACCCTTGTAGTATGAAACTAATTTTCTATTTCAACACCGATGTGAACATACTTAGTTGATTGAAAGGGGTGGAGGAAATCCATGCATAAGTTTCTTTAATGGGTTGAGTCTAGAGAGAGTCTACCTTTCATAAAAAATAATCAAGGTTGAAATGAAGACACACAGAAGACTTCAAGTTTTCAGTGTTGATCCATGCTGTGACTAACACCATACGACCATGTTGAAGAGATCAGTCACAGTTCAATTTAAATGTTTTCTCATATTTAAATGATTTCAGTATAGGTACATAAGAAAAAAAGTATTTGTTTTTGTTGTGTTCTATTTAATACTATTGTGCTTCCCCTGACCACCCCAAATGCATTGACTTGCTAACACCAACTCTTTTACATGTTTTTTTTTATAGAGAATGAGTGCAGAAATAGTTGGTTTGAGGGGAAGCCTTTATGAGCATCTATTCCAGTAGAATTATTACAGTAGAATTATAGTAGATATTATATGGACCTTGGCCATTTCAAGGAAATCACAGTTAAATAGGATGGATGCATAAAAAAACTGTGAACTTTTGGAGAGTTGAATTCACAGGAGAAACATTATTGTCATCATCAGCACAGCTCACAGCTGTTTGGTGCCTGCCTGCCTGGATGAATCCACAGCACCAGGTGACACACCAATGTTCCTTATAGGGTGAATGGGGAAAGTTAGGTACTTCAGAGAGGGATTTTAAAAAATATCATGTTAAACAGGAATCAAGAGAAAAGGCTGACAAGCGTTTCTTATGTCCCACCAAAAAAGTAGGATCTGCATTTCCATGCTTTTCACTAAAAAATGTTCATGTATTTTCTGCAGTAACTGCTTCCCATACTCAGATGCAGTCATTAGATCAGCCAATTAATCCCAGATTTTTCCATCTAAGTGGAAGTGCTGATTACTGAACTAAAGAGTCAAGTTGTCTTTGGTACCTCATCAGTCTTTAGGAATTCCATGGTCAGTGGTTAGTTTTGGTAGGAGGGCTCAGTATATTCAGAATAGTCTTTAGGTGTAGCCCTGTCAGTAAAGTACTCTCCAGAGAGGTAAAAGAACACTTTGGTAACTTCAGCAAAAGAATATTGCCTCTAACTAGAAGTTAGTATAGAAAGAGGAAACACCTTAAAGGAAAATGGAAGATGTTGCACAAGAGGAACACCTACTTTACTGACTACATCAAAGGACTCAGCATGAAGTGGGTTCTGTGTTGCTCATCTGTGTCACAACTAAAGCTGTCTGTGTCAGGTTAATAAAATATTAAGTACCTGTGGGACTTCACTGTAAAACAAAATGCAACAAGACAGAACACAAACTTAGGTACTTATTTGATTATAAAGTAACTGAATAGGATTTTGAAGACAAATATTTTTCTCAGTCACTGAAGTAATTTCTGGAAAACTGGACCATGACAACTTATCCAAAGTTGCACGGAAAATTTTTGAAAGCGCAGGGAACCCAACATCTGTATCTAAGCTCTCTGAGCACCTTACACCATCTTCCTCTGCTCACTACTAGCCTGGCAATGAGGTGAGCGCCTCTGCTCAGGTGCAATTTGATGCCAGCTCTTGTCATTTTTTTACATCTCCTCAGTCCTGTGGGTTTGCACAAACCATTACAGAGCCCAGTGAATAATTACTATTCAGTTATTTGTTTAAAGTTAACCCAAACAAATAAAATGGTATATTTTTTCAGTTTAAAAAGAAAAAAAAATTATGTTGATTGATAAGATTTTCCTTTTCCCTCCACACTTTACAAATGTAATTTAGGAACATTACAAAAGGGAATTATCAGAACACAATACTGCAAAAATTGCTCATTATCCAAATTCACTTGGAATTTTTCAAATTGATAATTTTTGAATTTTTAAGTAGTCTCCTTCTTTAGATTAATTTAAGTAATTTCAGTTGACCTGAGACTGTATTGTTCAGTAAATAAGCTACTCTCCAGAAACATCTTGCTCAGCTCTCTGCCAGCTGCACCCTCTTGAAGTTTCAAGCAGCTCCCTGTTTTCTGTCATTGTGAAGTGAAGAAGGGGGAAATGAAAAGACATAACAAATTTATCATAACTTCTTGTCTATAATTGATCATTGTCAAAAATAACCTCTTGCCTGAAAAAGCAATGAGGTTAATCAGGTGAATTCTGAAAGCTCTGCGGTTGCTTTACCCATGACTTCTTTTCTCACTCTCACAGGTGCCATTGCTGCTGCCCCCACCACCACCTGTAGTGAAGAAGTGACAGTCACACCAGAGGTCATGGCAGAAACATTGGCATGAAATGAGGTAGCAACAGAAGAAATTGCAATGTCAGGAAGCAACAGTGAAAAGTGACAACAAAAATAGAAGTTGTATGCAGCCTATACACTGAAAAAAATGGTTAAATCCTAAAAGATTCCTCTGCAATTATATTTCACTTTTCATTAGTGTCATTTAGTGATGTTTTGAGACTTTTAAAAAAATATCAGTTGCCAATATAAAACCTTTGCCTACTGCAAACATTTGGTGGGAAAATACTGGACTGCACTCTTCATCTAAATGTAGTTTAACCCACGTTATCTTCTGAATGTTTTCATTCCAAACAGCTGGCACTATTTAGTCTGACAAATGAAACACTTCAGACAGTTTCTCAATTGTTGTAATTAAAAACAGGAAACAGCAAGGTAAATAAAGCAATCATGGGATCAATAAAGCATTATTATTTTAATGACAATCTCAAAAGCCCAGATCATAAAGCGCTAGGTTTCAAAGTGCAGGAAATCTTAGCAAGCACACAGTGGTCTCTGATGGAGCTCTTGAGCAAAGACTGAACAAATATTAAGTGTCTTGCTGAAATTCAGCTCTCTGTCTCTGAAAATAACAAAATAGATTTCTGGAGAATTGCCCTTAATGAAGATGCTGCAATAAGGCAGGAAGGGTGGAAGATCAGACAGGAATCATGACTGAAAGGGAAGATAGGGGACAAAACTCGATATTAACATAGGGAGAGGTAGCTCCAGTCACAAAAGATATCAAGTATCGGAGCATTCTACATGAGGTGTGTGGAATTAAAGCTTGTGAGGGGAAATAGAAAGCTGAAGCCACCTTCAGTCATATTGTGCTCTCCTTGAAAAGCAAGGAGCCTACCAGATCAAGAGATGCTCCCCTAATGTCAGATGCAACAAATTACTATCTCAGTGAAATGAGTATGGGCTGTGACAGAGAGCAAGACAAGGACACAGAATACACCACCAAATCCAGTGCAATATCACGGCTGACGGACTGTTTCCTTTCAGCGCTTTCTCTTTCATGGATTGTGCAGGGCATCCTGTATAACCCAGTTTTCTCTCCAGCCACTACCTCTTTGTGCATTTTCCTGCACTTTACCCTTCCTATCCCTGTGACTTGGCCAGATGACCTGAAAGCATTAGTGATGCTCCATGACAGATTTTACCTATTAAACAATATGACTAATAGTGTGAATATTTGTGTATTTAAGATAGGTGTGTACTTTTCTGTCATCCATTAATGTTCCAGTAGAAACTGTCTTATTGCGTCAGCTCTTCTATGGTCTTTGGGAATAAATTTCTAAGTGTTTAAGTCTTAAATCTCTGATCATTATGAGTGCTACATATTTGGCAACCTTTACAGGTTGTGACTTGGAACTGATTGCCAAAGCATTTACCTCATGAGGGTCAATAATTTCACTGTGTGTTGGAGAAGTACCTTGGCAACTGAGAAATTTAGAAGAACTTTGAAGCATTTGCTTTACTGATACTGATGACCTTTAGATGAACTAACAGCAGGCTTATACTTTTACAAATATGTGTAACAGTAAATGAATTCTGCAGTATGTGATAAATGCTGAATATTTTTCTTAGGGATTATTATTTCCTTTTAATTTCTTTAAGCACAGTCAAATGAGGTCAGATTCTTTAAAAACTATATTAATAACCCCAGTAGGATTTTTGTGAGAACTTTAAGCATTGTGAAGGAAGTCCATCTTAAAAAAAGCTAGCAGAAATACCATTGTAATCAATATGTGTCTGGAGTTATCTCTTAAGTTCTCAGTTTGTGGGTTTAAAATACAAATATGCTTAATGTTGACATTAACTTACAAAGCAGGAAGATCAAAGGCTGTCCAATGCCTTTGTGGTTGTGCTAGTGAACAGAGAGCTGTTCAGAAGAAGGAACAGAGCAGAAGCAGGATTTACAAAAAACTTTGTGAAAAAAAATTGCTATGATAATAGAATGAAGCTAAAAGATAGGCATGAAGGTAGACTAGGGCAAGAAACAGCAGGGAATAAACAGATCATTTAAGCAGAAGCACCAGTCTGCAGAAACAGTAAGCTTGAAAGGGAGAGATGGGGTGCATGAGAAGGTGTGACAGGTGCACTTGACCCCTTACCCAAACTAGCAGTAATTTTGTATAGGCTCCAAAGGAGCCAAAGGCATGAGCCCTAGCCAGGCCAAGAACTCCTCTAGTTTCAATCTGTTCTCTGAAAACCCACAAAGGAGCAAAGTGACACAGTGAGCATCAATGCATATGAGCTTGGAACACCAATCATGTGATTAACACATGAATGGCTTTTCCAAGACTCATTTATCAAGGAACAAAGAAAATTGTGGGTACAAGGAATCTCATTCATAACTTTTCCATCACATGTGATTTGACTACAAACCAACCACTTTATTCCATGAATATGACAGCCTAAGTGAGCCTTCTTTAAGCTCTCCCTGCTAGGCAGTGTGGCTGCATGGGGGTGATCTCCCCTTGAGCTGGGACAACTCTCAAGGTTGCTTCTCAAGGCAGAAAGACCTTTTACCAATGGCACATCTTTGGATAAGTCCAATTTGAGCTCCCCCTGAATTGCAGCTGGACTGCACACCAAGTGACTCTTCCCTTGAGCAGGGACACCTCTCAAGGTTTGAGATTTCTTACCTGAGAATAAGAGATCTCTCCTTGCCCAAGGTGAAGAGATCCCTTACTTGCAACAGATCCTCAGTAAGTGACTGATAACATGCTGAATGAATTAATATTAATAAAACATCACTAATCCAGGTAGCTACTCAATATTAATTATTATAAACTTTGTATAGATAATTCCATTAGACATAGACCATTGTCCAAGTCTGAGGCTAAGATTGGACCTAGCTGCACCTAAGGTCCATAAGGAGTTTGGAAAGCAAGGGGGTCTACTCTAAACCTCATGACTCAATGGGAAGGTCTTCCTTACCCTTTATGTCTTTGGTCTTTGTGTAAATCATTCTAACTCAATTCTAACCCAATTTTCTTTTGTATGTTTCTTCCATGCAGTAATTAATAAGGTGAACCTTGCCATCAAACTTATTGAATCTTGGCAAACCCCTGTTAAACTTTGCTGAATTCCACCAAATTCATTGAACTCTGTCAAATTATTGTTTTACCTTAATAAAAAATATTGTTGCTTCTCTCTTTTGAGTGAGGTGCATTCCACTCATTCATGACAGAAGGTCTGAAACACCAGTCATGAAGAATATACAGAGTAATCTGGCTGAGGAGAAGATGCTGAGTATCAAAGGGTTGTGCAGATGTTCCAAAATCAGATTCTGTAGATGAGAGAGAACTTCCTAAGGAACTTGATTCCTGGCAAGACTGTAAAATCAAAATGCAAAAGCTCAAGAATACCTCTAGTGATATGTCAGAGCAGGGATTAATAAACACAAAGTTTATTGCTTATATGTTTATTATATATGATCATATATATATATTAACATATAATGTATGTTAATTGCTCATTCATTGTCTGCATTATTCATACCTGCTTTCATTTCATGTTATTGCCAACTTGGAATCACACCTTTGTACCAATAAGTGTCATACACTAGAGGTTCTGATCATTCTAGATGTGTAAGGTTTGATCTTACACAATTTCAGTGAAAAAGGATGCTGCTCTTGCTGTTCTGACAATATCTTAAATTCTTTCAGCTTCATCATTCACAGAAACTCTTTTCTTGCACTTCCTGTTGGAAGTTGTCATATAAATTTTGTTGAGTCATGTCAAATATCTATTGCTGTCCTGCTAGATGTGACAGTAATGCTTGTAAGAAAAGGTCTCTGAAGAACTTTATTTCCTTGAGTGTGTTGTGAGATTTATAAAGCTATTTATCAGGTGTGTGATTATTGAGTGAAAGTTCCATTGCAGCTACTGAAATACTTGAAACAATATGCTTGCACCTTTTTAAGGGACTACCATAAATATAATGAAATAAATATCCTAACCATGATCAAATTTTTGTAAGAAAAAGTTACAGAATTTTTAGTAGTACAAAAATTGTGTATACATTTGGTGCAAATTCTTTGTGCTATTACATAACTGCAGATCCAATGACTTTGCCATTGTATTATTGAAGTAGATCAGGCCATTTGTGTTTTGTCAGAAATGTTCTTTAATGAGTAAGAGTTTCACATTTAATTTGGGAAATGCCAAAAAATTGAGCTATATACCTGCTTCAGAGAATTTTGCTACTAATGCATCATCTGCGGCAGTAAGCTGAGATTCCTCTACTTTCTGAACCTGTAATTCATAGCACTCTATGACTTTCTGTTAAAGTGGTAAGAACACTCATAAGTATGTATGCTTCTGCTTCCAATCATCTATATATCATCAGTTTTATTGTTCTTTGGTATCCTTTTTTTTTTTTTTTCTGAGACTCCTCTATCTCTCAGTGATTAGATACATTTAATAATTGTTTCATATGTTTATACTTTTAAAGAATTACATAGGCAGAAAGGTGCAGCACTACACAATAGAAACAAATAAACTTTCCTAAAAGGAGAAACATTGATCTTATTGTTGGTATCGAGAAAAATAGTAACACACATGGAGACAGCAAGAATATGAAATTCAATTATATTACCAGAACAGCCCAGTGATCTTTCTAATATGGCAGTTTGTCTCTGACAATAGCTTATAGATGATGCTTTAAAAGAACATTTTAAACACTCTGTAAAGCACTTAATTGAGCAATGCTGTCTTATAAAGAAAAAAGTCTTCTGGCCTCTAAGTGCTGACCAGCTTGAAGTGCTTATGCATGAGAATTGACAGACTTCATTGTAATTTCCTGTACATTGTCTGCATCTGTATTAGAGTCAAACTGAGTTAGGATTCATCAAAAATAGAAGTACATTCAAATGTTGGTGACACCTCAAAGTCAAATCAAAACCAATTATTACAGTCAGTGTTTTCCCCAAACACTTCAGTACACAAAGCTCTAACATTTCATATTTTGCCATGTATTTTGCCGATGGAAAAATAATTTACTCAAAAAAATTGGAGTAATTGTAAACAGTGTATTGAGTTAGTCACTGCACATGGGCATTTGAATTCTGTGTTGAACCATAAACAAAAAAAGCCTCAGTCTTCTAACAACTCTTATTACAACAGGTGGGAACCTGTGTTTTAAGCATTGCCCTCTTCCTGTCATGGAGTCGTTTTCCACTCTTGACAGTCCAGGTAAGCAAGGACTAAATGCACCAGTTTTGCCGGTGCAGCTCAAGTGAAAGTAGATTCCTCTGAGGATGAGACTCAGGACTCAATGAGGGCAGTGTAAAAAAATCCCTTTTATATCAAAACTCTTGAGGTTTATCTATCTGATGTTATCTGTGTGTGTAAATAATGTAGCAAAATTTAAAATGAGACAGAATGCTCATTATTCTGTAGACAGAATAAGATTATTTTTATCATACAAAATACTGAATTTTCACTCATTGTTTCATACATGAAGGGGGAAGGGGATATAAACAGGCCCGCTAGTAAGGAGCCCAGGGGCGGCATGGCAACATTGGGGGCAAAATCGACAGCCCAGCTTAAGTGCATGTACAGCAATGCACGTAGCATGGGCAACAAACAGGAGGAGCTGGAGGCCCTTGTGCAGTAGGATGGCTATGACATAGTCGCCATCACGGAAACGTGGTGGGACGACTCTCATGACTGGAGTGCTGCACTGGAGGGCTATAAGCTCTTCAGAAGGGATAGGCAGGGTAGGAAAGGCGGTGGGGTGGCTCTGTATGTTAGGGAGTGTTTCGACTGCATAGAGCTTGACAGTGGTGATGACAAGGTGGAATGCTTATGGGTAAGGATGAGGGGGAAGGCTGGAAAGGCGGATGTCCTGTTGGGAGTCTGCTATAGACCACCCAACCAGGAGGTAGAGGTAGATGAGGCATTCTATAAGCGGCTGGCAGAAGTGTCGCAATCGCTAGCCCTTGTTCTCATGGGGGACTTCAACTTGCCAGACATCTGCTGGAAATACCACACAGCAGAGAGGCAGCAGTCTTGGAAGTTCCTAGAGCATGTGGGGGATAACTTTCTAATGCAGCTGGTAAGCGAGCCTACCAGGGGAGGTGCCCCGCTTGACCTGCTGTTTACCAACAGAGAAGGGCTTGTGGGAAATGTCGAGGTCGGAGGCCGTCTCGGGCTTAGCGACCACGACATGATAAAGTTCTCAATTTTGGGTGATGCTAAGCGGAGGGGCACCAAAACTATTACCATGGACTTCCGGAGGGCAGACTTTGCCCTCTTCAGGACCCTGGTTGGGAAAGTCCCTTGGGAGGCGGTCCTGAAGGGCAAAGGGGTCCAGGAAGGCTGGGCCTTCTTCAAGAAGGAAGTCTTAAGGGCGCAGGAGCGGGCTGTCCCCGTGTGTCGTAAGACCAACCGGAGGGGAAATCGACCGGCCTGGCTGAATAGGGAGCTTTTGCGGGGACTCAGGGAAAAAAGGAGAGTCTACCGCCTTTGGCAGAAGGGGCGGGCAGCTCAGGAGGAGTACAGGGGTCTTGTTAGGTCCTGCAGGGAGGAAATTAGAAAGGCAAAAGCCCAGCTAGAACTCAATCTGGCCAGTGCTGTAAAAGACAATAAAAAATGCTTTTATAAGTACATCAGCAATAAAAGGAGAGCCAAGGAGGATCTCCATTCTTTGCTGGATGTGGGGGGGAACATTGTCACCGAGGACAAGGAAAAGGCTGAAGTACTTAACGCCTTCTTTGCCTCTGTGTTCAACAGCCAGACCGGTCATCCCCAGGGTACTCAGGCCCTTGAGCAAGAGGATAGGGATGGGGACCAGAATGGAGCCCTCATAGTCCAGGAGGAAGCAGTTAATGACCTGCTACGCCACCTGGACGCTCACAAGTCTATGGGGCCGGATGGGATCCACCCAAGAGTACTGAGGGAGCTGGCAGAGGAGCTTGCCAAGCCACTTTCCATCATCTATCAACAGTCCTGGTTAACAGGGGAGGTCCCTGATGACTGGAGGCTTGCCAATGTGACGCCCATCTACAAGAAGGGCCGGAAGGAGGACCCGGGGAACTACAGGCCTGTCAGCCTGACCTCGGTGCCGGGGAAGATTATGGAGAGATTCATCTTGAGCAAACTCCACAGGCAAGTACAGGTCAACCAGGGGATCAGGCCCAGCCAGCATGGGTTCACAAAAGGCAGGTCCTGCTTGACCAACCTGATCTCCTTCTATGACCTGGTGACCCGCCTGGTAGATGATGGAAAGGCTGTGGATGTCATCTACCTCGACTTTAGCAAAGCTTTTGACACCGTCTCCCATAATATCCTCCTCGGGAAGCTGGCAGCTCACGGCTTAGACAGGCATACTCTTCGCTGGGTAAAGAACTGGTTGGGTGGCCGAGCCCAGAGAGTAGTGATAAATGGTGTTAAGTCCAGTTGGCGGCCGGTCACGAGCGGTGTTCCCCAGGGCTCTGTTTTAGGGCCAGTCTTGTTCAATATCTTTATCAATGATCTGGATGAGGGGATCGAGTGCACCCTCAGTAAGTTTGCAGATGACACCAAATTGGGTGGGAGTGTCGATCTGCTCGAGGGTAGGATGGCCCTGCAGAGGGACCTGGACAGACTGGATCGATGGGCCGTGGCCAACTGTATGAGGTTCAACAAGGCCAAGTGCCGGGTCCTGCACTTCGGTCACAACAACCCCATGCAACGCTACAGGCTTGGGGAGGAGTGGCTGGAAAGCTGCCTGGCCGAAAAGGACCTGGGGGTGTTAGTAGATAGCCGGCTGAACATGAGCCAGCAGTGTGCCCAGGTGGCCAAGAAGGCCAACAGCATCCTGGCTTGTATCAGGAATGCTGTGGCCAGCAGGAGCAGGGAGGTGATTGTCCCCCTGTACTCGGCGCTGGTGAGGCCGCACCTGGAATACTGTGTCCAGTTTTGGGCCCCTCACTACAAGAAAGACATTGAGGTGCTGGAGCGTGTCCAGAGGCGGGCAACGAAGCTGGTGAAGGGTCTGGAGAACAAGTCTTATGAGGAGCGGCTGAGGGAACTGGGGTTGTTTAGCCTGGAAAAGAGGAGGCTGAGGGGAGACCTTATCGCTCTCTACAACTACCTGAAAGGAGGTTGTAGTGAGGTGGGTGTTGGTCTCTTCTCCCAAGTAGCTAGCGATAGGACAAGAGGAAATGGGCTTAAGCTGCGCCAGGGGAGGTTTAGACTGGAAATTAGGAAAAAATTCTTTACGGAAAGGGTGGTCAGGCATTGGAACAGGCTGCCCAGAGAGGTGGTGGAGTCACCATCCCTGGAGGCGTTTAAAAAACGGGTAGATGTGGCACTTCGGGATATGGTTTAGTCTGGTCTACCCTTGATTAGTCTAGAGTGGGCTTGGTAGTGTAGGTTAATGGTTGGACTGGATGATCTTAAAGGTCTTTTCCAACCTAGATGATTCTATGATTCTATGATTCTATGATTCTATACTCACATGCAAAAAATTAGACATGTATGTTCTGATACTGCAATAGTTATTAGATCTTTATTACATGTGATGGGATAGAGGGCAACTGCCAGACTGAAACCTGGGACTGCAACTTTCTTTTTTATTACAGTTTGTTTCATCTCTTTGCCACTAAGAAAGTGAAAGAACTTTTTAAAACAAAAAAATTGCAAAGTTTGTTTTCTCAAAGTTAACTCCATACCTTTTTCTATGGGGAAACCAACCCTTAGCTATCAAAAGTTACTTGGACCCTAAACAGAAAACAGATATTTCCTTGCTTCATTCTATGTACCTGAGCTTAGTAAATTCAAGTAGGAGGGAATCCTCCAGCTGATACTTAGATTTTTTTTTCCCTTTGTTTTGTATGAGCATCAGATCACATTTTGTTTTGATCTCCATTGTGCAGCCACCTCTGACATAAACAGAGCACAAATCTTAGGCCACAGAAATTTAAAAAATGTAAACTGAAATACAAGCAATGGAAAATATATATTAAATATAATAATTGTGGAGGTCTCTATTTGCCTTTAGACTTCTGAGCATTTCAATTTTCATGGAAACCTTATCATATTCTGTAGCATTTATAGTGAATTCACCCAAGAATCCTGGCATCCATTTTGAAATTTAAATGTATGTTTTCATAAAAAGTTTTCACTGAAAACACTCTTTTGTGAATGCCAGATATCTCTAATGGGAATGTAATGATCTCAAAGAATATACATTAAAGAAATGCCTAGACTTGATTTTTAGTCGTTAAAGTGTTGAATTACATGAAAAAAAAAAAAACAACCCACATGATGAAATGTCATTTTTGTTTCCCCAAAGCTCTTGTAGACGTCTCCATGAAAATGAAAAATTTTTCCTAATGTCTGAAAGCATAACTGTCTCTTTAGCAGACTATATCATGGTAGATGCCATTATCTACTTAAAATAGAGCTGTACCTGAAATGCCTTTGTGGACTATAATACCTTGTAATGCAAAATTTTACACACCTCATTAATATCACAGTGCATATAACCCAAGAAAGAAATAAGGATTGCATGCCTTGTTGGATATCTCAAATAATTTGGAAGAATTTTGACCACTGAATTAGTATTACAATTTTGAATTGACCAATGCTCAGCCTCTGAAATACTATCAGACAAAGTCTGAAAAGACTTAAAAATTGGGTAATCTTTTCACTAGCACAAGTTTAAACTTCCTTCCCTTCTAGTATTAAAGAGAACCAAGAATCTACTCCAAGGCAAAGAGCTCATGGTTCACATAGGAAACTTGGGAATTTCTCATTTTAGGTGCTGGACAGTACAGAAACTGGGGATCTACTTTTCTCATCCTGTTTGTTGCCTTTCTCTAACATCCTACTTTTGTTTGTAGGAAATAACAGTAAGCAAAATACAAGCAATAGTACAAAAATCATTAATGTTATTATTTGTCTTTTCAAAAAAAGTTGTTAAAATGGCCTTACTTATGCAAATAAGTCCTAATTACTGCCAGTAAAAGTTCCAGGTTCTAATATATGGTATCTTGGGGTAATGTCAGGATGTGTATTTCCAAATATTTCATCACTAGCAACCAACTTTAAATCCTTAGCGTCTCTTTCAAAACCCACTACCTGCAATTAAGCCAAGTTTCAGGAACTGGAGGCACTATATCTGGTGTTTGCAAATAGGTAAAACAGTCTATATGATAAATAGAAAACTCCATTTTGCTTTAGGAAAGGAAGCCTGAGCTGTGGGTTAGGTCATGATACCATATTATTAAGGGAGAGATGAGTTAGTTGAGTGTAGGAAATCAATGACCCAGAACAGAAGCTGAACCACAGCGAAGCTATTTCTTTTTATTTATGAAAACTGCAATTCATCCTTTGCCATAGTTTTATGTAGAAAACTTCTCTTTTTGGGGGGCAATTGTTCTTTAGAAATAACATGGGCAGAATTGTGAGCTCCTGCAGAATACAGCATACACTGTCATTTCTGAAATACTTCAAGTCATGAAAGAAAAAATTCTCTCCTCAAGAGAGTTTTTACCTTGTCAATTAGATTTTAAGAAGTTCAGGGAAACGTAAAAAATAATTAAACAATATTTACATCAAAAGCTGCTTTGCAAATTTAGAGCAGTTAAGATTAATTGCAACAACATTCTGCAAATACTAGATTCCACATTTTATGAACGTAATAGTCTATAAAAGTCAAGGTGGAGAAATTAAATTGCTTTCCAAAAACTAAGGACAACTCAGTGCTTTAAGTAATGAAGGCAGGGAAGACTTTAAGACTTTCCTCTTCCTAACATGCTGACTTTTACTGTAGACATCTCTGAAGAGTTGAATTTGAGTGTTCTGTTACTAGGTTTTTTTATTTAATGGTTTAAAAATCATCATTTGTCTGAAAAGAACACAGAGACAAAAACAGGTGACACAGGTAACCAGAACATATCAGAACTTCTGATCAGCAAAAGCACAATGTAAACAAAATATAGCCTTGAAATCCTTCACCCAGGACATCTGACAAATACTTTACAAGAGACAACACATGGATGAAAAAGTCAGGCTTTGTTTATTCACTGCCTCGTACCATCTATTCCAAGTTGACTGAGACATTCCCAGAAGGGAGGTGCTGTGATATTCTAAAGAGGTTGGTCATCTTCTCTTACCCATTCCAAACACCACTGCAGGGGAACAGGAGATAAAAACTCCGCTCCTACCTCCTCAGTTTGACCTTACTACTGTGAAAGCCTGAAATATCTGAAGGATGAGGATAACTTTGCCTATACATTCTTTCCAGTCACCAGTCAATTCTCAAAAACTTTTTTGGTACAGGGGAAAGGAGGATAGAGAGAATTTCTAATGAGTGTAGTACAAAAAAGTAGACAGTCTTCAAAGGATGGTCTCATTTGTTTAAAATGCTGGCCTGACCAAGGCTTTAATTTGTAACTAAATTTATTTGAAAGAATATTGTGAACATCTTGTATCCAACTCAGCCCATCAATTTTTTTTTTTGGCCTGTAATGAGCAGGGTCATCCTTTATAGACATTTTAATGCAAGCTAATAAACTATCTAATACTATTGTTAGCTAAAGAATTTTTTTTTCCAGCCAACTTGATTTTAACTGAATATCCAATTGACTGAAGAATAATGAATCAAATTAATTCAAATAATAAAGTAATACCTGTCAATTCATTGTAGAAACATTAATTTAAGAGATGGTGGGAGGACAGAGTCCTTCAGTTTATGGGCTCTGAATAACATTTTGTAGCTACTAAGAGTTAGACAGCATTCTTGTAATGCAACTGTTTTTCCTTAACCTGTCTCCTTTCCTGCTTTTTAGTGAAAAAATTAAAGGTAGGATGTGTCTTGTGTACAGTAAGTGTCCAACTATAATCACATTTCTGAAATTGGGTGGGCATACTCCATTCTGAGGTCTCTCAGGATGTTATCCTTTCTTAAAAATCACAGCGAATAAAAGTGTGTTCTAATCTAACATTTACACTCTATACATTTAATGTGGGCTTCTTACATTATTAGCGGGGAAGGAGAGTACTGAGATAAGAACTGAATTCACTGTGGATTGTGCTTGCCTACAGTGAACTCAGTGAGCACAGTCATCTTTGAGATCAAAAGAGAGCCAAAAGGTGAGTTTTTTAAAAGGGTTATATAAATTGAAACTGTCAGATTTAAAACCAAAAAATATTCTGTTCCTCAATTAGTTTAGATCAAATCTTTCCAAATGTCATCTGCAGTTAATAATATTTTAAGTTTTGCTTCAAAAGAGAGTTTAGTGGTTCTATTTTTGAAGTTTTAAGGAAAAGAGAGAGGCTGTCTAGAACTGGTCAGAAAGTGTTACCCTTTTTGTGGTCTAGACCTGCTTTACAAGGCTACTGAGACTTATCTTGTCTCCTGAATGTGAATTGCTGTATTACTTTGCTCAGTTCATTTCATAGGTGCCATATGATCCATTGCTTCTTAGTGGTATGCTCCGCTTCCAGATTTGATGACTGCACTCTTTTGTCCAGTTTTTGTGGAAGCTGCAGATACATCTTATTTCTTGTTCTTTATTGTTCACTGATCACAAGCTGGACAGTGACAGTTCATGAGAGGCTATTGCCTTTTGTATCCATGTGCTTACCATAAACTGATTTAGAGCTCCTTAGTCCTTGTGTGACTTTCTAGAACTGTATATTTACTTGGTTTGCTATAAGGTTATTATATCCTTTTTTTTAACATGAGCAGTGATATGTACAGGTAGTCAGTAATCTAATCTACTTACTGAACAATATTTTTTGTTAAATATTTTAGATAGAGTGAAGATTGCTGCCAAATAATGGTTCAGATTTGATTCCTTAGCTAATAGAGCACCATTTTTATAATTTAGATACCTTTTTTTCCCTATAACACAGTTGGATTATAGATAAACTGGACTCAAAGAAATGAGTTTAAAATAATTGTCTTGAAATCCAATTAACCTTGTGGTTATTATAATGGACTGTCTTATTTATGATGGTCATAGCTGATATACTAGCATTTGGTATGTGACTATACATGTTTGGCTGCTATAGTCTCAATAAATGCTCTTTTTGGAGAATTAAGCTAATATCTCTGTCCATGAGACATAAATAAATCAGTATCAACTTTGGACAATGTTCCACAGTTTTCTTGAAAATGCCATATAGGCAAATCACACACCAGCCTTTGTTGTATATTTTCTCTGTCTTTTCAGAATATTCTGTCCCATTATCTTCTTCACAGCATTTGGCTCATGCAAGTAACTGATTACAACAAAAATCTTCTAAGTGACATTACATCTTAGAACCAGTATCTTTCAAATACTGTTACCTTAGCATTTATGGAAGAATTGTATTCTTCAAAGTTTTAATTTTTAATGCCACCCATATTAAACTGGAATTTTGATAGTATAAACCCCACAAGATGAGTCCCAGGCAAGGAGTTTTCTTGGGGTCAGTATGATTACTCACAAATACAAGTCAATAGATTGGGAAAAAATATTGTTCATGGATTACAATACTGGTTGTAATATAGCACAGCAAAAGGAAGCCAAGCCTTGTCACAGATTATGCATTAGAAAAATTAATTTGTTTGCTGTTTTGTAAAACATTTTGAGGGTTTTGTTTGTTTTTTTCTTTCTTTCCAAAA
Organism: Pelecanus crispus; assembly: GCF_030463565.1. NCBI lineage: Eukaryota > Metazoa > Chordata > Aves > Pelecaniformes > Pelecanidae > Pelecanus > Pelecanus crispus. The sequence continues at coordinate 213,449,547 of NC_134643.1, forward strand.
GAAAAGATAGAGTAGGTACAGCAAATGCTAGAGTGTCATCATAAAAGCATAGTATCAACTCAGCCTAATAAGTAGAGGTAAAATGAGAAAACAATCCTGAGTGAATTTCTGCTGTTTCACTAGCTTCCAAAGTGCTAGCTGAGGAGATCTGATTAGGATAGTATCAGTTAATATAGTCAAAACATTGCTGAGACACATTTTTGAAGTCAGACACAACTTATTTTAGAGATTTACCCAGGATGAGAACAGAAGTCATAATTTTTCAGCATTATTGTCCATCTAGTCTCCCAGATATATCAGATCACTTTAGTCACACAAGGAAATGCAACATTCATAACTGTAACTCTGCCACCTTTGTCACATTTTTCTTCTTGGAGGTTTACTATATTAAGTGTTTCTACCATAACCATCATCATAATTTTTTACTTGTCTCTCAGAAATCTAACAATAGTTGGACAGAAAGGAAAGGCAGAAAGCTCCTGAGTGTCAATTTCCCTGAAAACCAGGTATTGTGTACTGAATAAAACAATCTCCATTTTATTCATTCTGTTGTGCTGCCATCAAGAAAGTCATTCACCATCTCCCCTGTTTCTCCATGTCTTCATCTTTTCCTGAAGATAAGGACAAAGAGCCTTCCACAGACATGGGTAGCAGAAAAGATGCACCACTTTGGACACTATTTTTAAATCATTATATCCCTAGAGCATCAGAATTTCTTTATTTCCTTAAATTTTGCATACAGCTCATTCCACACATCTGCCTCAAAGTGAGAGCAGCTGAGGTAGATTTTTGTATGAAGTGGCAATTCTCTTCCCTTTGCAATCACATGGAGCTGCATGAGTTTAATAGATGTTGAACAGGGACCTCCTGAATGGATGAGATTTAAGTTACATATTCCCAAACATGGGCAGCCTGCCAGCCTGCTCTATGGGTATTTTCCTTGTCAACAACAAAGCAGAAACTGCACCTTTGCTATGTGTTTGGCTAGAGATGTTCTGTTTTGCACATGAACCATAACAGAGATTACAAATTTAAAGTTTTAAATGCAATTTTAACTGAATGTTTTCAGAGTTTTATTACATCTCTGCTTTTTTTTTTCCATGAAAGGAAAAAAAAAAAAAGGTAAAAAAATCTGTCTTTAAATTCCCAGGCTGGTGTACCATATTTTTGATCTGACACATTCAGTTGTACCAGTAATATTATGTTCTGCTATGTCAATAGAGTAATGACACATGACTGATGTAACCAGAGACAGCAATGAAATAGGCCACAAAGTGTAACAAATTGGAGTTTTCTGAACAAAAAGAGAGAAAAAAATTGTAATTATAATACAGTTTCTTACTTGAGCATCAGTTAAAAAAAAATTAAAATAATTTCTTCACTTTAAAAATATGTTGTATACTGGAGTCACGGGAATTTTCCATGCTTGACCTGGACTTGTAATTGCTATGACTATGTTACTTGATGGTGAAGGCACTTTTTAATTTGACACTTTATTTTTCAGAATTTTATTGTACTTTACAAATACTAAACAATACGATACTGTTCTGAATAAATGCATACACATATGTGCATGTGTGTATGTATGTATACACACACAAATCCACACAGAGAAAAAAAAGATAAGTATGGAGGGCTAAAATGTATGCCTAAGGCCAAACCTATGCTGCTCCTCATGACTAGCACAGTTAATTCAGCAGAACTTTCTAGTGAAATTTCAGTCATACTGATGAAGTGTATTTTCATACATGTAGCTTATTCTGACTCTGAGGAATCATTTTATTTCGCTAACAAACAAAACAAAAAGCATAATTTTGCTATGAGTGTTCTCTGATACACTGCATTAATTTTCCATATGAGGAAGTATTCCTAATACTAATTAGAACTTCTAAGCTCAAAGTCATGGCTTGCCTAAAAAATGATGCATGAAGATGGAAACCGAGGTAAACACCATGGTTTAATAAGTCTTGACTGTATAAATCATATATATAACACTAAAAAAAAAAAAAACAACTGTGGGGTGGTGGCTGGGGAGCAGCTTGTCATGGTTTAGCCCCAGCCAGAAACTTAAGCATCATGCAGTCGCTCGCTCACTCCCCCTACCCCGATGGGATGGGGGAGAGAATTGGAGGAGTAAGAGTGAGAAACACTCCTGGGTTGAGATAAGAACAGTTTAATAATTGAAATAAAGTAAAACAGTAATGATAATAATAACAATATAATAATAATGATAATAATAATAATAATATACAAAGCAAGTGATGCACAATGCAATTGCTCACCACCTGCCGACGATACCCAGACAGTTCCCGAGCAGCAATCGCTGCTCCTCGGCCAACCCCCCCTCAGTTTCTATACTGAGCATGACATCACATGGTATGGAATAGCCCTTTGGTCAGTTTGGATCAACTCTTCTGGCTGTGCCCCCTCCCAGTTTCTTGTGCACCTGGCAGAGCATGGGAAGCTGAAAAGTCCTTGACTAGCATAAGCACTACTTAGCAACGACTAAACCATCACTGTGTTATCAACATTCTTCTCATACTGAATCCAAAACACAGTACTATGCCTGCTACTAGGAGGAAAATTAACTCTATCCCATCCAAAACCAGGACAGGCTAAACCATGACAAATACTGTCTTCCTACATCCCATACTGTAAACTTTTTAATGAAAAGATAATTATTCCATCTTAGTTGAGTATATTGACTAACCCAGAGAGTGATTAGTTCTGAGTCCTAACTGCATGTTGGGCTATATGAGGAAGAGTGTAGCCAGCAGGCCAAAGTGATGCTTCTGTGTTTGGCATTAAGGATGCAGCATCCAAAGTATCATGCCCGGTTTTCGGCTCCCCAGCTCTCGGAAAACATTGACATAGAGGAATTAGTCAGTGCAGGGCCACCAAGGTGTTTAGGGGACTGGAGCACAAGATATACAAGGAAAGACTAGGGGAACTGATTTTGTCAGTATGGAAAAGAGAAGATGAAAGGGAGCTGTTTTCAACTACCCAGTAGGAGAGTGTAGAGCAGATAGAGCCAGATTCTTCCTGGAGGTGCACAGTGAAGTTAGCGGAGACTATGAACATGGGCTGCAACAAGGGAAAGTCTGAATAGATGTTAGGAAAAAAAAGTTCACAATGTGAGTTGTCAAAGTCTGCAACAAATTGCCTAGAGAGGTTGGAGATATCCAATGCTTCACTGTGATCTGAAGTTGAAACTAAATATAGCTTGGAGGTTGGCTATGCTCTTAGTGGGAGGTTGGACCACATTTACCTTCAGAAATCCCAGATAACCTTCAGAAATCCCTTGCAAGCTAACCTATAAACAAAACATATAATTCCCAGAAGTTATACTAGCAGGCTCCATCATAGGTTTTTGCCTTGTCTTAGAAGTCCTGTTCCAAAGAAAATCTTGATTTTTAATCTGCATTTTTCTGCTATTGCAGGGACTTAGAACATTGAATTCATGATAAGGTTCTCTTTGTACCTTTAATGTTTTGCACAATGGGAATTAATGAACCAAACAAATCCTTATAGCCCTGTCTTCCTATGTTGATCTGTCTTTGTGTATATTCTACTGTCGGTTCCAACTCTCTGAGCCCTGGATACAATTATCCACTAAAATGAGCAGGAAACGTTACTGAGGAAGTTTGTTCTGGAAGCACTTTTCTTTTATCCTCTTCTTTATATTTTCACGGCAGGATAAAAGAATGAAAAGAGATACAGTATCACTGTCTCATTCCCATTTTGAACAGCAAATGTCCAGGGGTTCTTTACTTTTATGTTAGAGCACCTTCATACCTGACAGGATCAAAACCCAATTGCATTGAAGAAACCATCCCCATGTCTTTTCTCTAATCTCTGAATTTTTATATGTCAGTGAAAAACTCTATGGAAGTGAAAAATCCACAAGTAAATTTTATTCCCTAATGTAGATTTTATCTGATGTAAGAAAAGCTAAGGGCTCCATTTCTCTAATTGAATTGAAGTAAAGACTTCTTTTCTTTTTTTTTTAACTTGACATCAGGCTGGAAAATTGTTCAGTGCACTGAAGTCAGAGAAAGTCACATCCAAAAGTAGAATCAAACATATAAAGTTTGTTTATTAGTTATTCATTTGCATTTGGAGATTATTTCCATATATTCTGTTTTCAAAAGACAACTATTTTCTTATCAAAGCTTGAAAAATAAACCTTAGATCCAGAGTCTTGAATGTTATGACATGGTTATTGGGTTGTTTTGTGTTTTGTTTTTTTTGGGGGGGGAAGGGAGGGGGGCGTGATGGTTGGTTTTCCTTTTTTTTTTTTTATAGTTTTTTTTTTTAGTTTTGGTTTGTTTGTTTGTTTCTCCTCAGGACTCATAATATCTTCCACCCACTCAAATTCTATATGCATTATATGTAGAAAATTGTTTCCTTTAAACCCTACAACTTCCAAAGTTTCATGCGGCACACAGGGATGGTACAGACACATACCAAGAGTTTATGCTTAAGAAGATGGTGAAGAACTGACCACTACCTTGTGTTTTGAGAAAAAGAGGAGTGCATGCTGTGGACTTAAGTGTCATGTCACAACTCAAGGGAAAGCACAGTGTAGTGGCCTTTAATATGCTATGACTTGAATACTGTTGAGCATAGGCTGTTATGAACCCCAGTCAGTACAGAGATTGGCCAGCTGTGAGTTCCTCTTTAATCATGGTGTTCTGGATGCCCTGTGATCTGTTTGTATGGTTTCACAGACCATGAGCAATCCATGGATTGACCACAGTCTGGGAATGAATGTTATATTTTCTGTTTCTCCTGCTAGGATTTTCTATCTTGCTACTTGTCGAAACTGTCAATTTCTGCAACTGGAAAAAAGTAGCAGGATGTTAATTGGCCTTCCTGTCTATTAACAAAAATGTGGAAGAATATCATTCACTTTCATAACTCACACAACTTCTGAAGGCCTTTTCAGACTTTAAGCAGGGCTATACAGTAAAGTTTGTTCCTTCTGTAAAATTCCCACATGGATCATTACTTTCTCCCTACCCAAACTTCCAATTCACTTTCAAATGTATGAGTCACTGTTGAGCTGAATATGTATTTTATTATGAGTCCTGGTATTCCATCAAAATGATATCAGCAGAACTACATCCTTTACTTTCTGCTTTATATTTTCTGTGCACTGTTGTTAAGCCCTGGTGAGTAATGTATAGTATGGTGCAGTATGTAACATAGCTTGTACTGTATTGAACAGTGCTTGTTTTTCACTCCAGAGATATAAGCCTGTGATCAGTGAAAACAATTTCTGTAACATGAAAGCATCTAAAAACAGCTGATTGTTTTAGAGGGACAGAAACATAGCATTTAAATTGGATATACCACAAAAAGCATAACTGTACAGTGTGCAGAATGATATAAAAGGAGTTTGTAGGGTGGTTTTGTCACTGAACTTTAATTAAAAATCATTCTGGTGACTCATATGAAAGTACTTATGACACAAATGATTTAAGTATCATGTGTTATGATTCAGTCACAGGCTGAGCAGATGCAAAGTCTACAGATACTTTATAACTAGATTCTTCATCTTTATAGGTACTGGGAGTTCCAAAATGTGTTTTATTAAAAATGTTTAATACTATTATATTTTGTTGCAATTCTTAGCAACAGAAAAATAAAAAGTGTCCTTGATTTCTATAAACCAAATCCCAGACTCCTTATATGACTCAGAATATTTGTATAAAAAGAAAAACTACAAAGTGATTATAAAAAAATGTTTTAATTTTAAATAAAAAGCTGATTCTGGTCTTTATAGATTTTTTTTTATCTTTCATGATAAACACTTAACTGCATCAAAAACAAAGAAAACCCAAAGAAAAATAATATCAATTTTAAAGTTTAAAAGTTTTTGAGCTGCATACAGAAATTCCTTTTTGAGCCTTCATATCAACATCTTAGTAAGCCACAAAGGTGGAGAGAATCAAATGCCCACGTATTCCTAAGCTCCTATCATCTATAACAGTGGATCCTACATTTCATTCTCTTAATGTATCACGGACACTAGTGCGGTCATCTATCATGTACGTCAAATACCACCTTCCAGAAATGAATTACGGAGATACTGGCACTGCGTAGCAGTAGGAGGAGTATATCATCCAGTGAGCTCCCTTTGAGACTCTGATCATATGATGCAAGACCAGTTGCCTGACCTACCAAACCATTAATGATTGATAGACCATGAGTTGGGAAACTGTGACTCATGTGTCCCTGCTTATCACTCTTATGGGTACCACCAATTACTGTGAAACTCGTGGGTTGCATTAGAACAAGTCCACATGTGAAAGGGAGCAAAAGAACATGAAAGCACATTGCAGTTCACCTCCACAGAGGTGGAGATGTGACAGGCAACCAGGCTATACTCCTGATGTAATTATGATAGCTAGCTATTATTTAGTTTGCTTCCTGTCGTTTTATTTCCTACATAATCAACCAATTTTTTGTGAGGAGGCATAGCATAATGCATGGTTGTCACACCATGTATGGAGATTTGGTACATCATCATTGAAATTATCAAGTGGTGTTAATATACAGCCTGCATTTAGTTTTTCGCTATTTAATTATAATAATATGTTCTGTAAAGAAGGTATATTTTTGTTGTTTTTGTTTTTTAGGTTTTTTTTAGATTATTGTGTCTTGTCTTCTAGAGAAGACAAGAGATCTTTTTTTTTTTTTTTTTTTTTAAATAGTCATAGCTGGACATATATTTTAAGCTAAGTCAGCAGGTGTTACTAGACCAAAGCTATGCTGATGAAGTAAAATTTTTAAGTCCTTTGAATGATTATTCTGTTTAAAATACCCTCCATGCTAAGTAGCAAGCCTAAAAATCACATTTTTTTTAAAAAATAGAACAAGATTTCAGTAATTTGATATCTGAAGATTTCATTACGTCTGGTTTTGGTTTTTCTTTTCCTTTGTAGATCATAACAGATAAGTAACCAGGTTTTCTGTGTATATTTTTCTCCTGTAGAGGTTTATGAAAAGAACAGAAGAGGATACATTACTTTTTTACTTAAGGACTTGACTGGGAAGGATGGTATCTATGATTTCATACATTCTCTTACTCTACTCATCAAGTGCTTTTAACACACTTGAATGCTTTTGTGCACAAAGATCCACACTGAACAGGTGGGGTAGTGGGTGATGTGTGATATATTCAGACCCTGTAGACTTTTTTTATCTGTTTTAAAGGAGATGTGCAAACTGTACTACTGTCTTGGAAACCTTGGTTGGTTGTTTGTTTTTCCATAAAAATACAAACCAAGTCATTCAAGTAGAAAATATGACTTTGTCCTTTTGTGTCTGATGAAGAATCCAGAACATAATTAGGATGGGCACTAAAGTAAAATTTGTTTTCAGGATTCTATTAATTTATTTATTGAGAAATTTGCTCTAAATAACTTTGGAACTCATTTACCTGTTGTTTCCCAGTTTCATTTTCTCATGAAATAGGTAATATAGGGAACTGTTTGATGCACTCTTCCTCCCTTCCACCCTACCTTTATTGTACGTCATTGAGTTTTATATACAAGATAATGAAAAAAACAAGTAGTCAGGTACTAGTGTTGATGGATGACAGTGATTTAAGATCTGGTTCCACCTCTTTACACATTTTAACACAGCATTTATTCACATAAGCAATGACTTTGAGATCAGGAAGAAGGCAGACTGTCACATTCATCATAGCTCTCAAAACAACAGGTTCACTCTTTCTCAAAAGCAAAACATCACCAGTCAACGTAATTAACAGAGGAAAAACATAGATCATTTAAATTATTCATTTGGATAAAAACTGAAATGATGGAGGATCAGAAAGGGTTGTCTGATACTTATGACAGTGGCATTAGTGTTAGAATTCCTCTTGCTTGAGAGTGTTTCTGCTCAGCACTCCTTGTGAGCAATGGGTAAGAGTAATATTAACCAGAGTAGGTCATATGCAAGATAATTCATTTTTTAAAATGACCTACTCTCTGTTTTAGGATGTTGAGAGGTACTTGCCTCATGAAGAGGGACATCTAGGAGTAAAATAATATGGAGATGATGAGCTGTGATGGCCTATATGAGAAAGTGCACAATTTTGATTATCTCCATGTGTCACAGTGTGTCAAATTCAGTAGCCACAACCTCTGTTTGACATTAGCTATGTAGCAAGGGGGGTGAAACCAGAGAACCTGCTCTTGCAGAGATCCTCCTTCTTTTGTAAGCAGCCACAGACAGTCCAATGACCTTAAATATCTGGTACCATGCTGAGATTCTAGATACATCTGAAGTTCATCAGTGCTCAAATGAGCAGCTTGATCTTTGTAGAGAAACTTGTAGCAGAAACTTTGTAGAGCATCTCCAAAGACTCTTTTCTCTCTTTTTCAATTTTTTCCCCCTTTTCACATCAATGCATGTTAAAAAGGTTGGAAGCTTAAGTTATTTTAAAATGGTAGATAGATGATAGATGTTACTAACAAACCCATGCTTTCAGGTAATGGCACAAGATTATTATTTTTCCACTAGAATAAAAAAGATGGCAATTTTAAGTACCTAATTCATGTACCTGAATTAAGAGTCAGTCACCTCATACAATCAATGTTGAGAAATGGCCACATCTGATGGGATGAAATCACCTTTTGGAGATGACTGTATCTCCCTTAGCTATATAGGAGAATGTCCATAACCTAGGTGCCCTTACTCAGATGTATAAAGTTAAATAAAACTTTCAATTCATTGTAAACTATACAGGGAGCATAGACATTGATCTTAGGGTACTTAAAATTACCTGTTGAACCCAGCATCTTCCCCTACTTTTCCTCCCATTGTCCCCAGATTAAATGTGCATTGATAATAAAAGGGATGGCTTATCCAGCACAAGGGTATTCAGAGCTTTCATTCAAAGTATGCTTGTCATTTATTTTTCTTATTTGGCTGTGGAGTGTTATTTGTGTGGGTCTAGTCTCCTATAAAAGCTGTTGCAATTCCTTTTGGTTTTTTTCATTGGCTGTTTTTATCAGTTTTGTGTTGTTTTCCTTCTTGCAGCATCCTTCCTTTCTTTTCCCTGGGCACCCTTCCATTCCCTCCTCCAGGGTTACCATAGAAATATGCAGTCACAAATTTCAGCAGAGAAACTCAGGCTGAAGCAATAAAATGAAATGTCAGGAAGAACTACTTTGCAAAAGTCACAAAACAAATTGTACATTTGGATAATTATTAATTATGTGATATTTTTACAGAATTTGGGCATAGCTGTAGGAGCTTGCTTTTAATGTTGTGCTTTTAGTTGGTACTCCACTATCTGCATTAATAGCATTGGCAATAAATACACTGATTTGAAGCGTATCAGCTTGGCAAGCCCTTTTATCTTCTGCCTGCAGTATTCATTTTAAACAGCTACAAAAATAAAACTTGGCACTTTCCAAAATAAGACTACAAACAAAGCTAAATATACTATGCACAGTATACATCTAAGTGTGACACAAAACACTTCATTGGTTACATGTCGGTAATTGTGAAAAGGCAAGGCAGAAGAGTTCCCCTCGTGTAAGACTTTTGGAATTAACTGCCTGTCCTTGATCTAGATATTAGGATATAAAACTTACGGGGGGTGGGGTGGGGTGGGGGGGGGAACCCAAAACATTTCTTTAAAAAAAAAAGGCTGTTTACTGCTAGATGTAAGGACAGTAAAAATATATTTTGTCACTAGATATATAGCTAGTTAAACTATTCATTGCAAAGCCTGATTCTTAGTATGATGTATAGTGAACTGACCTCAGTTTATGTAAAACGTATTTGATGTGCAACAGTGCTACGGTACCAGTTTGAAGTGGCAATTTTCAGCCCTGTAATTATTGGCTGGCTGTTCAGTTTGAGAGTTCATTCTTCACTTGTTAGGGTGTCTCATTGGTCACCTATTGGTTTTGCTTGTAGATTAGCTGTTTGGAACTCTTAAAATAGCTGAATTATTAATATGATCCTATAAACAGCACTGAGTGAAATATCATTAATTTATTCTTGATATATATATATACACTAATTCTACACAGAAAAAATATCTGAGAAATTTTTCTGTTTCATCATTTACAGTTCTAGTTAATGGAAAAAATCATGTAATTATTTATGCAGGAAAGAAAACATAATCCTAAAAAAAAATTAACATGATATCATAGAATCATAGAATGATTTAGGTTGGAAAAAACCTTTAAGATCATCAAGTCCAGCCATTAACCTAACACTGCCAAGTCCACCACTAAACCAATTAAGGGTAGAGTAGTAATTAATTACATGTTTCCTGGCTTGGTGGTTGGATATTTTTTAATGAAATTAAAACTAGGAATTTTTTAAATTTTTGTTTTTTCCAAGAAAGTGATTTATTTCCATTTGTCCTTACAAGTTAAAGACAGTATGCTTTTCATTAAAAAACAGTATCATGTACTATTTAGAAAATGATTACACCTTTCTTGTCAAAGAAAATACACCGAAATATGACCTCGTCTCTACCTTTTAAGGATAGGTGGGTTGGTTTCTTTCTTTTTTAAAAGTCATTCTCACAATGTATCAGCAGAAAATATATATAGGTGAGGATAAAGTTACCAGCAAATGGGTAAACGTTCCTGTATAATTAGACATACATTAACAGAGGAACTCATCCACCAACTAGTGCTCCATTGGCTCTTCTGCCTTTTCTGCAGGTTCAGCAGCAGGTGGAGCAGGCTTTCTCTGTGGTATCTCCTCAAGACTTTCTAGGAATGGTGTGCCATGACCCAAACTGGGCTGCCCAGAGAGGATCATGGAGGTTCTGTGATTCCCTTGCGCTAAATTAAGGTGAAATGACACCAAACTATCAATTAAACACTTTATTGATGGTAAACACCAACCTGAACTTGGAAAGCATAATGGTAGACAACCCAAACCAGGAAAGCGCAATGACAGGCAACGTGGGTTATAATTCAAATGCTTATAAGAGGAAAGAAAAAGGAAGAAAGAGGATAGAAAGAGAGATCACCACAGGCAACGTGGGTTATAATTCAAATGCTTATAAGAGGAAAGAAAAAGGAAGAAAGAGGATAGAAAGAGAGATCACCACCCTTGGATCCCATGATGTCGATGGCAGCCCTCCGGTGGTGGGCGCGCTGCTATTGGAGCACAGGCAGTCCGGCTGCACTGGCAGCGCCAGCACTGGGTGGGGGGGGTAGGTCCAGAGCAGCAACAGTGTGGAGTCCTCCGGTGGCAGGGGTGCATACATGGCTCCTCAAAGTTGTGTCTTTTATAGGCCAGTCCCCACCTCTAGTCTTACCCCCCTTGAGGCTTGTTCCAGAATGTTCTTCATCTTCTGCACAGGTACCACTGGGGGGTGGTGGTGGTGGTGGTGGTCACAAGGGGTCTTTTGAGTGGTTGTGAGCCCCTTCCCCAAATGAACCCTGCATGACCTTTGGCCATCAGAGGGCAGAACTGTGAATTCTCTGACAGGCCTCCTGGCTCCCTCTCAGTTGGCTTCTCACCTGTGGTGCTATGCAGACCCCAATTTATCACTATGGAGGCCTTAACTTGTCTCTATGCAGACCTTAATTTGTCTCACCATGATGTTTGAGACATTAACTCTTTCAGTCCCTCGTATGGTACTACATTATCATGGTCATAGATGGTAAACTCCATGTCTTTGCCAACAATTCCAATGGAAACATTCTTGGTGGTCAGATCCTGTTCAGCAGGCAGTCTCTCTCAGGGCATTCAGTCCGTGTTTTACTATCTCATTTAGATTATAGTCAGTAAATTCAATCATGTGTCTCACCAAATAAGTTCGTGCTGACTGGATGAGCACCAATGGACATTGCTTTTGTAGTCAAACTAGTTTGCAGAGGAACAAGTCTGGAAGATGTGAGGACCCATATCATCATAACCCGCAATAAGCAGTCCTACGCCATATGGTATTCTGCCATAATGCTGTGTTGGTATCTGGGTTTTTCTTCCAATTAGTGACACTAGGCGAGAAACTGAAAGAGGTCTATCAAACACAAATCTAGAATCCAGACACTCCTGACGCGTGAAATTGCACAAGAGTCTTCTATCAGCAGTAAGTCCAGCAACTGAGATACCAATATTGTTGTCAATGTACAGGACTTTTTTCTGATGAGCTGCCAGGTCAGACTGTGCTCTCTTTAGAGCAATGAGAATGGCATGCGTTTTCAATTTCAGCCCCACAGTGGCTGAGCCTTGTTTCACAGCTTCCATGGCATATTTTATTTGATGAATTTGGCCCTGAGGGCTCCAAACTGTGACATCATTGTCATACCTGTTGCGAAACATCTTCCTTCCCCCACAGCGGCGTGGGCTGCGGGGCAGTGAGTGGGGACCGCTCCAGCAGCGATCACTCTGGACTGGAAGACTTTTTTGAATACTTCTGGTACCAATTCTTGGATCTTGAAAATGTTACTGGATAATGTTATATACATTAGAAGACAACATCTGAAGGCATCTTTTGTCTTTTTTGGAGTGAAATACAAGTATAAGCTTATTGTTTCTCACAGTGCAGGTGGTGAAAACATTTGGGTTAGTATTACTCATATTTAAATATAAAAAATCTTGGGAGGGGAAGAAAAAAGGTAAGGTGTAATTGTCCACAACTGAAATTAGAATGAAATTTAGATTAATTTAACCCTTCCAAAATAACTGTATATGGAATTGGGAAAAAAGATAGAACTCTTACAAATTTTAAATATAAAGAAATATTTGTCTTAGTTACTTTTATATCATGTTTCCCTTCTTAACTTTAATTTCTTTAAATTTTGCAAAATTTAAAACAAAATGTTGCATTCACACAAAGATTTCCAAAATGACCAATAAAAACTTGAAATGTAATTTTTCAAAAGTTTCAAAATTGTAAAGGATACCTTGACTTAAGAGAGTGACAGTCATGAACACAATTTCTAGAAAAAACTGTTTCAAAAGTTGGAATATTTCAATTAAACATAAAAAAAATTATGAACAGAATTGTTTTAAGGTACCGAATAATTTTGAGTGCTTCACCTCAGTGCTTAGTGTGTTTCAAAACTGTCACTTCAAAACTGAAGAACTCAAAATTAGAGGTCAAAGTGCTGTTCAATTCCATATTGTATAGGAAGTCCTTCCTTTATTTGTTTTTTTGCCAAGAAAAATGTAGCAGGAATGGAAAACCTGATTGAATATTCATAAAAATTCATGGATATTCAGTATTCATGTTTAGCTCTTAATATTAGACTTTCTTCATGAAAGAGTACCATGAAGGTAAAGGGTACCTTTATCTTCAAAGGGTATAATAGAAGTCCTCATGTTTTAAAGCTGATCTAAAAAAACCTACCAGAATTAGGGAAAGAGCCTTAGCCCTTAATGAAACAGTCAAGTCATATTGGTTTGTGTCTGTTGGTTACTAAATGTTATAGACCTCCTTGGTGGCTCAGATGATATATGGCAAATTGTCAAAATGAAATAATTTGTTCACAAAATCACAGGAAGCAGAAGGGGAAAGGAGTCTGTGAATTCACTGAACAAAACTCTGTCTTCCCCTGCACATCTCACACACGGGATCAGACTCCTGACTGATGTTTACCTAAGCTGCTTCTTACAGACACTTTAAGATGCATTTTCTGCCAATATCTTTTGCAAATTATTTAAAGTTTTGTTGTACTTACTGCTAAGAAGTCTTACCTTAATGGTTAAACTAAGGGCTGTGGTAGATTTGCCTTGGCAGACAAAATTAGATAGATGAAGCTGTTAAAGCACTGAAATGTTTGTCTCTTCCCCTGTCCATTAATGCAGGGATGCCTGATACCACAAGTGATCAGCCTCTGAGTTATCACAGCATTCAGTCCAGTACATTAAGGTAAATGAAAACTAGATGTCTGATTTTAATCTTCTGCCACAAGCCTGTCAGAGTCCTAAATATCTTTTGCTGCAATACAAGACTATTGCTTCTTATCCTAGCTTCAGTGAGCATGGGGAGCAATTTATTATTTCTGTTATGCCACTTCTTCTTATGTATTTGAAGACTAAGAAAGATGCAGAGTTTTAAAGTGTAGATTTGTCTGACTGCCCACAATGAATTGTGTGTCAATACTTCAAGAAAAAGCTGGGAAGAATAAAACGTGGGATTAGGGCAAACCATAAGGCCAGTGAGCCCTCCACAAAGGTTACGTGTGGAGTCTTCTGCCAGTGATGAAGGGGGAGTTTCATGTCTCATGTTGTTTGTGAAGTGTACTGTGAGGCAGATGAGATAGGTAGCTGGCTGGTTTTTGTGAAAATCTGTCTTTGGGTTAGGCAGTTTTAGCATAGGTGCTGGAGTTGTTCTCACATGATTATTAGGAGCCCCTTTAATACAATGCCAAACTGCATGATTTGACTTAGGGATACAGCACTCCTTGAATGAGTCATCCTGGTGCCAGATGTTTGAATGCTCTGGAGATTCAGAGATATCTTTACTGAGTGCTTATATTATGTCTAACTAGGATACAGGAGAGGCTGGAGTATTTATCTAAGGCAGAGAAGAGTGCACTGAGAAAAGCTAGAAAGAGACAAGGCTGAGAATATGGGATGCAGCAACGTTTGTTTAGTCATCTTTCCTTAAAAATAAAACTACTGAGAAAGAAAGAAGAGAAAGATGACAATATATCAGAAACATATAGCTAAATTAGTAAAGGGAAATCATTATGAATTCCATGCCATTGACCTGCAGCACAACTCGCCAACACTGCTGCAGTACAAGGGGACAGGGAATGGGGGTTGCGGTCAGTTCTCACACGGCTCTGCCACTCCTTCCTCAGGTGAAGGACTCCTTGCACTCTTCCCCTGCTCCAGCATGGGGTCCCTCCGATGGGAAACAGTCCTCCATGATCTTCTCCAACGTGGGTCCTTCCCACAGTCTGCAGTTCTTCATGAACTGCTCCAGCGTGGGTCCCTTCCATGGGGTGCAGTCCTTCAGGAGCACACTGCTCCAGTGTGGGTCCCCCACAGGGTCACAAGTGCTGCCAGAAAACCTGCTCCAGTGTAGACTCCTCTCTCTCTCTCTCCACAGGTCCACTGCTCCTGCCAGGAGCCTGCTCCAGCGTGGGCTTCCCATGGGGTCACAGACTCCTTCAGGCACATCCACCTGCTCCAGCATGGGGACCTCCCCAGGCTGTAGGTGGATATCTGCTCCCCCGTGGACCTCCATGGGCTGCAAGGGGACAGCATGTCTCACCATGGTCTTCACCACAGGCTGCAGGGGAATCTCTGCTCCGGTGCCTGGAGCACTTCCTCCCCCTCCCTCTTCATTGACCATTCTGCAGAGTTGTTCCTCTCACATATTCTTACTCCTCACTCTGGCTGCAGTGTATAGGGCTTTTCCCCCCCGTCTTAAATATGATATCCCAGAGGCGCTGCCACCACCACTGATTGGCTTGGTCTTGGCCAGCAGTTGGAGCCAGCTGGCATTGGCTCTGTTGGACCTAGGGGAAGCTTCTAGTAGCTTCTCACAGAAGCCACCCCTGTAGCCCCCCCTGCTACCAAAACCTTGCCACGCAAACCCAATACACATAGCCACCTCATAATTTTAAGTTCTCTGCATAGACCTTGTCTCACTCTTAATCGGAATGTACTGTTCACTGAGCTATCTCAGTTTTCTAGAGTGTTGAGTAAAAGTTTGTTTCAAGTTTCTTTCAAGAGCATACAAGTTATTGAAAGGTGTTCACCTGGGAATATCAGCCTGAGCAATGTGTTGTTTATGTTTCACAGGAGGCCTGTGCAAGCAGAAGCAATGAGTGGGCAGTGTCTGGGGATTTATAAATTCAGAAAAATATATCCTTTTTTGGTAACTGCACTGATATCAGTCATAAATACATATATTCTGCCTTTTAGTTATTTCTGTAAAGTAGAGATGGAACTAAATCAATTGTATTTTACAAATGTTTGTTGTTTTGTTCACTGTGCAACCAGATAGGATGGTTTGTGATGTTACAAAGGATCATCATAAATATGTGGAAGACACTGCAGTCCTTATGGCCAGAAGATGTGTGTGACTCTAGGGAATAGCAGAAATTCAGAATGTCAGTCACAAGGAGACAAATGGCAGATGTGGGAGTCCAGCCCTCAGGAGAAATGAAGGTTACAAACCCATCACAAACAACCACCAGAGAAGTCAAGAACCAATAAGATTGTTGATATCTAAAGTTCTCTTACAGTTACTTCCTTAAACTAAGGAGGTGATGAGATGGCTTCCCATCATCAACCCATTCGCAAGGATACATGGCAATGGAAGAAGGGTTCTTCAGGATTTCAGCAAGCCACATACCAGCTCATCACAACTACATGCCTTCTTCAGGCAATGGGAAATGGACTAGACTAGGATAGCCTACTGTGGACATGTTGTTAAGACTACAAGTGAACTCTCAGGCTGCTAAGGAGTCCCTGGCTCAGGATAAGTGATTGAGCAGGAGGAGGAAATCTGCTGGACAGGACACTAGAAGTTGCTGAACATAACAAGTACCAGTGTGGGAAGCAGACACAAGTTAGAGCTGTGAGGGATGGCTGAATCTCACAGGTGGTTAAGTGGGAAGTATGTGACAAACTGCCAAACTCCACAGATAATTGGGGGGGAGCATTGGGAACCTTGGGGGAGTACAATATTGTAAGGCCAACAGCACCCAGGTAACTGTCAGTAATACCATATAATGCCAAGATTGCCTAGGTAACAGTATCAGAAATAACATATTTGGGTATGGATGAAACAGAACTAGGAGCAGTTGGGAAAAAAGAAGTTATGTGTTGAGTTGTTCACCTGGAAGGAAAAAGATACAAGGGTGGTGAAAAAGAAGGCCAAGAAAGGGGAAAGGGATGCTCAGAGGAAATGATGTGAAGGTGGTGTATGGGGGTGCTTGCAGGGGGCCCTGCACTTGCCTGCAGCAGCTGGAGCAGAACAGGGAACCGAACCCTCTGGTCTGACCTTGAAGCAAGGGCTGGGCCTGCACCCATGGTCAGTGGGTCTGGGATGCGTACGGGATGGGTGCTTTCCTTCTCCAGTAAGGGAACATATAGATTTATGGATCAAGCACCCAGTATCACTGTGTCAGTGCCTATTCCAGGCCTCATGGCATCAGCAGCCACCCACCTTGTCATAATGCAAGTGGGTTTTTTTCCTCAAATAACTTCAAAACTTATCACCCCTTCATTCCAAGGCATCAGCAGGACATAGACTTCTCATTTACAAGCACCTGATATTTGAGGTCAGTTTGCTCTTTGATCACTAGCCTATCTCCTTCACTGGGATGGCAATAAGATGCTGTGGGAACCCTTTCTAAGTGACAGGTTTTGTCCCCAGTGTTCTCTTTAGTGAAGCTCTTCAGTTCACCCTCATGCTCCGTATTCCCAAGCCACTTGTATGGTATCAGCTTATCAGTTGTTCCTCTGCTCTAACATGAACCAGACTCTTCCATCTCTTGGAGCTGCCCTTTCAGGACTGTGCAAAAAGTCTGTGAAAGAGAACAATCTATTAAAACAAGTCCTTTTTAAAAACCAAACCAAACCAAACCAAACAAATCAACAACAAAAAACCCACAAAATCCCCCAAAGAAACAGAGAGACAAAGCATAAAAAACACAGAAGACCAACATACGTGTTATTATCCCACCTGAGCTTCAGGCTGTACTTGTAAGTTTATTCAGAAACACTAAATTCTGAATCTTATCTATCCAGGAGAGAGGGTGCAAAAGCAACTACGTACCCAAGCTATATCTGAATTTGTCTCATTGTAATCGTCACTGAAAATTCCTTGCTGAAGTTCACAGATTGTCATTTTATCATCTTCAGAAGCACCCTGACCCACCACAAGCACTTAATTGGTCACCCCTCCCCACTTTTTCAGCAGTTGAGTCAGCAGCAGTCTTCCAACAGTTTTTTTTACTGTATTGTCCACTAATTTTCTGCAGCAGAACTACAGTCATTACCTGATTTCTGCATAGGCAAGTCAGGCTCCAGAACAATTAAAACTGTAATATTCTGTATAAAAAAAATACAACACACTCTTCAAGTTAACAGATTTTTATACACTATTCATAAAAATAATATGTTCTTGGTAGACTCCAGACTGAAATTCAAGCAAAGAAATCCAATCCTACTTCCTCAGAAAATGATAGCTCATTTCATATCAGATGGATTTTATCTGTAAAGAAACATGAAAGTTCCACACAGCAAAGAAATTATACTGTGATAAGGCGGGGAATGAGTCAAATTAAACAATTCTCCATGCAGACACTGAAAGAGACCATGCCGAACTATTGCAGTTATTTATAGCACAGCTCTGTTAGATGACCCCCCATTTAGCTGGACACTCCCTTGGCTGCTTTATTTGAGTCTTGCTGCTCTACACACACGCGTTCCTATGCTTCCTTTGGTCTGGGAGGTTTCCTGGCATGTTCACAGCACATATGCTTTTGTTATCTCACCACAGAAATACGATTATGTGGACCAGGTGGCATCCTCCCACAAAATGGGTGCTGATGCCTATCTCACCCCTCCATCTTTTAATTACATCGCATGTTGTGGGTACTCCAGGCTTGTGGAGATGAAAAGCAAATAAGTAAAGAGGGCTGTCAAGGATTTTTAGGCACCTTTTCTCTTTTTCATTTCAGTTAATGAATGAAACTTACGGAGGTATATAAAAGCATATGCATACCCCAAGATATATATTTCCCTGCCTCAGTGCACACATCATATAACTGTTGCGAACACTGTAACTTGAAGTTTCTTAGGTTGTTTCTCCTGCAAGTGGTTTCTAGAGCTGGAGTTTCTGTATTTCTCAATCATGTGTTGCTATTTTCTCATTTCCTTAGCAATGGTCATAAAGACCTCTATGATACCAAATATGCATTTTCACCCACCCTTCCCAACAACATCCTTGTGCTTCCTCCTGAGGGCTTTGGTTTTTAGCTCAACAGCAACAGCAAGAAATTGCTTTGTTCTCCCTTTTTGAGAATATTTCACTCACTTGGTCTAGTCCTCTACAAAGAATTTATAAATCAAAGAAATCAAGCCCATATCCAGCCTCCCCCCACTTCAGTCATCCCACAAATATTCCCCAAGCCTGCCTGTTCTGGATTTATTCACTAGTTAGGAGACCTTCTCAAATACCTTTTACTAATGTAGTTTTATAGATGGCTTTCTCTTGTTTCCTGATGTAAGAAGCATGCAGCAGGTAAAAAAATACAGTCAAAAAAGTCTCTAAATTATCCAAGACTTCCTCATGCAAGAAACAGATATGGCACAGAACCTAGGGAAAAACAGTGTCCTTCTAAAGCAGTAGTTGCAAGCCAAGCAAGTCTGTCTTAAGTGGCAATAAATGTCTGTGTAAAGACAACCAAATTTAATTTTTGGCCTGTAGCGCCAATGGAGCCTAGACGGTACTACAGTCCACCTTAAATGAGGCACTGAAGATGGGATTAATATTCCAAAATGTAGATATCTAGTGTCATTTTAAATGCTATGGGGGATAGCCAGCAGCCTCCAGCTGCTTTCCCTTAGGGTTCAAGTCTCTCATAGATCACATGTTCTAGTCCCAAACATTTATCTTTGATATCTTTGCATGCTTCAGGTGGTACTAGGCAGTTCTGCAGCAGATGATTCCCACATTTAGTGCCTGGTAAACTCATTTGCCAAGTAGGCTCTGCTACTTGTAATGGCTAATCATCGACTACATGGGGAACTTAGAAAACCAGCTCACATGTGGCATCAACAGATAGACTCTTAAAGTATGATGATTTATTTTTGAACTGAATCCTAAAGAAAAATCAGATTGGTCCAAAACTGGAATTCATAGCTTGTATGTAGACAATTTTCTTCATTTAATATCAGGAACCAAAAGAACCTTCTCCTTTAGCACAGACAAAATAGCAGAAAAATTCAGAAGCTGGTATGATTTTTGGTTTGGAACTCACTAGTTGCTCTCCAGGCTTGTTCTTTCTCACATCATCTATCAGAAGTCCTCATTAAATGATGAAGGATGGAAGACTAGAAAGAAATGGTGAGCATCTACTACCAGCATAAAAAATCAGCCCAGTAGAAAATTTGACTATGAAACAGAAAATAGAATCATAGCACACATTAGGCTGAAATTTTTTTTCCAATGTAGGTTTTTATTGTGTTTTACTAAGCATAATGTAGACAAAGACAAGGGAATTACAGCAATCATCTGATTTTTCTGTTGTGCTGTTCCCTTAGAGGCCATTATCTTACCTCTCAGTCAGGCATAGAAGGACATTTATTTTTTGGTCAATGCTTGCCTTTAATATTACTTTATTTGATTAACTTTGTATCTGGTAAGCTACAGAGTCCATAAATTCATTTTTAAGAAGGTATTTTTAAATGGAAACACAAATTACACACTTGTTTTGTGTTAGTATGCCCCAAATGGCACTTACAGACAGCTGAGTATTAAGTCAGAGTTAAAAAAAGAAAGATGGAAAAAACCAGATGAGTGTTTGGAGAGGATGAGGAAGAAAGAAACATGTTTCACTGAAGATTTCAGCATCCTATGCTCCAGCTTTTACAGCTTTTTTATTATCATTGCAGTGTAACAAATTTCAGAGCTTTCAAAACATCACTCAAATGGCTAATTTCTGCACAAAGTGCAATCCGAAATGGAGTGAATGCCTGTTATGGTTATTGGGACATTTCAAAAGGAGAAATAAAATGTTTTTTTTCTTTATAATTAATACATAAAAATGTAGTTTATATTCTTTTTGCTTGAGAAAGTCACACAATAATGTTTAACAAAGGCCTGTTTCTTCTCATAACTACGGAAACCTATTGATTTTACTGCTCAGACAGCAATAGATTCATTTATTTAGGTTCTTCTTCCCCAGAGGAATAACAGATGTGTGGAGACATTAAAAAATACACTATTTTTCTGCTAAAGAGAAACTTTTAACTCTTTATTCACAAATACATACATACGTATCCATATGAAAGATAAAAGGAATATTATACTTCCAGGAATCTGAGTTTTATCATGAACCTATCAACGTCAAGATATGAGAGTTTAAATCTTTATCAGAAAAGTCTCATGTAGTACTTTTGGGCTTTTTTATTTCATTAAAAAATTCATTTACATCTTCTACAACACCAGAAGGGATAACAAAATTGTTTCCTCATGTCTAAACCAGAGAGCTTCTATTCTGACTGGCAGTGTTCAACTCCACGGATGGGGAAATCACTTCTCACTTAGCAGGTGCTAACAAGGGCAGCTACAAAAAAAGATAAATCCTTGTAGTGTTTGTTTGTTTGTTTTTCTTGACTGCTCATGTTCACACCTGCCTACAAGAACTCTTTTTTTTTTTTTTTTTCCCCTATTTAAATCATCTGGTTCACTATATCTTAAGGGGAAGAAATGAATAATGTTGTATTTTATGCAAATGTAAATTGATCTTAATTGGCATGTGCAGCACAACATTTTTTACCTTGTATTTCTACGTGTAGTTAAGTAGGGCTAGTGTTCAAAAGGCTTATAAACAGATTAGATACAATATATTTAAAGGAGTTTATATACTGAAACCTGTCTGTACAATTACATTGCACCCTAACAAGAAAGACCCAAGCAAAGGTGAATGTTTCTGATTTTTTTTGCCTGTACTTGCCCAGTTTAAGTGTTGATTTTCATATGGAAGGGCCAGCAGTTCAATGTGGGGAAAGAAACAGTTAGGTATGGTCTTGAGAACCATTAGGAAATGGTCTTGAGACACTGAAGCATTCAGAAAGCAGGAGGTTAAACAGGGGCAGTGTGTTTTAGGCAGCTGCCTCTTCATCTCATTCTTTATGGTGCAGGGGGTTGGAGGAAGTGTAGATATGGATTCTAATAGTGCTGGGAAAAAGGGAATTTTATCTAACACAGAGCCAGAAACTTTTACAGCACACTAAACGAGCCCTGCTGCAGCTTGATCTGCAGTTTGAATGCAGTTAACAACGGTGTGCTGGGAAGGCTTCTTCATTTGCCTAACCATATGTCATTCCTAAAGTAGTGTGCCTACCTTTATCTTAAGGCTGCTTATGGAAAACATTCAGCCAACGATAATTCGGAGTCTGATAGCTAGGTAGTCTTGATAGATATTCTGTATAGATAGCAGAACATGTTAAATTGATTTGGTATTTACCAAATGCGTGGGGAGTAACATTGTATAACATCCTTGATTCCTAACAGCAATGCAGGTTCTCACATTCCCACACATTAATATAATAACGCAGATCTTAACCACATTCCTCTCTTTACTTAGGATTGCTAACAGTATATGCCAGATTTTTACTGAAATATAAATACTGGATGGAGGTTAGCTATTCAATGCCAGTTCCATTGGTATTAGTAGGAGCATTTGTTGAAAGTCTCAGATGTGCTTATTATTTTTATTTTTGTAACACAATTAATTAACATTATCAATTCTTTATAACTTTGGGAATTGCACATACACTCATTGACACAGAGAAATGCATACATGAAGAAAGATAATGAATAAGGGAGAATAAGGTGTTTTCTGACTCTCTAGCAGTCAGGCTTCCAGATGAGGAATGAGTAAATATTTGCTCTGGCACTAACCAGCCTTTAGTTCTGCAACTCAGGTTGTCTTATGTGCAATGCAGTTGGCCATAACCATACAGATAACAGTTATCATGTCAATATTTATGATTTTACAAATATTTTGTTTTCAGCCTTCCATGTGCACACCTCATCATTAGATGCCTCCTCAAAAAGAGTTTTTTCAGCACAAAAGTGTTGTACAACGAATCTGAGGCAGTGTGAGTAAATAATTTTCCAAATATTGGTAACAACTCTCTTGGTGATTTTACAACGCATTGTCCTGGTTTTGGCTGGGATAGAGTTAATTTTCTTCCTAGTAGCTGGCATAGTGCTGTGTTTTGGATTTAGTAGGAGAAGAATGTTGATAACACACTCATGTTTTTAGTTGTTGCTGAGTACTGCTTATGCTAGTCAAGGACTTTTCAGCTTCCCAAGCTCTGCCAGGGGCACAAGAAACTGGGAGGGGGCACAGCCAGAATAGTTGATCCAAACTGACCAAAGGGCTATTCCATACCATGTGACGTCATGCTCAGTATATAAACTGGGGGGGGTTGGCCGGGGAGCAGCGATCGCTGCTCAGGAACTGTCTGGGTATCGGTCGGCGGGTGGTGAGCAATTGCATTGTGCATCACTTGCTTTGTATGTTATTATTATTATTATTTTATTGTTACTATTATTATTACTATTTTACTTTATTTCAATTATTAAACTGTTCTTATCTCAACCCAGGAGTTTTCTCACTCTTACTCCTCCAGTTAGCTCAGTTGGTTAGAGCATGGTGCTTATAACGCCAAGTTCACAGGTTCAATCACTGCTTACTGCAGGGGGGTTGGGCTCGATGATCTCTCAAGGTCCCTTCCAACCCAAAGCATTCTATGATTCTATGATTCTCTCCCCCATCCCACCGGGGTAGGGGGAGTGAGTGAGCGGCTGCATGGTGCTTAGTTGCTGGCTGGGGCTAAAGCACAACAGTTCTCTTTGGCGAGCAACGTGGGGCACGAAGGGTTTGAGATAATAACAGATTAACCAGAGTGTGTTAAGGAATCCGTTAACAGTTGCTGGTCACAATATTAGTTCATCTGATCTGCACCATGCTCCTTTTTTTGCTGTACATGTTAAAGATCGGTGTTGGGTTTTGCAGTTTGTTGTGCTCTGCAGTGATTAGTGATGTTTTGCCTGGGAGATTTGTTATTAAAACTCTGACCTTGAGCACTATTTGGTATCTTGGGTTTGTACTGAAGCCATTACTGTACTTCGGGTATCACCTTATAGAGAGGATTAGCAATTATACCTCTTCCTCTGAGAGGTTTTTTGTGGAGGAAATACAGAACAGTACCTTCACTACCTTCTTCTATGATGTTTCCTCCTTCATTACAATAACTTTTCAGTATTTTGAACATCCATGGGTAGTTAAGATACATCTATTGCTATTTCTTGGGAATACTGTTTCGGTTTTGATGAAGGTTAGTAAGCAATTTAAGAATATCATCCAGAGATCTGCCCCAAGGCTGGATAGTTATGAGTGGCAAGGTGTGTGGGATAGTATGGGCAAGTACCTAGGGCAGTGGGCACCTCCAGTGTTTTGGAACTTCAGCCTTGAACAAGTGCAGAATCCTGAAGAACTAGTAAAGTATTTGGAAAAAGTATGTTGTCACCCTGGCAACTCCAAAGAGACGCAACTCATTGCAACATGCTGGGGGCTGGCCCATGCTTATAGAGCCCTGTTCAACACTATTCAGTACCCTCAAGGGAAAGAGAAGGTCTCTGGATTTGATGACAAGACAACAGGCACTGCGGCCACTCCAACCACAACCACAGTCACTGTGGCCACTCCAACCCTGGTGACAGGCACTGCGGCTACTCCAACCCCAGTAACAGGCACCATGGCTAAACCAGAGAACCAACCCATGCCGGTATCTGTTGCCCCTATACAGAAGAACATATGCACAAGAAAATCCGCTCATTTAGTAAGGGATGAAGATGAACCAGGGCCATCACGAGAACCAGAGGAGGAAGAACCCATGAACGAGATGGTAACCACCCAATCCCTATCCCTGAGTGAGCTGCGAGATATGCGAAAAGATTTCAGTCGTCATCCAGGTGAGCACTTCACCTGGCTGCTCTGATGCTGGGATAACAGGGCCAGTAGCCTGGATTTAGAGGGTAAGGAAGCCAAGCAGCTGGGATCCCTTTCCAGGGAAGGGGGCAGTGACAAAGCAATTGGAAAAGGGGCAAAACCGCTCAGCCTCTGGAGGCGACTTCTTGTCAAGTGTGAAGGAAAGGTATCCCTTCAAGGAGGATGTTATATATCGCCCAGGCAAATGGACCACCATAGAGAAGGGTATCCAGTACCTGAGGAAATTAGGCATGCTGGAGGTGATTTATAGTGACCTGAATGATGAGCAGTTACCTAAAGATCCAGATGAAGTCAGGTGCACACGACCTATGTGGCGGAAGGTGGTACGGAATGCGCCAACATCGTATGTCAACTCATTGGCAATACTGACTTGGAAAGATGACAAGGCACCAATGGTGGATGAAGTGGCTAGACAACTCCAGGAATATGAAGAAAGTATCTCTTCCTCCCTACGGGCCTGTGTCTCGGTTGTGGAAAAGCTGTCCCGAGAGTTCCAACAACTTAGAGAGGATATGTCCTACTCCCCACCTGCATGGACCAGTGTCTCAGCCATTAGGAGTCAACGTCCTTAGGCTCAAGAGAAAGGATATAGAGGATACACACCACAGGGCACCCTGTGTTTTTACCTGCATGATCACAGAGAGGACATGAGGAAGTGGGATGGAAAATCCACCTCAACCCTAGAGGCACGGGTGCGTGAGTTGCAAGGAAAAACTGTTACAAAAGGTGGTTCTCCCAGGAAAATTGCAGCTCTGGTTTCCAGTGAGCAGTTCCCCAGACAGAGGAAGAGGGCTAATTTTACTTCCGACCTTAATCAAGGGACTTTTGATTCACATTTACAGGAAGTGAACAGCAAATACTATGACCAGGATTAGAGGTGCCCTGCCTCCAGCCAGGTGGAGGAAAGGGACAATCGGGTTTACTGGACTGTGTGGATTCGATGGCCTGGAACGTCAGACCCACAGGAGTATAAGGCTCTAGCGGACACTGGTGCACAGTGTACCCTAATGCCATCAAACTATAGAGGGGCAGAACCCATTTGTATTTCTGGAGTGACAGGGGGATCCCAACAGCTAACTGTACTGGAAGCTGAAGTGAGCCTAACTGGGAATGAGTGGCAAAAGCACCCCATTGTGACTGGCCCAGACGCTCCGTGCATCCTTGGCATAGACTACCTCAGGAGAGGGTATTTCAAGGACCCAAAAGAGTACTGGTGGGCTTTTGGTATAGCTGCCTTGGAGACAGAGGAAATTAAACAGCTGTCCACCTTGCCCGGTCTCTCAGAGGACCCTTCTATTATGGGGTTGCTGAGGGTCGAAGAACAACAGGTGCCGATCGCTACCACAACAGTGCACCGGCGGCAATGTCGCACCAACCGAGACTCCCTGCTTCCCATCCATAACCTGATTCATCAACTGGAGAGCCAGGGAGTGATCAGCAAGACTCGCTCACCCTTTAACAGTCCCATATGGCCAGTGCGAAAGTCTAATGGGGAGTGGAGACTGACAGTGGACTATTGTGGCCTGAACAAAGTTACACCGCCGCTGAGTGCTGCCGTGCCAGACATGCTAGAACTTCAATACGAACTGGAGTCAAAGGCAGCCAAGTGGTATGCCACAATTGACATTGCTAATGCATTTTTCTCAATCCATTTGGGCAGCAGAGTGCAGGCCCCAGTTTGCTTTTACCTGGAGGGGTGTTCAGTACACCTGGAACCGACTGCCCCAGGGGTGGAAGCACAGCCCCACCATTTGCCATGGACTGATCCAGACAGCACTGGAACAAGGTGAAGCTCCAGAACATCTGCAGTACATTGATGACATCATTGTGTGGGGCAATACAGCAGAAGAAGTTTTTGAGAAGGGAAAGAAAATAGTCCAAATCCTTCTGAAGGCTGGTTTTGCCATAAAACATAGTAAGGTCAAGGGACCTGCACAAGAGATCCAATTTTTAGGAATAAAATGGCAAGATGGACATCGTCAGATCCCAATGGATGTGATCAACAAAATAACAGCTATGTCCCCACCAACTAGCAAAAAGGAAATACAAGCTTTCTTAGGCATTGTGGGTTTTTGGAGAATGCATATTCCAAATT
The DNA here is from genome assembly GCF_030463565.1 of Pelecanus crispus. NCBI lineage: Eukaryota > Metazoa > Chordata > Aves > Pelecaniformes > Pelecanidae > Pelecanus > Pelecanus crispus. The sequence goes on from NC_134643.1 coordinate 213,476,358, forward strand.
ACAGTCAGATCATAAGCCCCCTCTATCAAGTGACCCGGAAGAAGAATGATTTCAAACGGGGCCCTGAGCAACAACAAGCCTTTGAACAAATTAAACGTGAGATAGTTCATGCAGTAGCCCTTGGGCCAGTCTGGGCAGGGCATTATTAAAATAATATTAAAAATGTGCTCTACACTGCAGCCGGGGAGAATGGCCCTACCTGGAGCCTCTGGCAGAAAGCACCAGGGGAGACTCAAGGTCAACCCTGAGGGTTTTGGAGTCGGGGATACAGAGGATCCGAAGCCCGCTATACTCCAACTGAGAAAGAGATATTGGCAGCATATGAAGGGGTTCAAGCTGCTTAGGAAGTGGTTGGTACTGAAGCACAGCTCCTGCTGGCACCCCGACTGCCGGTGTTGGGCTGGATGTTCAAAGGGAGGGTCCCCTCTACACATCATGCAACTGATGCTATGTGGAGTAAGTGGGTTGCACTAATCATGCAATGGGCTCGAATAGGAAACCCCAGTCGCCCAGGAATCTTGGAAGTGATCATGGACTGGCCAGAAGGAAAAAATTTTGGAATATCACCAGAGGAGAAGGTGACACGTGCTGAGGAGGCCCCACTGTATAATAAATTGCCAGAAAATGAGAAGCAATATGCCCTGTTCACTGATGGGTCCTGTCGTCTCGTGGGAAAGCATCAGAGGTGGAAAGCTGCTGTATGGAGTCCTATATGAAAAGTTGCAGAAGCTGCTGAAGGAGAAGGGGAGTCGAGTCAGTTTGCAGAGGTGAAAGCCATTCAGCTGGCTTTAGATATTGCTGAAAGAGAAAAGTGGCCAGTCCTTTATCTCTATACTGACTCATGGATGGTGGCAAATGCCCTGTGGGGGTGGTTACAGCAATGGAAGCAGAGCAACTGGCAGCGCAGAGGCAAACCCATCTGGGCTGCCGCGTTATGGCAAGATATCACTGCCCAGGTAGAGAACCTAGTTGTAAAAGTTCATCACATAGGTGCTCACGTACCCAAGAGTTGGGCCACTGAAGAACATCAAAACAACCAGCAGGTGGATCAGGCTGCTAAGATTGAAGTGGCTCAGCTGGATCTGGACTGGCAACATAAGGGTGAATTATTTATAGCTCGGTGGGCCCATGACACCTCAGGCCATCAAGGAAGGGATGCAACGTATAAATGGGCCCGTGATCGAGGGGTGGACTTAACTATGGACAGTATTGCCCAGGTTATTCATGAATGTGAAACATGCGCTGCAATCAAGCAAGCCAAGTGGTTCAAGCCCCTCGGGTATAGTGAACGATGGCTAAAATATAAATATGGGGAGGCCTGGCAGGTTGATTATATCACACTCCCACAGACCCGCCAAGGAAAGTGCTATGTGCTCACCATGGTGGAAGCAACCACCGGATGCCTGGAAACATATCCCGTGCCCCATGCCACTGCCCGGAACACCATCCTGGGCCTTGAAAAGCAAGTCCTGTGGCGACATGGCACCCCAGAAAGAATCGAGTCAGACAACAGGACTCATTTCCAAAACAACCTCATAGACACCTGGGCCAAAGAGCACGGCATTGAGTGGGTATATCACATCCCTTACCATGCACCAGCGTCGGGGAAAATTGAGCGATACAATGGATTGTTAAAGACTACCCTGAGAGCAATGGGTGGTGGGACATTCAAACATTGGGATACGCATTTAGCAAAAGCCACCTGGTTAGTCAACACCAGGGGATCTGCCAATCAAGCTGGCCCTGCCCAATCAAAACTTCTATGTACTGTAGAAGGAGATAAAGTTCCTGTAGTGCACATGAAAAATATGCTGGGGAAGACAATCTGGGTGACCTCCCCCTCTGGCAAAGGCAGACCCATTCGTGGGATTGCTTTTGCTCAAGGACCTGGGTGCACTTGGTGGGTGATGCGAAAGGATGGGGTAGTCCAATGTGTACCTCAAGGGAATCTGATTTTGGGTGAAAATAGTCAATGAACTGAATTGTATGATGTTAATTGCTATATAATACTTTATGTTATCTCTTAACTGTATGTTAATATAGTAATATAGTATAATGTTAATATAATAATAGAGTATGTTAATGTTAAGTATATAATACTGTATGTTATGGTTGCTATATGCCACATCAATGGTATTACAGTAAGAATTGCCAAGCTTAATGAAAATGAACTTTGATGAAACCATGTTGGAATGAGAACTGGCTTCAGCATGCAGCAATCCAACACTGCACACCACCTCTCCTGCTCTGAAAGACTGTGATGACAGATGGAACCCAAAGTCATGGGCTAAATGAACTCAATGGACATTTTAGAGGGGTGGCCCATAGACAAAGGGAATGATATCTGTGTGTATATATCAAGATAGGAAAAGTGGTAGTGATTAATTAGAACACATTGGAAAGGGGAGGGCCTGTGCATGACGTAAATGTTATAGAATAAGGGGTGGATACTGTCCTGGTTTTGGCTGGGATAGAGTTAGTTTTCTTCCTAGTAGCAGGCATAGTGCTGTGTTTTGGACTTAGAATGAGAAGAATGTTGATAACACGCTGATGTTTTAGTTGTTGCTGAGTACTGCTTATGCCAGTCAAGGACTTTTCAGCTTCCCAAGCTCTGCCAGGTGCACAGGAAACTGGGAGGGAGCACAGCCAGGACAGCTGACCCAAACTGCCCAAAGGGCTATTCTATGCCATATGGCATCATGCTCAGTATATAAACTGGGGGGTTGGCCAGGGAGCAGCGATCGCTGCTCAGGGATTGTCTGGGTATTGGTCAGCGGGTGTTGAGCAATGGCATTGTGCATCATTTGCTTTGTATATTATTATTATTATTATTATTATATTGCTGTTATTATCATTAACTGTATTACTTTATTTCAATTATTAAACTGTTCTTATCTCAACCCAGGAGTGTTTCTCACTCTTACTCCTCCGATTCTCTCCCCCATCCCACCGGGGCAGGGGGAGTGATCGAGCAGCTGTGTGCTGCTTAGTTGCTGGCTGGGGCTAAACCACAACACACATGTCAATTGGATGATGTTGCCACTGCTTGCTGGGTAATATATTGGATTGTATTCTGATGATCTGGTGCATCATGAAGAAGTCTTGGAGCCACTACAAGTTTCATGTGGTGTGTTCTCATAACTATGTCAAATATTGAATGATATGAATATTTTTTGTATATTTGAAAAATATAATCACTGATAGGTATTCAATAGGAATTGCAACATTCATCATGCTTGTTCAAATTCCAGTTTTGAATTAACCTCATTTTCAGAAATAACTTCCTCCTGCATTGCATACATTTCTGAACTTCTATCCAATGTCATGGCTAGTCTACCAATTATTTTGAATAGGTTACTAATTTCAGGACAAATTCATTTATTGGGCTTGAACTCCTAGAAAGAAAAGTAGAAGCAAAGGATGTGTAAACCTGAAATAACCAGCGAAAAGAAATATGGTGATGGGCTTAAATATTTTGATTTAGGCTAGGTAGATGACTGATAGATGTAGTGTTGGTGGAATTTTAGCCTGAGTTACAGACTTTTGAGTTGCAACCTCTGTATTTGAGAATTGTCTTGCAGATAGTTGTGACAAGACTATTTTGAAGTAGATAAATTGAAATTTTGTAATATCATATGGGTGTCAATTGTTTATTCCCAAGTTCTGATAACATAATGTTAAGTTTGATAAATTAGCTATGGAGGCATTGCAAAGGGCTTCAATAAATAACAGTTAGAAAGAAGAGACCTTGTTCAGTAAACAGGATATTAGCAGTAATGAACAATGCAAAGTGTTCATAAGGGAACATAGTGTCCATGTTTCAAATAAGTCTCTGGAGGAAGTCACAGCTATGTGATTTCTATGCTTTGCAGGTCATAAATTCAAAGAGGTAAACTTACAGGTCATCCTTCATGGGAAAAATATATCCATTTTCTTCTGTCTTGCTAAACAACACACAAATAACTTCTTATTGAAAAAAACATGAACACTAAACACTTTACTGTTAAAACACATGAAACTGAACACAGTGTATTTGCTATGCTATATAACTGAAATATAGATGTTGTATGGAATCAAGAAGCCATGCATATACAAGTGTGGTGGGCTGACCCTGGCTGGATGCCAAGTGCCCACCAAAGCCACTCTATCACTCCCCTTCTCAACAGTACAGGGGAGAGAAAATATAATAAAAAGCTCCTGGGTCAAGATAAGGACAACAATATAATAAAGACTCAGCAATTACCATCACAGGCAGAACACACTTGACTTGGGGAAAATCAGTGTAATTTATTACCAGTCAAATCTGAGTAAGATAATGAGAAATAAAAACTAAATCTTAAAACACCTTTCCTTGACCCCTACCTTCTTCATGGGCTCAACTTCATTCCCAATTTTCTCTACCTCCTCCCCCCAAGTGGTGCAGAGGGACAGGGAATGGGGGTTTCAGTCAGTTCATCACGTTTGCTCTGCTGCTCCTTCCTCCTCAGGGGAGGACTCTTCACACTCTTCCCGTGCTCCAGCATGGGGTCCCTCCGATGGGAAACAGTCCTCCATGATATTCTCCAATGTGGGTCCTTCCCACAGGCTGCAGTTCTTCATGAATTGCTCCAGCGTGGGTCCCTTCCATGTGGTGCAGTCCTTCAGAAGCAGACTGCTCCAGCATGGGTCTCCCACAGGGTCGCAAGTGCTGCCAGAATACCTGCTCCAGTGTAGACTCTCTCTCTCCAGGGTCCACAGCTCCTGCCAGAAGCCTGCTCCAGCGTGGGCTTCCCATGGGGTCACAGACTCCTTCAGGCACATCCACCTGCTCCAGCATGGGGACCTCTCCAGGCTGCAGGTGGATATCTGCTCCCCCGTGGACCTCCATGGGCTGCAGGGGCACAGCCTGCCTCACCATGGTCATCACCACAGGCTGCAGGGGAATCTCTGCTCTGGTGCCTGGAGCACCTCCTCCCCCTCCCTCTTCACTGACCTTGGTGTCAGCAGGGTTGTTCCTCTCACATGTTCTCACTCCTCACTCAAGCTGCAGTTGCATGGGGTTTCCCCCCCTGCCCTTCTTAAATATGTTATCACAGAGGCACTGCCACGCCACCGATTGGCTCAGCCTTGGCCAGCAGTTGTTCCGTGTTGGAGCCAGCTGGCCTTGGCTTCATCGCATGCAGGGGAAGCTTCTGGCAGCTTGTCACAGAAGCCACCCCTGTAGCCCCCCCCCGCTACCAAAACCTTGCCACTCAAACCCAAGACAAGTTGTATAAAGAACTAATGGGGGAGCTTGTACTTCCACTTCATCTAGAACTGAAAATTAAATATACACAAGAGAGGGGAGGAAAAAATATTTCTTTTCTTGCACCTATGTGTTATAACTATTCAGTCTGACATTTTTACTTGCCATCCATTGTGTACCTTGTGCCTATCCTTTCTTCACCTAACCTAGCCCAGTTGCGTTTATTCACAACTCAAAAAAAAAAAGGACTTTCATGTCATTAATTAATTTAATCCCAGAATATGACACATTCTTTTACCCAGTTGTATAGGACTTTACCACCTTTAACGACTATTTGTGGGCATTAAAGAGTGCTTAAAGGTGTGAGCTGAGATCAGTAACTCCCTGTAGCAGGAAGTACAGTACAGAAACATTAGGGCAGTGCAGGTATCTATCCTACATGGGGAAGCAGGATGCTCAGACTGATAAGACTCACTGGTGAAGCCCGTAGCCCTTTCGGACTTCACGTGCAAGGATTCACATAAATTCAAATTTGACAGTGTGTCTGTCATCAATCTGTCTGATTTCATATTGTCTGGTTTGGAGTGATGTAATTAGTTTTCACCCTTTACCTACCCTAAAGGGTCAAATGACTTAAGTAGACAATACAGACCAGTACGGCATAGGGAAGAGGGTGGTAGATGTCGTCTCAGACCTCTACAGCAAGTAACTGACAGTACACTCCAGGCCTCCTGCCCGCCCCGTCAATGCCCTTTCCTTTATAATATGTTGCTTTCTCTGTAAACAAGAAAAATTGACAGGCAGTTCTGAAAAAAACACTTCCAGAAATAACAGCATTTTTCTGTTGCATACCCATGTTTAAAATGGTCTGAGATACTATTTATTGACATAAGGAGAGCCATTGAGTTATATGAGGGTTATCATATAATGGCTTCAGAAAGAAGATGAACTATAGCCTTTCCTTTCACATTAATGTAAGACTAGGTTTTTGTACCAACAACTACAATCGTTGCTTATATTTGTATTGGGCAAGACTTATTTTTGCAAATAAATTGATTGTTCTATATCTCCATGGTACAAATTTTCTACCTAAACAAAAGTCCCTAATTTCAGTTTGTCAGCAAGAAGTGCAACAACACGATCAAAGAAAGTCCTTAAAATCCTTCTTTTAAGAAAAAATTCCAGTGAAAAATGTGTAAAATGTAAAGCAATAATGCAGTCAATTGAAATTTTGCTGAAGTGAATGAAAAAATACCTTTAGACTGGGTCTGACACTATGGTATGAGGAAATATCTTGCAAGTAAACTTGATTAACAAGAAAATTTGAAGATGACACTTCTTTGTAAGAAAAAAATGTACTGAAACCTTGCTCAAAAGGTGCAGTGGCAACAAAAAATTCAGTTTACTTTAATGGGTCACGAAACATGCAGAAATCTATTAGCTCATCTCAGCATATAACATATAACATGATTTATTAAGGTTCATCTGTGCAGTTATATTTTTCACTTTTACTAAACCTGTTACTGCATTCCAAGATTTTATGGGGAATCCTATGTCAACACAGTGTTGATAAAATAGTTTTCTACTCTGTTGCATCTGAGAGCAATAAAATAGTTGCATGAAAATGTTTTGCCGTTTCTTCATAGCAAAGAAAAGTCTGGAATAATTGCTAGCATTACGGTGTTTACAAATAAGTTATGGTCTACAGTTAAGTGAAACTGAGTATTTAAAATCCTTTTATATCTTAATAATAACTGAATTCTAAGCTGACACCGCTTACATTAGATAAATGAATTGAAAACAGTGCTTTCAGGTATTCACAAAAAAATTATTTTTTATTATATGAAAGGTGTCATTTGGCTGACTTGGAGACTATACTTGTTTACCTACCAATCAAGGGCAGCAGGAAAATTGAAAGTACAAGATCCCCAGCACAGCCCTGCCCAGATGGCTAAGTTTAGTTCTGTGTTTTCCTTAGGAAACATTGTGGTTATTTCCCAGGGGCAATTTGAATTCTCAGCCCCATGAATGAGACACTTCATGGGTGCAAGCATCAGCTTCAATTGCACCAGTATAACATATGATCCTTTTGCAGTCAAAAAAATTTCTGTGTTGAATTCATCAGAGTATAGAAAATCCTGACTAGCAGAAAATTCATGTTAGGTTTAAACTCTACAGCAATGTTTTACCAGGTATTCTTGTTCACTAAATAGAAAGTGAATGTTTCCATGCTTGATGTTTTAAATATAGTTTCTTTCTAACACTAGTGGTGTAGGTTCCAGATCTACTACTCCATCTATGATGTGAGGCATGCCAAACCAAGTCCTAGTGGGACAGTAAGAAGAAGGGTTTCTTACTCTCTTACTGTCTGTACCACTTGACTGAAATTTCTGATGAAATTTACTTGCCCTCCTCTACTAAAAAAATAATTTTAATAGAGAAAACAATTTTTTAATATTGAAAGAAGTTCTGGATTGCAATGATAATAGGATTTAACAGTGTTATACAGTCACAATAATCTAGTTTGATACAGAAGATGATGAGAAAGTTTCAAAGGCATTACAAGGTTATATGAGTTAGAGAGGATTGATACTGGACATGAAGAAAAACAAAACTAACAAAAATTTCACAGTGGTAGATTAAAAGCAAAGACTAAATCTGAAAATAACTCTATGAATGAGTTCAATTAGCTACCTTTGAGCCAAGCAATTTTAAGATGATTCGAAATGTCCCTTAATGACTACATTTGTTTTCGCTCTATTAAAATTATTCAGTGATGAATAGGGTTTTGATTACAAGCATATAGGCCATAGTTTTGATTAAAAATTGATTGTGTGGATCTCTGCTACATAATGTGTTATATATTAACTATTTCATTTGAGATTTTCTTACACAGTCTAGGTGACTTAAATTGTCCATCACACTTTTATGTATATTTGTACACTACCTTCTGTCACAGACTTTTATTATTTTCTATAACTTTCTTCAGTTCATTGGGAAAATTAACCATGCATCTAACAATGTGTGCTCCTATGTTAGCAATAAACTAAAAACTGTTTATATGTATAAACATAAGCAAGAAGTCTTATTAGCACATATGATCATAGAATCATAGAATCATAGAATCATTTAGGTTGGAAAAGACCGTTAAGACCATACAGTCCAACCATTAACCTAACACTACCAAGTCCAACACTAAACCAATTAAGGGGAGAGTAATAATTAATTTCATGTTTCCTGACTTGGTGCCTGCATTATTTTTTAATGAAAGTAAAACTAGGAATCATTAAGATTGGAAAGGACCTCTGAGATCATCAGTCCAATCATCAACCAAAAACCACGACACCCACTAAACCATGACCAAAGTGCCACGTCTACCCGTTTTTTAAACACTTCCAGGGCCGGTAACTCCACCACCTCTCTGGGCAGCCTGTTCCAATGCTTGACCACCCTTTCCATAACGAAATTTTTCCTAATTTCCAATCTAAACCTCCCCTGGCACAGCTTGAGCCCATTTCCTCTTGTCCTATCGCTAGCTACTTGGGAGAAGAGACCAACACCCACCTCACTACAACCTCCTTTCAGGGAGTTGTAGAGAGCGATAAGGTCTCCCCTCAGCCTCCTCTTCTCTAGGCTAAACAACCCCAGTTCCCTCAGACTCTCCTCATAAGGCCTGTGCTCCAGACCCTTCACCAGCTTTGTTGCCCTTCTCTGGACACACTCCAGCACCTCAATGCCTTTCTTGTAGTGAGGGGCCCAAAACTGGACACAGTATTCCAGGTGCTACCTCACCAGTGCCAAGTACAGGGGGACAGTCACCTCCCTGCTCCTGCTGGCCACACTATTCCTGATACAAGACAGGATGCTGTTGGCCTTCTTGGCCACCTGGGCACACTGCTGGCTCATGTTCAGCTGGCTGTCATCCAGCACCCGCAGGTCCTTTTCAGGCAGTCATCTTTCCAGCTACTCTTCCCCAAGCCTGTAGCACTGCATGGGGTTGTTGTGACCCAAGTGCAGGACCCAGCACTTGGCCTTGTTGAAACTCATACAGCTGGCCTCGACCCATCGATCCAGCCTGTCCAGGTCCCTCTGCAGGGCCATCCTACCCTCCAGCAGACTGACACTCCCACCCAGTCTGGTGTCATCTGCAAACTTACTGAGGGTGCACTCAATCCCCTCATCCAGATCATTGATAAAGATATTAAACAAGGCTGGCCCCAAAACAGAGCCCTGGGGAACACCGCTTGTGACCGGCTGCCAACTGGTCATAACTCCATTCACCACTACTCTCTGGGCTCGGCCACCCAACCAGTTTTTTACCCAGTGAAGAGTATGCCTGTCAAAGCCATGAGCTGCCAGCTTCCCAAGGAGAATATTATGGGAGACTGTGTCAAAGGCTTTGCTAAAGTCCAGGTAGATGACATCCACAGCCTTTCCATCATCCACTAGGCGGGTCACCAGGTCACAGAAGGAGATCAGGTTGGTCAGGCAGGACCTGCCTTTCATGAACGCATGCTGGCTGGGCCTGATCCCCTGGTTGACCTGCACATGCCTGTTGAGCATACTCAATATGAACGGCTCCATAATCTTCCCTGGCACCAATGTCAGGCTGACAGGCCTGTCATTCCCCGGATCCTCTTTCCAGCCCTTTTTGTAGATGGGTATTGCATTGGCAAGCCTCCAGTCATCTGGGACCTCCCCTGTTAACCAGGACTGCTGATAAATGATGGAGAGTGGCTTGGAAAGCTCCTCTGCCAGCTTCCTCAATACTCTCGGGTGGATCCCATCTGGTCCCATAGACTTGTGAGCGTCCAGGTGGCATAGAAGGTTGTTAACTGCTTCCTCCTGGGTTAAGGGGGGCTTCATTCTGCTCCCCATCCCTGTCTTCCAGCTCAGGGGGCTGAATACCCTGGGGATAACTGGTCTGGCTATTAAAGACAGAGACAAAGAAGGCATTAAATACCTCAGCCTTTTCCTCACCCTTGGTGGCAATTTTCCCCCCCACATCCAGCAAAGGATGGACATTCTCCTTGGCTCTCTTTTTGTTGTTAATGTATTTGTAAAAACATTTTTATTACCTCGTACAGCAGTGGCCAGAATGACTTCTAGCTGGGCTTTTGCCTTTCTAATTTCCTCCCTGCATGACCTAACAAGATCCCTGTACTCTTCTTGAGTTGCCTGCCCCTTCTTCCAAAAGTGGTAAACTCTCTTTTTTTCCCTGAGTCCCAGCAAAATCTCCCTGTTCAGCCAGGCAGGTCATCTTCCCCACCGGTTCATCTTATGGCACATGTGTTCAGCCTGGTCCTGCGCCCTTAAGACTTCCTTCTTGAAGAACACCCAGCCTTCCTGGACCCCTTTGCCCTTCAGGACTGCCTCCCAAGGCACTTTCCCAACTAGCGTCCTGAACAGGCCAAAGTCTGCCCTCCGGAAGTCCATGGTAACAGTTTTGCTGCCCCTCCTCCTTACGTCACCAGGAATCGAAAACTCTGTCATATCATGGTCGCTATGCCCAAGACAGCCTCCGACCACGACATCTCCCACAAGTCCTTCTCTGTTTGTAAACAGCACGTCAAGCAAGGCACGTCCCCAGTAGGCTCACTTACCAGCTGCGTCAGGAAGTTCTCATCCAGACACTCTAGGAACTTCTGAGACTGCTTCCTCTCTGCTGTGTTGTATTTCCAGCAGATGTCCAGCAAGTTGAAGGAGACCTGGATGGCTGCGTGTTGGTGCGGGAGCTCTGTCTCGGTCGCCGCATTCTTTCTGACGATGGCTGTCGGGCGAGTGGAAACCATAGCTGCTAGGTCCTCTCCTGGGAGGGCAATGACCACTACATGAGTTACCCTTCAGAGCCAGGAGAGAGACTTCACCTTCCCCGGACTCCCTGCCCGCGCAATCTGACGTGCCATGCCCTTCTGACGCACCACCCCCTGTTCCCGCACTGTACCCCTCCTGTTGGCTGTGCTCCTGGTCGCTCACACTCCCTGGGGGCTGCTCTTGTATGTGAGGGGGTTTGGCTGCCATCACCCTTATCCCCGCCCACACCGAGTCAGAGCTGCCCCTAGTCAGGAGCTCGCTCTTTCCTGCTCTAGGTGGGCGGCTGGGGTACCGTCTCTCTCCCTGACAAACTCACACCTGCTGGAAGTGAGTGAAAATTCACTATAGCTAGCAAGTAAAGGAGAAGCCGTTAATATCATACCAGCTTTTAATTCTGTAAAACAGAGAAAAAAAATAACACTGCTAATTCAAGTAAAACAACAAAATTAACTTTCCAGGAACCGCAAGAAATAATTGTCCTAAGCTAGCTAAGATTTGACATCATGGTGTTATGAACTACAAGAGCAGAATGTATTTCTAGAGTTCCAAATGGATTATTAATACCAAAATACCCTGTGTTAGGTTTATCTCTTTAAGAAACATACTCAGTAGTAAGGGATACATATATTTTCTACATGTTCAGTACTATGTACAGAGGACGACAATAGCCATGGATGAATTAGTACAGAAATGAGTGGAGTTAAGTCAGCCTTACCCAGTGTCTTGGCTAATTTACCCTTTCCAAGTATGCAACTTGGTCATGTGCAATCTCTGTTGCACTGCGACATGAAGTCTTAACATATATTCTGAACTGTCTAATAGTAGATACTGCATTGTAACAAAAACTAGCAAGCAGTTAGTCACAAAGCCATGTACTGGCTAAATACTGTTGATAAGTATTGTTTCATTGAAGTCATTATGCCATGAATATTTTGGAGAAAACTGCACTCTTGTTCACAATTTATGAAGATCAAAATTCATTTTAGTTTATGTAGCTTAGGATACTGCACTACTTAGTGTAGTATCCAAGCAACTTCTGGTCAAGCATTCTGTGGCATGACTAGTATCTATGTGATGAATAGAAATGTTTTCTTCAAGATCAAATAGTTAAATACAGTAGGGATACACAAGTTTGGAAAAGTGGATACAGTAAAAGTGAACTTCAAAGGGGAAAAGTTCCTTTGCTTGAGCTTTTTACTGATTCTGTATGTTTTGTAAAGAAGGCCCAGTGGCTTATTTATTTATGTATTCTTTGTGTAAGATGGTGTTGATTCTGTTTTATTTAATCTTAGTTATGTGAGAACTCTAAGTTCCAGGCTTTTTTCTTCTTTTTTTTTTTTTTTTTTTTCCCTAAACAGTAGAAGAACTATAGTGAAATATTTTTGAAATCCAGTGTGAATCTTAGACAAAGATAATGTTTTCCTTTGTAGTTGTCAGTACCTTTGGATTCAATGGCATTTAGCATAACAGCAAGAAAATTACTTCTTTTTACATATATACATTAATTTGATAAATTAAACATTTCCTTTTTTACTATTTACTAAATTCACAATTCTGTAACACTATATTCTCAGTGGTTCTCCACTAAATTAATTAGAACAAGAAGTGGGTCTAGTACCTGTGCATTAAAAGAACACAGAATAGCCATCCACCTTGCCCTTTTTATCCTTCATATACAACACCAAAATTTTTCAGATTACCTAAATCAAAGAGAGAAACTACATCTGGAACCCTCACAGTCAGTCCTGACAGTGGACTTAATTATGCAAGACTCAAAACGCTGACCTGTCACTGGAGATATGAGTTCTTTTATGAAAGTAAGGTTAACTAATTAATTATTAAAAAAAAAAAAAAAAGAAAAAGAAAAAATATAGAAGAAAAGCATAGAATTGTGCACTCACTATTTTCACTTTCAGAAAGCTTTTAGGCTGTTTCACTAGTCTGTGGTTGATCAATCACTTTAGTGTTGCTTGTGGATATTAAAAAATTAAAAAACAGACTAACAAAGAGAACAAATTGTGGTGGTGTTTGCAGTGTCTTACTTTCAGATGCTCTTGAGCAAAGTTTGGAGATCCAAGTCTGCTGGTACATTATTTCTGGTTTGTCTTAGTTTTCACTAGTAATTTCTGAGTAAAGAAGTGCCTTTGTAAAAATTTCCATCTTCATTCTAGCTAGGGCTGAGCTGAATGATAAAGAGTTTACATGATACTTCTAACCAGGTTATGATATTGTTTTCACATATGGCTTTCCACATCCTCAAGCAACTGATCTGCTTGTCATATGAAGTCATAAAATAGAGCGGCTGGGTTGTCCTATCAGTTAACAATCTGATACTTGATGTTGCAGAAGGACAAAAATATCCTTTAATATAATCTCCTTGTGCTCTCTTTCAGATACTTACTGAGCACATTTTGAAACCACTTTCTAATATTCTTAATTTAATTAGCCTCCTATTGGCTTAATTTTTCTTTGCCCATTTAAATACTGTATTATAAGCACATTTGTAAATCACATTGTTCTTAGGCCAAAACATTTCACTCGATGAATGATTGCTTATATACTGTAACAATTACCCTGGCAAATTAATGTCTTTGAATAAGGATGGCACTTACTGATGCTTTAGTTCTTTAAATTCCTGCGTTTATGCTCCAGTTAAACAGGATCTGTCACTGCATTGTATTAATAACAAATTAACTCCTACACTATGGAGAAATAACAACCTATCAATGTTATTCTTCCCCTATAAATTAGTTCCAAAATAAATGATCTTCTTGGGTAGCTTGTTAGTATAAGAGTATTTTTGTTAAGATTTTGGGGAAGAAAAAAGAAAGGGAAATGATAACACTGATCCTAACTCTAAGGCACTGCCACTGCCTGAGGCAAAGATGCACAAGGTCAGAGCTACATTTTGCTTTAGAGTCTTCAAAACCTGCATTTCATTCATGCTTGCACAATTACTGCAGAAGTGAACTATGTGAAGAACTTTATTTGGCCAAAACAGGATTACCAGGTTGAGCATATAACCTTCTGTAAGTCTGATTTAGGTTAGGAAACTTTATATTTTCCATAAGGGCGGTCATGGGGACTATGTCATCATAGTAAATCCTGTAAGAATTACAATTCATAATGTTCCCTGGCTCCAGGGCAGATGGTGACGCAAGCTTTTGAGAAACATAGTACACATCAGTGAAAAGTGGCTAAAGAAGGAATAATATGCCTCTGCATTCTTTGTACTCTTAAAAAGGAGAAATGCTTGGATAAATAATTCAGCATTTTTAATTAGCACAGCTGGACCATCAGGTTCCAAACCTAGTCTGAAATCTGCATTTTTCCAAATTCTAAAGATATTCAGACTAGGAGGTTTTGTTGAAGGTGTGTGTCTATTAATTAACATGTATATTAAACTTTGCAAACCTCCAGAATCTCGATGAAACAGAGTGCAACTTTTTTTATTAGATATTTCTTTTTAATCACATAGTGTGATCACATCCTGGTTTTGGCTGGGATAGAGTTAATTTTCTTCCTAGCAGCAGGCATAGTGCTGTGTTTTGGATTGAGTAGGAGAAGAATGTTGATAACATGCTGATGTTTTTAGTTGTTGCTAAGTACTGCTTATGCTTTTCAGCTTCCCATGCTCTGCCAGGTGCACAAGAAACTGGGAGGGGGCACAGCCAGAAGAGTTGATCCAAACTGACCAAAGGGCTATTCCATACCATATGACGTCATGCTCAGTATAGAAACTGGGGGGGGGTTGGCCGGGGAGCAGCGATCGCTGCTCGGGAACTGTCTGGGTATCGGTCAGTGGGTAGTGAGCAATTGCATTGTGCATCACTTGCTTTGTATATTATTATTATTATTATTTTACTTTATTTCAATTATTAAACTATTCTTATCTCAACCCAGGAGTGTTTCTCACTCTTACTCCTCCGATTTTCTCCCCTATCCCACTGAGGCAGGGGGAGTGAGTGATCGGCTGCGTGGTGCTTAGTTGCTGGCTGGGGTTAAACCACGACAGTCTGTTTTGGTGCCAAACAGTCCTTTTTCGACTGGAATAAGATTTCTATGGTTCTGATTGATTGGTTTTATTATATGTATTTTTTACTGGGACGTGATTCTTGTATAGAGAAGTTGCATGTTAACACTCAGGCTCCTTAATGCTTTATGGACCTGACCCAGAATTTTGAAGATACTAGACATCATTCTAAAAAGAATTAAAGTAAAAAGAGGAATGGAAATCATCTTTGGGAAAGTCAGTCTTCATGGGTACTCCTGACACATTCTACAAGTTGCTCATAATAGCTGTTAATAAGATGAGAGGTATTAAAAGAGGGAATGGGAAACGTAACATTAAGGATGACCCCAAACAAAAAACCAAAACATTTCTTTATGTGGAAATATTTGTCTATCTTGTTGCAATGGCTTCTGAAAATAAAAGCACCTTAGGCTCAGGAGTGAGCATAGCAGAGCAGAGACACCAAAGTCAGACAGAATATTATTAATTAGCATGCTTAATTCATCACCATTTCGAAGGATATAAGGCATTACAGAATTTGGTCTTATGTTCTATAGTAGATCACAGACATCCTCTTGCTTAAAATGCTGAGAGCACCATGATACAGTTTGCATATTAATGGTTCAGAATTGTATGTTGGTGGGCTGAATACACAAGTTGCCATACTTGTCTATTGTGTTTATAAATTTGAAGTTATAAAATTAAGATTACATAACCCTTATTTTTGCAGCTTACTAACAGATTCAAGTGATGTTCATGCAATAATGAATTTTAACACAGAAAACAGTAAAAACCATTTTAGTAAAATTTCTTCTCTCGGCCACCCATGAAAAACAGCTTTAATTATAACTCTTAGTCTCACCAATCAACATTTTTAATTAACTTTTAGATCTCTGTACTTAATTTATGTGGTGAAAATTAAAGCATCTGTTAAAAGATTTCTGTTTATTCACTGTGTTTATCCATTTGTGTTGTTTTTATGCTTGTGTAACTTGTGCTCCATAATAGCCCATGTCCTTTAATCTCAAAAGTGCAAGCAAATCAAGCAAAGACCAAACATAGCAAACAGAATAACTTGCTAGAAAAGTGCATGGGAAAGACATAGGAATGAGATTCATTTGGGGGGGGAGGGAGGGGGAAGCAAGTATATAAATCAAAAAAATTTAAATAAACCAGGTGCATTTATAGATAACATTAAATGGTTTTTATCCACTTAGTCCAATCCTAGTGAAAGCATACTGCAAATTCAATCCTCTGCTGATGCAAGTAAATTAGATTGATCTATGCGAGTTGAGTTTCTGACACTGGAATTTTAGAGGAGCTGATGAGAAGCTGAGCAGCATTCAGAGCATGAGTCTTCTCCATCTTAAGACACAGCTTATGGGAAGGTTCTTGGTGCCATCTTGACAGAAGGGACACGGCAATCTAGCTTTGTTGCAAACATTAAAACAAAACTTCTATGGGATTACAATTGGTGTCAAAATATGTTCAAACCATTAAATATCTTAACAATCAAGAAAAAACTATTAAACTGACTTATGCACCTAGTCTCCATGATAAACTTGAAACTTAGCTTTGGGGTTTTGAGTTTTGGAATGATGATTGCAATCCAGCTGTATTACCACCTCAAGTTAACTTAACCAGTCTCTAATGCATAAAATATATTATATTGAGCCATTTACTGATTGTTTAAATGAACAGTAATAACAGCACAACAGCTGTAATAATCAGTTCAATATAGCAGTCAGTATAGATAGCAGTACAGTCTTATTTCTCTTTTTCCAGGTAACAAGGAGTTTTAATGAAAGCTTGTACTAACAGGTGTTAAATCCATTTATTTACTGTACTGCTCTTAGATGTCTCATAATCACATTATAACCTATTTTTTCATACCTCAATTCATTTAAATTTTCATACTGTACTACAAAAGATAAAAGAGGTAGAAAGTAACAAGAGGTTTCACTGTTTATAAAAAATTGAACTTACATTACCCATGAAGAGTACGATTTCCAAAATTCCATGGGTATTATCTTAGCAGCTTTTTTTCCTACATTTTAATTTAAATACTGATTTCTTTTGAGAAGTCAAAAACTACTCTTGGGTTTGGCAGGAGTTGATTTTGGAAGCATTCAATTCCACACACTTTTTCACACAATCTGTACATGTGTGTACAAAAGCAGGTATAATACCCTGATGTTATTGGATGATCAAGGATAGTCTTAGATTTCCAAGGATGCACAGTCTGAGTTCACTGTGGGCTGAGTTCTGCAAATGAATTATAGTGTGTATAAACCACCAGCACTGCCAAGGCACGTGTAATCTAATGGATGTAATTGATGGATGTAGTTCCTTGCAGAGGTAATTATTGTCTCAGAATCTAGAAGTACAGGAAAGAGTTGTTTTTCTATATGATACTGGGGAATTGAATTCTGCTCTAGTGCTCTCATTCTGCTGACAGCTGTAGCAAAGAAGCAACACTGTAGCAATTGGCCATGATTGATATTAAACTGCTGTTAATGTTATGTTAAGATCATTTGTTAACATATGCAGAACACATAGTTACTGTCATAGGTAGTATCTTGTATGGTCAGAAGCACTTTATGAGCAGTTGCTAAAGGAAATTTTATGCTTTTGTTATAAGCAACCTATTGATCAGTTAAAGAACAAGGTAGTGCAATTGTTCTGAGCAGCGCAAACATCATCAATAACTGGCAAACCAACAGTTTCTACTATTGAAATATTAAACACCCTGTTGTTATATATTTGGCAAGGTCCACTTCTCTAACCATCTGATTTTAAGTGTCTCTTGTATTATTGACAACCTCTTGACATTTTTGTTACTGCCTCTTCATCTAAGCATGAAATTAGAAGTATAACAGATTAAGAAGTTAAGAAGAAAACTACTGGTCTCTAGGAAGAGCTTGTGGAGAATCCAGTGGTACTATGACATGTGTTCAAGAAATCAAGCTCAGGTAGAAAAGGAATAGTGTTCTGACTGGGGTATTCAGAAAATTAATTGCTCAAAGTGGAATATTAAGTATTCCTGGCTATAATTATTTATGTCTAATGGGCCTTCATTTGTAGATTTCTGTAAGAACAGATTATGATTCAGGGATGGCTCATGCTCCCGCTATGTTCTAAAACATACCCAGTTTAGGTATAGTACACTATATCAGTATTGTCTAGAAACAATTATGAGCTGAAATCTTCTTGAAATCTTGGCTTTTTATAATTTCATGTCTCACTCACTAGATATGAAAGTTAGTCTTGGACTTAGAACATATACTCTGAAAAAGCAGCAGCTAAAAAAAAGGGAGATGAAAATTCCATTATCAGATGTGACCCTGCATTTAGCTGCATTTTGTTACTATTATTCTCAATGAATACTAAACATGTTAAAAGGCTAAGCAGGCTTCACATGCCTCACTTTACACTTTCTTTACAACCTCAGAGTCTGGGT
Organism: Pelecanus crispus; assembly: GCF_030463565.1. Classification (NCBI taxonomy): domain Eukaryota; kingdom Metazoa; phylum Chordata; class Aves; order Pelecaniformes; family Pelecanidae; genus Pelecanus; species Pelecanus crispus. The sequence goes on from NC_134643.1 coordinate 213,494,868, forward strand.
TTTCTTATCAGTACTTGCTTTGCACTTAGATTTCTTTCATGCCAAAAAGTAGACTGGGTTACATAAATAGATCATGTTTTGTTTGTTTTTTTTTTTTTTTTTTTTAATATATACATTTAATAGCCTTATCCCTTTTACTATTCTGCTCATTTCTAATGGAAAAAAAAAGATGCTTAACATTTTAGCTATATTTGTAATTCTGGGAAAAAGGAGAAGTCAACAATAAGGTTTTAGAGCTCTGCAGTAAGAGTCCAAAAGCTCTTTAAAGAGTATCACCTAAGAAACGGTTTACTCTGAAGGCAAGATAGTACTCTAAAGTTTTCTACCCAGGGAAGAGTACACCCATCCAAGGCACGAGGCACCAGCTTCTTTAGGAGAATGCTGTGGGAGACGGTGTCAAAGGATTTACTGAAGTCCAGGTAGATAATATCACTGTTCTCTCCTCATCCGCTAGGCCAGTCATTTAATTGTAGAAGTTTATCATACAAGTTTAGGAGTGATGTTTGCTTTCCTCCAGTCTTCGGGTACTTGTCCCAGTCACAATGATCAAGGAAAGTTTGTTGATGGTGGTCCTGCAAGGACACCTGCCAGCCCCCTCAGTACTTGCAGGTGCATCGCATCATGTCCCATGGACTCATGCATGTCCAGTTTCCTTAAGTATTCTCTATCCTGATCCTATCGCACCAGGGGTATGTCTTCCTTGGTTCAGACTTTTCCCCTGCTTCTGGGTCCTTAGATTTCTGGAAGTTAGTTTTAAAAGTAAAGACTGAAGTGGAAAAGGCACCTCAGCCTTTCCATGTCCTTTGAAACTGGGGACCCTGCTCCATCCAGCAGCAGACCCATTTTTTCCCTAGTCTTACCTTGCTACTTCAGTCCTTATAGAAGCCACTGTTGCCTTTAACATCTTGTGTGAGATTCAGCTCTGGGTGGGTTCTGGCTTTCCTAAGCATGTCTCTGAATGCTCAGACAGTGTGTCTATATTTTTTCTGGGTTACCTGTACCTGTGTCCACCTTCTAGTCTGAGTTTTGCTACAAACATCTTGTTCATCCATGCAGGTTTCCTGGGGTTTTTGTCTGACTTCTTGCTTGTTAGGATGGGTTGCTCTGGAGCTTGGGGGAGGTGATCCTTGAATATCAAACAATTTTCTTGGACCCCTCTTCCCTCCAGAGCCTTATGCCATAAAACTCTTTCAAGAAGAACTCTGACAGGATCAAAATCAGTTCTTCTGAAATCCAGCACTGAAATCTTGCTTTTTGCCCTTCTCTCTCCTCTTGGGATTCTGAACTCCACCATCTCACAGTCACTGCAACCAAGGAAGCCAAGATATATAATCACAGTGAGGTCTGAGAGACGAGGGAGGGTATTTCATTTGACCAAAGTACATAGCTGGAAAAAAGCAGACAAGTTTTGGGGTATATATATTGAAGAATACCTGTATGGAGCTGAAGAATTTAAAATTAATTCATGCCTTTGGCCTACAATTAGCAGGAGAAGAAACTCATTACTTTCTAATCCCACTTTGGGCCCATGATGTATGTTCTTACATGCAAAACTTTGGGGTTTTTTTTCTGTCATTTTTGTTTTTTTGTGGTGGTGGGGGGAGTTGGGTTTGTTGGGTTTTTTTAGGTGGGGAAATATTTTTTTTTTATTTTACAAAGGTATTTCAAGGATGAAAGAAAAATTTCTAAAGTTCTTTGATCATCTGTGATCAAAGATCCTCTGTAAGTGCAAAGTATCAATTATTGAAAAGAAATTTAGGAACTGATAAGTGTTGAGGTATCTATTCTCTGTTTTAAGGCGGCTGTAATGTAGGGATCTTTCTGATTCTTAACAGAGTATCTTCATCAATGACATAGACAGTGGGATTGAGTGCACCCTCAGCAAGTTTGCAGACGACACCAAGCTGAGTGGTGCGGTTGACATGCCAGAAGGATACGATGTCATCCAAATGGACAAGCTGGAGAGGTGCCTTCCAACCCAGAGCATTCTATGATTCTAAGATTCTATAATTATTCTCAAAATTCATTCAGATGTTAAAGAACACATCAGGGAAGGGCTGTTGCAAATGGAAACTATAACAGACCTTTAGCTTTATGTTACACCTTGTTAGTTTTTCCATTTCTTTCAACAGATGTTCTTACAGGGTAGATCTCATTCTATGGTTTAAGGAATACTTAACTAGAAACAGTTTCTAATTCTCAGAATTTACTGTAACAGGTATAGTTTTTTGTCTTGAAATTGGTTCTGATATATGCAAGACTGCTGTGCAGAGAATGGCAAGATTAAAGTGTAGTTAACTTTAGTTAGCTGAGTTTTGTCACAGGATTAGCTAAATAGGAACAAGAAAATGCCTTAACTATGGTACAAAGTAATTTTCTTGACATTCGTATCCCTTGTCCCTCATCTGTTCGGTTTTTCCACAGTAGCTTTAAGGATAGTGTTGCACTTTTTTGGTGGTTTCTTTTTCCTCGGCAGTTAGGAAACGTGAGGGGCAGATTACAAGAAATTATATCAAAGGCAAGTATATTGCTGCAATATTACCTATATACAAAGAGGGCTGTTTCTCTGAGCACTGTGGATGTGTGCCAGCTGGGAGATTCAGAAGTATTTCCTAGGTCCCATGTCTGAAAACTGCTTGTGGCCTTATTGCATACTTTGTCCATGAAAAGGAAACTTAGATGTGCAGAGAAGGAGGCAATTGCAAGGAGCCAGAATGAGTCTGTTGTCTGTGTGAACAGGAAAATTCAGCAGCAGTTGCAAAGGAGCTGCTTGCAGAGAAGTTGAGTTATACTATTTTTGTTCATGTGTCCCAAATTGTCTTTTTAGTCAGAACTCTTTCCAATTATCTCTCTTAATTCCTAGTACTTAGGTAACACAACAAATGTTCCTCTTGTCATTTTTCTGTCTTCCCCCCTCCTAGGGTGGTTTTGGAGTTGTAAGGCTACACAAGCTTATGTTGTTAAGCCTTCAGCTCCAGTTGCTGGTATTTCCATTTAGCCTCATTGTAGGCTAGTGGCTTCCATTGTTTCGATTACTGCTGAGCAGAGGGTTGTTTGGTTATTCCTTAGTGGAAGCCATTTAGAATTTCTCACAGTTTTAATACAATTATCAATGGCACATGGATAAAACAATTACTATGGAAGGTTTGTCCAGCAGAATACTTGTAGGTAGAATTCTGAAGTCTTATTGTTGACAGAAATCCTAAGAGTACTAACCATTTCTGTGCTTTTATTTAATTTTATATATATGTGTGTGTGTGTATGTGAATATATGTATGCCTATAGACATACACACACAACCTTTTACTGAACCCCTTAACGCTGACATATGTATTCAAAACCATTTATTTTACCAAAATGTCACATGTATTTATCAAAGGTCATTCAAATATCAAACTTAGTTTGATTTGCATTTCCCAGGCTTTGACTTTGCTAAGTACCAAGATATTTATATACTTGACACTTCCAGAATATAGTGGAACACACATATTTTAGAGGCATCACAATTACTGTGTGATTTCTGCATAATATAAAGTGATGGAAGTTCTGAATCAGAGAATGAAATTGCACAAATTAGAACAAATTTAATTGCTGTCTAGATTGCAGTAGATATCTAGATCCTCATTTGGATTTCACATCGTATTTTTTGAAAGTATCACAAGGAAATCAGTGAATTTATCCTTGTAACAGTGTGAAATAACATTTTTCCCCAATTAAAGCAATCAAAGCAAAGGAAGATTGTAGAGATGAATAAGGAAATGTTTTGTGCCCCATGCAATTTACTTGTCGTATAAAAGTGGTTAATGTACTAGGTGCAGCACTGCAAGTTCAGAGCATAAGCACCTTTTTTAAGATAACACTGATGTTGTCTTAAATACTGGAGCAATGTCTTTAGCAAAAGTTTCTCATTCAGCTTTCTGTTTCAGTTCCCCAAAACATTGTGGAATCTGTGTAATTGGGTCTTGGTTTTCATCAGAATGAAACCCCTAACATTCAGAATTTATCAGCCACACGTGAACATATCAATAAGCAAGTAGTAAAGTCATGATCATGGAAAAGAAACCCTTGAACCAACCAGTTATACTTTTTAAAACCACTTCAGCTTGGTAAACTGTTTTTCTGATAGATAAAGTATTATACGGTAAAAAAATCCTGGACCAGATGCACAACATTTGAACTTCTAATGCAACACAAAGATGTCCATTGCTATCTACTCATAAAAGAGCAGGGTTTATATTTCAGGTATCCCTGATCAACAGTTTATTCTACCTACAAAAAAAGATTGCCTCAAAATCCAGAGATTTTTCAAAATGCAATCCATTTTTAAGCTTGTAGAGGAGGTTATATTTGACAAGATCTTCTTTGCAGGTATGGGGATGAGAAAATTAGTTCATCTTTTTTTAATGACACCTCAGATTCTCTGGTAATTATGTGATTCTGGGAGATTTAAGGAAAAACAAAACAGGTAGAGATCACACAGTGCTAAAAGGGTAATCTTCACAGAGTTCTTCCCCTTCCTTTTTCTTCTGACAGGAGCACCTTAACCACAGTGTCACCATCTCATTTTTTATGCATGTCTACTTTTTATCACTGGTTCATTTTACATCTCAGCAGGCCTGACTACCCTGAAAAATACACCTGCATGAAATCTGCAAGGAACAGAGAAAATACATAAGTAGGGGTGAAAAAGGAAAAGAGAGCTCTCTGCACTCTTATCACACCTTTTAGCATCTATCCGTTTCAGGTCTCTTGTGATTCATTCACCCTTTCACTATGTAAAGGCCAAAGAGAAGCTACAGTGATACTAGTATTCAAGCTGAATATCAAGGAGGCAGGCACTCAGAGGAGAGCAATATTCAAAAAACCCATGGGAATAAAGGTCAAAGAAAAAGAAGGAGAGATTAAATAGGAACAGCATAGAACAATCAGTCAGACAAGTTCCTGCATCAGAGTGGTCTTTGAATAGTAAATGATAGGAAAGGAACCATAAAAACAAGAACGCAAAGACAGCATTTTGTGAAGGTGTTGCTTTCTTGTGTTGCATTTGCAAACCTGGGCAAACCAAAATGTTGTTTTGTAATAAAGCCAAACAGGCTTTTCTTTAGAATTGTTTAAAAAAATGCAGAGGAAGCTGGTTTGTGCTTTCCTAAAGGGCAAGGCATATTGACTTCAGCCCATTATTGGGTTCACATAGCTAGAGAGCTTCCACTGTGTCTTCAGCTAGAAGGTGCAGAGCAGGAAGAGAGCAGTTTCCTTCTGTGAGAGATCATCTGGGAGCATATCCCTGTGTCCTGCCCCTCTTGTCTGCTGCCTTGTGTTTTCCATTTCCTTATTGTACCAAGGAAATTTTTGCTGCTGCTGCTAAACACCATCAGTGGGCCATCATGAGAAATTTCTCCATGCCAAAGTGTGGAAGTTCAAAAAAGCCAAAACAATTCTGCTTTTCCCTTTTTTTTTCCCCTTACCTCCATCTGTGACACTCAGAGCTATTTTCATACATCCAGAAAACAAAGTTTTGAATAGTTAGGTGGTGTAAATTTTTAATTTGGGGAAAAAAGAAAAAAGAGCAACTTTTATTCCACATGTAATAGGTGGGAAATGTGATGAACTGAGAGGAATGTCAGGGGGACACTGACTGGTGAATTCAATTTTCCTTTTCAGTCATTTTATTTATTTTTCTGTTCTCCTTCCAATTCTTAAAAATTGAGCAGAATTTTTGGGTGTTTTTCTTTTTGACTCCATGACTTGTTTTATAGAAAACATGTCAACATCTGTCTTCTCATAATCAGGTCTTAAGTGAATGTGTCTTTCTTAGAGAGAATATGCATTAATGCATGTGCTATTATGTGTTGTATGTGATACTGTTGTAGGCAAAAGTATAATTTAAACTGTGAATGCCAGCAGATAAGTGGGGTCCATGTTTGTGAGTGTGTTGAATGTCCAAAACCGAACTTTTGAACTTTCCAGAAGAAGCCTACTGCTTGCGTGGGCTGGTTTTAACTTTTATTAACGCCTGCACTGAACAAAAGCGGCAAGTCCTGAATCCTCCAATTAATAAATGGACATAAGACAGAGTCAGCAGTTAGGAAGCCGATCACATGTGCTTCTGCACACAGACTATTTAGGTGAGGAAAACTGTGGGCTAGTGGTGGAAAAGAAGGGTTCCCAAAAAAGTCATCTTAGAAGGAAGAAGGGGGTCTAGGAAAGAAAAATGTGAAGACCCTGGCTAGAGGAAAGATCCTGGAAATGGGGAGATCCTGGAGATGGGGGAAATGCATGGAGAGGAATGTGAGGGGATGCCCGGGATGCCTGGGACTGGTAACTGTGAGTGTGGACTGGCACGATTAGGACAAGAGGAAATGGGCTTAGGACAAGAGGAAATGGGCTCAAGCTGCACCAGGGGAGGTTTAGATTGGATATTAGGAAAAATTTCTTTACGGAAAGGGTAGTCAAGCATTGGAAGAGGCTTCCCAGAGAGGTGGTGGAGTCACTATCCCTGGAAGCGTTCAAAAAATGGGTAGACGTGGCACTCTGGGACATGGTTTAGTCTAGTCTACCCTTGATTGGTTTAGTGTGGACTTGGTAATGTCAGGTTAATGGTTGGACTGGATGATCTTAAAGGTCTTTTCCAACCTAAATGATTCTATGATTCTATGATCTTCTGACTGACCTTCCTGGATCAGCAGTGACCTCCCTGCTGGGAAGGGAAATTAAGATCTAGTGAACATAGCACTGAGGGGGAGTGAGTGAGTGAGTGAGTATATGAGGTAGCCAAATAGGATAAAAGCTCTCATCCTGTTGGCTCTTAAAAAAATCCCTATATCCAGATCCACTACTGGTTCTCTTTTACTTTGTCCTGCCTGTGACAGGTACTATTCTAGTACCACAGCTAATCAAGTATACAGCTTGAATCTGTAGATTCATTACCAGCTTCTGGTGTGACTGCAGTTAAATTTCTCACAAAAATACCAGATTATCTGAAGTCTCCATTTTGTAATGTAGCAAACTAAAAATGTTGATATTTTGTAAAGTAAAATTATACTTTTTAATATTATTTGATATTTTTAATACAGTTTTTTTCCAAATATATATATATAATTTTTCATAAGTTTTAGACTATTACCTCCTTTTTTTTTAACCTTTACCTCCTTTCCACCACTCTGACACCCTGTGGACTACTTTTGGAAGCTGCTTCTTTGTACATGTTTCCCAGCAGGCAGGCAGCTCCTGAAATCTGCAAGTGAGAGCTCTCCTTCTCAGCTAATGGCTGCATGCTGACTACCTATAGCTTTCTGACCCTGTTTCCACAGAAACCACCAGAACACGTTAACTTTAAGCAATCTTATTTGAATAATGGAATGTGTTCAACTTAAACAATATCACTTTTGGTAAAGAAACTGCTGTTCTTATTTTTGCATTATGTGCCTCACAGCCATTTCATGATTCTTTGTCACTGTTCTTCCTTCCTTTCTTAAATGGTAGCATTTGCATCAAGCATCTTAAACTAATTAGATGATGCAGTATGTGGTCTGCCCCTAGTAATGTAAAAGTCTAAAGTTTCAAAAGAACAAGTTAATTTTAAAACCAGACTCACCTATTATTGTTTTAGTATGGCCAGAAAGATGGCTGAACAACAATCTGAATATTTATGGAAGAGAACAAAGGAGTAGACCCCAAGTCTCAGTCCCATCATCTGCTATTGTGGATGAACTTGTTATATAATCCATCTGATAAACCAATAAATCTCTATATGAAAGTACCTTTCCTCCCATACATCTCTGGGAGGATGTTTGGAATCTCACTTCTGGCAAGGCCAGATACTTTCTTTACATTTTTAGCTTAAATTTATAGGCCTATTTGTTCTTTTGAGAATTGCATCTTTTAGGTTATATCAGTAACAATTTTTTTTTCTTCTTCCAGGGGAAGCCACACAGCCACACAGAAACCAGGACAGTCACCTTTTCAGATGGACACTGACAATATCCTTGCCATGTTTCTCATTCAGTTTTGGAAAACAACCAAATTAATTACATTATGTCTCATAACAGAGGCTCCCCATTTATCTTCTCCTCCTAATAACCTTATCTGTTCTACTTAGACTCATCTTCTGCTTGGTGAACAGGATCAGAACTGCACCTGTCCTCCAGATGACATTTTGGTGGTGCTTCATGCAACAGTTTTAGTATTTCTTAACCTCTATTGGCAATGCCACAGCTGAGACCTTCTTGTATTGTGTGCACACCTTTTTCTTGCATACAATGCATGGTTAACTCTAAAATGTGATTTTCTTCTTTTCTAATTTCCAGCTAACATATCACCATTTACAGCAGAAATTCTTATTAGTTCCCAAGTAGGTAATCTCAAACTCTGTACTGTAGCACTCCATACAGTTTTTAGCATTTCAGTAATCCAGTTCTTTTGATATACTCTTATGATTTCCCTCTGGATCAATGATGTATCTTCAACAAGTTCAATTTTTGTGTTCCTACTTTTTTTTGTCAACATGTTTAATTACAGTATTACAATTAATAAGATTGGCCAGAAGAAAATAACGGGATGGTATTATTATCTGATGAACTAGCCTTACCTAGATTCACTAGAAAATATTGAATGCTAATCAAATAAATAAATTTGAGAGTTACTAACACATAAATGAGAAGCTGAGGAATGTAAGCATAGCCCAGTGTATCCTGTCGAAAGGTAGGACTGCCACTACTATTAAAATGCAATGAATGATGTCACTTAACAGTGTTTGTTGGGGCTATTATGCTTTGGTGATTGGAAGAGAATTCTGAGTAGGACCTTTAACATAGCCTATTAGTCTGTATTAAAACAAATATGTTAATAAAACAGAATGAAAGAGCTGTAACAGAAGATCTGTGTGTTTTAGGTTAGAATTACCTGAACACCTATGTAAGAGGTAAATAATAAATTCTGCAATTCATACTACAAACCACAGCTGGGTTCAAAACAGGGTAAAAATCAATACGAAGCATAGTATCTTATTTTTTGGAAATGGTGATTGCAAATAGCTCATATTGAATTAATTCAGTAAGATGCTGTTACTTGTCTCCACTGCTGCCTTGCCTTACAGTAGGTAGCTAGTGTCTTCAAGATATTCTAGTCAGCTTCACAGAGATTACATGACCCATGATGTAATGCAGATTTTCAAATTCTACTGATCCGGTGGGGGCTTTTGGAACAGTCATAAATTTCAGGGGCTACATCCATGCCAGCTAAATAAATTATGACCAGGAATGTTCCTCGGCATTGAGGACAAGCAGTAGAGAAAGGTCCACATGACTGTAATCGCAAATTCTTTTGCTTCCAAAGTAGGCTGCATGCAAACTCTTTATTGAGAGTGATCCCTGAGGTGTTTTAACTATCACAGTGTGCCTGGAAATTGTTTGAGCAAGTGACAGGTTGAATGGACCAAAAGCATGCTCGGGTATGTCCTATCAAACCATGAAGATAGACAGTAAGTTTCTTGACTCTAAGGATGTTACCAGGTTAATTTACTAGACAAGAAGTAGCATAAATCTGCTGTATCCCACAGTGACTGTGCAAGAGGCTCTCAACATGCTGTGGGGATGTCATGGCCAGGCCCACTCTGGCCCATGGGAGGCCACACCAAAGTCCCCATTGTGATGCAGCCATGCCTGGGGTGGATGATGGCTGTGCTGTTCCAGGTGCCAACCCAGCAGCTGATGTCCTGACCCAGCCTTGGCCCATTCCTGTCCCCATGGAGTTGCCTGATGTCTTTGGCTGGGGTCAGCACCCTGGTCCACAGGGAGCTGCTCTGGCCCCTATGATGCCCCAATTGTGACTCAGTACAGCTAAAAGAAATGCTTCAAATTTGGGGAAAAATTATTTAGCTCTAAAATATCTAAACAGACTTAGTATATTTCTGAGTCAATTTCTAAACTTATGTGAAACAGTCAACACTTCAAATTTCCATCTTGATTTGGCATTCAAACAAGAAGTTGAATTGTCAGATTTCCTACCAGGAGAAAAATGCAGTTTTTCTCAGGTCTACCTATAGCTAACGTTTAAAAGGCTGGAGAAGAAAAGGAAAATGTCTATCAATGATAAGAAAGAAAACTCAGTAAAAAATCTAAGCTTCAAAGTGTTAAGTGTTCTACAAATTAGAAGCTAAGGCTGATTGCAGCCTGACTTACATAGGTATAAGCCATGAGCAATATTAAATGCATCTGATATGATTCTCTCTACCCCACTTCATATTTGTCTTGTAGCTAATTTTGTACAAATATCATTATTGAATGATCATGTAAGTATATGATGCATGTATGACATTTCTCCCCTCATTAATCCTAAGAAACAGTATCTTATTACAAAGAACCTAGGAACATGAAGAATGCTTGCTAGTCAACTATTTAAATCAAGCTATTTATATAATTGTTTTATCTTGAGGCAAGATTTTATCAATTTTTTTAGAATTATTTCTCTTTATATTGTTTGTTTCCTAGCCACTGTATACTCCGAGAGGCTTCGGAGTGTTAAGTCTCCTATTAAAAATACTTTATGCCCAGAACAAGCATAAAAATAGAAGACTCTATGAGTTCATATAGCATATACATATCATATAATTGACTGAACAAAGGAAAGGTATTGTCCTGGTTTCAGCTGGGATAGAGTTAATTTTCTTCCTACCAGCAGGCATAGTGCTGTGTTTTGGATTTAGGAGGAGAAGAATGTTGATAACATGCTGATGTTTTTAGTTGTTGCTGAGTACTGCTTATGCTCGTCAAGGACTTTTTCAGCTTCCCATGCTCTGCCAGGCGCACAAGAAACTGGGAGGAGGCACAGCCAGAAGAGTTGATCCAAACTGACCAAAGGGCTATTCCATACCATATGACGTCATGCTCAGGATATAAACTGGGGGGGTTGGCCGGGGAGCAGCGATCGCTGCTCGGGAACTGTCTGGGTATCGGTCGGCGGGTGGTGAGCAATTGCATTGTGCATCACTTGCTTCGTGTATCATTATTATTATTATCATTATTATATTGTTATTATTAGCATTACTCTTTTACTTTATTTCAATTATTAAACTGTTCTTATCTCAACCCAGGAGTGTTTCTCACTCTTACTCCTCCGATTCTCTCCCCCATCCCATCAGGGTAGGGGGAGTGAGCGAGCGGCTGCGTGGTGCTTAGTTGCTGGCTGGGGCTAAACCACGACAGGTATCTACTATTTCAGCAGCTGGAGCAGATTGCTGTTTAACAGAATAATACTGTAGTATAAATTATGGGCTACATTAAAGGTTTGAATAGTCCTGTAATAACTACAAAACCTCAAGCCCATGATAGAATTCTAAAGAAAAAAGGAACATTCATGAAGAGATACTGCTTACCAGTGGGATATCAACATCTTTGGGAGAAGAGAGGCTGATCAGAGATGCTATTGCTCTCCTCAGACAAGATTCAAGATACAAGCATCCAATAGATTGCCTGGAAAGTGTGCGTGCTGAAGCAGAGGATACAACATGGAATGCCCCTTTCTTGCGGACAGTACAAATACCACCGTGTCCAGAACCTACAGTTTTTCAGATTTCACAAAGTGAAAATATAGTGATGGGCATAGGAAGCAAATGATCTCTGAAGAAACATCATCTGAAGTTATTTAAGACTTTATAGACAATAACATCTTGAACAGAACCTACAGTAGAACACTGGTATAAAACAGTATCTCCAATGTGTTGAAAATTTGATGAACAGCCACATTTAAATCCTGATTGCATAAGGATTCTTATGGAGGGGAGCAAGTAACTTGCATGGATTTCCATTGAGAAAGAATGAGGAGGAAGGGAAACAACTTGAGAGAGAGAGATCTTCAAACTGAAAAGTTTTTACACTTTCTGAGAATATAATTTTACTTCTCATTACCTAAACTTCAAGGTTTTTCCCACCCCTGGTAACTTTAATTGGATTGAAAAGATTGAGGGCTGAAAACCACAGTAGGCAGGGCGTGAATGAGAAATGGAAAGCTGTTGAGAGTGGGAGCGACTCTAGGTATATTTTTAATGTGAAAAATGAAGTTTGTACACTTTGCAAAGGTCTGAAGATCACTCTCACTTTTTTTGTTGTAGTCTGCATTTGGGAATAGGTTGTATCTAAAACCATCTGAAAGTGTTCAAATTTTTCTTGCTAAATGGAAAAAAAGGAATATAAAGTGATGCAACTTTGGACACAATTTTTTCTATTCAATCCAAAACATTTCAGTTTGCACGGTGGGCAGGGGAGATGAAGCTGTGCATTCACAGACCTTGAGACAGCTCCCTCCACCCATGAGCTGCACGATTATAGCTGCATGTGGACCTTGAGGTTCATAAGGCTTGAAAACAATGTAGGTGAGGCTCTTGTGTTCAGGTTTAACACATAGCTAGAGCACAGGGACATGCAAGTACTTGAACCCCATAGGGGAAGAACTACAAAAAGTGCTGAGTCTGATGTTAAAAGGCTACTCCAGGTCTTATATATGCAATCTGCTCAGCTTAGGTCCATCTTAGAAAAGATTAATGGGACATCCAAGATGATTATTCCCCCTGCCCTAAAGCATGATGTTTTCAGTAAGTAGTCCATAATATCCAGAAGATTAAAATGGATTTATGTCCTTCCTGATGACATTCTTATCCATTGAGATAGACGTCAGGACATAAAAATCCAGTTTTTGAGGTTACTATTATGTACTAACAAGTGAAACAGTTGCTATAATAACTCTGTAAGTATTCCTTGTGAACTAGTAGAGTTCCAAAGGGGATCTGCAAAGTTGCCATCCAAGAATGTCATTTGCCTTTAGACTGATGCAGTTGAGTATGAACGGTTCAGAGACTTGAATAAAATTCTTGAAGCTTTCAGGTGAATTTCCCTCTCTCAGAATATTGAAATTTCTTAAGATCTTCTCTTAGGAGTTCTTTCACTGTTTATAGTCATGTTAAGAGTCACCAGCATAGGCTGAAGTCTCTGAAAACAGAGAATTTGCAGCCCTCTCATGCTGAACAAGTAAGTATCTTAATTTCTCCTCTTTTTGTTCCAACAGCTTGCACATATAGCCCAGTTTATCATCTATATATGATATTATACTCATATATAGGATATGATAATCACATATAGTCTCTCTCCATATATATATAAAGTCAGCTAATAGTATTTGTAAATCTGTATTGAATTCACCAAAGAGTTTTAGGATGACCAGATTTTAGCAAGTCTACTGTTCACATAGAATTTTTCTCCGACTCTTGATGAATATTTAGTAAACATCTTTGTTAGCAATCTCTAAAATCATGACCAGTTCAACATGTTTACTTTCATCCTATTTTTATTTCAGGTGATTCATCTAGCAAAATTTCCTACAAAGGCACCAAAATCTCATACACTCTATACATGCACGCTTTGGCAAAATGATCGTTGCTGGTACAGGAAAGATGGAAAAGGAGGTAAAAAATCAAAGCCGAAGCTAAAACACATGGCATCACCTTTGCAGAAACCTTGAGGGTTTGACTGAGGTTTCTGAATGACAGCAGTTGAGTCACTTCTCAAATTGCCTTTTTTTTTTTTGAGAGCCAAATCCTTGCAACTAGTATATATCCCCAGCCTCTTATCAGCCTCTCCTCCAGGCAGACTCTCAGGGATCTTCATGGGTTTGCTTAGTTTCTGCACAGCCTACAATCCTGCATGTGAGTTTCTAGTAAAATACAATGATGGACAATACTAATGAAATGTAAATATGCTGTCTATTGCTAGCAAAAATAATTAGGTTTACAAATATACAGTAAAAAAATAAAAAGAAAAATATATATTCTTAAATGAATTCATATCAATTAAAGGAAAATTTATACACAGAGAATCCAAAATTTCCCCATGATTACCAAGCTGAGAAATAGAGATATAATTTGAATGACAGAGTGTAAAAGGCTTGCCACTTGAAAAGCTCTTTCAAAGTAGTTTTCCTGTAGCTTGTCTGTAAAAATGTTCTCTTTCCAGGAAGGCTTGTACCTCTCCTTTTTTCCTTTTCCTTAAAGGGCTTCCAAGGTAGAGTTTGGAGTATTGCAAAAGAATTGCTCTCAGTTTTCTTCCAAGAAGATGCAAATGAGACTTCAAGGCCCCCTATTGCTAGGTTCTGCATACACATGTAGTAAAGATTTAAACTACAAGGCCTTGACCCTGCAAATACTTACACAGCTGCTGCTTAACTTCTTGAATTTTAACAGATTCTTTGAATTAGCTAGTAAAATCAGGCAGGTGTATAAAAGTGTGGGATCAAGGACTGATTTACACCACTCAGTGAAGCAAAAAGGAATATGTAGAATATGATATGCAACCTCATAAGCTGTTATTATCTAATTTAGTTACTAAGCCACTACTTTGATATTAAACTCTTTGCAACAGTTTGTGTTCTTATCTTGTGTCTGTAGAGCAGTGACTTTCTGATATGTAAGAGGAATTTTTCATACAAAGAAACTGCAAATACAAAGAAACAGCATATACAAAGAAAACTCTATATTTTCTTTGAAAAGAAAGAAACATTTTTGAATCAAGCTATGTCTTGGCCTAGAGCTTCTCAAGTATAATATTTTCTTCTCTTGTCAGACAATATACAATTCATGCTGATTAAAAGTATGTTTGCCATTTAAAGGGTATACCTATAAATACATAAAACAAGTAGTCTGCATTATGAAAGTAAAGATTTGTTTTATGAATGACAATTAAAAATAGCAAATAAAACTCATACTGGGAAGATTAAATTGTTAAAAGTCAAATGATGTTCAAGATTGGGAATCTAATCATTAGGAAATAACCCATTATTGCAAGGTAACAATGTTTAACTACCCACACCATTTATTCCACAGCATATTTTATCTCACTAGAGTGTGAAGGCCTCCAAAACATTCTTTTTATCCTTCCGGTCAAATCTGTACTTCACTTGGTCAGTGTGAGTTGGTGATTTCACAAGACAAGCAGCTCCTAGGAAGTCTTTTCAGCTTCAGCAAAGAAAACGATAACAGGATCATCCTTGGTTATGCTGTTGCTAGTGTTTGGTTCATTTGTTTGATCTATTTTTCCAGGTGGGGTGGTTGCTAAAGGAGAAGCTGAACTGGGGCATTAGCCAGTTTGTCTTCAGTTCAGCGATCTGGATATTTTCATAGGGAATATAAGGTTTTATCTCCTATTTCCTTCAACTAAGAAAAGTCTAAAATCCTTATCTTCTTCTGCCCTGTGTGTTCCAGTTACCAGGAAATCATCAGGGAAAAAGAAAGAGTCTGTTGCTTTACTGGCAGATGTGTCTCCAATTCAAAATAGTGACTTCCTCCTCCCTTCTCAAACGCAGTTGTTTGGAAGAATAACAGTAGTCATATACTTTCTGGGAAGCAATTGGACTTTGGACTCTTGAGAGGGCTTAAAAGCATCTCTGTAGCCCTGCAAGTTTGTCCACTCTGAGGATAAAGAACGAAACAGAGACACCATTCCCCTTTTCCATGCTTAGAGCTTCCAAATGATTCTCTCCATAATGAGCTCAGTGTGAGGATGGATCAGATTGTCCTTATGAGCAGCTAACTCTTTTCTTATCCTGCACAGGAAGATGTGCCTATCTCCAAAGAGATAGCACTTTAAAGGTAGAGTGCATATCATTTTCTGTAGTCTGTGACTTGCAAGCACCTATAATATTTATTACTGGATTGTAACTTGACAACTATGCAAATATTCTCAGAACTGGTTGTCAGTGTTTACGTTTACTAAGAAATGTCAACTTTTCAGAAAAAAAAAGTTTCACTCTCTACTGGAACATTTATTTATTTTAAAATACCAATAAAGGAATTTTTCAAAACTATTTCATTTAAGCTCAATCAAAATGTTATACGTGATCTGACGCTGACCTTTAAGAATAAATGATTTGTTCAGACAAACCAAGTCCAACTCTAGCCTATACACAAAATAGATTTTCCAAGCAAAAAGTTTCAGAGGTCTGTTCTGATACAGTTAAGTTTCTGACCCATACAATATTCTGATTTGGATGAAATAATATTTTTCTAATGAAAAATATTCCATGTTTTGTATAACTATTTCTAAGGATTTGATTCCTTAGCTTTTCCTGCTCTCTTGAGTATACAGTTATATTCTGCAAGGAAGAAAGATCAAATTCTGTTTATACCTTGAAACCAGAACAAAATGGTTATAGAACTTGTTATATGTAATTTTTGTATGATCTTTATAGATCATAACATTTTTTTTTGTTTTGAAGTACTATAACTTTCAATTGACATAATCTGGCGTGCTGAGAGGTTTGGGGTTTTTTTAAGTGGTAAGAATGCCAGATTTATACATTAGAATCTGATATTTTCCTATATTTTTACTGTTGGTGTATCAAGACCTTTTCCTTATTTTACATTAATGCCACATTATCCCATCTACTAATTAAAATGGATATAAAATAAATTATATCACTCAGATGCATACATATGCACTTTAAAGCTCCCGAAAATTACCAGGATAACATAAATCAGCTTACCTTAGATAAGAATCAAGTACTTATTATTTATACCATGTGAAACACTTATATATTTTTAGGCAGAAATCTTCCTTGAAGTAAGGAAAAATTATTTCCTTCTAAAAAGTTATGCTGTGTTGAGCATCATAAAAATGGCAGCTGCCAGCACATGTGTCAGCTATTTTGAAAGTAATTTACCTGATGGTACTGAAATAGATCACGCTTTTAAATAACGATATATCTTCAGGATCTCTGACTTTTTTTATGTGTGTAAATGAATGCATGATGAAGAGAAATGCAAGAAATGATGTGGAAAAGTCTTGTAAGTAGAGTTCTTGGTTTCCCAGGAGTGGAACCTGAATCAGTATGGCAGTGATTTTTTATTTCCACGTAGTCAGGCAGCAGCTAGTTTGCAGATACGCACTATAGCTGTCTGAGAGCTGATGAAAACCAGCAAGCCTTTCCTTTGTTTTATAATACTTCAAGATTTATTAATGTTTCTTGGAGAGATAACACAATATAAAACCAGTTTCATTAGAATAAACTTATGTTGAACAAGCAAATTCTGTTCCAAATATATTTTGTGGAGAATAGCAAAAGTTATTTTTTTCCCAAAGTAGAATTATCTCAATAGTTGAGGATTTTTCTTAGCATGCAGGAGGACAGATTTAAATCCTTTCTCCTTTAACTTGGTTGTGGGATTTGAACATGGAGATTTAATGCGTTATGTGCTGCTCAGTCCTGCTGTGTGAAAAGCCAGTTTCTTACTAACAAAACAAATTTGAAACTATTTTTCTATTTTTGCCATTTGAATACATCCAGAGAGTTCGTATGATTAGGGACCAGCAAGAACTTGAATATGGACCTTTCAAGGTCCATAGGAATCTCAAACACTGCCAATATCTATTAGCTACGAGACAGAATATTCTAATTTATTTCTGATTTAAAAACAAACAAACAAACAAAAAACCCCAACGCAAATCCACAAACCCAAAACCTCCTGTTTTCCTTCCACAAACAAATGTAAACAACTTCCAAAACCCCGAAGTTTTACAGAAAATATAATTCTTACTTTCTGGTCTCCCCTACTGCTGGTGATCAGTGGCTACAAATGAATAAGTGCAAACTTTTTTTATTTGGTTCTTCTGGAATGTGCTAATTGAGAAAAGAAAGGTTTAGAATGATGACTTATTATCTGTCCATTCTCCTACTGGGTGTCAAGTCACAGCTTTAGACTTTACCACTTCCATATATTACCCAACCAGGTTAATTTTACATTCAGGAAGCAGAGAAATAGTGATAGATAATTACGAATCATACAGAGGAACAAAAGGTGTAAATATTTAAGGCTGAAAAAAGCAAGAATAGGACAAATAAAAGGTGTAAGGACTGCAACCAGAATGTGTCTGGCAATAGGACAGATTTCCAGAAGAGGATGTGGAATAAAATAACATATGCACAGGTCAGACTAACATTAAATTGTGTTGGCAACAAATAGGAATGCAACAATGGAAGCCTTGGTGAGTATGAAAATGTTATGCCAGGTTCTGTACATCTCGTAACAAGTGTCATGCTCTGCCCAGAAGGCTTGCAGTGCTAATGGTCAAAAAAACCAAAGAATTCAAAGAAGGGGAATTAAGGTGAGGAGAAATCAAGCCCTGAGGGTGCAATCATTTTTCTGAGTTAGAGGGAAGATGAGGAGCACATGAAGGTGCTCAGCCCTCCTTGAGAAGAGATATAAGATAACTTGAGGTATGCTCTTAGATCAGTGTCCTACATGGTAGAAAGAGCTCAACAAAACGGATGATATATTGTACCCTCTTACCGTCCTGCTCCCCTAGTCTCCTTAAATTGCACGAAAGCCCATTAGCCCAGAGCTCCCTGCTTTTCATTAAACACAGTACTTCTGACTTCATAACAAAGTTCCTCTCAGCTGTGCCCTCCACTCTTCTTATGTTTCACCTATGCCTCCTAATGTGTCTAAAAGTCCCCAAATTTCCACTCAAAAGCTGCCTCTATTTACTTGCAAGACACGGCTTGTGGAAACAAGTAGCAAGGCAAAAGTGGCATTAAGTGTAGCATAAAGTGTAAGATTTTCTTTAGGGAAGACACTTTAAAATAGCATATCATGCTTCAAGAATTGGTTATCATTATCAAGTTCATCTGTGTTGTAAGTTGTCTTTACTTCTTTAATTAAAATATATCTTTTTAAGCTACTTGATTCACATTTGTGAGTGTGAAAAATTAGCTCCCAGTACACCAGGAAGTTTAGTATTACTCTCCCAAGGGTGTTTGTAGTAATCTCCTCAAATTTAAATCAACTTCTTGCTGCCAATCAAGACCTGGCAGAAGGGTTGCAGTGGGAAAACTGGGCATATGGAATAAGAGTCTGTGGTGCAAATAGAAACTAAACCAAGATCTCTTGAGTCCCAGTCTTACCTTAACTGCAAGACTCCCAGGTGCCTCATATTTAGCAGATGTGGGTACTCCTGTTGAAGTCATAGTTTCTGTAGTCCATTTTCCTTTTACTTTTAATGTCTTCTTTTCTGGCTCAGATGTGAGAGAACTAAAACAAAGACAGAGAGTATCAGCAGTAAAACTGACCTGCACAAGATGTCAAGTAAACAACTGAAATATTAAATTGTTTTGTGCTATTTCTTACACTTAACAGAGGAACATATTTATCACACAGCTATCTAATACTATATATGTTAAATCTAGCACCTGATGAAATTTTAGTTCATAAACATCTACACTATTATAAGTTTGTATTTCTGTAGTACTCACATTACTAAAGCAGGTTTGGTTCACAATGGGGGAAATACATTAGGGTTTGAAAAGGCTAAAAGTCCATTAATTCAAGTGAGATGAACTCCTTTTTCTAAAACCAGATCCATAAAACATGTTCCCATAAATGGGGAAAATCTGACAAAAGTACCACTGAGGCTTAATTACATTTTTGGAGTGGCTCCATGCTACAGCTTGCAAAGAACATTGACCACTTTTCATTTTTAATGAAAAATAGCCATGTTTTCTGCCAGGGTCAGAGAGCTCACTATGCTTAATTAACTAATGATTCCTGGGATGCTGATTTTTCAGCTGTGAAACTTTGTTTGGCCAAGTTGCTCCATCATACCTGTAAAAAAGAGCAGAGAAAAAAGATGCAAGAGTGACTTTTAAGCAACACTTCAATTCCCTTAATCGTAAAAAAAAAACATGCTAGTCTTCTCCCTTGCTCTAAGTGAGAACAATTTACAAGCAGCCCTCTCTTGTAACAACTGGTTTCAAAGAGTAGTCCCAAAGGTGGGGAAATGATAGTTTTGCCTGCCAAATGTATTTAATTAAAAAACCCCTTAAGTTCAGCTAACTTCTGCTGAGCCGATGGCAGTGTTTCACTGGAATTTACGTAGATTTTTTACAGGTCTGGGACCTTGAAAAATGAGGGAACCCTGAGCCAAGGGCAGACATGTCTGAGAACTCCAGTAGCTGAAAAATCACAAAAAAATAAATTGACTTGGCCCAAAATGAAATCCAGTGTATATATCATTTTGAGTGGGGGAATGTAGTTTACTCACACAATTTTGAAATAAAATAAACAAAAATAAACTGCTGCTGGATCAATCTGAAATGGTTGATTCATTTGCCTCTGAAATACTGAAAAACTCGGTTTAAAAAACGAAAAATGACATTTCAACACAAACAAGAAATATTGCATTACAGCTGTCAAAATGACATGTTTGGACACTTATTTCCAAACCAAAATATTAAAATGAAGTATATTTACAAAATTTCAAATCTCTTTTTTCTCATAAATATACTAATAATTTATATCCCTCTAAAATTCATTTTTGGGACCAAATTGCCATTGATTAAAAAGTGTGTCTAGGTCTGTGGATAGGGCACAAGAAACCTCCACAGAAGCAGGATTCTTTTTTTTTTTTTTTTCTTTTAAGGTAACTAGTATTGTAAAGGTCTATTAATTACAAAATTTCTCTTGATTTTTTTTCCTGTCTGTCTGTTCCACTGAACTTTCCCAGATGGTACTCCCGTGTTAGGGAACCTAGAGATTAATTCTTTGTTCCATAGTATTCTTTTGTTACTCTTGGTAACAATGGTCTAGATCCATGTAAGTAGATGGTACTTTACCCTCTTTTTAAAGGATTCTAAAAAAACCCCACCCACCCAACCAAACCTTTTAATCTGTGCTTACATGGAAGTTGTCACCCAGATGTATTATACAACTGTAGATGTATAATACAAAGTATATTACCACTATGCTCACCCCTAAGGGGAACCCAATAGCTGATCCTAAGGAAACCAGGAGTAATGCTGCCCAATATACAAATTTTCTCTGAAGTGCTCTAATGTGGCAAAGCACCCAGTTCCCAATCTGTCTTACAAAAATTGAGCCCATGATTGCAACCTTCCTCGCACATAGATTTACCTTCAACTGTAAGAATTCTCAAGAACCTCATGCAGAACCAACAATTCTGGGGTTTTTTCCACCATTTCTGTGCTGGCAAAAGACCGCTAAACCACTGT
This sequence comes from Pelecanus crispus, assembly GCF_030463565.1. Taxonomy (NCBI): domain Eukaryota; kingdom Metazoa; phylum Chordata; class Aves; order Pelecaniformes; family Pelecanidae; genus Pelecanus; species Pelecanus crispus. Next base: position 213,515,913 of record NC_134643.1, read on the forward strand.
ACTCTATGGAAATTTAACTACTGGTATACTTTCCCTTCCTCCACTGACACCAAAGAAAGAGAATGTAAGAATAATTATAGTAGCCATAGACTGCCCTAGTTTGCATTAGGGCCTCTGCCTTCAGTCAGTCTGAATTATTTTCACCATTATCATTTAAAACATTGAAACAATATATTTCTTTTGCTTTGCAGTCTTGCAACACTATCTGGACTATCAGTGCAAGGTGGGGGGGAAGTCATTAAGAAAAGGATTAATTCTGAGAAATGGTAAATTGAATTATTGATTGAGAGGTTTCCCGATACTTCACCTAATCCCAGAAAAAAAAAAATTTGCCTGCTTTTGGAAAGCTTTCAAACATTCAGAAGTCCCCTTTCCATTACATAAAGGAGATGTTGTATAAATAGCCTATAAGAAGTATTTCATTTTATCATCCATAATTGCCTTAGATTGTGTGCCATGCTTAGTCCTGAGGAACTGGTCATTACTGATGCTGTGATGTATAATGTAGCCCTCCATAACGAACCTTTAAAGAAAATAAAGACCTTCATTCTATTATATATTACATTTATTTTTGTCTTTACAACACCAAAAATGAAGGCAAAAGGGGCCCTTACCATACACTGTTTAGCTCTCACTGAGGTTCAAAGATTCTCAGGCCACAAAACTTGCTGAAGTGTATACTCCCTTGCAAGAGAATCATTCTCCAACAGAATTCCAAGCAAAAAGTAAATCTAATCTAATACCTCAGTATGAAAGGGAAGCTATTGAACAAATATATTAATTTTCATAATTCACTTGTTATATCTCTATCTTACTTTAAATCTCAGTGATGTCAACAGGGGGCTGCAGCCTATCAGAGAAACCCTCCTCTAAATCTCTTGTAAGAACACATGTCCTGCTTGGAACTGCACAGAGCTTTGCTTGTGAATTGACATAATTGATACAAGCTGCAGAGAGGTGATAATGCAGGAAACAACAGAAAAATTAATGAAATGCCTTGGAAAAGCAAACTCATACAGCATGAAAATTGTCTTTCCAGCTGTGTGTTCAGCAGAAAATTCTCCAGGAATTGTTCTCATCCCTGGGTAGAGTAATAATGCAAAGATGACACACCAAGGAAGCTCCCTAGCAGTCTGCACAGCAGGGTTTAGACAGAGCTTAGCAGGAGCAGGTTCCTCAACATGGTCCTCTGCTTAGTACTGCACACTGCTTTGCTTCTTGAATGTCTGATGAACTCATGAATATTCCATGGGAGATTAAATTTTAAAACAAAGAGAACAAGACTGTTCTTAAGGATAGGCCTAAGATGTTTAAAAGAATAATTGACTAGTCTAAGCTTGTCATCTAACCTAGTCAAAGCTGTCCATAATACAGGGGTGAAGGCTACCAGAATGGATTAATCCTACAAAAAACCAGTTCCTAACAAAAGCAGAACTGGTAATGTTCATCTCTTCCTATGATGGAGCCTATAGATGGACCCTAGAAAATGAGTTTATAATACTTGTCTACCTCATTATTTTAAATAGCTGAAGTTGGTGATATTAAACTCATGACAAGGGCAGGGAGTAGATTGCCTTTGGAAAATAAAAATCCTTTTGATTCAGTATAATAGGATTGAATTTATTTAACCTGTTCTGTTTCTAAACCAATCAACCTCAGCACAAAACTCATGTGTAGACAAAGCCAGAAAAAGAGAGAGCTATGCCTGTAACTTCTGAGTGCTAGTGCTGTTACTTTGAAAGTAAATAACCCCCCACTTTTTTTTGTTGAATACATGCCTGGCCACCATAGCCTAATGTCTGCCGTAGAAGTCAGCACCACCACAATAAAATGTATATACCTAAATGAATGTGCTTGCAGAGGACAGACAAGAATAGCATTTGTTTCTCTTAACTTGGTGTGATTTTTTCTTTTCTGATGTTGGAAAGCCTTTCCAAATATGGTATCTACAGAATGAGTGCTTTCTCCTGGTTTGAGTTTTGTTTTTTCAGCACAGCTTAAAGTTGCACAGTCTGACATTTGTGGGCTGTTCACACCACATACTGTTTTCAATTGCTTATGTTGCCATCTTTTCAAGCTTCTGTGCTTTTTGCTGTTTATGACTTCAGGGAATCTTCTAATAACATCCTTATCATCCTCCATTATTGTCAGGAAAATGCAGTTGCAGAGCTTTGCTGATCATCCCACAGAAAAGACAGGACTTTTTGTAGCATAAGGAGGCTTATTAGCCAATTTTTAAACAGATGTGCAAATCAGACCTGGAATTCAGGTATAAAGTTTCTTCTGATGTTTTGGTACCTCTGTTTATGTCCTAGTCAAAACCTGAATGGATAAAATTGTATTAAGAAACCAAGCACAATTTGAAAGTCTAGAGTAGTTTTGAAAGTCTGGAGTAGTTTCTTTACAAATACATCTTCATGGATGGGGATGTCTTTCACAGATAATGTGGGTAGCTTTGCAGTTTACTACCTTATTTTCTAAAGCTCAAATTTATAATTAAATCCATCACAGCTTGTCGCATTACTGAGCAGCTCTAACACTCTCTGTGCACTCTCTCAGTCCATGGCAAATGAGAGGGCATTCAAGTTAGGTAAGATAACAAGGAAAAAGGGTGAGGGTAAACTGCATTACTATGCACTTGTCATAGTGCATGTATGGACAGGTACTTGCAACCTGGTATATTATATATATATATTATATATATTATTACTAAGCTGTAGTAATTTGACAATGTGTTGGAGTTCCCAGAGTTGAATACATTTCAGTACTGCTGGTTTATGTTTGAGGCTCTTCAGGCTCCTTAGCCTAGAGTGTGCACTGTAAGAGTGTGATGTTTGCAGCTCTTACTTCCCTTTCAAAACAATGCCTCCAATCTACAGGATTAAGCTCCACTGGTAATAAAAAAAGGAAGTCTCTCTTATTAATAATTTATTTGGGAATATGAATGCTATTTGCAGCACAGAATGTTTTGTTTTTCTAAAAATGTGCAGTGACTACACTTCTGATTGAAATCCATCCTATCATGATATTGTGTTTCTAATGATAGAGAGGTTGACTTGTAGGATTTTCTTTAATCTCTTATTGGAAGCACAGTGATTGAGCACCATGTTGAAGGCATAAAGTAATTTAAAAACTAATTAGAGCAGTTCGAAATCCAATACAAGTCAGGAATGTCTGTGTCTAAACAGTAAAATGAATGAATGCAGTACATTCACTGCTTTTCTACCCTGATTGGGTAAAATGAGGATATAGAGACAGGAGTCTTCTGGAAGGAGCAATAGCCAACCAAAATATCTGGTTTAAATTGCTGAGAAAAGTCCCCATCCTCTTTGCAAAAACAGACCACTGGTGACCATCAGTATTCTTGTAGACCATGACATAACATAGCATAAAAAATTTAATACAAAAGAGTGGAAGTCCAAGAATTTCATATAGCTCTGTGGATTGGATTCAGTCACTAGCATTTCCTGGGCCACAGTTTAATAATCTCTGGATTATTAAACCCTTGGAACATTTAAGGAATTCTATAGTCTTGTTTTACTTCTTAAAAAAAAAAAAAAAACAAAAAAACACCCCCCCCCCCAAAAAAAAAAAAACCAAACCAGAATGCTAGTCTCTTCCTAGGACACTACTGAAAGATTTTTCTCATCACCTAATCAATTATATAAGCAAAGAGACCTTCATTTTCAATTTGAACTCAAATACTTCAGACTGTCTTATAACATCCATTTGGATATTTCCTTTGTGAAATAATACATTTCAGGATCATTAATCCTTTCTATCCAGACTTCTTATTTAGATGTGGTTTTTCTTTTTTCTCTGTTCACCATCAGTTGTTAAAGAAAGCCAAGTACACTATAAAGATCCTAGGACTTATAGGGGTGAGAATATGCATGAGACCAGATTCAGCTCTTGTAAGACACATTGCTTCTAAACCTCAAAACAAATCAGAAAATCTAGATTTTAATAAATGTATGTCATTAATAAAAATATGAGAAAGTGCAGGGGAGAGAGCTGCTCTTGATTCTACCACATTTATAACTGTATACTCCATTGACCTAAGATTCACAATGGGAGAAGGTAGATGAAAGCTACTCCCATGGTCTTTACCCTGTATAAAATATATTTTTAACATCAAAAAGTGTCCAAATGCCCAGAAGTTACTGAGGTTTCTACATCCTTTTTACTCTCAGTGTATCTCGGTACTTAGCAACTTAAGAATTTTTTTTTAATTAAACATAGATTCTTTAATCTATTGGATACCATTAAATTTTTTATCCTGTGTCTGCTTTGCTCCCCATGACCATGCATTAAGAGGTTCATTCTTCACTATCCCTCTGTCACTACAGAGGATACCCCTTATGAGTGACTCAAATTGTCTTTGAACCACACAGCTCTGAGCTTGATTACTTCTGCAAAGAAGTCCACTTCCTATAAAAAAGAACTCAACATGTTCCTTTTTTCCCTTCTGTGCAGAGAACATTCAGAGTCCAAACCTCCAATCACAATGGATTTAACCACTTTTATTAGCTTTTTCAAAAGCTCACAGGTAGAGCATGAGTTCAGTGTACACTGAAGAGTTGTTCTTCAGGGAAGTTCTGAAACACCGCACACCTCTTTCCCTCTGGCTATCCCCTTTAACATTTCTTCCACAGTGCAATGTATGTTTGCAAGTAGTTATGTATCCTCTTTTAGAAATATTGTCCTGTCCGACAGGAAACTTCATCTCTGTGCCACTTGGACGCGGTGTCTTTATGCTATGCATGATATATTATCAAACAAGCTGAAACTTTGCCTGAGTATTAAGACAGGTAAAAGTTAAAGGAAGTAAAGATGAAGGTCTGAAATAATAAGCCTTAGGAAGAGCCTGACAGAGACCAAGACTGTAAAACTGTGATTTCCAAGAGAAGAAAAAGAAGAAAAGAAGGAGGAAAGAAGGAAAAGAAGATATTATTATGGATGAAAGCTGTAAACCAAAGACAAGTCAAGATACCAGTGATGAGGATATAATACAAGGCCAGTTCTCATTATGACCAGAGTTGACAGGTAACATGAGTTTTTCTTCCTTGCTTCCACTTTATACCAGAAAGTACAGGAAAGAGAGGTATTTTCCTCATTTGATCTAAAACTATTGTTTATTATCATATTTGTAAAGCAATTACAGCAATGGGAAAGTGGGCACATGATATTCTTCATCTATTAAAAAACCCCTACAATATGTTTACAGCATGTATACAAAGAAACAGCTTTCTTCCATTTGCAGACAACAGACTGATGTAGCAGCCTCTTGGCTCAGTAAACAAACATACACCCCACCCCACCCCACCCCAGTTTATTATTTATACAAGAAAGCAGAGCTAGATCAAAAAGTGTCATCCCAAATGCTGATAGCTGGGTTGCAATCTCAGCTCCTCTAGGAGTGGTGCATTAGGAACTGGTTATCTCGCCACATTTGTAGTCACGCAGAAATTCTGGAAGACTTACTGGGGTGCACCACTACTACCCTAGCAGGCCTACTACAACATTTTCCTGCAAAAACGTTGAGAACTACTGCTGATACTTTGAAGAAAGGTTTTCTGGTTGAAAAATGTCATTTCATTGAATGCAATATTTTTTTAAGAGAAATACTTGGTCTTGATAAATATCTTCAGTTTAAAAAAAGTTCGAATGTCTTGTTTAATATTTTTGAAAATGAAAAAAAAGCCTTAGTAGAAAAATGCCACAATAATGCATAGCTCATTTTTGAAAAATATGTATTAGAGAATTTAAAAAATAATTAAATAGTTTGATGGCATGGCAACACTTGAACTAGAATCTTCTTTTAATTACCAGCTGGCAAATATATATGGATTTCTATATATTTTCTTAAGAGAGGTAAAGAGTCAAAGACATAAAGACAGAGGCAGAAGCAGAGGCAGAAAGAGAGCTAGAGACAGAGCTAGAGACAGAGGTAGAGATATGGAGAGATAGAATTGAAAGGACAAATGCTGCATACTGAAAATTTTTCCAAAGTAGTAAAATGATCTCCCTTTCTGGACAGCTCTTTAAGTGATGATCACCTCTATGCCCCAAAGATAAGGGCAGTCTTTGATCTTGGAGGCAACATATCTGAATTGAACTGTTGAGCAGAAATGCTTCCACAACTATAAAGGAAGATGACATCACTTACAAAATCCACTTAACATTCGTTCCATGTTTGTCCCTTAAAATGAAACAGATCTGGTATAAGTTTGGTGGGTGGATGCAGCAGACTGGAGGATGGAGGCTGCCCATGAGCACAATTTAGTATGGAAACTACTGCTGGGGATATGATGAGGGCAGCAACCACACAGCTCCTCACATCTATCCTGAATATATTTCCATGCACCATAATGACAGTGAAGAATTTGTCTCACTTTCTGCTGCAGGCAGAAATGAAGGCGTTGTCCCAAAACTCAGGCTGTTAGGGAATTCCAGCCTACCAAGGCTGGCTGTTGAGTTTCAGGATTTTAATGGGACTATAAAGACTGCTGCACCAACAGCCCAAACTGTTAAAATGACATTGAAAAGATGTGAAAAGGGCTGGAGTGTTAACCTAGGTGTATGTGAGTAGGTGTGTAAGGATGGAGAGAATTAGGGTCTAGTTTCTCATTGTAAACAGGTAAGTCTCAGAGTATCTTCCCAAGGGAAATATTTGTTAAGTATCTGACTTCTGAGGTAATTGCATCCAATTGTAAGTGCATTCCAGCTGCACTTCAGAAATACTCTGTGACAAAGACAATTTATGTGAAGAACAGCAATTTCTAACAGTGACAGAGAAGTCATAGTCCTCCTCACTTAGCTCTGTGCTAAATTTTAAGAAGTTATCTTGATTGTGCCCAAGATTAAGGTTCAGGAGGTCATTCCCAGGACTTCTCAGTCAGAGACACTCTGACACCTGTCTTTGAATCCCTAGCTATGTTATTGACATAGGTAAATATGTGGGGTCCTTGGTGGGCAGACTTTAGGAAAGCAGAGTATTCAAAACACCACATAATCAGAAAGTTTTCCCAGTGAACCCCTTCAGAATAAATAAAAGAAAGTTGTATAAAAAGCCCAAATAAAGATAAAACTCACACATAAACAGATTTAATCACACAGACTAACTTAAGGAAAATCAAATTGAGGTGCCTGACTTCAGAGGCTAGTCCCCTCCAGCTGCTTTTGTACTTCAATAGAGGGAGGTCGACAACTCCAGAGGGAGAGAGCCTGCTGAAGGCACAGCCTAGCTCTCACTCTCTCCATTCAAAAGATGGAGAACCTAGCAATTAAGCTGCCCTAGTTACATGGAATTAATCCAGGATGAGCCATCTACTTTTTTCCCATTAATGATAGAAGGTACTCAGAGGAGGCAGTCTCCTAGTTTGGACCCCTAAGTTAGATACTAAAAATTAGGCAGGATGAATATTCAAACCAGGAAACAACTCAAGCACAACCACTAACTTCTGCAAAAAAGAAACACTTGATCACACTAATTAAATTGCTTAGTCAGGCCTGCTTCCTCAAAACAATTTAAAAACAACCTAGGGTCATAAAGAATGATAGATGACAGTCACTTTTGGTCTTGCTTACCATTGTGAACACCTGGATTACTGCCAGTTATTTCAGCAAATATACTTTGCAATAACACCATGAAATATGAGTAGGACCTTTCTTAAATGAATAATCATTGGCAGGACAGACCTGAGCTCTGATGCTCTTGCCTCACACTGTGGCATACAGCAGCTCTGAAGATGGTATAAAAAGACATAAAAGCATTACCTAGCTGGTGGACAGTCTTCTTGTGACGCTGATGGAAAAGTTTCTAACCCACCTCTTTTATCTCCCAGAAAAAGTAAAACAGCTTACTGTGGTGGGTCTGTGGTCCATCAGGCAGAGCCAAAGTTATTTAACCCATGTTTCCAAAAGGAGATGCTGAGGACAAAGTTGTCTCTGAAACTCCACCCCTTTATACTTGATTGTATATAGCCTTTAGGCTTAGCTGTAATTCCCATAATGACAAGAAGTCTAGGTGTCCCAAACAGGCCATTTGGTTAAGCCCTTTCTCTAAAAAGTGTGTTGATTTGTTTTAATGGAAGTTGAAGCCGTCACATTCACAAAGACATCTATATTTGTCATTTGTACAAGAGGCCAGAGATTCAAACTCAGCCCCTCTGTCGGCTCAAAAGGAGTCAAATCCACATCTTTAATTTTCCAAGATGATTAGATCACTAATCACAAGATTGCAGGCTTTTCTGGAGGTCAAGATGTTCCTGTGTTGACTAAACCATTAACTGCTTTGCATATGGTTTATGGAAATCTTTACTAACACATTAAATAATGCTGTGGTCTTTTTGTTGAAGGCTGGTATATATTCTTAAGTTTGATTTTTTAAACTAAATTCTTTTCCCAAGTTCGATGTTTTTCTGTATTCTAAAATAGTTTTATCATGTATTCATTAAATACCTTGTGATGTCTGATGTGAAAGATATCTCATAACAAATGCAAAGTATATGACTTCCTACTTGTTCCAGATAACAAGTATATATTTCTGTAGAATCTCTTGTTGTACTACACTGGGAAAACCTAATTTATGTATATAAAATTTTGCTCTCCTTTTCTCTTTTTCTTTTCCTTTTTCCTTTTCATCACCTTTTTTTCCTTTTATCTTTTTTCTTTTCTTTTTATTTTCCTTTTCATTTTCTTTTCTTTTTTCTTATTTCTTTTATCTTTTCTATGGAAAATCTATAAGGCATGTAAAAACTGATAAATATTCTCTTATTATTTTCCAGGAGGCAAAAGTTTTAAAAAATGTAAGAAATACAGCTTCATTCAGTTTAATCTAAAAAGGAGAAACGTCATCCTTGCAAATTTTATTTCCCAGGGAGAAATTAGTGACTTGGCATTCCTGCAAGAAAAATGTTTTGGGTTTTTCTTTTTCTTTACTCAATTCTGCTTAGTGTGGAATAGCCAGCCCTCAACATATTTGTCAGTAGCTTGGAAGTGAAAGCAAGATTATCCAGACAGTGTTGAATTGGCAGGGATTGGAGAAGAAGAAATTAACAATTAATCTAACTAGAAAAGTATTTATATTAAATAAGTATCTGGGCTAATAAATAGAAAATGTAGTCCAAACAGATAAAACTGAAATAAACATGTTTTGGAGCAATGGATAAGCACAGTTTATCTGTTATAGCAAGAAATGCTACTGACAAAGGAATGGGATTTGACAGTTTCAGAAAACTCCCTAAAGCCTTCAGCTTCAGAAGGAAGTAAACATTGCTAGGAAGGAAATTACCAGAGGAATACAAGAAATCAGCAGAGCGTATCACTATCATGCAAAGCTACATTCCTGACTTCTAAGAGCAAAATCCCTTTGCAGACCCACTAGGACTGATGAGCCGACCTCACCAGGGCTTTCGTCAAATTTGTCCTTAATACATGGAGAGAAAACAGTAAATTTTCTAACACAGGGCTTGGACAGAACTAAAGTGTTCTTGGTGTCCCACGAACATGCTAATTAAAGAGATTGAATTCTAATAAGAGTCAAACATATTCTTTTTCCTCTGATAAGAATGCCTGAGGGGTAGGGATATTTGTATTCACTAATAAGATCCATTTGTTTACTTGAAGGAACTAAATAACCAGCCAGTACTTTCAAAAGCTAAATGGCTTGATGGCAAATCAGCATTTCAGTCATTCTACAATCTCCTTTTATCCAGTGCAGGTAAAGTGATATGAGCTTACCAAAAGATTATGCCTTGACCTTTGTAGAACTATGATTAGTCAGAGAAATAAAAAGTTCACCCATCTATCAGCTCAGTCCCCCGTGAATTACAAACAAGAGCCCAGCAGTGGCCAGTGATAAACAGCAGCTCCCACAGCCTAATGAATTGGTTAAAAAGGATGCTTTGTACTGGGTGTACTATGCATACTGCTACATATCCCTGAACTTGCATGGGAAGGAGGGTTCCTTCACAAGAGTACAAGGCAGAGAGGGTAGAGGAGTAAGCCTGTGTCCTCAGGGAGATCCAGCTCTGGCCGTCATCAAAGTTAGATAACACCAATGCTTGTACTGCTTCTAGTTCTGCAAGCTGTTTTCTCTGAGCTGTGCTCCATTGCCCGCTGTACTTATGCCTAAAGATTATTTAAATATTTAGTGGCTGGTGAAATGAAAAGGCAAAAGCCAGTTTAAGGGAAAGTGAACAATTAAGAAGTTCTTGGCCCAGTGCCTGCCCCAGGGCAGCCCTGAGGTTCTGTACAGCTTTAGAGTATATTTGCTTTGGTATTTCCACCAGTGCTTGGATCTACAATTTCACACATTTGATTACAGGTGGACATGGCCTCACCTTCAGCTATGTACAACTACTTCAGTTCTTCTTCCTTATACTGAATAGCTAACACAGTTACCTAGTTCACAGGTGTTTAAAACATATATCAACTTACCCTGAAGTCTCTAGGATTTTATATATCTTTAAAATCCTTAAGGTGTTTGACAAAAAGTTTTAGTAATGTTAATAATCAATGCTCCATGTCATAAACCACTGTCCATCTAGCTAAGGGCTAGTACTCTTCAGAGCACCAGCCTCAGCTATGTTCCTTGTAAGGACTTGTGTGCTTCTGTTAGACCTTTCAAAGCAAAGGCCTTGGCTCTGCAAAGAAGATGCCAGGTCTCAGCAGAGTTACTAAATAGCGATTATGCCTTATCACACAATCATGTAAGGCACACAGCATGAGCGCGTGAGCATCTGCCACCCCACTGTAAAATGGTAAATAAATTACATGGAAAGGCATAGGAACTAACATCCTAAATACTTTATAGTCCCGCCATTTATTGCCTCATCTATAATGCAAAGAAAATTAGTGGTCAGAGCCTGGATGTGCCAGATCTTACTGAGAATGGCAGCAATTCAGAAAAGAAAAGTTCGAACAATAAAATGAACCAAGCCATTCATTTCTATGAGTAAAACTCCAGTACAAGTAATAATGCTACAGTTTGGACTGTGTTGATGAGGTGTTGTTAGAAGGAAATAAAGATTTCCCAGGATGCCTTGCCTGGACAATAAGAACTGTCCCACAGACCAGCAAATACACCTTCCCCATGAAGTATTAAATATGTCTGGTTGAAACACAGGATTTTTCTTCCAGAGGCAAATTGGTTTGGTTCCAGCTTAGTGTCCAAAAATTGTCAGAGTTTCCCATGAAATTTAAAGACAGAAACATTTTGAACCATTTAAATTAATGTTCTTTGACAAAGTCAAAATCTCTTCTGCTTTTGTCTTGAGAAACATATACTATGAGTTCTGGGAAAATGAAGGAGAAGAAGGTGATTTGACAATGTATCCCACAAATTATTGTTTCCAAATTGTACTTTTACAGTCTGAATGGGTTGACAGCCAGCTGGGTAAAAAAAAAAATCATTGCATAATCATGCTCAGAGGGCAGTGATTAATGGGATGTTCTCTACCTGGAGCCTGGTAACAAGTGCAGTACCACAGAGTGTCCCATTTAATATCTTTGTCAGGGACCAGAAGATGACAGAGTGCCTTCTCATGGAAGTTTGCAGATGGCACCGCTCAGGGGGGACTAGTAGATGGGCTCTAGGGCTCCACTGCCATTCAAAGGCATGCAAGACATGCTGGAGGAGTGAGCAAGCAGGAACATAAAGAAATTCAATGAGGACAAATCCAAAGATCCTCACCTGCAAAGGACAAGCCCTTGCAACAGCACAGGCTGGGCACTGACTGCCTGGGAAGCAGCTCTGCAGGAAAGTCCTTGGGGGTCCCACTGGGCACCAGAGCTGAGCATGGGCCCATAGGGTGACCTGGAAGCAAAAAGGTTAACAGGCCCCTGGGCTGTATGAACAGGGCAGAGCCAGGAGATCCAGGGAAGGGAATATCCTCCTCTACTCACCACTTGTTAGATCATAGACACAATACCCACTCTGGGGCTCTGCATAACAAGAAAGACACTGGTAAACTGGAGAGAGTTCAGTGGAGGACACTAAGATGGTGGGGGCTGGACCACTTGCCTCATGAGGACAGTCTGGGGGAGCTAGACTTGTTCAGCCTGGAGCAGAGACAGTTTTGGGGGGACCAAACAGCAGCCCCTGGTGACCAAGGGGAAGTTATCAAGGAGCTGCAGCTGTAGCTCAGCTCTTCACAGCAGTATATTGACGGACAAGAGACAATGCATAGAAATAGAAGCAAGAGAGGTTCAGACTGGAGAAACTTTTTGCCCATGAGGACAGATGAGCACTGGTGAGTTGACTGCTGAGAGAGGTTATGCAGTCTCCATCCCTGGAGGCTTTTAGGTCTTTACTATATGAAGCCCTGAAAAGCCCAGTCAGATGTCTTGGGGACCCTGGTTGGAGCAAAAGGTTGTACTAAGCAGCTCCTGAGGTCCATTCCAACCTGCACTATCCTGTGATCCTATAATTCTCTAATTTATAATATGGAAGAAAACCCCATGGTTTTAATACGAAGAAATGAAAAATCAAAATGTTCAGTTTCAATAAGAGAAATGAAACTTTGTTTTTGTTTTTGAAAAATTCACTACCTTTTAATTTCAACCCATATTTCAGCAAAATCATCACATTTGCAGAGAAGGTTTTGATGCTGATGGAGCAGCAATCTTGGATTGAAGATGGTCCTTTAGGAAATTTTCAAATGGTTCCCACAGGAATTATTTATATCAAGAAAAGGGACCTTAGTTTGCTGAGTGTTTTATTAACATAGATTGGAAGTGATCACTGCATGAGAAAGCTAATCTTAAAGACACACAGGAGATAACTGGAGGAGACAGGAGTATGACAGGGGAGATCAATGCATTTAAGATTTAACTTGTCTTTGCATAACTTGGCTGCATGCTAGAGGCATTACTTTTGGCAACATGACTCTCAGAACTGGTAGCTTCAGGAACTGTTGAGCTTTTTTTTGACCACATCTGTTAGTTCTTTATGAAATCTGTAGGAAAACATAAAGAGGAAAATAATGCTCCAGTGGCTTTTCTTTTTTTTTTTTTCTTCATGTGGCCAGGGGCAGGAAAAACAAGATGTTGAGATCTCCCTGTTTCTTGCTTCATTTACACTAATGAGGGACCCACAGAACAGCTGCATTCACAAAGTGGAAAACAATGTTTGTTTTCAGTGATTTGATGAAAGCAGCTTTGTGACAGAAACTATCAAAATCTTCTTTCTGAAGCAGTTCAGCAGTGATTCAGGAAAGCTGGCTGGAATAGGCCTACCCTTACTTCTTCACTTCTGTTCTTCAGAGGAGAGCCTCCTCCACAATGTCTTTCTGTCTCCTGTTGGAGCTGATTGGTAAGGAAAGCATTTCTATACCTGTATGCGAGCAAGCTAGGAGAGTCACCTTCAAAGCATCATTCAAACAGTCTGTTCAAAGAAACTCATTTAGAGACCTACTTTGTAACACTAAGTTGTTGAAACAATCAAAGCAGAGAGGCTGGTTTCTAAGCAGTGATCTGTCTACCTGCTGGAGGAATTTTCCTCCTTTGAGAGTGTACCCTATAGTCACTAGAGAGGAATAGGTACTTCCACATTTTTAGAGGGCTATTTAGCCCACCTATCCTAGATGGTCATTTTAAGATGAGATGAATCAGCCTCTGGAGAGAGATATCTATAGAAAGGACAAATGCCTTGGGAGAGTCCTTCTGCATTTTGAATTTATGGATGTAGTCAAACACATAAATGAAAAATACTTTTTAGATTTTATTTGTTTAGCTAATCCAAGTACCTGACTAGAGTTTTTGGCAGTACACAGTTGGTAATCATTTATGAGTCTGTAATAGTAGGAGATAAATACAAGCAAAGAGTGAAGCATCTGACAGACCTGTACAAATAAATTGGTCGCTTTCCTCCAGAAGTGTCTGACTTGTCTTTGTGTCTTAGTCAATAAAGTCCTCAAATGATTAAGCAAGCTGATTCATCCTTTGTTTTTAGAACACCTCCTTGATCATAACATGTCAAAGTCATGTGGAATTTCCATGTGATATTATATTATCCTCTAGCAAGGTTTTGCTTTCCTGCAGGAAATGTTACCTGTTGCCTCATAAAATCTTACCTTCAGTAATAGGTTATGTGACACTACCAATGATTTTGAGAGGTTCTTTTATGTAGACCTGAGTTTTTTCTTCTAGTTCGTATGTAGTTACCAGTGAACAGAGGCATGCCTTAGTTCTTTATTATTGGGTAGTATTTTAACGAATTACTTTGGTGGGTTGACTCTGGCCAGCAGCTAAACACCCACCAAGTTGCTTGTTTGTTTCCCCATCACCAGGATGGTGAAGAGAATTGGGAGAGCAAAAACTGAAAACTCATGGGTCAAAATAAAGGTAGTTTTAAAAGTGAAACAAAGCTGTGCGCACAAGCAAAGAAAAAAGAGGAATTTTTTTAATATCTCCCATTGACAGGTAGATGTCCAGTCACTTCCTGGAAAGCAGGGTCTCAGCACACTTAACAGTTGCTTGGGAAGACAAACACCATAACCACAAACAATCCTTCTTCCTCTTTCTTCCCCTGGGCTTTTACTGCTGAGTAGGATGTCACAGGGTATGACCATATCCCTTTGGTTAGTTCAGGTCAGCTGCCCTGGCTATGTCCTCTCCCAACTTACTGTTCACCACCAGCTTACTCACCACAGGGGCAGCATAAGAAAAAAAAAAACCTCGATACTGTGCCAGCACTGTTCAGCAATAGCCAATACATTGGTGTGTTATTAACACTGGTTTAGTTACAAATCCAAAATGCAACAGCATACAGGTAGCTCTGAAGAAAATTAACTCCATCCCAGCCAGACCCAGTATGACTCAAGGAATTTCCTAGAGAAAAAAATAGTCACTGCAAAAATAATGCAAGCACAAATTAGGTGGGTAAGAGAGCTGAAATGGGTGGGAGAATGCAGCAGTGTAGAAGCTCAAGTAGTACTACAATAACTTATGTTTGATACCCCTCTCTAAGCAGGTTAGGCTGGAGAAATCTAAATTGATAGTTTTTCCAAGGTGTTGAGCATCTGAAGAAATTTATCTGATATATGGCATAAATTCTGGAATATTGTTCTGCAAAATAAAGAATTCTGGAACTTGACTATTTCTTCAATTTTTAGAGCTGTTGTAACCATGAAGGTCTAATGATATAAACATGCTAGGTTTGTAATAAAAGAAGTATCTTTTATTAGATTATTGACATAGCTAGGTAAAACAGATGACCTTTCAAATACATAAATCTCTCTTCCATCCTTCTTTGGTGTAGCCGGATACTTTTCTATTTTTTCAACTTTTTCAGGCATAAAAAGGAGTTGAAAAGAAGACTAAATTAAACACCAAGGTATTTTAGAATTAGTTAAACAATGTCCATAAATAATTGGCACAGGGACTCAGATGTACCACTTCTACTGCTTGCTAAACTATTGTACTACCGAAGTCTATCAGAAGTTTTCACTCCCTTTTCTTACCATGTTCTAGTGAATATTTAGATGTAAATCCCACTTCTACCACATATTCCTTTGATACATTTCTCCTCTTTTTTTTTTTTTTTTTTTTTTAAGGTTAGCTTAGGTAGAGTCTGCATTCAGCATATTGAGTAAATCCCAGTCCTTGGATTCTATCTCTGTAACATCCACAGTATAAAAAACTTAAGTGCCTAATTTAGGGCTTTGAAGTGCACCCTAGGGACCACTTGCCTGAAGGTATGTTTTAAATGCTTACATTCTGTATTAGATCCAGTCCTAATACTTGGGGTTAAGAAAAGCCTGAAGCAACAGGATGTCTTAAACTTAGGCTTTGGAATGCTAACCCTTAATTCCCACTGTGAATCTAGACTCAAGAGATTCGGTGATTTCTTGAACCCAGATCCCCCAATCTGTGGTGTAGAAAGTCAGTTCTAAGCCTAAAGCATATCTAAATTTAGATTAGAATAAATTTATTTCCATGAATTAAACTAGCAGTTTAAGAGGAATACTGGAACTCTCTAGCCATAATACATTGTACCTAAGCAGTTTCATGGTCTTACTACAAAACACTATGGGGACATGATAACCAATTTCAACAATCATGATAAAATTACAAAGAGGTACCATCTTCAAAAAACTCTTCCTTCTTTGATAGAAATTACATACTTAGGAAAGAAATTACACCCAATAAGGATAACCCCAATCTCATGAATATAGGGAATGAAGAAACTTGAATTTTCAGTCTTTAAAAGCTTACATAGCTCTGGGGAATCCATCCTCCTCTGTCTACCACAAGCTTATGTGTGCTAAGATAGCTCTCAAGGACAGTGATACTCAAGACCAAGGCATGAAAGAGTGTTCAAAGTTTCTCAGAGCTGACTGATGAAGCCAGTTCAGGCTACAATCAACAGGAAAGATGCCTGCCCTTTGATAATTTTACACATATATTTCATCTTTCTCTTTCTTATATCTCTGTATCTCTTTCCATTGCTCTTCCAGGGGGAGTAATTTTGTCTACATTTCTGCTTATGCGGCAAAAGAAATGAACTTCTGAAACACAAAGAAGATGCTACCTTTTGCAGAAGCCTTGTTTAAAGGCTCAGCTTCACAATGAAATTATCACAGCAGTGTGGTAAGGAAACTTCACATTGCTGGGATAACTGTATTTGTGTATGCTTCAAGCCTACTGCAAAGGCAAGGTTACAAGACCTCTTTCATTATGGGCTGTGAGGAATTATGTTTCCTTGCCTTTGTCATGGGTTGAATGTCCAGACATAGATAGCTATAGTAGCACAGCAAATATAAAGCAAGTTGTTAAACTACGATTGCTAGATGACAGGTCTGTATCTTGCATATTAAGACTTAGCCTGCATCGATTTTAATGAAAACTGTATTAAGCAATTACCTCTTTTATGTACCACACACTTTCCTGGATATTACAGAATGTGTAATTCCTTAAAGACAGTGGAATCTTTTCCAAAGGAGCAATTGTTATTATTTTTGTTATTTCTTGTTTTGCCCCAGCACCTGCGTAGCAGAGGGAAGGAAGTTTCATGTTTCCTGTTTCAGGATTGGCATAAGGATCCGAGTGCTACCCAGTTTATACACTTTTTAGATGTTTTGTGTGCTGCCATCCTTTTTGAACTCCCTTCCACTCTTCACCTTTCTCTTTCCCACACCCTGCCCCCACATGTCTGTTTCAATTTCATCATATAAAAAAACTATTTCATAAATGAGAACAGACCCCAGCTGTCACAGGCATTCAAAGCATGACCATCATTTTTCACAGATCCTAAAATCCTTCCCCTGAGACCCTTGTTAAATCCACTCTTGGGAAAAATGTTAAGCATATTGTTGATTTATTTTCCACTTTTTGCCTTTTGAAGTACAGCTTGATATTTAAATATACTTCATATGTGACAATGTAGAAGGGCTTTTCTTTTTCTCAAGATGGCTTTCCAAGGCAATGTGGTTGAAGTGTCCAGAATGCTACAGCTTTTGTCACAGTCATTATAGGCATGCGTCTTTTCGTCTATTTTAATCACTCATGGGGAATAGTACCTGAATTCTGAGTAGTGGTGTAGGAGATGATAATCTGAATTCTAAGAATTTGTGTCTATAGCTGTGTCAGTTCCATGTAATTACTGCAATGAGGTATATGTAGAGGCACTAAATAATACATTGCACTCCGTACAGTCAGAAGGAATAGTAATTAAAAAAACTACTGAAAAGACTCTGTGAAAAGGGGCATTCTTTTTTTTGTTATGACTATGGACAATGCCTAGTGTTTTATATGTGTATAGTATTTCATGTAAACATGGTGAGATCTACAACAAAACAAATAATGATATTTCTACTCTAGCCTAGATATATGTTTTTCTATTGTTATTTGCTGTGCTCGCAGGTTTCTCTCTTTCTCAACTATGAGATTAATATGCTCTTTCACAGAAACTTTCCAAATTATGTGTGTGAAAAATTCATATACTTTAAGATTAGACCAAAATCAAGACCAACATTTTTCCTTTAAGCAACCCAGTGTAAACCTTGCTTCTATATGTTAATTATTTAATCTACAGAAACACCATCAAAGGTAAAAATCTCCAATTTTGTTAATTTCCCTGAATGACTCTTCATCCTTGTCTTGCACAATGAAATTATTTAATAAGTTGTAAATGTCTTATTTTACTAAAAGAGACATTTAGCAATATAATTTTTCCAGCTTAAAAAATGAATAAGAAATGCATATACATAGATTTTTTTTCTTGTTTAAATAAAACAATAAAAATGTTGCTGTATGTGACTTCTCAGGATGAAAATTAAGTCAAAGGAAGAAATTCTTATTGACTTTAATAAGGCTGAGATCTCACTCATATATTTCCCACTGGTTCTATAAAATATTATAGTTTTATTGCTAGTGTCTCTCGCTCACAACCTCATCTTCTACAGCCTCCATATCATGTTCATTTACTACTTTTTCATCTAACCCAATCAGTACTTTTAAAAGATTTCAAGTGATCCGTCAGTGACCTGCATTAATAAATCTCCTCCTTTGAAGAGTTAGACCTTGCAAAACATTACACATTTTCTGAGATGTGGTGAGTCCCCTAAGCTCACTGGGAAATGACGAAAAGTACAGTCATTATTAGGAAATTGTTAAAACTGAACATACAGACTGAAAACATGGTAGTTCTACTGTAGACTCAGATACTGAAATTTTTTCCTGTATAGCTAGTTGATGATTTCAAGATAAACAAAGATGTTTTAAGTCTGTTAAGCACCACTGTGACAGCCTAGTTTAAATTTACATATAGATGGACTATTTCTTTAACAGATTTACATTTTGACTTGGGTGGATCAGTTCTCTTCCTTATATTCCCATTCTCAAATAACGCTGAATTTGCCACTTACCCATTTCAGAATAACTAGCTTATATTTGAAAAATGTTTTGGAGATAAAAACTTTGGTATACAAGATTTCAATGTGAAATCCGTTGCTACTAAAAGACACACTTGATTTTTTTTTAAATCTTTCTAGCCTTAAGGCACCAGTGCTTTCTGGGAAGGGCAGCTTTAAGCTCCACTTGGCACTCTGGAATAGCTGTTTTGAAAACCACTCATCTTTAGAAAGCTCACAGTGATACCTACTTACTTCGTCATTTTCAAGGAAATAGAAGTGACTCTTCACATTCCTAAAGAGTTCCCGTGTTTTGCTGGGACAAGTTATTTAGAGGCTAAGACTACTTGACCAAAGATTTACCTGACCTCTGATGTGAGTTTGAGTTCACCATTGAAATCCATTGCTTCTATAGGTTTCAGGGTGCACTAGACCAGACACTAGTCATTTGAAGAACTTAAATCTATATGCATAAATGCATGTGTACTGTATTTAGACTACCAAAATAAAACATTCTACAGCAAATCCTACCACACAAAGAACTATCTTTTGTCATGAGCTTATTCTGTCACTGTGATGATGTGTCTTAAAATAAAGGTTCTATTTATTTATACTGTAAGCTTCCTGAATGTGCAAGGCATTTGTATAAATTCTTCCAGTGTGACAGTTTTAAAAGCAGTTAGGTAATCTTCTGTAATAAACTTGACGTGTCTGAAATAATTCTATGAAAATCCTGTGAATCAAAAAATATGCCCCTGCTCTTCTCAAAAAGGTAAAATATTTAGAAATGGAATTCAAATAACTGAACATCAGAGCAAAATCAATGATCTAACTTAAATAAGGCAATCTGGTACTATATATTTTATCCACTTCATTGCATATTCCTTAATTCTCATTTTTATAGTTTGTTCTAAAAGTCCCATCATCCTATCAACTGTCACAGGAATTCCCATGTTGCACTACCAAGATAGGTTTGTATGAACCTGTGGTGGTTTCAGTACCCAGGTGTCAATGGATGAAATCCTGATCTTTATCAGGCAGACCTTTTTTCAGTGGGTGGAGCACTAAAGACAAAGAACAGCCCCAAAACCACTTTTCAGTCAAAAGACAGGTTCCAGACAGAACCTTTTTTTTGTGTTTGTTTCATTTTAAATTAAATGGAGAGAAGCTTAGACATTTTTAATTGCTATGGATGCTAAGGAAAAGGAAATGTCTCAAGATTAACAAAAAATAATATGTATTTAACTGGAAAATATAAGTACATTCCAATCACAGGAATAATTCTTATTTAGGCAACTGTGTTTATTCAAATTCCTGTAATATCAAGGAAATTGAGAAGCCAGAAGCCAAACACAAAAATAGGGATTTTGTCATAGTTCTTTCATGTTCTGAAATTATCAACCAGCCCACTTCATTTTTCCCTTCAGTTAAACCCCATCTGGAAACAGCTGTTTCCAGAGGTCTTACAACTTAATATGGCCACCACAATTCTTCAAACTCCAAACTTTTCTAATACAGCTAGCAGATTGTTATTTCCTGACAAGCTTCCCAACTTCTCTACTTATGGTTTTATTTTCTTATGCCTACTTCCTTATGTCTCATTTTGGCCTAAATCTAAGCCTTTGCCACCTTTTTCTTTTGACTGCAATTTGTTACTCTCTTTACCAAAGCCTTGATCAAAGGCATCATGGAAGTTAACAGTTTGGAAAAATTTATTCAGTTACCTAATGAGCCTACCCATCTTGCTGCCAGTGTGATGCAGGCTTATATTTGAATTGGTCAGCCTTACATGGTTATTCAGCAAAATGTAACATTTGCACAGGTTGCTATTTTTACATCAGTTAAACAGAGCAGATGATGGAATTCTACAGCTTAAAATGAAACTTGTTTTAAAGTGTAATGAAATATTTATTTTACTAATCTTGAGTGTTCTGTAATTTTTTTTTGTTATTGGTGATTAAAACATCAATATATTTCACCAAAACATCATTTTATGTCCAAAATTTCTCCCTAAGACCTTCTATATACTGTGATGTCTCAGTCCTTCACTTATATTACAGAAATTAACTGCATTAATAACAGAGAACAATAATGTTTGAAAAATTGTCCTAACAAATTTTTTTCAAAGTTTTTACTTATCTTTGAAAGTGCATAATTCACCACAAAATATCAAAAATGGACAAATGCGGTTGCTTAGGCCTTATTTAGGGACACTGAGACACAAAACAATGTAACTGGTTTGACCAGTATTGTGTTCTAGTTTGAAATATAATCCATAAGTTAGAATTAAATTTTATCACATTTTGATCACATTAATGTTGCCAATATAAACTTCCAAAAGAATACAATAATCTGTTTAATAAAAACAGAAGGTTGTGATAAAGTATGTTTATTTAAAGGCCCTTCTAAGAGTGGAATTTCTTTGACTTTTGGATGTCTATGGGTATACAGATTGCTTGGTCTAAATAGTGAGGTTATGGAGTTGAAATTTTGCCAACTTAATTTGAATTCTGTGTTTTTCAAAATGTCCGCTGCTGCAGAGGTATCCAATTAAGGAGCTATATTAAATTGCAGACATTAGTGTAGTGCTATCTGTTACTAATTCAACTTTTATGGACACTCTCAGAAAGTTTTATTTCTAACAGGATGCATATATAAATTACTTATAAATGAAAATTATATAAGTACTGCTTTTTACAATGTCTTTAACAAGTCTGAAATAAAGAATTGTGTTAAAGGAAATAGCCTTTTTCAGTAACTGTCTTTTATAGCTATTTATATAGATCTTAGACCAATGTGGTTTTGATTTAATCATATGGAGATTATATTTGTACAAAAGGTGACCAGCAGTGAAGCAGTACACATATATCATAAGCTATTTTTAACTTCCCTTGCTTTTCAGGTCTGGTTCCTTTAGCTACTGAAATATGAATGCCTCAAAGTGTATGCAATACTTTATCCTATTCTTAAGGTAAGGTCATTTGTGTTCAATTAAAAAAAAAAAAGAAAATTACTGTCCTTTTTGAAGTTGTTGTAATGAAGATACTCCTGTATTAGTAAAGGACTTAAAGTGCACTTTTTTTAAAATACATTTTTTCAGACATTATAAATATAAAACTATTGTACCAGAATAAAAGAGATGAAGTATTGGATAGACAAAGTTTCCAACTTCTATAGCTGAGTAACACTCCTGTAATGAATGCATCAAGACTACAGGATAGATTTCAATGATTAAATAAATTAAAGTGTATAATATTCATAAGTTGAGGTCCACTAATTGTAGCAAGTATCTGTGGTCAGTTCTAAACTGGGAAAAATGCAAGAAGAAACCTGTGTATTCAAAGAGATTTTAAGTCTAAACGTATAGCTTAATAAAGTGATTAACATTTTCTCCTCTATTTTTCCAGCTTAGACAAACAACTGTGTATCTTTGCATAGCAATTCTGTCTGGCCATGTCTGAGGTCCATGTGTATGGGTAAGACAGAGCAATTAAGATAGAAAACTTTTTTTTTCCCCAATGACTCAGGATTCTAGTTGTACTTTACTACCACGTGGGATGGAAGATTGAAGAGGAGACTGTTGTCACACTGGTTGCAAGATACCAACATCCCATGGCCCAGGAGATTTATAGGGACTCTGTCTTCGCTATTGCAGTTGTCCTCAGATTCAGTGTTTATGTATCCCTTGCAATGGCCTTCAGCATTATTTCAGAATTGCATGTGCACTTTTGGAAAACAACTTGCTGGATGTCCAAATGCTCACTCCTTGCAGGATCTCCTCAAGCTTTGCTGGTGTTGAATGAAAGGCAGAACTGTTATGGTTTGGATGATCAGTGCTCTGCTGCTGTGTGCTTGTTTGATCCCCATGTTGTTTACCATAACATTTGCCTTTGAGCAGGGGAGAATCAGTGGTGAGCTTTTGCTGAAATGCTTAGTTTGAGACACAGTTTTGGCTGAAATGCTGTTCAGTTTATTTCACTTGGAGAGTTTGGAGCAAATATGTTCAACAAGAAGGCACTGAAAGAAGGGCTTGTTGCAAGACATGATCAGTAGCTGTGTACAAAGCTATGTAAGAGCATATATTTATAGGCAATCCAGTCTTCAATCTGTATGCAAAAGGGGAAAGGACATAAATAGAGGATTTAAAGATAGCCACACTAATTTGCTTGTCAACAACTTTTTTCTGCTGTAAAGTGTGCTGCTCTTTTCAACTTTTTTTACTGCTGAGTGATCCTTTGGTTAGGTAGAGATGAACACACTTTGGGTTTTTTAGTAGGGGAAACTTTCAGTCATTAATTCAGTAATTCATCAGAGGGAGGTGGGGACCTGCAGAGGTTACTGGAATTGGAACAGCTCCAACCTCTGTACATCCCAGCTCCACATCTTTGTTAGACATCAAGAATCTTTATTAACCGCTTTTTAAGTCACCCTTGTCATTTCAGAGTGGCTTTGTACAGAAAGTTTAAACAACTTCTGGCAAACACTTCATAACTGAAGTGTTTCAATCCATTTTTTCCAGATCCCTAGTTAACAACAAGAAATCCACAACAGATAGTTAAGGCATGGAGTAAGACAATAACAGTTCAAAAATGGCCTATTGCTCAGTAGAGGTTGATGATGTATTTTTCTTCTGCAGGCAGCTGTTCCATGCAGTCACTGATGGGTTCCACAGGGTTGTCTACTCTTGGTCATTGTTTCCCAGTTCACATTAATATTGGCTGATCAACATTCCCCCTCTGAAAGTCCTGGTCTGGTGATGGACCTTGATTCAGGACTGAATTGCAGTTTCTTGAGGATCTATATTCGACATTTTCAGGGTTGGTTTTTTTTTTTTCCTCTTTGATAATATTAAATCTCTCCACATTCCCTATAGATGGTGAACTGTATCCCTACAGATGGTGAGCTTTATCCCCTGATCTATGACAGTCCAACAGCCAAAATGCAAAAAAAAGCCCTATGATTAGAAAAGTGATGAACCACCATATTTATATATTGAATCTGCTCCTTACACACTATATAATGAATTTTTCTGCCTGGTTATTTTAATTGGCTAGTTCCTCAGTGAGTATCCTAATCACGTAATCAGGCTCTAGTTATTAGTTGTGCCTTGTGTTCAGTTAATTCTATGCATTTCTGAATACATAATATGTCTTGTTTTTTAGTACTACTAGCTAGTACCTAATGTATTCAATTGCACAGCTATAATAAATTAGACATAAGGTCTGTATGGGACTGATTTACCTTATTCTAGGAGGGTAGAAAATTAAAGAAGTTCTGCTAATTCTGTAGTCATTTGTAGAAGCGGAGGGAACAAGTGTATTCTTAAAATATTACCCTTCCATTATTTTCATTTTTGTGGTTTTATGAAGGTTCCATTTTTGTATCAAGCAATCATAATAATTTCAAGTTAATATCCTTTGATGTGGTCTGATTAGCACTCCACCTTTGGCTCTAACAACCAGAACTCCATGACAAATATCCATACAAGAATATAACTATCCACATCTTCAACGTAATCAGAACTCCAGCCCTATTTTTGGATAGGCAGAACTCCTTTTGTATCACAGCATGCAGAAAACAATCTGTCAAATAGTCATATTATAGTTTCTACAATAAAATTCTATGATGACTAGTAACATAATCACAGTTTCTTTCCTATAATTAAAGTATTTTGATTGCCATAGCAATTCTTTACCTGTGCAATAATTATAACATAGCATCAAATACCTGCAACATCATCACTACTTTACCTGCAACATCATCATTACTTTGGGCAAAGCCAGAGGTGCATTACAGGCCCTCATACCAACACATTTTTATACAAATCTATAAACAAAAAGATCTCCATTCTTGGCTTAGTCAATTCCATGGCACCACCATACACCAATGCTGGTTTCTTCCTCAGCCCCTATTTCTGCATTACTCTGTGAAATCCATTTCTATGTAGCTCCATGACAAATGTGTAAAAGAGCTCAGTATCAGACATCTATCCCCTGTGGATGGAGGATAATCGAGTCTCTATCAGAGACATATATCCAAGGCAACTGTATAGAATCACAGAGTTACAGAATGGATGACGTTGAAAGGGATCTCTGGAGGTTGTCTAGTTCACCGCCCCTGTGCAAAACAGAGTCAGCTAGAGCAAGTTGCTCAGGGCCTTCCTGATTCAGGGGAGATGGATACTCCACAACTACTCTGAGCAACCTGCTCTGGTATTCTGGAAACAAATCTCTAAACTAGGCAGAGACCGGGAGTCATCCCCATCTTGGCATAAACACTGTTCTTTGACACACAAATTAGTGGTCCTTTACTTATTGCAGGCATACACCCACACTCATCTGCAGAAAGCCACTGCATCAGCTCAGCAAATATCAGGAGTCAATGGCCATCTCTGATGTACAGAGGAACACAGCTCTGATCCAGGCAGACTTCTGTTCCTTTATCTTATACAAAGAGCTCCATCTCTGTTCCTGCAGTCAGTGCTACTCCTGAAATAGGCAGCTCCCCTTTCTAAGACCTGGTCAGTTTCTACTTAGGCAGAATTGTGGCATGCCTAGAGAGAAACAAGAGTACATTTCTGTTGCTGGCACAGCTTTCATGAAAACCAGTCATGGGAAGTACTCCGAACCCACACTGAGGCAAGTAGCTAAGCACATTTTCTAAGTCTGCAGAGCTACCTAAAAAATCTTACACTTACTAAAGCTTAACCTCAGTTTTTGAAAACTACTGGGAACTATCAACATCCCTATATACCTGGGGCTCTTAAAAAAAAATCATATTTATATATTAAATACATGTCTGTGATACCTTGACCTGCATAGCATCGCACCTATGTAGATACATACAAGTATATCTTCTGGTCACTAATACCAACAGACAGACTAACAACTAGATTCAAGCACGAACATGTCCGGTAGCAATAGCTTTATCTTTTTATATATATATTTTTTGTATATCTGACATATCCAGAATATTTTCCTCTTCACTAATAAGAAATGGCTCCATACTCCCTATAGATGGTAAACTGTATTCCCATCTCTGACTTTAGGGTTCGTCCCCTACTCAGCTCTTTATTTCTAACATATGGAAGTTTACATGATCACTTCTGTGATGTCCAGGGTTGCTGTAACCTTTGAACAAATGCATCACTGCATGCAAAACTATGCATGCACAAAGATGCATCTACAACACTGACAAAAGTTCACTATAAGATCTATCAAATTTTTAGGACTCCACCATGGACCTGAAGTATCTAGTTTTCTATCTGTTCCCTTGACACATTTTATGTGGGTAAGGATAGAGCCAGGGCAGAACAATGGTGGCAACCCTGCTTCTGGTTTATACAAGGCTCTGTGTCCATCATTTACATGAGAATGTAAATATGTGATAAGTACAAGACAAAATTAATGGTTTTCATATCATACATTTTTCTGTTCTGCACAAGGATTTTCCTTCCTTTCTATTTTTAGGACATGCCAGATCCTGTGTTCCCATCTTTGGGCTCCGTTTCCATCTTTGTAACAGACTTCTGTTGAAACATTTAACTGTTGAAACTGGTTCCTTATGTCTGTTGCTCTCTAATTGCTATTTCTTACAAACAGAAAATGTCTTCTCTTAGTCAGGGGTATTTAGGGGTCCATCTCTGTTTCTGAAATAGGTGGATCTTCATCTCCGCTTCTGAGAGATGAAATTTTGTCTACAATTCTGACCTCCTTAAAGACTATAATTTTGACTCCTGACCAGTAGAAGTTTCTATCCCTATCTGGAACTCTGCGCCCATCTCTGATATAGCAAGGTTCCAGACATGCACAGAGATGCATCTCTATTTATGTATTGATGGCAGATGCACGTTTGTTCTTTCTACAGTCCCCTAGGGATGCCATGAGTCACTATTTGCCAACAGGTCTTGGTACTGCTGATGACCACCCTTTGAACATTGCAGTCCAGCCAGTTTCACACCTGCCTTATCATACACTTATGCAGTCCACATCTCACCAGTCTGGCCTTGCTAACATCAAAGTAAACAACCTTGACTTCTCTCATCAAGACAATGACCAGCAAGTCCGGTACAGAGGGCTACCAAGATGGTCAGGAACATATGAAATATAAGAAGAAGCCGAGAGAAATTATTTTCTTCAGCCTTAGAAAGAAAAGGAAAGGAGAGAGGATACTCCTATCTTCAACTCCCTGATGACAGGATGTAGAGAAAATAGAGCCAGATTCTTCTAAGTGGTACTAAGTAACAGGAAGAGAGATAAAGTTGCAAACCTGGAAATTCTGACTGAATATATGAAAAAATGTTTTTGTTGTGAGTATAGTCTACCACTGACAGAGGTTTCACAGGAACCTCCATCTTTGCAATTATTCACAAGAAGGATCTCAGTAACTTGTTTCAGGCAGACCTGCTTTGAGCAGGTAGTTGAACTACACGACTTCTGTAAGACACTTTCAACCTACATGGTGCCATGATTCTCTGATGTCTGAAGATTCAGAGAACTGATATTATCAAAATCACAACCAATTTGTTTTCAGAACCTTGCATGTAAGTGTAAGAGTTTTTCATGATCCTGGAAAGACTTATGAACATGCTTTAATTTTACGGAATTTGAACAGTACCATTGACTTTGCGGAATTAATTTACAGTGCTCTGAATGAAGTGTGAGTGTAAATCTTAACAGTTGTCTTACTCCCTCTCCTTGTAAATGCAAATATGTGCTTATTCTTGAAGCATGTATATAATCCCTTTGGACTGTTCTAATTTTTAAATTTTAGTAGTAAATTGCAAATAAAACGAGGTAAGTCATGAAACTGTGGGTTTTGTAATTTACAGTTCAGTATATTGGATTATTTCATTCTGTTTCTTGAAGAATTAACAGACTCTTTTATCATTCAGGATATGAGAGAGAAAAGTTGAATAAACAGTTTTAAACTTGACCTCACCACTTTGCCTTCTGATACATTTGAGAAAAGGGTGCTTTATTATGCAGAGGGAACACTTATGAACTTTCTTTTTCAGAAAAGCTGCAGTTAGATGGAAAGTTGGTATAGTGTAGGAACTTCCACAATAAAAGCAGCACACTAAGTGAGTTTCAATTGAAACTTTTTGAAACTCCTTCTGAAGTCTGGTATAAAATACTTCCTGACTTTTTAAGAAGTTTTACCTAATGTCTTACCCCAGCTCTTCCATTTTCCAAACAAATCTCACAGTTGGAAATCTGATCCAATGGTAAATCCACAGATTTCAAATAAGATTAGAAGACTACCATTTTCTTCAGAACTGGAAATGAACAGCCTAATCAAAGTGTGTTTATTCTAAATATTTCCCTGGCTGATCACTTAAAATAGTCCTCAAGACATTCACCATAACAAAATTAAATTATCTGGTTTATATCTTACTGATGAGTCCTCGCAGTGCTTGGTTTTTAGGGTTTTTTTGTGGGTTTTTTTTTGTCTGTTGTTTGTTTTTTTATTTATTTATTTTTATTGGCATAATAATAGATATTGCTCTGGTCTGAAAACTGTTTAAATATAGCTAGAACTATAAAACAGTTTTCTTTAGGATTAGAGATATAGGGTTTAGGGCTTTGGCATTTTCTATATATTTAACCAAGCCTGGCTTTTTGGAGAAAAACAAAACATATTCCCCAACCTGCCTCCCCCCCCCAAAAAAAAACCAAACCCAAAACCCCAAAACAACACAAAAACCCCAAACCAAACACACACACAAAACCATTTTGGAATTCTTGTTAATATGCAGCACATTATTTGTTTTCTTCCCTAGTAATTTTGAATTCAAATCTAGCATTTTTCCAATAAAGACATGCAAATATTTTATTTATGGGCTTTTTTTTTTTTTTTAAGATGGCAAGTAATTTCCATGGAACAGTTGTCTCTTGCATCTGTGCATCCTTTTATTGCTAGCTGCAACTTTCATAGTTATTCCCTCACTCAGATGAGTATATTTAAACTATGGCCTATTTATCCATCTTTCTTCAAGATCGGAATGTTCTCTCTCTCATCTTCATTCATGACATATTTGTATGTTTATGTAACACATTGATGGGGGTGCAGAGCTGGTTTGTGCTATGTTCAAGCAACACCTTTGGAAACAGAGACACCAGAGTGCTTTTTCAGTGGCTGATTTAGTACCAAGCAAGCAGCTGAACCAGATGACTGGCTGCATATAGATGTATGGTAAAATAATGAAAGCTTTAGAAGCTGTTAAAATGCGATAGTGACAACAATAACATGATTATACAGGCCAGTGGTTTTACAATGCTGAACAGATACTGTGCAATGTGGAGTATTCTCTCCCCTAAATAACAGGACCTGAAAATATGAAGGGAGGCATTCCACATTCTGCTGGACAAGGCCAATACGCTGAGATATGGTCTCGAGCTGTTAACAGTCCCAGAAAACACAAGAATGCTGTCCTTTATTCTGAGAACAAGAGACAAGGGGAATGCAAGTTCATTTCACATCTTATGCTGCAACAAGTTAGAGATGTTTGAGATCTAGTTCTGGCAACCAGACTAAACCATGCTTCCTAACAGACATAATTAAATTGGCTTAGAGCTATAGCTAGAGAAAGTAGGTTTCTTTCTAGGATAAAAATATACATTAATAGTTCTGTTGACAGCACTTAAAATATGATCCATCACTGGACTTGAGTATATAAAACCATAAGCCTGTGAGTATTCCCACATGTTTGAGGTTCTTCATATGCCTAAGAGCCTAGCTACATCATGGCCCTAAGCATGTTGCTGGATCATTGCCCAAATAGCTTAATTAACTATTTTAAAAATTCTTATCATCAAAAAATTAAGAAATAAAATCAAAGCACTACCACCTTTTGTATCAGACAGAAAATCCATAGCTTTATGCACCACCATCAGCTTCCAACAGTCTCCTCCCAATTTTTTCTTACTTCTCCTAGCCACTTTCTCACCCTTCCAGCCTTTGAAAATGCCACTGACTTTCCCAGATCCCTCAGTGACCACTTCAGCTTCCTTTACCCTCACAGCTCCTTAAACCTCATTCTTCTTTCAGCCTTGATTTCATACCTCTGCTAATCAAATTCCCAACTCTTTCTCCCTCTCTTCCAGAACCAGCTCATTCACCTCAAAAACTGAACTTAGCCTATGTTTCTCATGAGCACTGAGCTTGTTCTGTGTCTGGTTTTGAGCAAAAGCTGCCTTAGGTGACCGTCCAATATTACTCAAACAAAGGTGTCCTGGTTTTTGCTGGGATAGAGTTAATTTTCTTCCTAGTAGCAGGCATAGTGATGTATTTTGGATACAGTATGAGAAGAATGTTGATAACACACGATTGTTTTAGTTGTTGCTAAGTACTGCTTATGCTCGTCAAGGACTTTTCAGCTTCCCATGCTCTGCCAGGCGCACAAGAAACTGGGAGGAGGCACAGCCAGAAGAGTTGATCCAAACTGCCCAAAGGGCTATTCCATACCATATGATGTCATGCTCAGTATAGAAACTGAGCGGGGGTTGGCCGGGGAGCAGCGATCACTGCTCGGGAACTGTCTGGGTATTGGTCAGCGGGTCGTGAGCAATTGCATTGTGCATCACTTGTTTTGTATATTTTTATTATTATTATTATTTTACCTTATTTCAATTATTAAACTATTCTTATCTGAACCCAGGAGTGTTTCTCACTCTTACTCTTCCGATTCTCTCCCCCTTCCCATCAGGGTAGGGGGAGTGAGCGAGCGGCTACATGGTGCTTAGCTGCTGGCTGGGGCTAAACCACAACAAGAGGGTAAGTCCATGCTGGAGAAGGTACACCCCAAAGCATCTGTGGCCACGGATAAGTCCACAACAGAGCAGGCATATCTCAAAGCATCTGTGGCCACGGTTATGTCTGTGCCGCAGCAGGTATAGCTCTGAAGGGATTGTGGCCCAAGGATAACTCCATGCTGGAGAAGGTACACCTTGAAGAAGCATTCGTGGCTGTGGATAAGTCCATGCTGCAGCAGGTACACCTTGAAGCATCAGTGGCTGTGCATGAGGTCATGCTGGAGCACCTCAAAGCGTGTGGCCATGGCTAAGCCCACAACAGAGCAGGTACACCCCTGGAGGGACTTCAGCCGCTGGTAAGGTCATGTTGGAGCAGGCTTACTCCTGAAGGGACTGTGGCTGTGGGTAAGGCCATGCTGGAGCAGGTATATAACTCTGAAGGCAGGGAGGCCCTAAGGGCCTGCAGTCTGTGGATAAGTGCAAGCCGGAGCAGGGGCAAGGGGAGGAGTTCACTGCAATGTTAAACCCTATGGCCTGGTCCAAAGGGACCAGGATTGGAGGTTGTAATGGATATACCTTTAAATTGTTGTAATCTGGGATTTGAGTTGCATGTTATGGGAATTACTACAGCAGGAACCACCTGAACCAATGGAGGACAAGCCTTACAAGAAGCAGTGCAAATGCTGCAGCAACCCAACCGCAGCTGGCTTTGGTGCCCAATAACTCCACGCAACACACCACCTCTCCTGTCCTGACTGACCACCATAACAGATGGAGCCTAAAGTCATGGACTAAGTGAACTCAGTGGATATTTTGTGGACATTTGTGGACATTTTAAAGACATTTTATAAGGGTGGTCCATAGGCTAAGGGAATGATATCTGTGTATTATGTGAAAGGATGTGAAGGGGGGTGGTCATTAATGAGGACAAATTGGATTGTGTGAGACCTGAGCATGACGTAAATGGTATGGAATGAGGGGTGGGAATGTGCTGGTTTTGGCTGGGACAGAGTTAATTTTCCTCCTAGTAAATAGTATGGGGCTATGTTTTGGATTTGTGCTGAAAACAGTGTTGATAACACAGGGATGTTCTAGTTATTGTTGAGCAGTGCTTGCACTGAGTCAAGGCCTTTCCTGCTCCTCACACCACCCCACCAGCGAGTAGGCTGGGGGAGCACAAGGAGCTGGGAGGGGACACAGCTGGGACAGCTGACCCCAACTGACCAGAGGGATAGTCCATACCATATGACATCATGCTCAGCATATAAAGCTGGGGGAAGAAGAAGGAAGCGGGGAACACATTCAGAGTGATGGTGTTTGTCTTCCCAAGTAACTCTTCTGTGTGATGGAGCCCTGCTTTCCTGGAGATGGCTGAACACCTGCCTGCGGATGGGAAGTAGTGAATGACTTCCTTGTTTTGCTTTGCTTGTGTGTGCGGCTTTTGCTTTATCTATTAAACTGTCTTTACCTCAACCCACAAGTTTTCTCCCTTTTACTCTTCCAATTCTCTCCCTCATCCCACTGGGGAAGGTAAGCGAGCAGCTGTGTGGTGCCTAGTTGCTGGCTGGGGTAAAACTACGACACAAGGTTTGCTGGCTGATAAAGAAAGACTGGTGAATAGAAAAGACAAAACCAAAAGAGACAGAGAAAAGAACAAGAAAGAGGAAAAGTATATATTTTTTGAAACAGCACTAAAGCTGGTGAAGGGTCTGGAGCACAGGCCTTATGAGGAGCAGCTGAGGGAACTGGGGTTGTTTAGCCTGGAGAAGAGGAGGCTGAGGGGAGACCTTATCGCTCTCTACAACTCCCTGAAAGGAGGTTGTAGTGAGGTGGGTGTTGGGCTCTTCTCCCAAGTAGTTAGTGATAGGACAAGAGGAAATGGGCTCAAGCTGTGCCAGGGGAGGTTTAGATTGGATATTAGGAGAAATTTATTCACAGAAAGGGTAGTCAAGCATTGGAAGAGGCTGCTGAGAGAGGTGGTGGAGTCACCATCCCTTGAAGTGTTCAAAAAACGGGTACGCGTGGCACTTGGAGATATGGTTTATTGGGCATGGTGTTGTTGGGTTGGTGATTGGACTGATGATCTTAGAGGTCCTTTCCAACTTTAATGATTCCTAGTTTTTACTTTCATTATAAATGATCCAGCCACCAAGCCAGGAGGCGTGGGGTTGCTATTTTACCCTTAATTGGTTTAGTGGTGGACTTGATAATGTTAGGTTAATTGTTGGACTGGATGATCTTAAAGGTCTTTTCCAATATAAACGATTCTATGAATCTGTGATTTAAATAAGATCTTATAGAATAATCCCAAACTTTCTGGTTATAGAGCTCTATTATGTCTTGGCATACTGACAAATAAGTAAACAACCCAGGCTTTTCCTGGAATTCCTCTATTAAAATAAGACCCCCATAATACACATATATGTACTATTACTTTTCTATATTTTCTCACCGTCCTGACTGTAACAGCCTTTTTACTAACAGTTCCTTATCAGCAGCATTCATCTAATCCTATAAAAGTTTTACTTTTTCATACTGAGTTGTCTTATTTTTAGAGACTGATGTTGCTCTCTGGGGCTGCATAAAGTCTGGTGACACTAATATGGCTCTTAAGGTGGTAAACTAGTTTTCTTTTGCTTAATATAATTAATTGAATCGTAGAGATTTTTTTTTTCTTGTATAGTTTACCATATTTGTCTGAAAAATCTTTTAAAATACAAGGTTTGGACAACATTTTTTAGGAGTAATGTTTTCCCCCTGAGCTCTGCTTTTTTTTCTTTTAGCATTCTATGAAGCTCTTTCACATATTTTGAGATGTCATGGTCTAAGTCATTTTGATTCATTGTTTGTCTCAGCCTTAATCCTTCCTTTCTACTGTTTCTTTTTTAGCCATTCCTAAGTCCACTCAATCACTGAAAAATTCTGGATTGTTGACTTCTTAGTCTAAGCTAAATAACCATATTTAAGCAGCAAATCATTTAAGGAAAATATGTCAATGTTTGATAGACAAAGCTATGAAGAAAATGTGAAGAATTTCTTCACTAAGTAGCTTAAAAGTAGAAATAGGAATTCTATAGTGTGAAATGAGAAGAGGAAACCTTTAGCTAACTCGAGTGGAAACAGTGACCTTTCTTCACTGGACAATAGCCTGCCAAGTGAAAATGAGCCTTCTCCAAAGCTTGTGACAATTACAATTGCAATTTTACAAGTCCTGGGAAATGTGATCAGTCTCCATTAGGAGAAATAATCCCATTATCAGTCTGGAAGAAATGAAGAGCAGCTACTTCTTATGGCTGCTCCGATACTACTTTCCACCCCTGCTTTGCCGAAGTGCTGTAAGTTCGAAGATACGTTCTGGTTGGTATCACAGCACAACATCCATACCTTCATAGCAGTTC
Organism: Pelecanus crispus; assembly: GCF_030463565.1. Lineage (NCBI taxonomy): Eukaryota > Metazoa > Chordata > Aves > Pelecaniformes > Pelecanidae > Pelecanus > Pelecanus crispus. The sequence continues at coordinate 213,549,921 of NC_134643.1, forward strand.
CTCTGCATGTGTGCTCCTTTAGCTCTAGTCCTAGATACAGTCCCACCAATTTCTTATATCATCATCTCCATAAAATGAAGTCCAGTTGTCTTATCGTGACCCAGTTCCATTTGTGTTCTTAAAAGTTTCTCCTCTGTAGCCTTGGACTTCCAGACTTTCCACTTTTTGCTTATTAGCTCTTCATGTTTCTTCAAATCTGAGTCTGTGGCTTCAGCAATAGGTTTGATCACATTCAGTGAGTCTAGAATCATATAAGGTCCTCCATAAGATCTATCAATCCTAAAAGACAGACAAGCAGCAGAAATTTATTTAGTATCACAAAATATTTTTTTAAAAAACAAACTAGAATTTAGTAGTCAACTGCAAGATAATATCTAGGTATTGCAGAGAAAATTTGTGAAGGGTGGTTCATATACTTGCCAGGTGGCAATATTAACTGAAGTGACAAAATTTTCTTTTGTGTCTACTAGCCAGTTCTTAAAACAGCATCATGACACATTGCTGGTAGGTTTGGGGGTATTTTTCAGGTTTTATTTGTGTATTTTTATATTGGTTATTCAAGATATCTTCATTTATCTTCTTTTTTTTTTTTTTTTTTTTTTTTTTATCATTGAGGTACCCAGTTCACAGGCTGATATTCCATGAGATGTCTCTCATTTCAAGCTCAATACTTTACTTGACCTATTCTTTTCTTATCAGAATTCAGAAAAGAAATTAAACTCTTCAGGCGTGGTAGGTACAGTGAAACAGTAAGTCTGACTGAGCCAAACATACTTTTCCCCAAAATGCAGATTTTTTTTTTTTTTTAGATTCTGTGCAATAGGTCACTTGGGTCAAATACTGGCTTGTAACTTGGCAGACTCAAGGATTCCATGAACTAAAACAGGCTCAGACACCTGGCTGGGATTCACATTGCCAGATGTAAACTCTGTAATGCAAATATCTATGTCTGAGTGAGTTATGTTCCTTCATAGTTTGACTGGGAATAAACTTTTATAGTTTAACTGGGAAAAAGAACATGTCAAAGGAGGGTTTCATCTCATTGCAAAGTACCTGCCTAAAATAGGTCAGATGAATAAATGCTCTGTAGGTGTCTAAAGTTAGATGAGGTGAATCATGCCCTGATTCATTAGGAGACATGAGTAAGCTGTGGACTGCTCATTAACTCAGCTGTAATTTAGCCAGGTGCTTGGCTGACTGAAAGAGAGAAAATTTGGATGTTTTTGAAAATGAAGTCCTAATATGGCCAGATGAAGTAATGTTAAGTAATGGCAAGCAGAAAAGATGGTTGGACATATATATGAGACAAGATAGTACCATTAGATATTAGATCACCTATTAGCTTAGACACAGTTAAAGTGAATGTTTAGCTCAGTTTGGATTATTTTATAGTTTAGGCAGCTGTTTGGACTTATTCTCATTTTGCCTATACTATTTTATCCATCCTAAATTCAATCTGTTAGCAATCAGCATGTATCCCTTCTTTTTCTGAACAGGAATCTATCAATCTATAGCTTGGTCACAAGAATGACCCATCTCCATTTAGCCCAGTGTTCTTTCCTGTTTGTATTGTACAGAAGCTTCTGATTATCCTTAACTATTATGTAATAAGATTATGATAATAACATTGTATCTTTATGGCAGCACATATCATGTTTACTGCTCTTCTTGTATCTTACATAAACAAGGAGAAAGCCTTTGAATTTGTATTTGTTCTTTGAGTTTGTACTTGTTCTTCTGTTTCTTTTCATTCTTTACGTTAGTGTTCAGTAACTCTTCATTTTTTAAATGTTATTTTCTGCATGTAGAAACAAAGGCAGACTTTCTGCTGACTTATATATACCCCTTGTCGTGGTTTTTCATAATGAATTATTATCCATAAAATGGACACAGGCCACAGTTTCACATTATAGGAAGGAGACAAATGAAAAATAAGGTTTTGTTCATAACACAGTGTTAACGCCAATTACAGGGTTTTTTTTATTGGAACATGGGAAAAAATGAATTAAAAACCTTATTTCACAGGGCACACTCACATATCAGTTTTGCAAATCAACAACAAAATATAACTGTGTGTAGATGGAAAGCAAAATCCAAGTTATTTCAATGTACAATATGAGTGTTGGGATAATATTAGGAGTCTTTGTCAACATTAAAAAATGTACTTTTAATATGTTGTTTATCAGCTTAATGGTACTACTGAGTCTGTCAAACAAGCAAAAAAGTCAAATAGGATTCAAATGTTTTGTAATTTTTTAAAATTTTCATTTATTCTACTATTGTTCTTTAATCCTTCTTTTGATGTTAGTAAGCTTTCCTCTCTCCTTAAAAAAAGGAAATGTCTTTTGTGAATTAGTCAGTGGTAACTAGGAAGTGGGCTGTAGCCACCCAACCTGATGGGAAATACAATAGCAACTGGCAGGATTGCCAACAAATCTATATGCATAATGTAATAATAACATGATTGTGCAGTGTATAACCCCAGCTGATGGTTGGGAAGGCCTAAAATAAATAAAAAAATGCTGATAAGCCAAAACAACAAAACATTCTTCTGCATACAGGGACTGACTGAGAACAGATGAATTATTTTTACATGATTTTGTAAAAGAAGTAGATTAGCCCTACTGTCCTACTGCTTCCTAAATAATCTTCCTAAATAATTGGGCATTAGTTCTGTGATGATTTAAATAATCTTACATCCAGAAACAGAACTATGTGTTCACATTTCATGAAGTTAAACATGTTTCAGCAACACATCATTATATAGTAATCCTTCTCCAATTCATTCATCATAGATTACAAAATAACAGTAAGATCAGATATTACAGCTGAGTTTTACTTGCCACACATGAGCTGAATTGCATTAGTAGACAGGTTATCTATCAACTGCTTGCAGTGGCTAACAGTCCCCTCTAAGCTTGAGCACTCCAAAGTTGGAATAAGGGTTTCATATGAAATTTTAGCATCTTAAATTTGAATTAAAACTTAGCAGACCATCCATAACACATCATACTAGGAACAATCATTTACAGTATATCTAAAATGAAAACTAGTCCATGAGATTCAAAAAGCAGGTAAATTAAACTGATGTTAGATTTGTATTTTCGATGCTTTTAACTTTTGAGTAGAATCCATCTTTGCCTGCTTCCTTTAATATTTAATCACTCTGAATTGTGGTTTAATTGTCATTTGAGTTTGTCTGACTTTAAATTGCAGAACAGTGACGCTGTACAATCTACTGGTTACTTAAATGAAACTTTTTCACTTTTCTTCTGTAGAGTTTAAGAATGAACAATTAGAGAAAAGGTACACTCTAATGATCCCTGATTTGTGTAGCCTAATGATCCCCAATTTAAAACTTTTTATTTGCTTTCCCTTTCTCATATTAGTGGATGGACTGGATTTTCAAAAGTGCACATGTGATTGGTTAGTATTCTTCATGTTTCAATCAAATTAGGACTAGAACAATAGGAAAAGACATGATGAGTTCATGACATTATGTATTTTCAAGTCTTTACTGGCATCATAGTAAAATATATCTACATATCTCTAAAATAAAATAACATGCCTTATCACGTGTTTGTGCTAAACTGCTGCATCAGTTTGATACTTCAGGAGTCAAAGTGCTGTGTTTTCATTGCCTCTGTAGTCTATTGCTCTGAAAAAATGGTGTCCCATTCTTAAAAAAAATCAGTGGATTAAATCCACTTTATATCTATAGTGTGTTCAGGTTAAATTGCTACAACATATTTTTCCTTTCTGTTTCATGGAAAAACTACACTTTACCTGGAAAAAAATAATTAGTATATTTCATCCAGAGAACTTCATCATTGTCTCAGATGAGTCTTGCTGAATCTAGAGAAAACAATGGCAATGTCTCTGGGAAGAAAATGGCCACTCAGAGGAAAAAGAAATCTTTAAAAACAAAACATAAAGGTTGCAAGAATAAAATAAGGTTAATATGAAACTCAGAAAAAAATTATGGCCTCATAGAATGTAAAATTTTTCTGGCATGAATCTTTACAAGATAAAAAGTACTGATTTAGATTTGGTACAAGATCATATTCAGACTACTTCTAGTTATGCCAAAAAGGATTGACAATTCCCAAGTGTCTTTACTTCTAGGAATTTGTTTGGAAATGGAAAGCAGAAGAATGACTTTCATTACTAGAAGCCATGTTGCAAGAATGATTGCAAATAAAAATATCAAATAGATTGTTACCTCAGTCCCTACTGTCAGTTCCACTAGTGCGTTATAGAGTCACAGTTTTAATCTGGGAGTCAGTGTGAACAGGAAAAAAAGGAAGAAAAAAATCTAGAAAAGCAAAAAATTCAAAACAAATGTAAGAGTACACTGAGTCAGAAGCATCCCACTTTTTTTTTTTAAAGTAATTACTGAGGATGTATGCCACTCTCCATGCTTCTGTCCTTCACAAGCCATGGATAGAAAAACCCTGAAAAACTAGCTCAGATCAGCAGCACAGTTTTGGTGCAGACACCCACATGATCTTCACTTATCATTTGATCGTTTATTTTGAAAAGTAGTTTTAGTGTGTACAAACTAGATTCCTTTCTGAGGAAATTAAAATGGAAGATCTAATTTGGTGTGCACCACACTCCCGTCTCTAATAAAGACGTAATGGTGCAAACCAGCGATTAGTATTTCAGACAACTTCAGAGTATGCATGTGGTAGGGATATTCAGCCCAGGACACCTGAACAAGTGTAATTCAAAATAAAATGAAGGAGCTGTTGCCATGACTGTTGTCATTTGCTCATCTGCTCCTTCTGCACCCAGTTTGCTCTTCTGTAGACACAGCAACTAACACCCACCCTGTGTCATGTTCCCCATTTGCTCATAAAACTATTCAAAAAGTATAAGGAAATAGCTTAAGCATTCAGGTGTTCACACCTAGGGTGGGTTAATTGTATGGATGGAGCTGTCTATCTTAATGTCTATTTCTGCCATGTCTCAAAAAGTTAGAAAAGAGTATGTCAGATAAGCAAGCCCTGTGAGTTTTGGGTCTCAGGTCTCTCATTTACCTAAAGATCCAGGTTTTGTTTGTTTATTCTTTTTCTTACAGTATTTTTATATATTCTTGCCAGTCATTTGTTCGCTTGCTTTTCTGTTTCACAGTTACATCTGATACATCAAGAGCTGTGTGGGAGACATGCACTGTACATTTTTATTGTTTGCAACATGTGGCAGATCTTCTCCACAACCATGTAACATTAACCTTTCCTGACATCTGTTCCTCACCGTGCAGCCCAGAAGAGCAACAGTCTTGGATTCATGGTGTTGTCTTTAAAAGCCTAGAATATGCTGTCTAGCACTAGTGTTTAGGTAAGTGCTACTAAATCTGTCTTGCTAATGATTTGTATTGAAAATAATCTTGACTAAATAAATTTAGTTGAAATGAGGTTGCAGAAGATGAAGATGCACCCAGGCCTGGCAAAAGAAGACTGACTTTGTTTTGAAAGCATCCTTAGAAGAAATTTTTTTCTTTATTGTTCTGTTCATTTCTTTCTTATGATACATGCTTTTATCTACAGAAAAGAGGAATTATCTGACATACGTCTTCCTACCAGTCTCTGCATACTCTACTAGATAAATATGAATACTACACCAGCATAAAATTTCCATTCCCATATTTTCTCATTTCATTTCCTAATTGTTCTATACACAATGGCTGCCAGGCAATCATACAGTTTTTTCTCTACTGTGCTGCTGATTCTAATGTCTTTTATTTATCATTCAATTTAAAGACCTCAGTAGACAGAGGAATATTTCTACAAAGAATTTCTTTACTACTTGATGTATATATGTATTTTTTGAACACATGGATTAAAAACTGGCTGAATGACCAGGCCCAGAGGGTGGTACAAGGTGGCAAGAATCTAGTTGGAGGCCAGTAACTAGCAGTGTACCGCAGGGGTCTGTACTGGGTCCAGTCCTGTTTAACAGCTTTATTAATCATTTGTATGATGGGCAGAGTGTACCCTCAGTAAGTTTGCAGATGACACAAAACCAGGAGGAGTGGCTGATACAGCAGAGGGACGTGCTGCCATCCAGAGGTACCTCAACAGGCTGGAGAAATGGGATTACAGGAACATCATGAAGCTCAACAAGGAGAAATTCAAAGTCCTGCTCCTGGGGAGGAACAATCCCAGGCACCAACACATGTTCGGGGCTACCCAGATGGGAAGCAGTTCAGCAGAAAATGGCCTGGGGTCCTTGTAGATGCCAAGTTGAACATAAGCCCGCAACATGCCCTAGCTGCAAAGAAGGCTAATGGTATCCTGGCCTGCATTAGGCAAAGTATTGCCAGCAGGTCAATGCAGGTGATCCTTCCCTTCTCCTCAACCCTGGTGAGGCCACACCTGGAATACTGTGTCCAGTGCTGTCTTGCCAATCTCCTCTGAGCCTTCTCCCATTGTGGAGATTTGTTGATTGATCGCAATAGTTGCAGTAAATGTGCCCTGGAAAAAAGTATTTTGCAATAGTTTAGACCATTGAGACCACAAAGGAAATAGCTGTAAGAACAGACAATGGGACACACACCTGAAAAGAAAATTCTAATACAAGTTATAGAGATTTGTTTAATTTTAAGTAAACAAGAGATTTAAATACAGAAACAAACAAACAAACACTGTCATGAGGATTATTATCATGTTCTGTTAACATTTTTTCCAAAATCTTAGATGTGAATATAATGGCCATAAACAACTAAATTTTTCTCAGACTGGAAAAATTCTCTTTCACATCTGACAATGATTCACAGCAAAACTGGAAGACTTCAGGCCACCTTGCAAATTCTAGCATGTCTAAAAATTAGGGCTTAGGACTGAAACAGGTTCTACATTTAAAACTGGTATATTGGAACTTTATTTCTGGGCTCCAGTTTTGTAGCCTTGTACAGCCCTACTGAAATTTCCACAACATTCCACAGAATCATGATAGCCAATACAAATAGCTTCTTTTGCAAGCTTATAAATTTAATTTGTGGGAAATGACAATATGCTTAATGGACTATAGCTTTGGAATGTACATGAATACATAAAGTATTAGATATGACAGTGGAACACAGGTGAACCATTCATCTTCTGTTTATGAGCTAGATTAGCAAGAAAAATTACTCAGAGTTTTGAGTTTTGCCCCACATTTCTTTTAATCTCTTTTCAGGTTTCTAAAATCTGTCTGGTTTTACCATTTTTCCACCCCCTTCTGTTAGGTAGAAATATTAAAATAGTCAAAAAATCATAATTTTGAAAGGCAATAGAATGCATTGAACACAGAAAGTCATTCAGGTGCTTTAGAAATTTCCTGGTTTAGTCCATGTCTTCTCTGTAGATTGAGTCTGTGTTTAAAATAGAATGGGATATTTATCCCTAACAGTTCCCACTCCCTTTTTGTGTATTGAACTTTTTGATGCCAAAGTCTTTATAAACTGCTTTCATTATCCATTGTGTACCACTGATAAGATCAAGCCAATAGTCTTTGGAGATTTCTAATCATTATTACTCTCCTTTTAGTCATGTCATGTTATCCATAATGCCTACAGAGGAGAAAAGACTTTGATTTAATGTTTTATTCAAAGGACAAATCCTTCAGCAGGATAACAGTCCCTAATGCAAGGTAGATATTAGTAGATGTAAAATGTCCAGTTTATTGCATCCTGGGATGTAGATTTACTTTGACCCTTTCAGCCTGGAAGTGAAAGAGCTTTCTATTAATGGCCAGTTACAAAACACATGGTACCCTTAGTGTTTTTGACAGCCTTTCTTAATCTGATTCTGATTATATATCCAGGCAACTGCTTTACCATCTATACTCTGTTGGCATTCTAAAAATATGTTATTCTCTTTTGCTCTCTCACTGAAATCAGTACTAATAAGTATAGTGGATTTATTGGGTTTGTAATGTTTTTGTTATTGTATCTACCCTATTTCATTACATTTGTTCTCTAAAAGTATGAAGAGTATGGGTCACCAAATCAACAGATATAGAATTCACTAACTTAAGGAGAGAAATGAAGTGACCTTAGATGTAGTTGTCATCACTATGGCCGCGACCATGAGATCCCTAAACTCTTAGAAGTTTGTATTCACTTTAATGGGAGCAGAGTACTCCCTAAGTAGAGGAATTTCTGAATGTTCTCCCAAATGCTTTGTTCTGTTCCATGACATTATTCAGTAAAGTCCTGCTGCTGCTAGTGAAGTTTTAGGCCTTTGTATTGGAAAATCTTACTGCACTCAGATCTGACTGCCAAAGCATATTCTGAACTTCGGGAAGACAACTGTGGCTTTGGTGAAATTATTTACATTCTGGAAGAGGAGCAAACAATTTCAACGTTGGATTCACATTTCTTGATAGGTTGAAAGGTTCCCATGCAAGAACTGTATCAAATGGAGAACTGGAAATTGATAAAATGTCAAAGTCCAAATTTACTTGTATGAGTGATGGGATGTCCCATTTGCTTGAGTAGCAGAAACATTAGAGTGTTTAGTAATTTGGCCCATCCCATGTGTAACACAGCAATAACTAAGAACCAAAACTTGGAGTTCCAGTTTAAATAGAGTGAGACACATGTCCAATAGGTTCTTATCCACAAGCAAATTTACCTTAAATAAATGACACTTTCACCAGAATGCACAGCTATTGCTGTCAAGATAGTACGCATTGTTTATAATATGCCCACAATTTCGTGAACCATTTAAAGAAACTGATTCTGAATAACTATATATTAGTGTAGCTAACATACTGTCCTGGTTTAACCCCAACCAGCAACTAAACACCACACAGTACCCGCTCGCTCACTCCCCCCACGTGGGATGGGGGAGAGAAAGGGAAGAGTAAGAGGAAGGAAACTTGTGGGTTGAGATAAAGACAGTTTAATAGATAAAGCAAAAGCCACACACACAAGCAAAGCAAAACAAGGAAGTCATTCACTACTTCCCATCGGCAGGCAGGTGTTCAGCCATCTCCAGGAAAGCAGGGCTCCATCACAGGTCAGGTTGGATGGGGCTCTGAGCAACCTGATCTGGTTAAAGCTGTCCCTGCTCACTGCAGGGGGGTTGGGCTAGATGACCTCTAAAGGCCCCTTCCAACCCAAAGCATTCTATAATTCTACGATTCTATGATCACGCAGAACGGTTACTTGGGAAAACAAACACCATCACTCTGAATGTGTCCCCCGCTTCCTTCTTCTTCCCCCAGCTTTATATGCTGAGCATGACGTCATATGGTATGGAATATCCCTCTGGTCAGTTGGGGTCAGCTGTCATAGCTGTGTCCCTTCCCAACTCCTTGTGCACCCCCAGCCTACTTGCTGTTGGGGTGGTGTGAGGGGCAGGAAAGGCCTTGACTCTGTGTAAGCACTGCTCAACAATGACTAGAACATCCCTGTGTTATCAACACTGTTTTCAGCACAAATCCAAACCATAGCCCTATACTATTTACTAGGAGGAAAATTAACTCTATCCCAGCCAAAACCAGCACATTCTCCACCCCTTATTCCATACCATTTATATCATACTCAGGTCTCACAAAATCCAATACGTCCTCATTAACCACCACCACCCTTCACATCCTTGTGGTGGTGCATCCCCCCCCACCCTTTTTCTTTCTCTTCAACAGCTTTAAGACCTCAGGGATTCCAGACCGTGGCCTTTGTGTAGTGAGTTGGTCAGTTAAGCGCCCCTTAATTGTGCCAGAAACTCTTACATGGTTGAAGCAGAGAACGGTCCTGTCCTTATTAAAATCTCCGTATTATGGCTAATGAGGGGAGGGAGAACAAACAGCTACCCCTGACAGCCTTGAAACGGAACAGTATCATTGTTACTGGAATTTCATCAACTACCAACCTGAATTGTGGCTCGGATGGCAATTTACTGATGACTAAAGCCAGTCATCTCATGATCCTATTAACAGCAGACTTAAGTGAAGCCCTTTGAGCTCTCCTGGATTGCCATGGGCTGCACCAGCATACACAATCTCTTTGTGAATCAATCCAACTTAGTGTAACTTAATTTTCCTTTATACACTTCCATGTCGTAATAGAGTGAACCTTGCCATCTTCAAATCTGTAACTAAGTCACTGTTTAGATCAATTTTGTCTAATAACTTTGTTAATCTCTGATGACTTAGTGCTATTAAAATATTACAATCAAATCCTGCAATTTGCTACAAGTAAATTCTAAACTGCTACTAAATCAAACTGTGTAAAGTCACTTATTCACAATAGCTTGACATAATCAGCAGGATTGACAAACCTGCATTCGTGACCATCCTTTCACATAATACACAGATATCATTCCCTTAGCCTATGGACCACCCTTATAAAATGTCTTTAAAATGTCCACAAATGTCCACAAAATATCCACTGAGTTCACTTAGTCCATGACTTTAGGCTCCATCTGTTATGGTGGTCAGTCAGGACAGGAGAGGTGGTGTGTTGCGTGGAGTTATTGGGCACCAAAGCCAGCTGCGGTTGGGTTGCTGCAGCATTTGCACTGCTTCTTGTAAGGCTTGTCCTCCATTGGTTCAGGTGGTTCCTGCTGTAGTAATTCCCATAACATGCAACTCAAATCCCAGATTACAACAATTTAAAGGTATATCCATTACAACCTCCAATCCTGGTCCCTTTGGACCAGGTCATAGGGTTTAACATTGCAGTGAACTCCTCCCCTTACCCCTGCTCCAGCTTGCACTTATCCACAGACTGCAGGCCCTTAGGGCCTCCCTGCCTTCAGAGATATATACCTGCTCCAGCATGGCCTTACCCACAGCCACAGTCCCTTCAGGAGTAAGCCTGCTCCAACATGACCTTACCAGCGGCTGAAGTCCCTCCAGGGGTGTACCTGCTCTGTTGTGGGCTTAGCCATGGCCACACACTTTGAGGTGCTCCAGCATGACCTCATGCACAGCCACTGATGCTTCAAGGTGTACCTGCTGCAGCATGGACTTATCCACAGCCACGAATGCTTCTTCAAGGTGTACCTTCTCCAGCATGGAGTTATCCTTGGGCCACAGTCCCTTCAGAGCTATACCTGCTGCGGCACAGACATAACCATGGCCACAGATGCTTTGAGATATGCCTGCTCTGGCATGAGCTTATCCACAGCCACAGATGCTTCAGGGTGTCCTGGTCCCACTTGGACTCATCCACAGGTCACAGTCCCTTTGCCTTGAGTTCACACTGGAGTTCCAGCCTGTCCAGCACAGCAGCACAGAAACAGCAGCAATGCCCTGGCCATCTGTCAGCCAAGGCACATCATTGCCACTGATGTTACCAAAATGTTCCCAGGCCCATTAGAGTAAGATGATAAGCAGTACAGCACTACAGCAAGCAGGGAAAGCAAAAAGCAGCCACTAACAAGCACTAGACTCTAATATACAGTAAGGCAAGCCAGTCCCATGGCAAGCACAGGAGCCTGCCAATTAATAGTCAACCAGCAGTAAGAGCTATACATTCAACCTAGCACATTCCAATCAAATGTTTCGTTATCTCGAACCCTTCGAGCCCCATGTTGGGTGTCAGGAAGGACTGTCATGGTTTAATCCCAGCCAGCAACTAACCGCCACACACCTGCATTCTCACTCACCCCTGGTGGGATATGGGAGAGAATCAGAAGAGTAAAAGTGAGAAAACTCTTGGGTTGAGATAAAGACAGTTCAGCAGGCAAAGCAAAAGCCATGCGCGCAAGGAAAGCAAAATAAGAAATTCATTCACTGCTTCTTATCAGCAGGCAGGTGTTCAGCCATGCCCAGGAAAGCAGGACTCCATCATGCAGGATGGTTAGACAGACAACTGATAAAGATAAACCAAATAATTAGCCCTAAGTGAGCAATTTTTTCACAAAACCACCACTTACCCAGTTCTCACAATCCTGATTCTTAAGAGAGAGTTCCAAAGCTCCTTTCCATATGCACAAATTTACTGAATACCCTCAGTCACAGACTCAGGATATAGGATCTTTGCTATTTTATACTTGTCTCACCCCAGGCCAGTCCTGCAGTGTTGCAGGTAGGGTGGTTTATATCTGTTTCTGTCTCTTGTATATAACCTTAACATGTCTTTCCTCTGTGTTACTATCACCCTTTCACTGTGTTACAGGTGTCAGTCGTCCTTTTTACTCAACTGTTCTGTAGAGAAAGAGTATATTAAACTTAGAGCAACCTTTATCTCGCTTCAAAAGTTCCTGCTTCTATTTCAAAGCAGACTACAAGCATGCGAACCTAGAAGTCACTTGCTTTTTTTTTTCCAATTATATAAATTGATCTAATACAGGATCTGTTTTACCTGTATCCTCATACCCTCTTAGACACTAATCACAGTGAACACGGACTCTGAATGGCATCATTCATTTTAAAGGTAAGTAAACTTAATTTTTAATATTAACTTCAGCAGAACTGGTTTTGGAATCTAGAAAGCTCTACTCTTTGTCTGTATGGATTTTGGCCCTTAACTATCATTCTCTTTCTTGTCTTACCACTGACTGTATTGCTAGTGAAAGATCAAGTCAGGTTCTTGGGAATTTCATGCTTCCTCAGAAATGGCATTAATCTATAAATTTTAACAGAGAAGTGAGACAAAAATAAACCCCAAAGTCCAAGTGCTTCAGTTTAAGGATTGTGTCCTCTCAGTATGCTTCTGCTGCTGCACCTCTGTCCTCTCTCAAATTTATAAAAGATTTTTTTTTCCTTAATGTAAACACTCTCCTGGTTATTTTGGAGCTGGGGATTGGATAAAAACATAACAAACCTGCTGAGTAAAACATCTGGCCTCATTAATGACAAATATAAGTTAAAAAAAAAAAAAAAAAGAACCAACAGCTGACTTCTGTGATGGAGAAAATAGTTAGAATAATAGAAATTAATGCACAAACCAGAGCCCATAAGGTAAGAGATAGTAGAAGATGAGCCTAGCTATTCAAGTACAGAGTTTCACAACAATTAAGATTAGCTTTTGATTGATTTTGTGGTATCTGTATCTTCATTGGTTTTTAGAGAATAGGAACAAAGAGAGAAGGATTTGGGTTTGTTCCCATGGGAGTTTAGAGACAGAATTATTCTGGATAAATTAGTGGTTGGAAGGAAGCTTGTAACCCATTCCTAAAACACAGTGCAATGCCCTGCTGAAACTAAAAACCTCTGGGAATGTGGAATATCACCACATTTCAGCCCTGCTCACAAACTGACAGTAAGTGAAATATTTAATTTCCTTCTGCTTGGTGTCATATGAGTTATGTTATTTTATGTCCCATCACATCTGGATTTGGGATGAAGCATTGTCATGAGGGGCTCATTAGATTGGTAGGTTTAACATCTTCCATTTTGCAGAAATAATATGAAAATGGCATTGGAGTTCTATATGAATTAATTAGTTAGGACAATAAGAACTTACATCCCAAACCCAATTTATTTTTCTTCCTGTCACAGAATTGAATACCAAAATAAGATGATGTCACATTTTGAGAACAATGGCTCCCCATTAACAGTATAAAGAAACACTGCAACAAGTGTTCAAGGCATGTGTATAAAATCTGTCCTTCTGATGTCTCCTCCAATCTTTTTTTTCCCACGATTTATGCTCCCAGATTTGCATGAACTTTACTATGTGAACCTTCTATAAGGCTGTGGTGGGAGTTGATTCTTTAGGTATCACACAGACAGAGATATGGGGTTAGTTTGATTTACAACCATCTCTGGGGAGAAAAAAAAAAAAAAAAAAGGAGAGAATTAATAGCTTGACCATGAAGACAAGGAAAATGTTAGTGTTACACCAGGAACTCCATCATCACTTTCTCTTTATAGTGGAAATGATTAACAAGGTCCCAGTTTTCAGTTAATTGTTTAGTTTAAACATATTATACTCAAACCCTTTTATTGCAGTGGTTTACCTGCTTATAATTTTTTAATATCATATGTCAGGGTAAAGTTTGAAATAAACTACAGTTTATGCTTAATAGTGTGGGAGTAATTACCTGAACTGGTATATGATTTACATAGCACATATTGTGTTACAAGGTACACTCAGTGTCTCAAATTATTCCTTCCATAAAATGTTTATAATTTCAGTAGTTACCAATGCTGGAAGAGTTTGCTTTGATTATTTTTAGACCAATTTCTCTAGTAAAAACAGTTTCTTCTTACATTAATCCTTTTGAAGCATTCTTTCCTTTAATTTCCCTTCTATATTTTTATGTCTAAAATAATTATAAAATAAACACAGGGTTTTCGAAAGTTCTCAGAATGTTCTCAAACACTGTAATGATGAACTGTTACACAATACACATGTAGTGAGAAGAGGGAAAAAAGGGAAGGAAAGGAGAGCAGGAGGGGAGAGGAGGGGAGAGGAGAGAGTCTTGGATCTCACTGTAGATATGAGTCATGATAGGGTTTTTAAAATTGCTTTTGAAAAACCCACAATTATTTCATTGTAAGTAATTAATTCTCTCTCTTTTTTTTTTTGTTTGTTTGGTTTGGGTTGGGTTGGGTTTTTTGTTTTGACTTTTATTTCAGTATCCATTTTTCACACTTTGGTCCAGCCAATTATTTTTACATTTCAGTATGAAATTTGTATTTATTTATGCTTATTACCATAACATAAAATGGGTGTCTATTATTTGTTATGGTTCTGTACTATTTACCACAATCCAGGATGTGATTTGAAGCAATGCATATGAACAAAGAGATATTTTCTCATGAACAGAAGGATTATTTGTTGAATGCCATATACTATAATGGTTTAGCATGAAGAATCTGTCTATATGCTTAAAAAAATGTTGGGACATATTTTTTACATGTCCACCCCAAACATGCCTGTTGAGAATTGTTATATGATATTAAAAAATGTTTAAAACAATTTCTCAGAAACAACGAGAGGAAGAAACAGAGAAATGATGTATGTACATGTGAACTGCTTTTGAGACACAATTTCTGGTAGATGTTATAACGAACCCTGGGAGATGAGCTCACTAGAGAAAGACAATTCTATTTCATGACAACTTCAGACATTCCAGATCACAAACTACATTCTTTTTGACAAAATTAAACCAGGAGGTTCACGCCAGGAGGTTACTTAATGCATTTCAACTGCTAAAGGGTGCTTAGTCCAACTCAGCAGACTAAAACCACTCTGAAGTGAACTCTTAAGAAATGCACATAATGTAGACATCAAGTCCTTGGTGGGAACTGTTTGGGTCTACCAACCCACACTTCTTGGGCCACACAACTTTCTACCATAAACATAGCTACTGTCTTCAGACAGACTCCACAAGAGCTTACAGGTACAACTTGCAAACTGACTTCTCCCATTAAGAGTTTTTGGCCCAGCATTTTTGAAATCCACGATAACACAAAAGACATGCAACAAAAGTTGCATCAAAGGGGCAGAACCTATAAAACAGGGATATAACCACATGGAACTTCAGCCATTCAGATTATGTGATTCCTATATTACCCATCGGGCCTAACCCCTTTGATTCTCCACATGGTCCCATCCACTGATGTGTGTTACAATGCTTTGCTTTTTTACAGAACACATGATGTCTTTTATAGCTATCTCTATGCAATTTAAAATGGATTATAAATAAAACTCATACTAGAATACGATGCTTGATCAAAGTAGAAAACATTGTGACTAATGCAATTTGGATGTTTTTGGGTATCCACTTCTGCCTGAACATCCTAAAATCAAATCTGAAAAAGGAGTGAAAATCATAATATTTTTTTTTATATTTTTTACTGTAAAACAAACTTGCAGATTAATCTGCACATGCATAATGTCAGACCAATTATATGGGTACAAATATACATACCTATTTATGCTATATCAGTGAATAATTTGTTGCACTTGTCAAATAACAGGAAAAAACAGAACTACTTTTACTAATTTGTGTTTTGTATCATACTTAAAAGGTCACTGAAATAACTTAAAAATATTGTAAATCATCAGAAAATATAACTGTCAAATTTTCCATAACACTTACCCACATAAACTTTGGCTTTACAGAAAGTAAAATATTTTTATTCTGAGACTCCAAATCTTCTGCCTGTATAGTCAGAAAATAGCAAGAGAAATTTTTCAGAGGAAAAACAATCAGGGTTTTTTTCTTTAAATATGCTCCTTGACTTTACCTTTCCCTATGATCTTTCTCCTTATTTTCTAAACTACAGTAGTTTTACTGTTTTTTTTTTTTTTAAGTGATACTCCATTTGTCACTGTTAGGCCAGTCAGGTATGTTCTCCATAATGTTGTAGATGTGAACAAGAATAATATCACTTCAGCTGGCTGGTTGAATTTATGGCTAAATACATTTATGGCTAAATATATTATCTGAACATATAAACATAGGTACACTTACACATGGAAATCTTTGAAACATTAGAAGTAATATTTCATTCAATAATGTCCAAAGAAGGTATAGAATCTTACACTTAGTTGCAAGTTTTAATAGCATCTGCTATATTTGGATGGAAAAATCTTAGAAGAAGAGAGTGAAGTACAGTAGATGAATGCATTTTTAAATGTCATTTCATAGAATCATAGAATCATAGAATGCTTTGGGTTGGAAGGGACCTTTAGAGATCACCTAGCCCAACCCCCCTGCAGTGAGCAGGGACAGCTTTAGCTAGATCATGTTGCTCAGAGCCCCATCCAACCTGACCTGGAATGTTGCCAGGGATGGGGCCTCTACCACCTCTCTGGGCAACCTGTTCCAGTGCTTGACCATCCTCATTGTAAAAAACTTCTTTCTAATGTCTAGTCTAAATCTATTCTTCTTTAGTTTAAATCTGTTATTCCTTGTCCTGTCACAACAGGCCTTATTAAAAAGATTTCAGTAAAGAGTTAATAATAAAATTAAACCAAAAAATACACAGAAAGAAGTGATCAACAAGATAATACAGTATGTTTTTTTATTTTTTGATCATGGAACCTTTTCATATATTCTTTTTTTTTTTTCTCAGTTACATATGTTGAAAATGTGCATGGAAAATAAAATTTATCATAGCAGAGCAGACAATGGTGATTAACATACAAATAAAAACAGGTAAGGGTGTACATATTCTTTGACCATTATTTGGTTTGTTAAACCTGAACTGAACCTGAGATTTGCAAGAGGAATAAATATTGTAGATTTGAAATTAACAGCCATCAGGAGAAAAAGTCTACAGGTTCATTCACCCTTAAAATCTAGCTTAATGATGTCTAAAAAGTTTTTTATCGACAGTAAAAAATCCAATAGAGTTCCTATAAAAAGAGTGTCCCCTGAGTAGAGAAGCTATTGGAAATGACAGCAATTAAATCAAGTTTATGAAATATTTAGACTCATTCCAAGGTGAATTTGTTTCAGTGAGTATCAGCTATTAGACCACGTAATGGAAGAAAGAGAAGATTTAAAGAAATGTATACAGAATTAATAAAATTAGCATTTTCATAAAAAGGGAGGGACTTCAATCAAGAAATATGCTAAACATTTTGTGAAATCCTGACTAACTGGATGCAGAAGAATAAGGAATGAAAGAGTTATTGCAAAGAGCAGTACAGATGTGTAAGCAGTAGATTGCCATTGCAGACTCAGACTTACCAAACACAAAGTCTGATACATTTTAATTAAAAAAAAAAATCACAAACCACTCTAATTACTTGCAAATGCTCTTGATGTCTTGTCTTTTTTATGTGCCTTGCAAAAATGGATGATTTGTAGTTAGTAATTTTTATGTATTTCCTTTAACAACTGTATTATGCTCTGGGAAAAGATAGCATATTTATCCAGCTTAAGAGGCCACTCTGGGAGCAGTATAACCAGAAAGATCCACCTGAAGCAAACGGCGATCTTGATATTCTGTATGTGTGAAGTTGGTGGTGTTTTGGGGTCATAAGAAGAACTACTAAACAGCTTGCATGGGAGTGAATATTACAGTCAAAAAAGAGTATTTTATGTATAAGACTCTCACATAGCGAATTAAGTGCTTTTATCCCTACCTAATTAAAATTCTATATTAGCAAAGCAAAGACTGTAACCTAAGTTATTGATACTTGTTCTTTTTGATAGAAATTCAAGGATGCTCTGCTTCAAAACATTGCAGGGGTTGTCTTTATGCTCTAGAGTATGTCAAGACGTATACAGACATGAGAACTGAAAATTACTATATTGAATAATTCTGTCTACAAATGAAAAAAAACCCCAAACAAACAAACAAACAAAAAAAACCAAAAAACAAAAATCAAGCAATGGAAATCTAGGAGCTAAGCTACAGCTTTTCATACTTCTGTTTGAGAAAGCTTCCAGCTGTGACTACAGCTTCAAAGAGTTTGTCTTCAGTGTAAACTTAAGTTATAATTTCAAGGGATCTTCTTCATCTATATGCTGTTTACAGACAGAAGCTTGTAACATCCTTTTGGGCTGATATGCCAGCCAGCAAAGAGTTTATACCTGTTAAGATCATGCCACTCAGATTTAACTAGTTTTCTGTTTCTTAACATACATTTACATAAAAATCCTTTCTGCAAGTAGGTAGAAATGAATATGTAGAGCTCTACAGTCTGTTGCACCTACTGCACTGTTACTTGGATTGTAATCAGACAGTCCTCTGGAGTAAGCAAAAAGAAAAGTCTTGTAAGCATTGAGGAGTTCAGGCTGGAGCCTGAGGCAGTCCTCCAGAAAGGGTTGCCAGAGCTTCAGAAGAAACCTCTCAGCTCCTTGTGATTTACTCCATCACCAGAGGTTACCAATCTCATTGCTCGCTTGTGAAACAGTGTCTCTTCTTCTCACATATTTCTGTGTGAAGTCATCCAGGTTTCTGGCTACTGGTGAGGGTGTTTAAACTGAGTTTTCACAAGCAAATGAGAAGCACTCACAAACTCTTTCTCTTTACATTGCCCACAGGAATAACAGAGAGAGGAACAGCTACTCCTTCCTACTTGGGTGGGTCACATCTTAAATGCTCAAAGATTCCTGCAGCAATTGTGTCTGTGGGGTTGCACACATTTGAGGGCTGCTCTAATATGGACACCCTGGGCACACAAAATGGACTAGTTGAGTACAAACAATCTTAAGAGTGCTTTGAACATCAGCCTAATAACAATGGTCTGCATGCTTTTTTTGACTAGTAAATCACACACACTTTTCTCATGGAATGCACTGAATGCTTCTTAGCCACTTAAAACTGCAAATGCTACAGATAACACAGTTCTGTCCGTGTCCTGTAACTTGTAAAGCAGAGACTGGTAATGACTCATTGACACTTATGTTCATGGACACTTCTGTACCAAGAACTGCAAACTTATTCAGCATAAAAATATTAAAGTGATATTGTCATTAATGATAGATTTAACTGTACACTAGGATTTTCTGAATTAAGGCCTTGGCAAGCGTGTTGATTTCTGTACTTTTTTACGTACATATTTGTTGTATTATTTATTTTAAACTATCATTAATATACAATCTAGAAATATATATATATAAAAAGAAAAGCAAGACAAAAATGAAGTTAATCTAACACCTTAAGTAAGTGTTTTTGTTTGAGCAAAACAGTAAAATATTATCAAATAACATGTCTGTAAAAGAAAATAAAACATTCTTGTGTATGTATAGGAATCTTGGAAAAAAAAATTCCATAAGAAAATTCAGCATTTTAACTTTCCATGACGCCTCAAAAGGTCTGAATAAATGCAACTTTTATTCTTCATAGAATGAAAATATATTTCCTAACTACCTTTATATTGCCAGGAGAACTGGTGACACTGAACATGGAGAAGGCTGAGGCAAGCTTTTTGCTTTAGTTTTCAATTATAATCATTCTTTCCAAATCTCTCAAGCCTGTGAACCTCAAGGCAGGGAGTAGGGGAATTAAGTCCCTCCCACTGTAAGTGAAGATCAGATCAGAGACCACCTAAGAAACATGAACATACATAGGTCCATGGAGGCTGACAAGATATATCCTAGGGTCCTGAGGCAATTGGCTGATGATATTGTCAAGCCACTCCATAATATTTCTAAATTCATGGCAGTCAGGCAAAGCCCCCAGTGACTGGAAGAAGGGAAACATCATGTCCATTTTTAAAAAGGTCAATAAGAAGGACCCTGGGAACTACTGACCAGTCAGACTCACCTCAGTAACTGGTAAGACCAGGGAACAGAACCTCCTGGAAGATATGTTGAAGCATATGGAAGACAGGGAGGTGGTTAGAGACAGACAACACTACCTCACCAAGGGAAATTGTGCCTGACTAACCTAGTGGCCTTCTACAATGCAGTGACTGCATCAGTAGACAAGGGAAGAGCTATGGATGTCATCTACCAAGACTTCTGTAACGCATTTGATATGTTCCCTAACAACATTCCTATGTCTAAATTGGAGACATATGTATGGGTTGTTAGGAACAGGGTTAGGAAGTGGTTGGATGGCCACATCCAAAGAGTTACAGTCAATAACTCAATGTATAAGCGGAAACCAGTAACAAGTGGTGTCCCCTAACGGTCTGTACTGGGACCATTACTATTTAACATCTTCATCAGTGGCATAGACATTAGTACTAAGTGCACCCTCAGCAAGTTTGCAGGTGACACCAAGCTGAGTGGTGTAGCTGATTCTGTAAAGGGAAGGGGTGCCATCCAGAGGGACCTTGACAGGCTTGAGGAACATCATGAAGTGCAACAAAGCCAAGTACAAGGTCCTGCACCAGTAACAATACAGACAGGAGGATGAACGGTTTGAGAGCTGGCCTGTGGAGAAGAACTTGGGGATACTGGTAGATAAAAAGCTAGACATGAGCCAGCAATGTGCACTTGCAGCCCAGAAAGCTAACCAAATCCTGGACTGCAAAGAAAGAAGCATGGCCAGCAGGTCAAGGAAGGTGATTCTCCCCCTCTACTCTGTTCTTATGAGACCTCACTTGGAGTACTGCGTCCAGCTCTGGAGTCCCCAGCACAGGAAAGACATGGACCTGTTGGAGCGGGTCCAGAGGAATGCCATGGAAATGATCAGACGGAGGGAAGACCTCTCTTATGAAGAAGGGCTGAGAGAGTTGGGTTTGTTCAGACTGGGGAAGAGATGGCTCTGGGGAAACCTTATTGCAGCCTTTTAATACTTAAAGGGGGCTTATAAGAAAGATGGGGACAGACTTTTTAGCAGGGCCTGTAGCAATAGGACAAGGGGTAATGCTTTTAAATTAAAAGAGGGTAGATTTAGACTAGATATAAGGAAGAATTTTTTGCAATAAGGGTGGTGATACACTGGAACAGGTTGGCCAGAGATGTGGTAGACGCCCCATGTCTGGAAACATCAAAGGTGAGGTTGGACAGGGCTCTGAGCAACCTGATCTAGTGAAAGGTGTCCCTTCCCATGGCAGGGGGATTGTAAATAGACGATCTCGAATGGTCCCTTCCAACCCAAAACATTCTATGATTTATGATCTTCCTCCACCTTACGTGGCTCACAGAAATTAAGATTTTTTACATTCTTATTAAATCTTGGTTGTGGTTTAACCCCAGTCGGCAACTAAGCACCACACAGCCACTTGCTCACCCTCCCCCTCCCCAGGGCAATGGGGGAGAGAGTCTGGAAAAAAAGTAAACCCATGGGTTGAGGTAAAGGCAATTTAATAGGATAGCAGAGGAAGAGAAAGTAATAATAATAATAATGATAAAAGAATATACAAACCAAGTGATTGCGCAATGCAATTGCTCACCACCCGCTGACCGATGCCCAGCCAGTCCCCGAGCAGCAATTGCTGTCCCCTGGCCAAATACTCCCAGTTTATATTCTGAGCATGATGTCATATGTCTAGCTGGCAGCCAGTCACGAGTGCTGTTCCCCAGGGCTCAGTTTTGGGGCCAGCCTTGTTTAATATCTTTATCAATGGTCTGGATGAGGGGATCGAGTGCACCCGCAGTAAGTTTGCAGATGACACCAGACTGGGTGGGAGTGTCAATCTGCTGGAGGGTATGATGGCCCTGCAGAGGGACCTGGACAGGCTGGACCGATGGGCCGAGGCCAACTGTATGAGGTTTAACAAGGCCAAGTGCCAGGTCCTGCACTTGGGTCACAACAACCCCATGCAACGCTACAGGCTTGGGGAAGAGTGGCTGGAAAGATGCCTGGCCAAAAAGGATCTGGGGGTGCTGGATGACAGCCAGCTGAACATGAGCCAGCAGTGTGCCCAGGTGGCCAGGAAGGCCAACAGCATCCTGGCTTGTATCAGGAATCGTGTGGCCAGCAGGAGCAGGGAGGTGATTGTCCCCCTGTACTCGGCACTGGTGAGGCCGCACCTGGAATACTGTGTCCAGTTTTGGGCCCCTCACTACAAGAAAGACATTGAGGTGCTGGAGTGTGTCCAGAGAAGGGCAACAAAGCTGGTGAAGGGTCTGGAGCACAGACCTTATGAGGAGTGTCTGAGGGAGCTGGGGTTGTTTAGCCTGGAGAAGAGGAGCCTGAGGGGAGACCTTATCACTCTCTACAACTCCCTGAAAGGAGGTAGTAGTGAGGTGGGTGTTGGTCTCTTCTCCCAAGTAGTTAGCAATAGGACAACAGGAAATGGGCTCAAGCTGTGCCAGGGGAGGTTTATATTGGATATTATGAAAAATTTCTTCATGGAAAGTGTAGTCAAGCATTGGAACAGTCTTCCCAGAGAGGTGGTGGAGTCATCATCCCTGGAAGCGTTCAAAAAACGGGTAGATGTGGCACTTTGGGGCATGGTTTAGTCTAGTCTACCCTTGATTGGTTTAGTGTGGATTTGGTTGTGTATGTTAATGTTTGGACTGGATGATCTTAAAAGACTTTTCCAAGCTAAACGATTTTATGATTCTATGATTCTATGATGGTATGGAATACCCCTTTGGACAGTTTGGGTCAACTATCTTGGCTGTGCTCCCTCCCAGCTTCTTGTGCACCTAGAAGAACATGGGAAGCTGAAAAGTCCTTGACTAGTGTCAGCACTACTTAGCAACAATTAAAACATCACTGTGTTATCAACATTCTTCTCCTACTAAATCCAAAACACAGCACTATGCCAGCTACTACGAAGAAAATTAACTCTATCCCAGCTGAAACCAGGAGAATCTCACATATTTTATTTGAGTTAAATCTCATAAGACATGTATTTTCAGCTATTAAGATTTAACACATAATATTAATACATCTTAAGTTATTATAATACTCTCCCATTTCAACTAATGTGATTTGTAAAGGTATAAAACCTTTGGCAATGCTTATGCAAATCTGTACCTCATCAGCTCACTAATATCCTGACCAATGCGTGATCCGTGTGTGGCCTAATATTTTATATCCTGCTGCTTTTCACTTTCTCTTTTCATCATCGGAGGTAGTTCACTATCAGTGACAGTTTTCTGAATTTTTTTTAATTTCCTTAGAGATTTTTTTAATAAACATATTTATGTTTCACAGAAAAAACCCTTCAGTTTAGTCTCCAGAGCTTTCCCCATCAGTTTCTCTGTTGTGATATCCATTTTCTTGACCTTGTTTCCTTATGGCACTCAGTGTGACACATCATATGATATTCAGGGTGGATATCTCATCTATACTTTACAATAGGAGAGAAGTGAAGCATTGTATGGTCCATATAAAGTCATATAACACTCCTTTGGATAACTGGGAATCAAATCCAAAGTGCTTGAGTAACACCGTAATATATTAGCCTTTTTCTCTGCGCAGCAAGCAAGCTAAAGTTAGCTGACAAATTTGCATGTTACATGCCCGTATTCACACTGAAAGAAAATGGACCTGTTATTGAATAAATTTGTAGGGGTGTCTGTATTTCACTTCCCACAGCAGATGTATTGTAACTTTCCTGCCCTGACCATCCTAATTTGGTTTTGTGGTCTTTATTTTTAAAAATAGAAAGAAAAAAATTGAAAACACTAGCAAGCAAATCTGCTAACTGTAGCCATAAATTATTTTCAGTCCAAATGATTATTTGTTAGTCTGGAAATATAATAGTTTTCATTAGCATTTGTCTCCAGTTTGCCTAGAAGAATCAGGTATTATTGCTCATGTTGATTAGTGGGACCACAATGAGAAGCAGAAATAGTTTAATTCTTGTATATCTGCATTATTTGCTTTAATAAAATAACACTCTATGCATTCTTCACTTATTAGCACCACAGATCTCTGTGTTCCTGTTTCCTTTTCTGCTGCAGACACTGTTCATCCCAATGACTTTAATAACCCTTTCTACTATGCGTTCATTACTTTCTTTGCTATGAGAGTCCTTCTCCCCCTAGTCCAACTTCAACTGAAAAGGTATTTCTATCTGCTAAGTTAAGGGCTTGAAATGTCTTTACTTGTCATATCTGAACAGCAAGTTACTAGACTGCATGACTTACAGCCAACTCAAAGTCCAAGGAGCAAAACTGGTCACAGATATGGGTAAGAACATTTTTTGGAAAGAAGGCACGGTTGTAAAATTCCAAATTTTCCAGAGAAAGCCTTAACCTAAATAAATGCTGCAGTCTAACAAAGTGTTGTAATATTAGAGTGTCTCCTTCAACTGCATTTTGTTGTCCGTCATGGTAAGTGTAGCCTTGCCGAGAGTTCTGCACTTAAAGAAGAGAAAGAAGAAATCACAAATAATACCTGGCACTTGTGTTTAGGAAATGGGACTAATTTCTAGGTATGGGAACAACAGTCCTTTTAAAACCATAGAGCACTCTGAGAGGACTTGACAAAAAATGTTTCCAAACTTGTAGGAAGGCCAAACTGTAACTAGAAGCAGCTAGACACTGGTTGTGCAGTATTGCTTTGTGTTACATTAAAGACAATATTTCAGTGTTATTTTGTTCACCCGGTTCCCCATGCGTTTATTCGTTTACTGTCTTTCTTCCTGTAAGCTCTTTGGAAGAGAGACTTTAATTTTTATTATGTATATAAAATGCCTAAAGCAAAAGGTCTCCTGGTGCTAGTACTGTGTAACTCGTAAGAGTTGATGGGTGAGGAGGCAGGTAGAAAAAGGAGGAACCAGCTTTCAGGGGTATTTAAGTAGTAACCTGTGTCCTGTATAGTTTAATCCATTTATTTCAAACATGAAAGTTGTTTTCATTTTTAGGAATAGAAAATCAGACTTGTGGAACAAGATGGAGCAAACATTCTCCCCAGACTACACTTCAGAAATGTAGGGTTGAAAAGACAGAAAGGTTTGGAAAGAAATTGTTTCTGGTTAGTGATGGTGACAGAAAATGATGAGCAAAAAAAATCATGTGGATTATGCAGTCAATGATCATTCCAGTTTTGATCCATAAGCAGACCAAATCTCTATTTTCTTCTAGAATATCATCTAGCTCAAAGAGGAAAGAGGCTATTAAAGTGGCAAATGGCAACGTCTTGGTATGGCGTGTAGTAATTTTTAGACTTGAAAAAGTGTTGCAAAAAAAAAAGGCCCAGTGCCCTAGATATTGAAGATCAACTATTGGCAAGACTGAGTGTTTTATAATAGAGAAAATAAGCATTGCGATGACAAAAATCAGTTGCATTTTAAAACTCCAAGATCATAACAATCTATGAATATTCATAATGCCATTTTTGCTGTTACTCTGGGGAAATCTCTCCTGGGCTCAAAATACAGATTAAAATTGGCAGTAAAGAAAGGAGGGGGAGGGGGGTAGAGAGGTGGGGGGAAATGGCTAATAATTTCTTGAAGCAGTGTGAGAGAATGAAAGATCAGGCATATCTGAGGAAGGATGCAAACAACCTGGAAGTATTCACTAATTAGGAAGAATATCTGCAGAAGCAAGGAGAAGGAATTTGAGACCTAATTTTAGTATAAATTCACTGACCAAGTGAACCAGAACAATGAGACTGAAAATAAATCAGAACAGGAGAAGTCTGGGAAATGGTGTTTCTGCATCCTAAATATATGTATATATACAAATAAATAAATACATAAATATGTAAATAATATATACATATAAGACTATAAAAGTTGATTTTTAAATGTTTTTTTTTAATACCAGATGAAAATGAAAATCCTTCTCCATCAGTTTTATAGAGCTCAGATTTTATGTTTGTGGAATATTTTTAGAGTGGAATTGTTGTATTCTTCCCAAACCTAAATATTTCACTCTGCTGCTTGACTTCAACTTCTTTTCTTTTCTGCCTGTCAAAAAGAAGGGCAATAATCATTGCCTGGAGAACTGAGAGTGTGGGTACCTAGTGACACTGGTAGTCAAGTTGCCAGTTATGAAGTATGTGAGCAACGTGAGGACCATATACTTGGGCATCCACTTGGTCTAATTTCTGGAGATCCTTTATTTTCACCTGGAGAGTAAAACAATGGGGAAACCTTTCAGAAAGCAGGACAGTTTGTACATCAAGGTCTACCACAGGTGGCGCAGAGCATAAGCTGCCAAAGCACAAACCTAAGCTGATGCCATGTGTAGCTCCTCTGGACTAGAAGCAGCAAAGTCACATGAGCACCAGTCAGTCTGGAGGAAAGGCAACACTAATTAGCTCAGGTGCAATGCCATACAGAGATCCCTGCACAGCAGAGGACCAGGCAGAATTTCCAGCTTGTTCAGTGATGTCTTAGACACCTTAGTATCATTGCATTGTGCAGACATGTCTTAAGAGACCTGAGAGCAATGGCATGAACAACAAAGTGAGTTTCAGTAATCTACATGCTTATTTTCCAGCCCAGTTTTCAACAGAAACCTTGTAACCTTGAATAACATGAGGAGGATGGAGGCACAGGTGGTGTTCTCCTAAATCCTTGCCATCAGTGGAAAATCTCTGTTAGAAGCCATGTTTAAGTAGGATTTTAAATGGAACAGTTATTTCAAACAGCAGGGATGATCAAGAACTTCATGCAACCTACTAGAGATGAAGATTGACTTAACATTGTAAAAGAGTCTCTGGATACAAAGTTACTCTGAATAAGCTTTTTGGCTCTCTGAAGTAGAATTAAGGAAAGGACATTAAAAATCTGGCAGGCAATAACTACCATAGTACTTGATTATTTGGAGAGATTCCTCAAGGTATTAAATGCTTGCAAACATAACTCACTATTTTTCATTCTGATGGGCATGTAACACATCTAAATTTACTGTAGAGACCATCTTGACATGCAGTGACAATCAACTGAATTCTCTAGTCACTGAGTATCATGTCACACTGAGTGCACTTTGTTGTCAGGTAACACAAAAAAATGACTGAACCAGTTCCAGAGGTCTGACTTTATGAACATCTGTGATAAACACCTGCCAATGTTCTTCATAGTGGTAGTTTTAAAAAATTGGCCTGATATGACCCTAATGTGCAGTAACTATCCATTTGCTCAGACATGATGCTAATAAGGAATAAAGTGATGATATCATGCATACTGGAGAGATCAGGAATAAACTACATGTTAGAAGCCTGCTCTCCAACTTTTCCACAAGGCAAAGTCATGTAAAGGTACATGGAAGAGAAACATCCAACTATTTGAATAATAAGTAAGACTTCACCAAACCAAAGAAAGAACCCTAAATCTTTAGAATCAGTCAAACCTATATATTGTATAGGTCTTCATTGCCTTGATTCTGATATCGTCTTGCTGACATTCAGAGCCTCGAAGGAAAAGTAGTGTTGTCTAAGAAAAACAAAATTGGTGAGTAGTGATACTGTTCAGAATCAAGCAATTCAGACTAATGTGCTTGCTTTTATGTGTGTCCATAGAGGTTATATTACAGACCAAATATTTGTAAAACATAGAATAGCTTTTAAATAAAATTTGGGGAGATTATTAGAAGTTAGAAGGAAGAAAATCAGGCACAACTGCCTATTCAATGTCACCATCTTCACCTCTGGACACTACAGTTGTTAAAAGCGAGTATGTTAAGCATTTAAACCCTACTGTGATCCAGTTGGTCTAAATGAGTGTCATCAAGCCAACAAGGCTAAGAAATGACAGTCTATACTTCAGAAGTACAGACTTCTAAACTTCAAAAAGTTTAGCAATACTACTAGCATGGTTCAATGGCCTAAATGTAAGTGCTTAATGCCATTTTAGGTGCTATGGACTATCCCACCTGGCCTCAAGTAGCTTCTTCATAAGGGAGGGCATGACCCATTGTATCAGCCTGAGTTAAACCAGTTACCTCACAGAGAGCCTTCAGTGGCACTTGGCACTTCTGTTTAGGCAGCAGAATTCTGCCATAGCAGGTTAATTTAGCTATCATAAGAAGGAGGCTAATTTGGGTGGGGATGATAATCTTCCTGATATTTGCCTAAAGACTACATTTGGGCATCTAGATCAAGATGACCAGATCTTCAACAAGGACAAGTGCAGAGTCCTGCATGTGGGTTGGGGCAACGCCCAGTATCAAGACAGGCTGGGGGATGAAGGGACTTAGAGCAGCCCTGCGGAAAAGGATTTGGGGATACTGGTGGATGAAAAGCTGGACATGAGCCAGCAGTGTGTACTTGCAGCCCAGAAAGCCAACC
Organism: Pelecanus crispus; assembly: GCF_030463565.1. Lineage (NCBI taxonomy): Eukaryota > Metazoa > Chordata > Aves > Pelecaniformes > Pelecanidae > Pelecanus > Pelecanus crispus. Next base: position 213,578,361 of record NC_134643.1, read on the forward strand.
AAATCCTGGGCTGCAAAGAAAGAAGCATGGCCAGCAGTTTGAGGGAGGTGATTCTGCTCCTCCACTCTGGTGAGACACCACCTGGAGTACTGCATCCAGCTCTGGAGTCCTCAGTACAGGGAAGATATGGACCTGTTGGAGCGGGTGCAGAGGAGGGCCACAAAAATGATCTTCTCTGTGGAAAGGCTGAGAGAGTTGGGGTTGTTCAGCCGGGAGAAGAGAAGGCTCCAGGAAGACCTTATTGCAGCCTTTCAGTACTTAAAGGGGGCTTATAAGAAAGACGGGGACAGACTTTTCAGCAGAGCTTGTTGTGATAGGACAAGGGGTAATGCTGTTAAACTAAAATAAGATAGATTCAGACTAGATCTAAGGAAGAAATTTTTTATGATGGGAGTGGTGAGACACTGCCCAGAGTGGTGGTATATGCCCCGTGCCTGGAAGCATTAAAGGTGAGGTTGGACAGGGGTCTGAGCAACCTGATCTGGTTGAAGATGTCCCTGCTTCTTGCAGAGGGGTTGGACTAGATGACCTTTAAAGGTCCCTTTCAACCCAAACTATTCTATAATTCTATGATTCTGTGACTCATATTTCCTATGAAAGACAATGGGAGTAGGCAACTAGACTTGCCTATGAAAGGCAACTTTTGCTCAAGGCTGTGAACATGAGTAAAAGATTTAGGTCTTTTGTTCAGATATTTTGAAGAGAATTTGACAAATTAAACATCAATACAAATCACGGCTATTTTGCAAGGGGTTAAAGTGGGACACATCAGAATCACAGAATCACAGAAGGGTTGAGGTTGGAAGGGACTTCTGGGGGTCATCTGGTCTAATGACTAGATGCAGAGCCACCTACAGCCGGTTGCCCAGGACCATCTCCAGATGGCAAACTTTAGTCAGAAGTAAAACACATAGTCCACCTAGTCATCTAGGGCTTTTTATACTCTGCATCTACAGAGGGACACTCATAACTTCATGGCCTAATGAAAAGTCAGATTAAGCTCTAGACTTCGATACCTGAACTTTGATTTCTACAGCCTGTGTCAACACATGAATTAGATGTCTAATATTGACTACAGTCAGTAAAGACCTACTCAAAAGAGTTTAAAGAGCTAGTCAGCAGACTATGTAAAGTTATCAGCTTTAAGATAGGTTCTCTAAGTTCTACTAACTGTCATGAATAGATCTCCACAGAGACACTAAGGACACTTGTAGACACTTATATTGCAACCAAGCTTCAATGTCGAAGTTCAGAGCTGAATTCCAACACTTCTCTTCTCTGGGAGAAGGTTTTGTAGTTCATTAAATAGTGTTTCCTTTCTATTTTGATACCTTTTACAGTCTGAAGTCAAGATTTGTTCTCTGATTAGGAAAAGAAAGGCCTTCATAATAATGGCTGGTTAAAAAAAAAAAAAAAGCACATGTGAAAAAAATCTAGATGCAAAAGGAAAGGATCTTCTAAAGATAAACAAATACTTCCATGAGCAACAAAATCAACTGAGCGATTACTTGTGAATTCACAACTTGATTATGAAATCGATGCTTAATACTGAACGAATCCTTTCCTCCACTAGTTGACATACTCTCCTTTACCCAAATTTCTTTAGTGTAAAGTAACACTTTTGTGACCTCTATCACTGTCAAATTTGGCTAAAATTGGTAGTAGTCATTAGGTAAAAAAAAAAATAATATGATTCCATGAGTTTGTTTAAGAAACCAACATCACAAATTAACTTGATAATGTGAATTTCAGTTTCTGCTATCAAGCCCCTCTCAAAAGGTCCTTGACCTTCTCTTCTTTGCAGTGGTAAGAAACAACTATTTTTTTTTCCTTTTTGTATCTCCCCCCACGTTGACATTCTCATTCTCCAATGCTGTAGAAGAGAAGGTAAAGCCCTACAGTTTTCTCACAGAGAAGCTGAAGAATTGAAACAAGCAAGCAGTCAGTCTCTGTTTCACAGATTGCAGCTGTACACAGATTGAAAACATCTGTCTTCATCCTTGGCTTCTTACAGCTTGAATGCATATGGCAACAAGATAGCCCAGGAGGTCCTTACACTCTTAAATGGAGTTATGAAGTCTGTTCTCCTGCATGGACATATCAATGGAGAGGTTTTGCTATGCCATTGTCCTAAGACAATATTTGAGAAAACAGAAAACAAGCCAATAACAGACAATAACTGAGTTGTAAAAATACCATGTCTAATTTTGGAAAACAGCATTTTGGAAATGACAGAAACATGTTATTTTTCAAAACTTAATTTGATGGTTTTACCTAGTACCTTTAAAAGTTATTTTGCTGTCAGTAAACATGAGTTTGGATTGTTGTTACAAATGACCTGATATCTGCATTTCTGGATGCGAATCTAACCTCAGTGACATCAATTCTCTAGGAGAATTCAGACAGCTTCAGTGAAATGAATGTGAAGACAGACATCACCAACCGGGTTTTCAAACTATACAGGAAATGGGTCATGCAAATTCTAGCTTTTCACCAACTAAGGAGTGACTTGAATAGAAAATGAAAAGGTGATGACAATGAGGCTGTAATGATTTAAAAAGCTTCAGAAGTCTTTCAGAATTTTTTTCATTGTGAGCATTATGGTGTTGCACTCCCTAAAAGCCTATTTGTCTTAAACTAACAGGAAAGATTTTCTTGTAATTCAGGGGATGAGGGCTTTTTTTTCTTTTATTTCATTTTAATTCCTTGAGCTATAAGACAAATAAAGACAGTTTTCTCATTTCCTCTACAAAGATAAAACTGAGATAGTGTCCCCCAAGGCATGTTGAAGAAATAGAGACAGAAATTTAGGCCAAAGTATTGTCAGGTTACAAAGCAGGATAGCACTCAATGTACAATTATCTTTTGGTTAAAATTGTCTGCTGACCTGGACATTGTCAAATGGGTTTTGGTAGTTGAAGGTGACTGACAATTACTATTGAGCAGTTTATGTTCATTATTTCAGGTTAAAGTATTTGCGGTTGCACAATTCTGTAAATGAAACATTGAATAAGAGTTTCTTGGTGTCATGATGAAGATATTTAGCAATTTTATGACCTTCATGCAGTAACAAAAGGGTAAAAGTCAATCATTAAAGCCCATCTGATTGTATACAGCACAGGACTTTGGGATGCAAGAAAGGAATCATAGAAACATAGAAATGTTGACCTCTGGAGGTCATCTAGTCCAGCTGCCAATTCAGAGATAAACTTCTGTACTGAGTCTGGCTGGAAAGGAGATAACCAGACCAGTCATCCCCAGGGTACTCAGCCCTCTGAGCTGCAAGACAAGGATGGGGTGCAGAATGGAGCCCTCATAATACAGGAGAAAGCAGTTAATGATCTGCTACGCCACCTGGACGCTCACAAGTCTATGGGGCCAGACGGGATCCACCCAAGAGTACTGAGGGAGCTGGTAGAGGAGCTTTCCAAGCCACTTTCCATCATCTATCAGCAGTCCAGGTTAACAGGGGAGGGTCCTGATGACTGGAGGCTTGCCAATGTGATGCCTATCTACAAGAAGGGCAGGAAGGAGGACCCGGGGAACTACAGGCCTGTCAGCCTGACCTCGGTGCCAGGAAAGATTATGGAGCAGTTCATATTGAGTGAGCTCAACAGGCAAGTGCAGGTCAACCAGCGGATCAGGACCAGCCAGCATGGGTTCATGAAAGGCAGATCCTGCTTACCCAACCTGTTATCCTTCTATGACCTGGTGACGCACCTGGTGGATGAGGGAAAGGCTGTGGACGTCATTTACCTGGACTTCAGCAAAGCCTTTGACACAGTCTCCCACAGCATTCTCCTTGGGAAGCTGGTAGCTCATGGCTTGGACAGGCATATTCTTCGCTGGTTAAAAAACTGGCTGGATGGCTGAGCCCAGAGAGTAGTGGTGAATGGAGTTATGACCAGTTGGCAGCCAGTCACGAGTGCTGTTCCCCAGGGATCACTACTTGGGCCAGTTCTCTTTAATACCTTTATCAATGACCTGGATGAGGGGATCGAGTGCACCCTCAGTAAGTTTGCAGATGACACCAAGCTGGGTGGGAGTGTTGATCTGCTCGAGGGTAGGAAGGCCCTGCAGAGGGACCTGGACAGGCTGGACCCATGGGCCGAGGCCAGCTGTATGAGGTTCAACAAGGCCAATTGCCGGGTCCTGCACTTGGGTCACAACAACCCCATGCAATCCTACAGGCTTGGGGAAGAGTGGCTGGAAAGCTGTCTGGCCGAAAAGGACCTGGGGGTGTTGGTAGACAGCCGGCTGAACATGAGCCAGCAGTGTGCCCAGGTGGCCAAGAAGGCCAACAGCATCCTGGCTTGTATCAGGAATGCTGTGGCCAGCAGGAGCAGGGAGGTGATTGTCCCCCTGTACTCGGCACTGGTGAGGCCGCACCTGGAATACTGTGTCCAGTTTTGGGCCCCTCAATACAAGACAGACATTGAGGTGCTGCAGCGTGTCCAGAGAAGGGCAACAAGGCTGGTGAAGGGTCTGGAGCACAGGCCTTATGAGGAGCAGCTGAGGGAACTGGGGTTGTTTATCCTGGAGAAGAGGAGGCTGAGGGGAGACCTTATCGCTCTCTACAACTACCTGAAAGGAGGTTGTAGTGAGGTGGGTGTTGGTCTCTTCTGCCAAGTAGATAACAATAGGACAAGAGGAAATGGGCTCAAGCTGCGCCAGGGGAGGTTTAGGTTGGATATTAGGAAAAATTTCTTCACGGAAAGTGTAGTCAAGCATTGGAATGGGCTTCCCAGAGAGGTGGTGGAGTCACCATCCCTGGAAGCGTTCAAAAAACAGGTAGATGTGGCACTTTGTGGCACGGTTTAGTCTAGTCTACCCTTAATTGTTTTAGTGTGGACTTGGTAATGTTAGGTTAATGGTTGGACTGGATGATCTTAAAGGTCTTTTCCAACCTAAACGATTCTATGATTCTGTGATTCTATAACTGTTCTCATAGTAGCCCATACAGTGCTGTGCTTTGCATTTGTGACTAGAACAGTGTTGATAAGACACCAATGTTTTGGTGTTTACACAGCATCAAGGCTGTCTCTCCATGCACCCTGTCCACACCCAGAGGCTAGCAAGGTGTGGGTGGCCAAGAGATTGGGAGGGGACACTGATCCATACTACTAAGGAGATATTACAAATCATTTGACATCATACTCAGCAATAAAAGCTGAGAGAAAGGAAGCGGGGGAGGAATTTGTGGTTATTGTATTTGTCTTCCAAAGCAACTGCTACACATACTGAGGCCCTACTTCCTGGGAAGTGGCTGGACATCTGCCTGCCAATGGGAAGTACTGAATAAATTCCTCTTTTTGCTTTGCTTCCATGCACAGCCTTTTCCTTTATTAAATTGCCTTTACCACAAACCACGAGCTTGTCCATCTTATTTTGTCTGCATCCTGTTGAGAAGACAGAGTGAGAGAGCAACTGGGTGGGGGTCTGGCAGCCTACCAAGGTCAACCCACCACAGCTGCCACCAACTCTAGATCAGATCAGCCCTGGCTTTGCTAATGAAGGCATGAAAACTTCCCAGGATGGACATTTCACCACCTCTCTGAGTAACCTGTTCCTGGGCTGCACAAGCTTTCCACAGTTTTTCTTTTTCTTGATATCCATCCTGAACAACCAAGACAAAATTTATAAGTATTTTCCCTTGTTATATAGTCTGTTACTACCAAAACCAATCTGGCTGTAACATCTTCATAAACGCCCTTATTTGTATCATGTAAATGAGGAAGGGCCCCATGGCCCCAAGTATTAATGTCCATAGGTTGTACTGCTTCTATAGTTTACATTATTCCTAAGAACTTGTAACCAAATTTCCTATTTATGGATGTATCACAAAAAGATTAAGGTCTAGAGCAAAAGAGGAACTCTTGATGCTTAGTGCTGCAATGTCCAAAAGCTAAAGGCCTTTCTCAATGTAGAACTCAAAATTCAAGTCAAGCATTCCCTACCTAGTGAAGAGAAAATTTTCAGGTCTACAGGAATAGGATCCACAATAAGCAGATAGCAGCTGCTTGTTCAAGTACAATACATAACTTGTGAAGAGGGGAAAAATAATATATGCTTAGGTCTTCTGAAGAGCAGAGCACACCATGAAGAAGAAAGTATTTGATTTCACACAGACTAGAATTATTGGTGTGACAGTCTTCCCTGAGAAATATACCCAGTACAGTGCTTTTCTCCAATATGTAGACGGATCTGGACCATCTGTGATCCAGGTATGAGCTGGTTCACATCTAGCAATTCAAAGCATGAATGGAGGAAATCATACTTGTCAGTATACATCAGTAATCTTCTATGTCTCACATAAGTATAAATTTAGGTTATGTGTCAAAATGAGTTCAGTCAAAACACAGTTCCTAGCTCATTTCTTTGAACATGCATCTCTCAGCCTTCTCTCCTAAGAGATGTGCTGTTACTGTTGCTGAAGTCTCTATTTTATATGAAGCCTAATAATTGCAGCATTTGCCAAAGAAGCTTAAAAGAATTCTTCAAGCCAGAGTTCCTGTTTACCAGGTGTCCTGGTTTCAGCTGGGATAGAGTTAATTTTCTTCCTAGCAGCAGGCATAGTGCTGTGTTTTGGATTGAGTAGGAGAAGAATGTTGATAACATGCTGATGTTTTTAGTTGTTGCTAGGTACTGCTTATGCTAGTCAAGGACTTTTCAGCTTCCCATGCTCTGCCAGGTGCACAAGAAACTGGGAGGGGGCACAGCCAGAAGAGTTGATCCAAACTGACCAAAGGGCTATTCCATACCATATAACATCATGCTTAGTATAGAAACTGGGGGGGGTTAGCTGGGGAGCAGTGATCACTGCTCAGGAACTGTCTGGGTATTGGTTGGTGGGTGGTGAGCAATTGCATTGTGCATCACTTGCTTTGTATATTGTTATTATTATTATCATTATTATATTGTTATTATTATCATTACTGTTTTACTTTATTTCAATTATTAAACTGTTCTTATCTCAACCCAGGAGTGTTTTTTCACTCTTACTCCTCCGATTCTCTCCCCCATCCCATCGGGGTAGGGGGAGTGAGCGAGCGGCTGTGTGGTGCTTAGTTGCTGGTGACACCAGGATAGCATTCTACCTGTTGAAGGGCACAGACCCTTCTCTTCCACTTGAAAAGGTGTCTCTGTGAATTCAAAATGCAGCATCTGTGAGGGCTGGATGCAAACAGACAAGTGAAATAATTTCTTACTAGTCTAGTGTGCTAGATAGGCAAAAGCAAGTCTGAACTAAGCTGCTGTTCTTGAAAAACTGGTGTATTTTATTTTACACAATGAACAATTAAGGCAGAAAGATATTATTTTAATCTCACTGTAACTGACTTGCTTATAACACTCAGAAAGATTCTGGCAAAGCTGGTAATTGAGTCTGCATCATCTAAGTGGTCACCTAGTGACTTGCTTATAAAATCATCTCTCCTCTTAGCCCTGACTGTGTAATAATATTTTCAGTGCAGCTGGTTGCAGTTGGAATTCCATTTCCAAGGGAAATCCCAAAATACTCTAAAGAAAATTAATACATACAGTTATATTAAGGAAGGGGAAAACAAAATACCTCTAAACTATACAAAGATAAATCCTTTTTTATTTGTTTATTTGCTTTTCACAGTGTCCCAACACTGAAATAACCATCTCATGTCCCCACAGAGAAGGTTTGAAGCACTGAGAAACTTGTGTATAATGTTACAGTGCAAAAGCTTCTAGTGAAAAAGGTGGAATGGTTGTTTTCAGTGCTTCAAAAAGTTTAATCTGGCTTGTATTTAACCTTATTTCAACTGTCCTACCAGACAATAAGCACCTGTAATGAGAATATATAGAGAAGGTCTTGGACACCTGGACCACAGTAGTTATTTAAGCAAATAAAAAAAGAAGCTTGAATTTCAAGTGAATAATTTCATTTTTTTTGAACATGAAAGTTACTTGAGGGTGTTAAAAGCTGGACTGGGCATATTGGTCTCTCATGGAGACATTGAATTAAATTATCTTTTTACCTGCACACCAATGAAGTCAAAAAGGACAGCTGATGTATAGATGTAATTCAGAGTACTGTTTGAACTATTCTGTGAAGGAGAGACGCAAGCAAAATGCTATAGTGTCAACAGGCCCCATGAGGATAGTACACACCTTGACTAACTTATGAAGCAAATAAACCAGACTCTCAGATTAACCTTAATCATCTTTATCCCCTATTAAAGACAGGATTTCATAATATTTAACCTAAGTGTTTATGTGCTTGCTTGTTTTTCTGGTGTTATTGAGTCTGAACCCAGCACTATTGAGACAATGGGCATCATTTCACTGACTTCCTCTGGGTTAATGGTAGTCTTACTGTAATAAAGTTTCTTGTTTCCGTGGTCAAATATCTCTTTATAAGGGTAGCACTATATTGTCAAAAGATGAAGTGGCTGTACAGTATTTCTTGTTTGTTAGTTTGTGTCTCACTTGGCAGTAGTATCTGGCTGATTGCCTACAAATATTTAAATGCATGTCCAAACATGGGAGTCTTGAACATGAACCATGAAAAGAATAAACTTTATCAAAAGGCTGCTCTGCGGCCTCTGATTACTACACCTATGTTTGCTTCTGCGGAAGCTTTCTTGTCTCACAAACACTGACATCTCTGCTGGAAGTAATTGCTCCCCTGAGCTTGTCAACAGTGTTTAGAAACAAGAAGCACTGGGGATACAATCCTCCTGGTACCTCTGAAATAAAATGTTTCCCTCTGAGTTTCCCTCCCTTAAAGAGATCAGGGGCTTTTTAAAGATTTTTTTTTTTTCCTTTAAATTGTAACTCTTCATTCTATCTGTGATTTAGGTAAAGGAATGCATAGGCAATCTATAAAAGCATGTCTGCCAGCATGAGCTGTCACAGCTGCTTCATGAGCTCATCTGGAACGGCACATGTTGGGAAGTCCTAGGGATATACCACAGTTCCAGTCCCATTTAATGTACTGTACTAATTAGCATGTAGCTCTCTTAATTAAAGTGGATCTGGGGCCATTTGCTGCAGTCCATGTGTGCACAGGAAGCACTGCTTCTGGAACACACCTGCAAATCCACCTAGCTGTACATGTCATGACAAAAACCTGGTCAACTGATGTCAGCTGGAGCTAAGTTTGGTTATTGTCCCTTCTCCTTATTTTGTGTTTAAACAGAGTCTTGACTGGAGAGAGGTATACATAAAACAATGAAGGCAACGAAGTCTTCTCATGCCTAAGGAAAAAGGAATGTGGTTCTGTGGGTCACATTATGAAAGGGGACTCATAGTCCCATGCAATCACTATCAGTATCAACTGCATCATATCAGTAAGCACTCGGTGTCCACTGGCACAGGGAATAAAAGCCTTTAGCTATTCTCCTACATGGAAAAATGCTGTGCTGATATTGCTAAGTCACACGGCAGGCATGATCATTTTACAGAAAGGTGAATGTATTTGAGCTAACAAAGGTCTGGGGAGTAGTTGTATTTTTAAAATTTTCTCTGACCCTGATGTCCAATAAATAACCTTTACTGAAGGGAGCTTAGTGCTGGAGACTTTGTAAACAGGCCTGTCAGTTGTGTTGAATTAAACCATAAAGGTTTGAGCCACACACTATTTTCTGAGCTGCAGCTGATCCTACAAAATTCATTTCACTTCATACCATATTTCAGCCACAGTTTGTATTCCTAGAGTTTAAAGACTGGTGCTTGCAGCAGGTAGGTTGGTGAGAACACTTTCAAATGTGCTCCTATTTTTTTTATTTTTGGTATCAGATATTTCACATTGCTTAAATAGAACATGTCCATGGTTGTAGTTTCATCAACCTTTTATTTAATTAATAGCTTCATTACTTCGCCTTCTTCCCCTTAGAAAAATGTTTAATTTGCTGCTGAGTTTTACTGAGGTGTTTGACATTTTTCTGTGCAAGAATTAAGTAAAGGATCTCAAAAGACTTTTAGGTTTGTTGTTTTTAAAGCTCATGCTTTTTTTCAATATTTGTATGAATCATCTGCCTATGCCTTTATCTTCCTGATATGATATTAGTGGTATTTCATCTTCTCTATCAGAAGTGATACACATTTTAAAAATTCCTTTCAGGTTGTGTTAACAGTTGTGGTATGTGTCTATTTCCTACATTTTTGAAAGATTCTTAGAGGACACATAATGTTTTCTTTTTGTTGTTTCACACATGGTGTGTTGCAACAATGCCAAGCCACATAGCAGCTGTCACGTAGTACAACCTCAGAACAACCATGTGTCTATTGAAGTATAACTCAAACCTACTTTCTCAAAAGTAAGAATGCCATAAAAAAAAAAAAAACTTTCCTGGAAATAAACAGGAAAATGTACAGACAATTATGAATATTTTCTATATTTTCCATGAACAGAAGATTTTCCAAAAAGATCTACCAGTACTTCCTGATTACTAATCCTTCTGGTTTGGTATTCTGAGATTGAACTTTTATTACACAAAAAGTTCACGGATTTAGTGGTTGCATTCTCGCATCCACCACAGTCATTGGGTAGCACAGCGGGTTAATAATATCACAGTTTACTACTGGAAGATATTTTCCTTCTTTCATAACATGACATGAAGTCTTTTTTCTAATTAATGAGTTGCATAATATCACTGTATAGCTCTCTGTATGATACAGATGGGAAATATTGCCATGACATCTCAACTGCAGCTAAAGATCTTCAGTTTGAGAGAAAAAACAAATAGTGTGATGCTGTGGGATTTATCCAGAGCAATAAGAAGCCTACTGACTCTCTTAAAATGCAGGAAAAATATTGGTCTGCAGCTGGCAGAGAATTCTTTAGCTGAATTTGGCATTAGGCAGCACTCGCTCCTGCTCAAGCTCCTGGCACTTTGGCAGGAACCACTCTCTACTCCATGGGTTCCTTAAAGATGTTTGGGGGTATTTATTCCCTCAAAGGTGTGTGCACCACTATAATATTTATACTTACTTTACTAGGGAGACCGTCTACTTTAAGATCTCAGTTCCATCCTCGGTTTACCTCCTCCTCTCAGATTGGACAATCTTCAAGATGAAGAATAGATTTATTAAGCATCACTTAAACACAGGGCTCCACCCAAAAACCTGTAAAGAGTGGGTAACCTGCAAATCAATACATAAGATTATCTTGGCCGTGTTGAATAATTCTATACTCTTCTAGCTGTATGGCCTGGAAATAAGTCCCATTTTTTGTGTAAACAGCAGCATAGTGCAAAGCATTTGACACTGTCCCACATGACATCCTTGTCTCTAAATTGGAGAGACATGGATTTGACAGATGGACCACTCGGTGGATACGGAATGGGCTGGATGGTCACATACAAAGTGTTGCAGACAACAGCTTGATGTCCAAGTGGAGACCAGTGATAAGTGGCATTCCTCACCGGTCGGTATTGGGACCAGTGCTTTTTAACATCTTTGTCAGTGACATGGACAGTGGGATTGAGTACACTCTTAGCAAGTTTGCCAATGACACCAAGATGTGTGGTGTGGTCAACATGCTGGAGGGAAGGGATGTCATCCAGAGGGACCTTGACAGGCTTGACAGGTGGGCCCATGTGACCCTCATGAAGTTCAATAAGGTCAAGTGCAAGGTCCTGCACATGACTTGGAGCAATCCCAAGCACAAATACAGGCTGGGTGGTGAATGGATTGAGAGCAGCCCTGAGAAGACAGGTTTGAGAGTGTTGGTTGATGATAACCTCAACATGACTCAGCAATGTGCACTTGCAGCCCAGAAAGCCAACTGTATCCTGAGCTGCATAGAAAGAAGCATGACCAGCAGGTCGAGGGAGGTGATTCTCCCCCTCTACACCACCCTCATGAGACCCCACCTGCAGTACTGTGTCCAGCTCTGGAGCCCTCAGCACAAGAAGGACATGGACCTGTTGGAGTGAGTCCAGAGGAGGGCCATGAAGATGGTCAGGGGGCTGAATTACCTCTCCAATGAAGACAGGCTGAGACAGTTGGGGTTATGCAGCCTGGAGAAGAGAAGGCTCCAGGGACACCATATAGCAGCCTTCCAGTACCTGAAAGGGACCTACATGAAAGCTGGAGAGGGACTTTTTACAAGGGCATGTAGTGATACAACAAGCGGTAATGGCTTTAAACTGAAATAGGCTAGATTTAGATTAGATATAAGAAAGAAATTCTTCACTGTGAGGATGGTGAGACACTGGAACAGGTTGCCCAGAGAAGCTGTGGATGTCCCATCTCTGGAAGTGTTCAAGGCCAGGTTGGATGGTGCTTTGAGCACCCTGGTCTAGTGGTGGAAGGTCCCCATGGCAGGGGGGTTGGACCTAGATGATCTTTAAGGTAGCTTCCAACCCAAACCATTCTATGATTCTATGATTCTATGATAATTTTGCAGGCAGCCCTAGGACCTGAAAACTAAACTAGCCTAGAGTCCCCCAGCACTCTGGTGCGAGTTGTTCTTTAGCAATTTCCCCAGATCTCTTCCTGGTTTTTGCAATTTAAAGATCTCATCCTCTGGGAATAGCCTATCTTTTCAGTGTGATCATTATAATTCTTTTTTTCCTCTATTTTTCTCACATTTGCCTTCTGTTTTCAAAACAGGCACAGCTTTGCTGATTCATCTCCCTCTACTTCCCCTGTCTTTCAAAGCTGATTTTAAGAGATCTGTGCAGTTATCCTTGCTGGCCTTCCCTCGGGCTGAATGCCTTGGGGACTTACAGGTTATTATATTTAGGTCACTCCTACTCAGCCTGATAGTCAGCTACCTTTGTCAAACATGCACTGTTTAATTAATTCCCTAATCCCAGCTGGAACCTCGCTACCTCATACTGAATACTAAACATGCCAAGACTGACTTGGTGTCTGGTATATTACCAGCTCTTTGAAGAGACCACACATGATTCACTTTCTATAAAAATGAGAGCTTTGTTAGAAAAGCACTTTAGATACATTTAAGAGACTGCGTATTCCTCCCCTGTCATTCTGCTAACTTTCTATTTATCAGTATTCCTTTATCACAGTTAAATATAATTTACATAAAGCAGAAATTACCTGCTGAAAAGAATAAAGAGTATCTAAAAGTTATGAAAATGCCTCAGATAAGTGGGCACAAGCATATATAGCAGTAGGTAATAAGTAAATCAAATGATTATCAATAAGGCAGTAAAAAACACTGATCCTGCCACATGGAGAAAGAAGGGAATAAAGAAAAGAACACAAAAGAAATCCGAATGCTATTGGAATATGAATATGAGAAGGAGGCTTCAAGGTCTAGGAGCTGAAAAAACAAGAAAACTCCCTATACTACTCCAGATTTAAAATGCTGAAAGTAAACTGGGCATTATCCTAGTGTTCTGGTTAAAACAGTCTATACAACAAAAATATCTTGCCTGATAATTTTTACAATCAGAGTGAGCAGTGATGGCATAATTTTTAATTAATTTGCTGGGAGTAAAACAGTGAAAAAACACAGCTTCTAACCAATACAGATTGTGCCATGAATGGCACAGTGGCAGCCTTATCAACCTAACCTCACCTACCTACCCTTCCCACTGAAGACAGCTCAAATAATATCTTTGGGTGTGGTTAGCACCACCGTCAGTCCTGTATTAAGTGCAATGTGCACTTATTATTACTGTAAGTGCAGTGTGCACGGAGTAATTGTAAATGCAGCACATAGCTTTTTACAGTCTGAGATGGTATTTATGTTAAAATTTCTTATTTACAAAGGTATTTTGTCATAAAATATATTTTCCCTTTGTGCCTTTTGGACCCAAGAGAAGGGATCACACCCTTGTGCTCATTTATTTTATCACTGAACACTATTCCAAACCAACCCAAAGTGAGGTGATTGGAGTATGTCATGTTTAACTTTGTCTGCTGTGTAATTACATCCTGTTGTCCCCTGTTGGACCCACACTGGGGGTCCAAATTAAAGTTTTGGAAGCACTGGAAGAATTTCCAATAATGTCTGTTTTTCTGGCTCAAGCATGTAGTGTTTTGACCACATTTTCTAGCACTAAAAGTCTAGCCAGAGGTTTTCTCTATCAGAAAGGATCATTTAAATGTTTGAGAGAGAGAGAGAACATCAGTTACTAATAAATGTATTCATTTTCCCCTCTTCTTTGGTCTGCCCATTCCTGTGAGCAGTAAATTAAAAGGAACAGATGTATAATTTGGGAAGTTTTCCAGATTCTGTTTTTTTCTTGTAAGTGAAAAATTGAACAATGACTGCTGTATACAATGTTCTTTTGTCTGTATCATTTTCACTAAGAAATCTAGGTCTGTGCTGCATGCACTGTAAATATACCAAATAGAAAGGAAATTTTTTGAATATATATTATTTCTGGACACTTGGACATCTGACTTTTAGTCAGAAACTTGCAATTATTTACAATGTAGATACCTATATCTGAGCTTGTCCTTGAGTCTCTCTTAACAGTTTGTGGTGAGAAATAGATATTTTAGGGTGTGATTCACCTCAAGCTACAGTAAATATTTGAAACATGTTAGATGGATCAGATCCTAAAACATCAATTTGTCTCATAACAACAATTAGTGTCTCCTTTCAAACATCATTTTCATACTTAAGATTCCAATTTTTTAAATATAATCCTGAACTTAATATTCTGAATATAATATAATATCCTGTATATAGTATAATATAGAATAGAATCATAGAATCATAGTTTTGGTTGGAAGGTACCTTAAAGATCATCTAGTTCCAATCCCCCTGCCATGGGCAGGGACACCTTCCACTAGATCAGGTTGCTCAAAGCCTCATCCTGGCCTTAATCACTTCCAGGTAGGGGGCATTGACAGCTTCTCTGGGCAACCTGCTCCAGAGTCTCACCACCCTCAGAGTAAATAATTTATTCCTAATATCTAATGTAAATCTACCCTTTCTCAGTTTAAAACTGTTACTCCTAGTCCTATCACTACACTTCCTGATAAAGAGTCCCACCTCATCTTTCCTCTAGGCCCCCTTTAAGTACTGCAAGGCTGCTATAAGGTCTCCCCAGAGCCTTCTCCTCTCTAGGCTAAACAACCCCAACTCTCTCAGCCTCTCCTCATAGAAGAGATGCTCCAAGTCTTTCATAATTTTTGTGCTTCAGCACTGGGCACAGCACTCCAGATCTGTCTCACCAGGGCTTAGCAGAGGGGCAGAATCACATTCCTCGACCTACTGGCAACACCCTTCCTAATGGAGTCCAGAGGCTTCTTTGCCATAAGAACACATTGTTGGTTCATGGTTAGTCTGATATTCACTGGGACCCCCAGGTCCTTTTCTGCAGAGGTCCTTCCCCCAGGCTTTCTTGGTACATGGAGCTTATTCCTCCCCAGGTGAAGAACTTGACTTTGTTGAAGAACTTTTGTTGAACTTCATGAGATTCCTCTCTGAAATTTTCCATCCTGTTGAGGTCCCACTGAATGGCAACACAAGCAGCTGGTGACTCAGACAGTCCTCCTAATTTTGTGTCATTGCAAATGACTGCTCACATAGGTACAGATACTAGTCCAATTCTTTATGCTTCTTGACATTTCTGTTTAAATTTTTTGGTACCACGAAGTTCTGGTGTAGCTATGGAGGATGAGCACCTCCAAGTGATACGTAACACATGCAGAAAGGATTTTGGTGTTAACTTCATGACAAGAACACAGAAAGCTAGGATTTAAAACTATGATTGCAATTAACTTATTTATGAATGTAAAATAATGAAAATAATAAATGCTTTTATTTCTAAAGCAAGATGAGAACAGAAAGAAGCTCACTGAAGTGTAAAAACTTTCAAACCTCTGAAGCACATCATAGCAACTGCAGAGGAAAGCTCCTAGGAGAATGCAAGGGTCTTAAATACTACAGTAATCAGCACTTCATGGTAATTAAATTAAAGATCACTGTTGCAGTGCATAAAATCATTATTACTGTAGTATAAGAAATGTGATATCAGAAACTCAGATGGAAATCTGGAAATATAAGTACTAAATTCATACAGTTGGATCTTCTTTTTTATTTATTTTCCATGAAAAACATTTCCAATTTCAAAGACAAGTGCATTCACAATTCAGGGTATTAGAGTTTAAGGATATTTTTTTTGAAAACTCCAAGGACTTAGAGCTGCAGAGAAATATTCAAGATAACAATGGCTACAAATACAGTAAAATTAATGAAAGAGCTTAACTGGAATGGATCCTGACTGTAGCTCGTGTTACATTTCGAAGACTGCATTTAGATTTCCTCTGTAAGGTTAGAAACAATTGCAAGTAATACTCCAGTAAATCCCAAAGGGAGTTGCTATTTGTGGCAGTTATCTGTGGATGGAAGAATGAAAGCAGAAAGAGAGAGTTTGGAGAATCCTCCTAATGTGATAAAATGTTGTATGCAGGATAAAATCATAAACATTGTGATTAACAGTGTGATTGATTCCTTAGTCAATGATGATGATCATGATGGGATGGGATGATGATGATGAAGAAGAGAATACAGAGCAAAAGAAGACAGGAGCTAGAAAGCATGCCTTGTTCCTAGGATACCACTTGATGTAATATAAAATACCTTTCCCTGCCTGGTTTTTGGGCATGCTTTTCCACCTATCAGCCCTGCTTCCTGTCAGAGATTGCGCCTCTTCTCCTGTATAATTTTGGATATTGGCATGGCCACTGCCTGTTCTTGATCTGAGAAGTAACTGGATCTTTGTGGACACGGCAGCCATTTCTTATATCAGATTAGTTGTGGAGGATCTGCCACTTAAACCACAATACATGGTTGGCAGAGACCTGAATAAAAAGAAGAGAGTCGTCTTTGAACTGTTTAAGAAACTTAAAAACAAAAAAGTTCATTTAACATGAGGTTAAATAGTCTATATTTTTTTCTCTCACAAGTATACATGCAAAATTACCACTTTTATATGTTCCTGTAAAGGAAAAAAAAAAAAATCAAGGAACAAGATAGGGAATTTTTTTTATGATTAATCTATGGAGAGAATAATTACAGTGGCAGTGGAGACGGTGAGGTCTTATGCCAGGTTGGGAAAACTGAAAGTGGAAATATGCTCATGAAATGAGGAAAAGAGGACTCTGGATACATTTTTTAAAAGATATAGTTTCCATCCAAGATACATCATCATCATCATCATCATCATCACCATTATTATTATTATTATTATTATTATTATTATTATTACTACTTGAGGTTTAGATTCCAGTTGTGGGTACAATGTAACAGACAGTGATAAGCAGTTTGTATCCTTTACTGAGAACTCAGTGACTGAATATGATTTCCATATTTTTAAATATTGCATAGTATCCAAAATCTTTCCTGCAGTAATAGAAGAGATAGATTGTACAAGTGGGGTTTTTTCCTGGTAATTTCAGAACAGGGTTTAGCAGGCAGCCTGGAGACAATTGCCTATTTAACAATGAGATTGCCTTCACAGGTTAGTGTTAGGTTAAGCCTTGTTTTGGTTGTTGGCTTAATCATTGATCAGTGTTTCTCCTTATCAAGGTTATAAGCAAGGGAAAATATCTGTTAGAAAGTTGGTCTGCATTGAGTAATTCATCTTAGATTGGAAATCAGGTAATATACTGGTGAAAGGTGAGTTTCTTCCTCTCCAGATATTTTGTTCAGTGAATGTCATTATTCTCAAAGTTGTCACAGGGAAGAGGATGTTGAGGAACGGCTTCTTCTTGGCTGCTGGAAAACCATTTTAGGCATACACCACAAAATACTCCTGTAATCCCATTTTTGCTAGTATGAAATTGGACTACTTTTCTGGCTGAAATGCAGGCCTTCGGAAAAGAGAAACGATTCCAGCTGTCTGAGCAGTTGTTTGGATGGGTTGTTCAGTAATGTTCATGAACCCCCTGTGTTCTGTCTCCTGTAAAATCTCTGCTTGCTGTGATCTGTGAATATTTTGCAGTGTATTGGAGGGAGGTTACACATTTCTCTCAGGGCTATACTTTTCAAATGAGAAAGGCTAAAAAGAGAGCCTTATGAGACACAGTGAAGTGCTTCAGTCCTTCCTGGGATTTAGCTCCATACCTCCAAGAACAGAAAGCACCATTGGCCTCCACTTCATTTTCTTCTGTGACAAGGGAGGATTTTTTTACAGTACGCTTATCAGATATTCTAGCTGATTTGAACACTGGACATCGTTTGTATTGGAAGATATGCCAAAGGCTGCCATCATCCCTCTTTCCGCACATCAGGTTGGAGCAGGTTGCTCCTGTTCGTAGAAAGCTGGCTCTAATCTAGCCTTTCAAAAGCAACATACTCATTGCAGAATTTTCATTCATTTAAAATGGTATGATTTTGTGCATTTCTCCTTTGATGATTGCTTTTATATTTGCTGCTTATACTGAATACTGTGGTTTTAACAGCTACAGTGTTTTGAAGCTGATTATCACACCAGTGAGGGGTACACAATAGCATAATGTGCTGATGGGTTATTTAGAAGCAAATATTCAATTGCCTGTAAAGAAACAGATTCACTCAGCTTAGTGACCAAAGTCACCAATGTAAAGGTGTGGTGCTCTGCAAATGCAAGACAAGACACATATAAAAAATGTGACTTTTCTCTTAATATACATGCTGTACACTGGAAAATATTTTCTGTTGGGTTGCTTATGAAACATATTACTAACAGTAACACCCCTTCACACATACACACAATCTTCTTTCAAAAAATGACAATAAATTACATGTTCCTACTAAGAAAGAATCCTGGTAGCCTTTAGTAGCCTTTCAATATTTCCCTCAAGAAGAAAAAAAAAGGAAAAAAAAGGAAGCTAAGTCTAAATGACATTACTAGTTCAGATAGTTATAGATGCATTTTAGATCTGTTGGGGCACTCTGTGCGTGTAGTGCTCTGTAGGCTAACAAAACAAGGCAAAGTGATGCAGTAGGAAATTTCTTCTGTATTTCTGGGAACTAATTTCTTAAGACAAGTGTGTATTTCTGGCCCCAAGTCATCAGCTAACCAACCAGAAGCACGCTGTTCATCAATATCCCCTGGAGTTCTTTTGGGGGGTTGTTTTGGGGGTTTTGTTTTTTTTCTTTCCAGACATATTTCCAGACTGAAATCTGTCTCCCCATCACCCTGTTGCTATTGCATCATTTTCTTCCTTTTTTTAATTCTGAGTGTTAGAATAGTTGTTAAAATAGCACTCTGTTGGCAATTTTGTTTTCTCTTCACCACTCTAGGAGCCATCTGTTATGCTTGCTTCCCCAAGGACTGCTCAGAATTGAAACTCTCAGGCACCCTCCACTCTGCATCATATTAAGATCTTTAGGATAAATGGCATAACCCACTCACCATAAAAAGTGAAACATACCAGGTCCTCTAGTTGTAACTGATCATTATCATTTAGAAGAAAAGCAGTCTTAAATAAATTCATAACATACCTTGATTTCCAACATGTTTTATCAACACTCTGTGCCCTAGACTGGCACACAGTGACCATTGTTTGTAGACTTCTATGGTTTTAAGCAGGAGGAGGTATTGGGTGTAGGTAGTACTCAGAGTTGGAACTACACATTGGAATAAGTAGTGAAAATAACATCTCAGGGCTCCATCACTGCTTACAACCTTTCAGAGGGCAATAAACTGCCATCTTTGCCCAATGGTTAGCAGATAGAACTCTGTCTGTGGTTCTGGATATGATCCCAATTGCTGCAGCAGTTGAGCACCTATGTGACTATCCTAGATTATTTCTACAGGGAAGCTTCCCTGGATATCTGTAACTAGCTAAGTAATATTGCTTTTGCATAACACTGATAATGAGAACATTAATAAACACAATTAGATAAAATTAGAATCATAGAATAATAGAACCATAGAATCATTTAGGTTGGAAAAGACCTTTAAGATCATCCAGTCCAACCATTAACCTATACTAAGTCCACACTAAACCAATTAAGGGAAGACTAGACTAAAACATGTCCCTAAGTGCCACATCTACCTGTTTTTTGAACACTTCCAGGGATGGTTACTCCACCACCTCTCTGCGCAGCCTCTTCCAATGCTTGACTACACTTTCCATGAAGAAATTTTTCATAATATCCAACCTAAATCTCCCCTGGCGCAGCTTGAGCCCATTTCCTCTCATCCTATGGCTAACTACATGGGAGAAGAGACCAACACCCACCTCACTACTACCTCCTTTCAGGTAGTTGTAGAGAGCAATAAGGTCTCCCCTCAGCCTCCTCTTCTCCAGGCTAAACAATCCCAGTTCCCTCAGACACTCCTCAGAAGGCCTGTGCTCCAGACCCTTCACCAGCTTCCTTGCCCTTCTCTGAACATGCTCCAGCTACTCAACATCTTTCTTATACTGAGGGAGGGGCCCAAAACTGAACACAGTATTCCAGGTGTGGCCTCACCAGTGCCGAGTACAGGGGGACAATCACCTCCCTGCTCCTGCTGGCCACAGCATTCCTGATACAAGCCAGGATGCTGTTGGCCTTCTTGGCCACCTGGGCACACTGCTGGCTCATGTTCAGCCGGCTGTCTACCAACACCCCCAGGTCCTTTTCGGCCAGACAGCTTTCCAGCCACTCTTCCCCAAGCCTGTAGGATTGCATGGGGTTGTTGTGACCCAAGTGCAGGACTCAGCACTTGGCCTTGTTTAACCTCATACAGTTGGCTTCAGCCCATCGGTCCAGCCTGTCCAGGTCCCTCTGCAGGGCCATCATACCCTCCAGCAGATTGACACTCCCACCCAACTTGGTGTCATCTGCAAACTTACTGAGGCCACACTCGATCTCCTCATCCAGATCATTGATAAAGGTATTAAACAAGGCTGGCCCCAAAACGGAGCCCTGGGGAACACCGCTCGTGACCGGCCGCCAACTGGACTTCATTCACGACTACTCTCTGGGCTTGGCCACCCAACCAGTTTTTTACCCAGTGAAGACTACGCCTGTCCAAGCCATGAGCTGCCAGCTTCCCAAGGAGAATACTATGGAAGACTGTGTCAAAGGCTTTGCTAAAGTCCAGGTAAATGACATCCACAGCCTTTCCTTCATCCACCAGGTGGGTCACCAGGTCATAAAAGGAGATCAGGTTGGTCAAGCAGGATCTGCCTTTCATGAACCCATGTTGGCTGGTCCTGATCTGCTGGTTGACCTGCACTTGCCTGTTGAGTTCAATCAATATGAACTGCTCCATAATCTTTCCCGGCATTGAGGTCAGGCTGACAGGCCTGTACTTCCCCAGAAACAGACCTGTACAAAATTCAAAGCATAAGAACAGACTTGAACTGTTTCAAACAGTGAAAGCAGTCTTACCACTCAACAGAAAATATTTGTACATATGTAAATGTGTATGTCTGCTCATATGTTTGTATATACATACAAATGTCATCTATATCAGTATGCAGATTTCTATCTATTGCGCATTTTTAAGTTCTAATACGTGTTACAAACATCAGTTTGCTAAGAAGACTTAAACGTGGTTTTTTATGAATCTTTTGGTCTTGCTAACAAACCTAACCCTCTTCTACCCCTTTTGACTCTGATAAATGTTGGGCCTGCAGTTTGGGCCAGTGTCAGCAAGGAAAGAAATTCCTTCTGGAGTGTGAGTTAATGGGCTGATCTGAAAAAATCAAAATTATTTAGGCTGGAAGGAACCTCTTGAGATCATCTAATCCAACCCCTCTGCTCAAGCAGGGTTGGACAGAACAGGTTGCCCAGGACCCTCCTCAGTTGGGTTTTGATTATCTCCAAGGATGGAGATTTCAAAACATCTCTGGGCAAACTGTGCCAGCATTTTACCACCCTCACAGTAAAAAAGTGTTTTCTTTTGTACAAATGGAATTTTGTGTGTTTCAGTTTTTGCCCATTACCTCTAGTCCATTCACCGGTCACCACTTAGCAGACTTTGTCTCCCTCTTCTTCATTCCACCTCATCAGATATTTATACACATTGTTGAGATGCCCCTGAGTCTTCTCTTCTCTAGGCTAAACAGTCCCAGCTCTCTCAGCCTCTCCTTGTATGACAAGTCATAGAATCATAGAATTGTTTAGTTTGGAAAAGACCTTTGAGATCATCCAGTCCAAAAAAGTAGCACTGCCAAGTCCACCACTAAACCATGTCCCTAAGTGCCACATCTACACATCTTTTAAATACCTCCAGGGATGGTGACTCAACCACTTCACTAGGGCAGCCTGTTCCAGTGCTTGACTGCCCTTTCCATGAAGAAATTTTTCCTAATATTGAATCCAAACCTCCCCTGGTGCAACTTGAGGCCATTTGCTCTTGTCCTATCACTTGTTACTTAGCAAAAGACACTGACACCCACCTTGCTACAACCTCCTTTCAGGTAGCTGTAGAGAGCAATAAGGTCTCCCCTCAGCCTCCTCTTCTCCAGGCTAAACAATCCCAGTTCCCTCAGCTGCTCCTCATAAGGCCTGTGCTCCAGACCCTTCACCAGCTTCCTTGCCCTTCTCTGAACACGCTCCAGCTACTCAACGTCTTTCTTATACTGAGGGAGGGGCCCAAAACTGGACACAGTATTCCAGGTGTGGCCTCACCAGTGCAGAGTACAGGGGGACAATCACTGCCCTGCTCCTGCTGGCCACACTATTCCTGATACAAGCCAGGATGCTGTTGGCCTTCTTGGCCACCTGGGCACACTGCTGGCTCATGTTCAGCCGGCTGTCAACCAACACCACCAGGTCCTTTTCAGCCAGGCAGCTTTCCAGCCACTCTTCCCCAAGCCTGTAGGATTGCATGGGGTTGTTGTGACCCAAGTGCAGGACTCAGCACTTGGCCTTGTTGATCCTCATGCAATTGGCCTCAGCCCATCGGTCCAGCCTGCCCAGATCCCTCTGTACAGCCTTTCTACCCTCCAGCAGATTGACACTCCCACCCAGTCTGGTGTCATCTGCAAACTTCCTGAGGGTGCACTGAATCCCCTCATCCAGATCATTGATAAAGATATTAAAGAGAACTTGCCCCAATAGTGATCCCTGGGGAACACCACTTGTGACTGGCCACCAACTGGATTTAACTCCATTTACACAATTCTTTGGGCCCAGCCATCCAGCCAGTTTTTCACCCAGTGAAATGTTCACATGTCTAAGCCATGAGCATCCAGTTTCTCCAGGAGAATGCTGTGGGAAAGTGTTAAAGGCTTTACCAAAGTCTAGGTAGACAACATCCACAGCCTTTCCCTCACCCACTAGGTGGGTCACCAGGTCATAGGAGGTCAGGTTAGTCAAGCAGAACCTGCCTTTCATAAACGCATGCTGACTGGGCCTGATCCCCTGGTTGTCCTGTACATGCCACGTGATGGCATTCAGAATGATCTGCTCCATAACCTTCCCCGGCACCAAGGTCAGACTGACAGGGCTGTATATCTCTGGATCCTCCTTCCAGTTCTTCTTGTGGACGGGTGTCACATTTGCTAACTTCCAGTCAACTGGAACCTCCCCAGTTAGCCGGGTCTGCTGACAAATGATGGGAAGTGGCTTGGTGAGCACTTCCACCAGCTCCCTCAGCACCCTCAGGTGGATCCCATCTGGCCCCATAGACTTGAGTGTGTTTAAGTGGTGTAGCAGGTTGCTAACCATTTTGCCTTGGATTATGGGGGCTTCATTTTACTCCCCATCCCTGTCTTCCAGCTCAGGGGGTTGGGTACCCAGAAAACAACTGGTCTTTCTATTAAAGACTGAGGCAAAGAAAGCATTGAGTACTTCAGCCTTGTCCTCATCCTTTGTTGTTATGTTTTCCCCTGCATCCAAGAAAAGATGGAGATTCTCCTCAGCCCTCCTTTTGTTGCTAATGTATTTATAGAAACTTTTTTTTTATTGTCTTTTATGGCAGTAGCCAGATTAAGTTCTAGCTGGGTTTTGGCCCCTCTAATTTTCTCCCTGCATAACCTCATGACTTCTTTGTAGTCCTCCTGAGCGGCCTGCCCCTTCTTCCAAAGGTCATAAACTCTCCTTTTTTCCCAAGTTCCTGCCAAAGCTCTGTGTTAAGCCAGGCTGGTCTTCTTTCCTGCCTACTCATCTTTTGGCACAGGGGGACAGCCTGCTCCTGCACCTTTAAGATTCCCTTCTTCACTAAGGTGTTTTAAGATTTGGTTTTATTTCTCATTACCCTGTTCAGTTTCAATTAATAATAAATAAAACTGATTATCTGTGTCTGTTTTGCCCGTGACGGTACTTGCTGAGTGATCTCCCTGTCCTTATTTTGACCCATGAGCTTTTCGTTATATTTTCTCTTCTCTGTCCAGTTGAGAAGGGGAGTGATAGAGTGGCTTTGGTGGGCACTTCGCATCAGCCAGGGTCAACCCATGATACCATCACATCACACACAAGTCCCTCTTTGTTCACAAAGATTCAAAGATGTTCCAGTTCCTTAATCATCTTCATGGACCTACACTGGACTTACCACACTAAGTTTACATCGTTCTTGTATTGGGAAGCCCAACACTGGACACAACATTCCAGATGTGTCTCACTACCGCTGAGCAGAGGGGAAGGTCATGTCTCTTGACCTGCTGACAACACTTTTTTCCTAATGCAGCCCAGGAAACTGTTGGCCTTTTTGTTGCAAGGCAGTATTGCTGGCTTGTGGTCAGTTTGGTGTCCACCAGGGTCCTTAGGTCCTCTGCAGAACTGCTTTCCAGTGGGGAGGCCCCCAGCATACACTGGTGCATGGGGTTGCTCCTCCCCAGGGGCAGGGCTTGGCATTTCCCCTTGTTGAACTTAATGAGGTTCTCCTCTGCCCAATTTTCCAGCCTGTTGAGGTCCCTCTGAATGGCAGCTCATCCAGCAGGTGAAACAGCCACTTCTCCCAGTTTTGTGTCAGCTGCAGAAGTATGGAGGGTACACTCTGCCCTGTCATCCAGGTCACTGATGAAGATGGTAAACAGTATTGGCCTCAGTGTCACGCCCTGGGGCACGCTACTAGTGACAGGCCTCCAGGTGAACTTTGTGCTGCTGATCACAAGGCCCAGCCATTCAGACAGTTTTCAATCCACCTCACTGTCCAGTTATCTAACCCATACCTTGTCAGCTTGTCTATGAGGATATTAAGTATTGCCACAGCACACCATAAACTAATGATGAAAAGGAAAATGCAGGTTAATAATATAATGTAAAGTCAACATGAAAACTTCCAATGAAAATTAGAAGCTGTATGTCTATCTGGCTGTACTGAAAAATTAAACCAGGTAGGAAGTTCCAATACAATCACCATAAGTGAGGTTTGCTTTCAGGAAGCTGGAAGCAACCTTCAGACTTTATAATGGAATAGACAAGCTGCTACCTAATAAAATTTTTGTATATATAAAAAAAAAAGAAAAGGCTTGATACATTTTATAATGAATTTGTAGTAGAGAAAGGTCTCTGGCATTAAACTATAAGAAGTAACAGTACAGTTCAAAGGGAAAATCTTAACAAACAGCTAGAACTAGCATATATACTGATAATGCATAACACAACATTCTTATCTGAAGTAGATTCATGGCAGTCTGCAATGTAATCGGAAAACAAAACAAGACACATGCTGTATAAGACTATGCCTTAATCAGGCTGCTGATTTCTGGTTGTTCTTTAAAACCTACCCATAAGTGGTTTCCAATTCCAATCGGTTGATAGTGAAGAAATTTCATCCTTTTTCACTGTAGACTGTGCTTGGATAATTGAATTATCATAGGACACTAATTTAATGTATATTTCCATAAACTTTATTTTAAATGTCCTGGCATATCAATTGCTACTACAATAAAACTAAGCATCTGTATATTTTTAGACCATTTGCTACTGCTAAGCTGTAGAGTAATAGGGTCCATTTTTAGCACATTATTAAATCAGTTTTGTTTCACCTCTCCTAAAGGATAGATTCCTGGGAAGATTTTCTGTTGTCTTGTTTTCTCTTGCTTCATCCCTTCTTGTCTTGCCTCACCTCTATTGGTGCTATGTTCTCACAGAACTATATTTGGGTTCTTCTACATATTTAGGGCCTCATCTTTAATCTAGGGTCTCCTCCAAAAAAGGAAAATGGAAAATACAGAAACTATTTAGAATTTTAGATTTTTAATTTGAACCCTGTGATTGTGAAAGCTGCTATGCAACTGCTGTCAAATCCTAGAAAACTTCATATGCCATAAGCATTTCTAACATAAAGCTCTGTAGACTTTTAGAGTTGTATTCTGGAAGGACCAGCAAAAAAAAAATAATAATGTCACAGCTTAGGCAAAGTGAGAGCTCAGATATTAACTCACTTTCTGAACTAATGGGGTTCCAGAAATCAGACCCTTTATCTCCTTTAGGAGTTTTGATCTTCCAGGTATTCTCAGAGTCTTAATGCAGTTATAGGTTTGGCATCTTCACAAAATGTGTTTTCAGCTACCATTCTCTTTCAAAATGGTCAGAGGAGGACACAGGCCTGTTGTGACAGCTGTCTGCTGGTTAGAAAGCTCCCTTGCTCTTTGAAAGAGGTAAAAGTAACCCTTTCCTCTCTCTGAGAGAATTCACATTCAATTTCTCTTCAATATATCTGCCTCTTTTAAACTAAACATCTCAGGTTTCCATCAGCATATTAGATGCTGAGTATCTGCAGGATAGAGGTTTTTGCCACAGTAAGAACTTTGAGCTACAAGCTACACAATATAATACAGAAATAACCAGAGTTCCTGTTTCATGTCCTCATCCATTGATTCAGATACAGGGTTGCCTGAAAAGAGAATTGTATCTCCTTGGATAGCAGGCCTCTGTGAAGTACCGGTATGGATTCTGGTACTACGGTTAGTTTGTGTAGAACCAGTTTTGGTATCTTTGTTTAGGACTGTGTTATCTCACACAGGGACTCCTCAAGTTTCTAAGAAGTCCAACAATAATGGTCATTTCTCATCCTGAATGGAAAAAAAAAAACAAAAAAACCCCCCAAAACCCCAAACCACAAAACCCCCAACCCCTCACCAAACCTCTAAAGACCCCCTAAACCCCCTCAAGTCCCCCAAAACCAACCAACCATCCAACCAAAACCCCAAGAAAATTTAAGAACTGTGGTAGAATTCTCATTTTTAGTTTTCAGGTTTACTTTTCCATAGTGATTGGCATTTCATTTTCAAGGCACTTTTGACTCTTTCAGAGTCAGATTCAAATGGCCTGTATTTACTGAATGTTTGATTTGTCTCTTGCCTAAGCTCTAGATTTTATAAATGACAGTAGAGGTTTCATTAATGGTCCCTGTAATGCTGTGCTGATTTGTGAGTCATTGCCTGACTATTTTTAATTCAGAAAAGCAAATTAAATAAATAACCAGGTAAACTTAAGGGACCGGGAATGGATAAAAGGTGTTCTGAGTTAGAAGTTGGTTTAGAGACTCCCAGGCTCAGGCTGTGACTGTATTTATTTTGGATATCATCAGGAAAAGCAGAGGACAATGTAAATTCTTTAGAGTAATGTCAGATAGAGAACACATTTTCCCAGGTAGAAATAGCTGGGAAATTAAGAACTTGCAAATGGTGTCTCACTATTAGTATTTATGGTTTTAGGCTCACTGTTTTTGTGGTTTAAAAAGATAATTATTTTAATTATTTCTTCTCCAAAGATTACATTCTGATGGTTACTTTTTTTTTTTTTTTAATGTGGAACAGTTAAAAGAACTGATGCACATATTTGCCTATGAGAAAAGCTGAAACAGTGAAATGCTTGAGCATCCAACATAGTTCTGCCTTATAAGAAAGGTAAACAAGTCATGCTAGATAACTTTTTCCATCAGCAAGCAATCAGTAATTTGGAAAACAGAAAGTGAGTTTTTTGTGTTCCTGGAATCTCTAAACCATTGTTAGACAAGATTGTCATGTCTGATAATGTAGGTTTAGTAGAAAAATAGAGAGAAATTTTACTTTGTAACTTGAGGTAGTAATTAAAAATGGAATAAAGGTCTTTCAAAGGCATAACAATCTGTTTTCATAGTAACTCCTAAAGCAGTTTCAGGTGAATACAAATCATCTACAGCAGAAATATGACATTTCACTTGCACATGTGATCTTGCACTGTTTACCATACACAGGTTATATATAGTAGGACTAATCAAATATTCTCATTAATAAATCATCTAATTAATCTAGACTTCAGGCTTGTAGGAAATTATTTTCAAATTGATTCCAATTTCTGTAAATGTAGTCCTTATTAGATAGTTTCCACAACATTAATGGAAGTTTATTTATGTGAATTGCTGTGATCACTTGCTTCACTTATTCATGATTCATTATCTAAGATCTGTGACTGTTGTTTGGTTTTGTTATACTTAATGAAGGCATTTGCAGGCTGAATAAATAAAAATACAGTTGTGTGATATATAGCACTTTGTGATGCCAAACATCTGCACCCTTAGCTGAAAAAGTCAATTCATTTTGCATTCACCAAACACTATTCAGTCAAACTTCTAGTACATTCAAGTCCTTCAGAAAACAGAACTGCAGTTCTCTTTCTACAGAATGAGTAACTCAGGCCAGAAGGGACATTAGGATGTCTCCAGTCCAACTCCTGCTCACACCAGTGCCTTCTGTAAGGTCAGACAAGGCTGGTCAGGGTTTTATCCAGTTGAGTCTTGAATACCTCCTATCCTGGTTTTGGCTGGGATAGAGTTAATTTTCTTCCTAGTAGCAGGCATAGTGATGTGTTTTGGATTTAGTAGGAGAAGAATGTTCCCATGCTCTGCCAAGTGCACAAGAAACTGGGAGGGGGCACAGCCAGAAGAGTTGATCCAAACTGACCAAAGGGCTATTCCATACCATATGACGTCATGCTCAGTATAGAAACTGGAGGGGGTTGGCCAGGGAGCTGCGATTGCTGCTCGGGAACTGTCTGGGTATCGGTCAGCATGTGGTGAGCAATCACATTGTGCATCACTTGTTTTGTATATTGTTATTATTATTATCATTATTATATTGTTATTATTATTATTATTTTACTTTATTCCAATTATTAAACTGTTCTTATCTCAACCCAGGAGTGTTTTTTCACTCTTACTCCTCTGATTCTCTCCCCCATCCCATGGGGGTAGGAGGAGTGAGTGAGCAGCTGCGTGGTGCTTAGTTGCTGGCTGGGGCTAAACCATGACACCTCCAAAGTACTTGAACACCTTCAACGTCCCCACAGTCACTGGGAGCTGCTGTTATGTCTCCCTGAAGTCATCTCTGCTCCAGACTGAACAAGCCCAACTCCCCCAGCCTCTTCTTACAGGGCAAGCACTCCACTTCCCCCTGTGTCAGTGGTGTCTCCTGAACTCCCTCCACTCTACAAATGTCTTTCTTGTACTGGGATCTCAAAACTCGGTACAGTATCTAGGCATGATTTAGAGGTGAGTAGAGGGGTATAATGTCTTCCCTGGGTCTCCTGCCTTTGTCCCTGTTCCTATAGTTCAGGGTGCTGTTGGCCTTTTTGCTGCCAGTGTCCCTGTGGGCCCATGCTCAGCTTTGCCTCCCAGCAGGACCCCAGGGCTTTTCCTTCAGAGCTGCTCTCCTGGCCAGCAGTGCCCAGCCTGTGTTGTGGCAGGGGCTCATCCTTCCAAGGTGAGGATCTTTGCATTTGTCCTTACTAAGATTCATCAAATTCCTTCTGGCCTGTCCTGCCAGCCAGTGTAGGATGTCCTTGAATGGTCCTCCCAAGTCTAGCAGCATCTCCAAATTTTATAAAACTTTGTTCCATCTCCTCCTCCAGGTCTTTGACAAAACTAAACAGCAGTCCCAGTACCATCCTCAGTGGTAACACACTTGCCCCCAGGTAGAGAATGACCCTTTATCATCCTCTGAGCACTATCATGCAAACTCCTTTTTATCCATCCAGTTGTCCACCAATCCAGACTATAATGTGGGAGATAGTGATGAAAACCTTGTTAAAACTGAGATAAATAACTATCCCTAGTCCACAAATGCTCATCACTTTTTTCTTCTTCATGTGCCTAGTCATGTGCTTCAAGGATATTCATTTCCTGATCTTTCCAGGACTGAGGCTGAGAAGCCTGTAGTTCCACAGATTACCCTTCTGGCTTTCTTTGAAATTGGGAATAGCATTTGTGTTTCTCCAGCTGTCAGGCACATCCCTGGATCTTCATGACTTGTATTGTGATGCGCAACTTTTTGTATACTGGCAGGAAATCACAACATTTCCAGTATAAACTTACTACTCTCCTGTAGTTCTTGATACATCTGTTTCTTTCTTTTCTCAGACCTCTCTCTGACAATCACTATTCTCACTTGATATTTCAAAGTTAAAATTCAAATTTGGTCTTGATGCATTGGGAGCTATTAAGAACTGCATTGCCTTAGAAAGTGTTGAGGAGGGAAAACACTTAAGAGTAGCAGACTGACAAAGTTTAATGACAGTTGGAACTGTGTAGGTGAACCTGTTCTCCCAGTTGAATATTGAGATGAAGCTGTCTCCTGCATTGAAATTTTACTCTTCCATATGGGTTGCGCCTTTCCCTTCCACTAAAGGTCAGCTTGCTCTCTTGCATTGTGTATGCTGTCAGTCTCACTGACTCAACAGCCAGCAACAGCTGGTAGTGGGATTTTGGTGTAGGAGAGTACCTGTGGCAATGTGCAGATCTAGATTCCTCCTAAAAAGCATGATCCTCTGGACTGAAGCTTATTTATGTGTGTGAACTCCGATCCAAATCATTGCACCATGGATAGGCACATACCAAAATGAGTTCCCTGTCCTATGGCTTAGCATCAATTTTGTACTGGGAGAGAAAAGCAGAAAGGCCTGACACTCTCCTTGCAGAATGGCTGGGCTTCCTTACAGGATGGAAAATGTTCTGCCCTGGGATATTCCATTGCCCTGTGGTAAAAACACTTTCCTAGGATTGAGATGCATCCAGTTCAATATCACCATGCTAAAGGGTCCTGAGAGACCGTATCTCCCACTTCACAAGTTCACCAAGTTAATGAGCTTTTTGGTCAATGTAGGCTTTTTTGGAGAGTGAACCAGTAGAATGTCTTTTTTTCTTATTCCATTTAGTCTTACATAGAATCCAATAGTTAATCAACTCCGTAAAAAGAGGGACATTTGTAAACATATCAACATACTGTAGGTATCCAGGGAAGTGTACATCTGAATGTCTCAAAGCTAGGGTATACAGTTGTTTAAGTGTTCAAAGGCTTCTCTGAACTGGTCTCTTGGCACTCTGAACACCCTTACCTGGTGTTCTGGTTTTGGCTGGGATAGAGTTAATTTTCTTCCTAGTAGCTGTCACAGTGCTGTGTTTTGGATTTAGTACAAGAATAATGCTGATAGCTCACTGATGTTTTAGTTGTTGCTGAGTACTGCTTATGCCAGTCAAGGACTTTTCAGCTTCCCATGCTCTGCCAGGTACACAAGAAACTGGGAGGGGGCACAGCCAGAAGAGTTGATCCAAACTGACCAAAGGCCTATTCCATACCATATGACGTCATGCTCAGTATATAAACTGGGGCGGGGGGGGGGGGGGGGGTCGGGGAGCAGCGATTGCTGCTCGGGGACTGGTTGAGCATTGATCAGCAGGTGGTGAGCAATTGCATTGTGCATCTTTTGCTTTGTATATTATTATTACTATTATTATTATATTGTTATTCTTACTACTAATATTACTCTTTTACTTTATTTCAATTATTAAACTGATCTTATCTCAACCCAGTAGTGTTTCTCTCTCTTACTCTTCCAATTCTCTCCCCCATCCCATTGGGGCAGGGGGAGTGAGCGAGCGGCTGTGTGGTGCTTAGTTGCTGGCTGGGGCTAAACCACGACACCTGGTTTACTGTGTGCTTTCTTATGCCACCCAAAAAGTGTATTTTTAAAGCAGTTTTCAGTAGCTTCCCTGTTAAGATGAGCCCCCTAGTTACTTGTTTATATGAGTACATATATGAGCACATGCTTGGCTGTTTGCTGCAAACTTGGTCAGCATATTGGAGACTTGCCTGGACAGTTCTAAAATATGCAGTGTGGGGCTTGAGATGAAATTCCCTAACTTGGACTGTAAGCAGTCACAGAGGTTGACTAATTACAGACACTCACTATCGGATGACTAAATCTTGCCTGGTTTCTAGGGTACAAATACAAATACATTAGCATGGGGACAGTATTCTGTTACACAAGCTACTTATTACACATTGGGGTGCTATAGATATAATATCACTATCATAACTGCACATGTTAAAATGTGTTTTAACCACAATGTATAGCAATTACACTTTTTTTTTTTTTTTTTTTTTTTTTTTTTTTAAGGAGATGCAGTATAAAACTGTTACAAAACATCAATTTAGTTGGCGAGAAGTAAAAGAAAGACAGTTTGGTTATTAGGCAACTGACCTAGGACTTGTGAGTTTATATACTAGTTTATTTACAAAGTTATTATCTGTTTTCCCCCACCACCATTACCACAACCCCCAGTTTTAAACAGGAGTAATAGCATCTTGTGATTCAGAGGTACACCATGAGACTAAATGCATTGTGCATTTTTCAGGTACGAAGTAAACAGGAACTACGTAAGTAGCCTGGATAAAAATGTTGCCGGATTGATACATGTCACAACAAATGGGGATGTTATAAACACAGGGAGTTCAAACAATCCCATTTCCTATCAAAAGTGTATTTTATAAAGAATGGGAAACCTAGCATTGTATTTTCCCTTCATATTCACCTAAGGATAATGGTTATTTTAGTATTGACTTAGATCTGAGACATAATATTTTCCATCTGGTGATTTATTTCACATATACCATCTTTAACCTGAAATCTGACATTAGGCTTTCTGAGGTGAAAACTTTCTCTAAATGTTCTAAGTGAGCAGAACTCCATGGAGTAGTAAAATATAAAAAAATACTAACAATTTATATATGCTGTTAATTCCATTGTGTTCAAATTCCAAAAGTAGCCCGTTGGTATTATATTTAAACATTATCCTCTTCTCAACACTCTGTTTTGAGAAAAGAATATGTCAGGAGTTGCTCAGAACGGTTACTACAAGGTTACAAATAGCTGTCAGTGAGGTCTAAAATTACTATCTTTTCTTGGTGAAACTGAATACACAGGACAAGCTGAGCAGGAAACTAAAATCTGGACATAATCAGCTACAGCAGTAAGGAAAGCAAAATGTGTTCTGCTGCATTTCTACCATGTGAGAGAACATCAGCATAAATGAAACTATTTAAGCAAGTGAGCAAATTTGAAGCAGAAGTCCTGCAATGAGAAAACCAGTGCGCTGGTCTAGATCTTCAGCTGGCTTTACCTATTTATTTTGGATAAGGCTAAAATTTACAGGGAATGTGTGTGTGTGTGTGTGTGTGTGTGTGTTTGTGTGTGTGTGTGAATATATATATATTTTTTTAAAATATAAATAAAATATGATTCCTTATAATAATACTCACTACTTCTATATTATATATTTTGTTAAACTATGGATGGAACTTCTGGTACATGTCTTGGTACGTACTAGTTCACTTGTGGTATTCCAGTCTTGTGAATAACAGCAGATTCACAGTACTTAATTTGGACTACTAGAGGGCAAAAATGGCAGATTTCATTAACTTCCACATGGTCAGATTTCCCTCCTACGAGTATACTGAAGATTGTAATAGAGATCGTGTAGATTTCTGCAATGAGGCAAGGGAAGGG
Source organism: Pelecanus crispus (assembly GCF_030463565.1). Classification (NCBI taxonomy): domain Eukaryota; kingdom Metazoa; phylum Chordata; class Aves; order Pelecaniformes; family Pelecanidae; genus Pelecanus; species Pelecanus crispus. The sequence goes on from NC_134643.1 coordinate 213,611,959, forward strand.
AAGGGAAGGGAAGGGAAGGGAAGGGAAGGGAAGGGAAGGGAAGGGAAGGGAAGGGAAGGGAAGGGAAGGGAAGGGAAGGGAAGGGAAGGGAAGGGAAGGGAAGGGAAGGGAAGGGAAGGGAAGGGAAGGGAAGGGAAGGGAAGGGAAGGGAAGGGAAGGGAAGGGAAGGGAAGGGAAGGGAAGGGAAGGGAAGGGAAGGGAAGGGAAGGGAAGGGAAGGGAAGGGAAGGGAAGGGAAGGGAAGGGAAGGGAATGATGGTTAAAGGAAAGATGGAGACTGCTAATAGTACTGGAGTGTGAAAATAAGAAGGGAGCTCTGGAGGAGAGAAGAGTGTACAAAAGAAGAGGAGATCACTGAGTGAATGGGGAGCAGCCTACAAGGAGGATAATGGAAGAATAACTAGAGTGATTTAAAGTGTCCAGAGTTGTATTAATTTTTATTCTAAGAAACAATTATTGTACAGTCTGACCATAAAGAAAGCAGAGGCATATGAAAATCAGGTCATAAACATACTTTTTAAAGAAAAACATCAGAAATGTATATAATGATGACATCTGCCCATTAAATGGCAGATTAAATGGCAGAAATTCAGATTTCTCTTCATATTTGATATGACTGAATTCAGTATGACTGAATGTGACCGACTAAATATTCAGTTGTCCTTGCAAAACCTAAATGATTTCTGCTCTATCGAAGTTGCAATTTTGCCACTTAAACACTTTCTCTGCCCTTCTTTATTGTATGACCAAACAGAGAGAGATGTAGTCATCTAGGAAACTTTTAATGAACCTGAATATGTATCTTTAAATTCCTGTAGGAATTTAGGGTGTTCCAGAACTGCTTTCATGAGAGACATATTAAACTGCTACAAAATTAATTTTTCCATTGAAACATTAGGAAAAAAATATTGACTCGGTTTGTCATTTCATTACTTTGGTCACAATCTTAATATCTTATGAGCATAGTTTGGTGGTGAGTATTCACAAGTTCTTGGATATCCAACATGCAGCTCATTGGAATTACAACAGAAATTTAAAGGAAGGTCTTTTTTTATGATTATGATTGAAGAGATTAGACAAAAAACAACTCACAGTAAAAAAAAAGCCTCCCCAAACACCTTTCAAAACCAATCCCTCCAAAATAGGAAAAGAATATGTAAACCACACCTTGTGCTGAGTCATAAAATTAACCTTGTTTATTTTGCTTGATTTACCTTTACTTGTGTGTCCAGCTGAGTTGGGCTGTATTGCCAACTACTGACAGGTCATCTTCAGGTATTGCCCAAAGAGTCAATGTTAAATAATCTCTGGGTATTACTCCAGACAATTCCTAGTTGAAGTACCACAGAAAGCGAGGATATTGTTAACCACTTTCATTCCTTCAGTTTTTCTCTGCAGAATATCTGACTCAGTTTAATGCACAAAAAAATAATTACTTGGTTTATTTTATGTCATACACATTCTACTTCCATGTGCATCTCTAGTGGGTGCAAAATCAACAGTACTGTAAATTAAGGAGCCAGAGCACAGCTTAGATATTCAATGGGACCATGTGTAGATGAAAGTGCTCATTGACTCAGTTGAGTAATAGGAACCATTTTGAATTTCAGCTGTTAAAGGAAAAGCAATGAGCAAGATTGACCAATGTCACTACTTGGATAGTAGTAATAATAAATTCTTGTGGACATAAGGGTATTCTTTTAACTATCTGGTATATCTTCAGTTTGAAAATCACAAAACTTTGCTGAAAAGAAAGTAAGTTTTCCAGTTTCTTTGATGTATTGGAGGAGGGCTGACACTACCACCACATTTTTTTTCTGAATTCAGGATTTCACCATACATATTTTATATCATAGACTCATAGAATCATAGAATACCAGGTTAGAAGGGACCTAAAGGATCATCTGGTCTAACCTTTCTTGGCAAAAGCACAGTCTAGACAAGATGGCCCAGCACCATGTCCAGCCAAATCTTAAAAGTCTCCAATGTTGAGGAATCCACCACTTCCCTGGAGAGATTATTCCAATTTTCCTCGTGTCCAATTGGAATCTCCCCAGGACTAACTTTTACCCATTACCCCTCGTCTTTGTTATGTGACTCCTTGTAAAATATACGAAAGCAAATCTGGATGAATTGCACTTATGAGTTACAGAATGTAACTTATCTTAATTCACATTACAATGAAATTCAGGGAATTTTCATCAAGGTTAAAAAGTCCATAAATCTAGCTGTGGATAAATTTTTGGTGGCACAGTTAGCTGGCTGTCTGCATACAAAAGGAAAACCTTTAGCCAATGAAATTGTCAAAGGCTGCAGTCATTAAACATTTTGTAAAAACTACATTAGAAGCCTGCAGTCTATTTTAAAATATCATTGTATGGCATTATGCTTGCTTTAACAGGGCATGCTCAGCATTGTTTTGGACGGAAAAAAAAAAGTCCTAGGCATATGAAAAAAGTAGAAACTGCACTTAAGAAGCTGTAAATACAAAGTAATAAGTAGCATTAATTCAGAATAGCTATTGCTACCCTTTTGTATCATCATGAGGTCAAACTCATTCTTTATTGGAGTGTGTTCTTCAACTTCTGTCTTATTATTTTGATTCCCCAGAGGTGCTGGATACGTAGGCAACATAAGACTCTCTTGCTTTATTCCCTATAGTCAAGCTTTACCATGGTGGTTTGCCAAATTATTATGTATAGAGAACTAATCTCTAGATCCAAAGCTACAAGCCTGCAAGGATTTAAAGCACAAGGTGGAAACTATGTGCATTACTGTTACTACTTATCTGGGATGTGACTACACAAAGATAAATAAAATTGCATGTCCTTGGATAGGCTCAGACTACTTCTCTCAGTTACTGGGTCCTTTTCAAAATACCTATTTAACTCAGATCGATTAAAGAATAAATGAGTAACTAGGTGATCTGTCTGTACAGCTAATTGCTTGTCTGGTGTCTGAAGTTTTGTCTTTAATATCTCTTCATTGCAAGAAAGCTAGTATCCCTTTGAGAGGGATGACTAATGCCTATTAGAAATATTTTAATGAATTTCTGAATTTCTGGGGAAGGTGTCATAGTTTAATAGTAGATTTTTTTCTCACACAGCTGTCTGTGGAACATTTTAGGTGCACTATTATCCATTAAGCTCACAGTGGGTAACAGCATAGTGCTAAGTATATTTGCTGGCTTTGCAGGAGATTGAAGCTCAATTTTCTGTTCTGTTGGACTCTTATTACAAACTTAAACATGGTTCTTCTAGAAATGAGCCACAGCTACCAAACTGGTTTGGAATCTAGTCTGTCTTCTGGGAGGTTTCCTTTCAGAATTTGTTAAGTGTTCAGAAACTGAAAACTCAGAAAGTTTAGCAAGAGGAGAATAATATTTCCCTTAGTTTCCATCATACTGACTTTTAACATTAACTAAGACTACAATTAAGATTCCATTCCTCAGCCAGTTTATATTTACACTATTTCCTGCACCCAGCTCCAAGCAGAAGTGCCCTGGGCCTTCAAACCTGCAACATGTGCTAAGTTCACACTTAGATCACAAGTGTGTGTTCTGCTCTTTACTGAGTTTGAATAACCCCAGACTTTAGGTTAATTTCTGTAAAGACTCCAATCTGAAATGAACTTCTTATTCCTCTTTCTTACATCATGCTCTTTTTCAAAAGAATTGCTAAGACAGTGTTACTGAATGGCTGGATTTAACCACAAAACACATAATTAACTGGTCATTTGTCTATAATGTCAGTAACAACTGTGTGAAGATCAGTCTTTTGGGTAGCCAGCAGAACTGATATCGGCATGACATGGCATCATTAAAATCTAGTGAGAATGTTATATCAAGAGGGAAGCAGCATCCTGTGGCATTTGTGTCTTTTCTGTGAAGATTCAGATGGGGATAACACTGGAACCACTGAAAGGAAGAAAAAGGAAACATAGGATTATTACATGGTAATCTGCTGTCAGTAACTCAAGGCCAACAATCACTGTGTTATGTTACTTCCTATGTTTGATTCCAGAGAAAAGGGATACTGATGCTGATTAGAGCTGTTACCCTAAAGCAAAAAAGAATAACTGGATGGGTCAGAGCCTGTGTTGAAAAAATAGCGTGAGTTAAGCAAAAATAACACTATGTGGAACTGTGATGCTCAATAAAGATGCATTGTCACAGCATGTAGAGGAAACTGAAATTCAAGCCAATCAGTTCATCTGATTCTTCCATACTCTGAAAAGTAAACTGTAACTCAAAAAGCATACAGTTCGAATATATTAAATGGAAAAGAACAAAGCAGAGGAAAAATACTTTATGAATTTTTGAAAATAGTCATTTGAGCAGAAATTTGGTAATTTAATTTTTGCAATATAGCCCACAAGACAGGCCACTTCCAAATACAGCAAGGATACCATAAATATAGCATAGGTACCTGTGCTGCTTTTGGCTGGGATAGAGTTAATTTTCCTCCTAGTAAATAGTATGGGGCTATGTTTTGGATTTGTGCTGAAAACAGTGTTGATAACACAGGGATGTTCTAGTTATTGTTGAGCAGTGCTTGCACTGAGTCAAGGCCTTTCCTGCTCCTCACCCCAGCCCACCAGCGAGTAGGCTGGGGGTGCACAAGAAGGTGGGAGGGGACACAGCCGGGACAGCTGACCCCAACTGACCAGAGGGATGGTCCATACCATATGATGTCATGCTCAGCATATAGAGCTGGGGGAAGAAGAAGGAAGGGGGGATACGTGATGAAGTGATGCCTTTTATCTTCCCAAGTAACCGTTATTGGTGGTGGAGCCCTGCTTTCCTGGAGATTGCTGAACACCTGCCTGCTGATGGGAAGTGGTGAATGACTTCCTTGTTTTGCTTTGCTTGCATGCGTGGCTTTTGCTTTATCTATTAAACTGGCTTCATCTCAACCCAAGAGTTTTCTCACCTTTACTCTTCTGATTCTCTCTCCCATCCCATTGGTGGGGGAGTGGGCAAGTGTCTGTGTGGTGTTTAGTTGCCATCTGAGGTTAAACCACGACAGTCCTTTTTGGTGCTGAATGTGGGGCTTGAAGGGTTCGAGATAATGACAGGTTTGATTGGAATTGATTCTGTATGGATTTAAACTAAAGAAGAATAGATTTAGAGTAGACATTAGAAAGAAATTTTTTACAATGAGGGTGGTGAAGCACTGGAACAGGTTGCCCAGAGAGGTGCTAGAGGCCCCATCCCTGGCAACATTCAGGGTCAGGTTGGATGGGGCTCTGAGCAACCTGCTCTAGTTAAAGCTGTCCCTGCTCCCTGCAGGGGGGTTGGGCTAGATGACCTCTAAAGGTCCCTTCCAACCCAAAGCATTCTATAATTCTATGATTCTATGACTGTGCTAGATTGAATGTATAGCTGTTACTGCTGGTTGACTATAAGTTGGCAGGCTCCTGTGCTTACCATGGGGCTTGCTTGTCTTACTGTATATTAGAGTCTAGTGCTTGTTAGTGGCTGCTTTTTGCTTTCCCTGCTTGCTGTAGTGCTGTACTGCTTATCATCTTACTCTAATGGGCCTGGGAACATTTTGGTAACATCAGTGGCAATGATGTGCCTTGGCTGACAGATGGCCAGGGCATTGCTGCTGTTTCTGTGCTGCTGTACTGGACAGGCTGGAACTCCAGTGTGAACTCAAGTCAAAGGGACTGTGACCTGTGGATGAGTCCAAGTGGGACCAGGACTCCCCGAAGCATCTGTGGCCATGAATATGTCTGCAGCAGAGCAGGTTTATCTCAAAGCATCTGTGATCATGGTTATGACTGTGCTGCAGCAGGTATACGTCTGAAGGAATTGTGGACCAAAGGGTAAGTCCACAGTGGAGCAGGTATATATCTCTGAAGGCATTGTGGCCCATGGAGAAGGCCACACTGGAACAGGCGCACCTCAAAGAGACTGTGGCTGTGGATAAGTCTATGCTGCAGCAGGTAAGCCCCTGGAAAGCATGTGGCTTCTAGATAAGGCTCCACTTGGAGAAGGTACACCCCTAAGGGCCTGCAGTCTGTGGATAAGTGCAAGCCGGAGCAGGGGCAAGGGGAGGAGTTCAATGCAATTTTAAACCCTATGGCCTGGTCCAAAGGGACCAGGATTGGAGGTTGCAATGGATATACCTTTAAATTGTTGTAATCTGGGATTTGAGTTGCATGTTATGGGAATTACTACAGCAGGAACCACCTGAACCAATGGAGGACAAGCCTTTCAAGAAGCAGTGCAAATGCTGCAGCAACCCAACCGCAGCTGGCTTTGGTGCCCAATAACTCCACGCAACACACCACCTCTCCTGTCCTGACTGACCACCATAACAGATGGAGCCTAAAGTCATGGACTAAGTGAACTCAGTGGATATTTTGTGGACATTTGTGGACATTTTAAAGACATTTTATAAGGGTGGTCCATAGGCTAAGGGAATGATATCTGTGTATTATGTGAAAGGATGTGAAGGGGGGTGGTCATTAATGAGGACGTATTGGATTGTGTGAGACTTGAGCATGACATAAATGGTATGGAATGAGGGGTGGAGAATGTGCTGGTTTTGGCTGGGATAGAGTTAATTTTCCTCCTAGTACATAGTATGGGGCTATGTTTTGGATTTGTGCTGAAAACAGTGTTGATAACACAGGGATGTTCTAGTTATTGTTGAGCAGTGCTTACACAGAGTCAAGGCATTTCCTGCTCCTCACACCACCCCACCAGCGAGTGGGTTGGGGGAGCACAAGGAGCTGGGAGGGGACACAGCTGGGACAGCTGACCCCAACTGACCAGAGGGATAGTCCATACCATATGACATCATGCTCAGCAATAAAAAGCTGGGGGAAGAAGTGACAGTGGGATATTTGGAGTGGTGGCATTTGTCATCCCAACTAACTATTCCATGTGATGGAGCCTTGCTTTCCTGGAGATGGCTGAACACCTGCCTGCCGATGGCAAGTAGTGAATGACTTCCTTGTTTTGCTTTGCTTGTGTGTGTGGCTTTTGCTTTATCTATTAAACTGTCTTTATCTCAACCCACAAGTTTTCTTCCTTTTACTCTTCCCATTCTTTCCCCCATCCCACTGGGGAAGGTAAGCGAGCAGCTGTGTGGTGCCTAGTTGCTGGCTGGGGTTAAACCATGACAGTATCACAGAAAGTGAGTAAGACTATAAGGTCTTATTCATGAACTCTTTTCTTCTCTTATTTCCAAGGATCTGGAAGGAAAGAGCTGGCAAGTATTTTTCATTTCTGACTCAAATTTAGAAGTCTTGGTTTTCTTCTGCTGTATCCAGTAGGTTATTGTAATATAGAAATGTTCCGGCCCTGTTTCTCAGATTTCTGTCTTTTCTCATCTGTATTAAGTGTTTTTAAAAGATGAGGCAAAGACTCCCAGAGAGTCCATAAAGGAAATAGCAATTTTTTTAGAATAAGGGACAGCAAGGGTTTCTGATTCAAAGACTGAATGGCATCAACCTGAAGAAGAGTTGAGTATGAAAGCTTGAAAGATTACGATATGATATGAGCAGCTGTGTGGTGCTTAGTTACTGGCTGGAGCTAAACCACGACAGATAATTAAAGACAGAATCACTTCTTTCAGAAATCAGGAATAGAAAGAAAGGTGGGGTAAGTCAAAGCTACATGCTGAGGAAATAATTGTCAGAAAGAACAGGATGCACAGGAAGGAATTGAGAAGAATAGAAATGGTGTTGCTGAATAGCTTTGAGTTACTCCAAATGCTGTTAATAATTTGTGCAGGACTTGATGAGAAAGAAGGAAAAGAGATAGCCTTGGAAGAGACTATTAAAAGCATTTTATACTTGCAAGAATAGATGTTTGGTTACAGGTAAGCATACACTGATATCCTATAGAATTTGCCGGTAATGAATTCTTTCTCTATCACTGTTTAAAAACAACATGTTCCTCCAGTCTTTCCTCTCTACATCAGTTAGAAGAAAACTAATAAAATATTCTGAATAACATTCAGTACATTAGCACAAGTTGAATGCCAGACTAGCATAAAGAATCCTCCCACTTCCATTCTAAAAGAAAACCTGTTTGTAAAAGGTTTGTTCTTTCTCTCTTTTTATATGTGTGTGTTGGTTAGAGTTGTATTTATTTTGGTGAAGTTAACAGCCACTAGGATCTGTCTGTTCTTCACAAAGCACACAGCATCAGCAATGGGGGGACATGTTTTTTCTACCCATGAGCTCAGCACTCCTAAATCTAATCACTGGTAATACCAGAAGGCTGGTTTGAAACCACTGAGTAATTTGGAACTGACCTTAAGCACAAGAGCTCTGCAGGCGTTCCATTAACACTTCATAGTACAGGAGGTAGCAAGACACTCCTCTTTCTACTCTGTGTTATAAGTTTAAGTTTTAGGGATGGAAGATTTGTCACAAGTGTTACTCAAAAGACAGTGCTATGTTGCTTTCCGAGCAAGTCCAGGTGTAAATTCTTCTAGCTGCTAGAAGAGAATAAGCTTTCTTTGTCATGGCAACATTAGTGACAAAAGGTAGAACATCTCTTCAGTTTACCTACAGTGTGCTGGTGGAGACATTCTGGAAATGGTCTGCATGGGCTAAGTAAACCAAGGTATCTCATAATACTTCATTGTAGCTTCATATGCAGTATTTTTCCTCCACGTTTTGGTTACAAATCTTTTTTTATGTTGCTAAACTTATTCTGGGGAAGATTTATTTCTGAAGCTGTATTTTGAAGAAAATTTCCTCCTCTTACCTTCCTTTTCTTTTCTCTTCCATCTTAACCTCTTTCCTCCCCTCTGGCTATGGACTCTTTTGGGGATTAAGTCTCAGCAAGGTAAACAATTTCTTAATGATCTTCATGATTTTTTATTCCATGGCCTCAGATGAGGCTGATAACAAGGTTTGTTTTCATTAGACTGATTTTCTTTATATGGACATATTTCTGTAGAAAGCTGTATCAAATAGATTGCTTTAATTGAACTGCCAAAGAACCTTCAAAGGGTAACAAGTTTGAGGCACTCTTAAACTAGGTTAAAAATCAGTGATCTGCAGCTGAAACCTTAAACAATTGGAGCTCATTAATGTTCAAAGCGTCAAATGCTTTCTAACCTTCCATGAACAGTACTTTTAGTTACTTTTTAAAACATATTTTTGCTTTTAGAACTTATAACTTTAATTGAATCAGGCCATTTTGTCACAGAATCATAGAATCATAGAATTGTTTAGTCCAACCGTTAACGTAACATGAACAAGTCCACCACTAACCAATTAGAGTAATAATTAATTTCATGTTTCCTGGCTTGGTGGCTGAATTATATTTTAATGAAAGTAAAACTAGGAATCATTAAGGTTGGAAAGGACCTCTAAGATCATCAGTCCAGCTGTCAGCCCAACACCACCATGCCCACTAAACCATGTCCCAAAGTGCCACGTCTACCCGTTTTTTGAACACCTCCAGGATGGTGACTCCACCACCTCTCTGGGCAGCCTGTTCCAATGCTTGACCACACTTTCCGTGAAGAAATTTTTCCTAATATCCAATCTAAACCTCCTCTGGAGCAACTAGAGGCCATTTCCTCTTGTCTTGTCACTAGTTACCTGGGAGAAGAGACTAACACCCACCTCACTACAACCTCCTTTCAGGGAGTTGTAGAGAGCGATAAGGTCTCCCCTCAGCCTCCTCTTCTCCAGGCTAAACAATCCCAGTTCCCTCAGACGCTCCTCATAAGACTTGTGTGCTCCAGACCCTTCACCAGCTTTGTTGCCCTTCTCTGGACACACTCCAGCACCTCAATGTCTTTCTTGTATTAAGGGGCCCAAAACCGGACACAGTATTCCAGGTGCGGCCTCACCAGCGCCGAGTACAGGGGGACAATCACCTCCCTGCTCCTGCTGGCCACACGATTCCTGATACAAGCCAGGATGCTGTTGGCCTTCTTGGCCACCTGGGCACACTGCTGGCGCATGTTCAGCCGGCTGTCAACCAATACCCGCAGGTCCTTTTCTGCCAGGCATCTTTCCAGCCACTCATCCCCAAGCCTGTAGTGTTACATGGGGTTGTTGTGACCAAAGTGAAGGACCACTTATGTTTCAGTTCTGGATCTCATGAGAAGATGGATTGTCAGGCATAAATTATTGGAAATTAAGTACAAAAAATACTTTAAAAATCTGTCCTTATTTGTATACCTAAGTCCTGCTCTGACTGAGTTTGCATTACAGAATCTTTGTAAATCAGAAAGGAATTTTTGTTTCAAATTTTAGAGAATTTAATTAATAAACATAGGAAAATAAATCAAGTATAATTGTTCAATATTAGTTCATAATTGATAATAACAATCGATAATTTGTTGATGAAGAATAATAAATAGTTAAATCTTGTGTGTGCATCTGTAGCTCTGTTTTCTCTCTGTACTTACAACTAGTAAGAAAGAAAAAGTAATTGTACATTATTTCTTACTCATTTTGTAACATTACTTGTGTTTTCTGTACAATAACTGCATTAAAATTCTTGCCTTCCAGACAAGTTCAGAGAAGAAAAGGAAAGAATATTCCTAAACAATAAAAATATTATGAACATTTTGCTGAAGTATGACAATTTTAGGAAATAGACTTGTGATCCTTATGATGTCACCAAGAATATAACTTTTTTATTCTGAGTGGATTTATTACCCATGAAAGTTACCAGACTGAGGATACTGAAGATGAAATTACTTTATTCATTGACATATATGCTTCAACACTGACCTGCAAAAGCTTTCTCAAGGGGAGGGAAATAGTCAGATATTCACTTTTGGCTAGACACTATCATCTTTGATGAATGACATCTTACTGTAGAAGGACTCCACTGGGACTAAATATAGTAAAAAGCAGCTGCTAATGGAGGGGTAGAAGAACCTTCCTTTAACTGTGTCAGATAGATGAAGTCGTGAAGTTACAAAATGTGGACTTTGTGCACAACATGAATTTTGAGGAAAATTTGTATCATGACAGTTGTTTCTTCTGGTTGACGTAGTCAAAAGAAGTCTCTTGACTCCATGCAAGGTTAGTTTTTTGGGTTAGTGTCGTGGTTTAGATCCAGCCAGCAACTAAGCACCATGCAGCCGCTCGCTCACTCCCCCTACCCCGATGGGATGGGGGAGAGAATCGGAGGAGTAAGAGTGAGAAACACTCCTGGGTTGAGATAAGAACAGTTTAATAATTGAAATAAAGTAAAAGAGTAATGCTAATAATAACAATATAATAATGATAATAATAATAATGATACACAAAGCAAGTGATGCACAATGCAATTGCTCACCACCTGCCGACCAATACCCAGACAGTTCCCGAGCAGCGATCACTGCTCCCTGGCCACCCCCCTCCAGTTTCTATACTGAGCGTGACGTCATATGGTATGGAATAGCCCTTTGGTCAGTTTGGATCAACTCTTCTGGCTGTGCCCCCTCCCAGTTTCTTGTGCACCTGGCAGAGCATGGGAAGCTGAAAAAGTCCTTGACTAGCATAAGCAGTACTCAGCAACAACTAAAAACATCAGTGTGTTATCAACATTCTTCTCCTACTAAATCCAAAACACAGCACTATGCCTGCTACTAGGAAGAAAATTAACTCTATCCCAGCCGAAACCAGGACAGTTAGATCTGATTCAGATTGCAGAGTGAGGTCCCTTCAGCAATCCCGACAACTCTGGCAATACACTGGAGAAGCTGTAAGGAGGTAAATTCCATATGTCCCAGTTGCCACTGTAATTTATTCAGACAGTTGTTGTTGCATCAGTCCTTCTCAACTGTATCTGCAATCAGAATAACTGGCAGTAAAATGCTTGTGTATTTACATTAACTCTCCCAAAGCCAGTGACTGGATAGGGGAAGCCATTATCAGTTCACTTTCATAAAGGTTTCATCTTTCCATAGCTCATTTTTAAAAAAAGTTGGTATGATCCTTTTTTCATGTAGAACACCATCCACATGGCTGATGGGAAAATCAGTGCTAAATGAGGTGTAACTTTTGTGAATCTAAGAAAACATTCAGATTAGGGGATTTTGTTTTGAAACTGTAGTCTTAAAAGGGATGACAAAATGGGGTCAGTTTGTATCAAGCTGAAATACACTAATTTTTCTGGAGAAAAAGACACTGCCTTTAAAATTATTCTGCCTTTTATTCAAGCTATAAAAGGAAAATTTTGAAGAAAAAATACAGTGATATGTCCAGTATTTTAAAGAACAAAATTTTATCTTTACATAAATATTGAAGGTTGCAGGGTGACATCCATGCAAGAAGCGAGGAGACAGCTGATTTGAACTTCTTGTCAATAAACCACAGGGGAAATGAAATCTATCTCTTGTTTTTAGACCACTGTGTGAATTTGAATGTATTTCACTCTTCTCCCCCAATAAATATTTCTGCTTTAGTACCTACCGATATTCTAGGCCCATATGATAGTGAATACTTGTGGTCAGCTCAAATGTCAAATGCACATAAATTTATTTGCTCCCAGTTTTGGCAACTTTTTGCTAAGACCAGGAAAGAGATCCTTTTTGACTCTCAGATGGGAGACAAAGATTCTTCGCAATGCTCTGTACAAATGCTACTACAGGTCAAGTTTTGCCAAAGCCTCTCTATAAAAGTCAAATGTCTCAGTACATCTCTGTGTAGGGTAAGCTATTTATCTTCTAGTGAGCATGTAACAGGATTTCACCAAACAAGGCAGGGAGAAAGTAGAGTTGACTCTCACCTCATATCTATCTACCTCTTTGTTAAATCACTATTTCCAGAACTATCTAGCTAAAAGCAAGAAAAAACTCCACACCCAAGTCTGCTGGGTTTTGGCGAAATTTTTTGTTTTTCTTCTAAGTGCTAGCATTGATTTTCAATAGTTCTTCACAACTGAACAAAACTTTAAAATACTTTTTTCTCTGTATTTCAGCCTATTTCTGTCATACCACACACACTTTCATGTGCTGTGTCTGACTATGTCTTTAACATAGGCATGTTAATCCCCTTATTGACACATGCAAATTAATAGTGGGGTTCTGGATATGGTGATGTCTCGTTCACAGACCAGTTTTATTATTTTCTTCTTGATAAACGGTCTGTCTTACAGAGTAGCATAAGGCCATAAATGGCTCAAACCATCATAGAAGGGCAAGCAAAAATGAATTTTTCATCCAAAGAAGGTCAGCGTGCCTGAGGATCAGAGATGTGGAAACTGCATCTCACAGTACCAAAAACTGCACAACAACAAGGAGCAACCCAGATGGAGAGAGAGGAGAGAAGCTGCTACATAGCTGCACGTGATGCTTGATCATACTTGCTTAATGCATTGCGTTGTGATAAACCACTATAGGTCAGGAACATTCTGCCTCCAGGGCCTGAAGAGGAAAATTGTGGTCAGGGGCCCTGAAGTCGCAGGGTTTACAGATGGTTTTGGTGCCTGCTTTATTCTGTTCCCAGGTGCTTACATGTGCCTTTGAGTAGGATGAGGCCAAACTGTATGTAGTGATGCAAGAATGAGAAGAGTAAGGACTTTGTCCAAAAGTTCAGTAAGATCCAGCTAAATCACAGCATAAACTGGCCAAGTATGGCTCACTGACCTTCTAAAATGATTCTCTGCAGCTATCTCCCTCGTCACCATAGACCCACCACAGCATACCCAGCTGGACTCTGGGATCTATGATTGCACATCTATGCACCTTTAATGGTCTGCAGTGTTTAATAGTGACACCTTCCCTGCAGGTACTCCACACTATAACTAACTAAAATACAAGAAATCAAAACAGTCTTACTTTTCTATATTGTGGGCTCTTATCCTTTTTTCCTAGCATGTTTGTCTAGTACCAACTCTTTGCTTTTGTAATATAGCAATAACATGGTCATATTCATTTGATTTCACCTGGCAATTGTATTCTCTTATGAATAGCCAACAATCTTGAGTTCTGTTGCTTTTCCTCTCAGTTTTCCTACCATAATGATGAAGGAATGTTACATTCTTGCAAGACTACAGGCTAAACTTACAAATTTATAAAGTGAGAAAACAGTCTGTATATATCTCAAACTGTTGACAGTTTGCGGGATTATTTTTCTTTTATGTTTAATGAAATATTCACCAAACAACACTGCAGTTCCAAATTTGTTTTGTCCTGTGTGGTTTTGCTGTGTTTTCAGGTATCACTGTGACTGTTTCACAAGTCTCTCATTGGAATGTAATTTTGTTCTGATGTTAATGGGACATTTTTATTCACTTACAACAGTCTGACTAGAGGTTAATTTGTAAATTCCTCTCTAAAATTTCACTGTTCAGAGCAGAGTATTATGTCAAGGAAGCATGTTCATAACAATCTGGAAGTTCTTAAGTTGACGTTTACTTTTGAGGCAGGTAGCAGTTTTGACTATTTTGTGGAAAAGCACAAGGACTACCTGAAACTTTGCTGACTTAAAAATTGTTTTAATGATGCAGAATTTTTGTCTCTGCTGAATCTCATGCAGAGATATAAGGATTAACCTATGGACATGCGGTTGTCTTGCACACTTCAGTTTGGTTTCACCACATCCTTTTTCAGCGCAGAAAGAGTTTTAAGGATCCAGCCAGTTTATTTTGCGACAGTAATCAGGTGTTGGAAATTTCAGAGACAGGCCAAAGTTTCCTTATGATTTCCATGTAAGAATTTCCTCTATAAAATAATTTCAAAATAAAAGATGGTTCTTTTATTTTAACCTCAGGCAAACTCTGGTTATATAAGCAGAAGCATGAGGAATTTGCACATCTAATATACCTTACACTTTCACATGTTCCTAATTTTCTGTGTAACCTACTAATTCACTGGAAAGAGTAAAATGAGGTAGCAATGAATTCCATGGGTTAATTAGAAATTCCTCATATTTGTCAGTTGCCTTTGAATATCTTTTGCTTAGCTATCATATGATAAGCTAAATAGGAGCAGTTGTATGACCTTCAGTATATCATTATCTAATATATGTACAGGTAACACATTACCTATTATTACTTGTTTCCAAAAACTAAGCACAGCACATATATAGATATTATTGTGTAACAGTCTTTCTGTCCTGCTGATGTTTATCTGATTTCTCTCCCTGGATTATTCTTCTTTTCTCTATGTCTTGAAGATGGAATGATCAGAAATATAGGTAGCATTTTACATGAGAAAAAAATCTTGTCAATTTTCTTGCTGTTGAATTAAGTGTTGTACAGATGTGGATAATTTAATATACAACTTATCCATCTTGAACCATCCTACTCACCTTCTACTAAAATGAAGAAATGTTCAGTCAATGGGACCAGATACACAAGTAAGAGCAACAAGGTCTGTCTTGCTGCAACAAAAGTTTTTAATCACCTTACATATGTAGAGACTGCCCTCAACAGGACATAATCACTAAGAAACCTAATTTTAACATGTAACATTCTAGATCTCAGACATGAAAATTTCAGTTGATGAAACAGTCTGTTCACTTTCTTAAGTGAGTTTTTTTTTAATATATGTACATGCTAATTATTAAAATACCAGCTGTTTTGCACATGATGTTTTTGCTTCATCATCCTTTAGTAACATTAGACTTTCCAAGACATAAGGGATAAATTTACTCATTGAAGAGACAGCCATATAACTACTTTTAGAACTCTAAGACTTTCAAATCAACACACAGAAAATGAAGGTAATTGCGGGTTTTTTTCCCCCTCATATCAACACAACGCTATGGAAATAATGCTTGGAAAAGCCAATGGGAGGTCATGGGCAATGATTTTATTGTTCTGTTCATTCTCCTCTTCTATGCCATCCTTCAGAGGATTTGCTAGAAAGAAATGTTATGATAAACTCAACTTCCCTAGCAAATTTGCTCAAAGTATTTATTACTACTTCCCTTCGGTAAAGTTTATATTTTTTCACATCTTTGTTCTCCAGTATGATGTATTTTATGACAAGCTGTCAACCATTTCTGTTTTTCTCTTTCTATAGGGGCCAGCAAAATTATGCTTTTACTGTTGTTGTCAGATAGGAAAGAAATACAGACAGATGTACAACTTTATGGAATAATCTGTACTGCACTAGTGCTGACTGGCTCTCTACTAAGCAAGATGTTGCATGAACACACAAAAAAGACATGTCTGTCCGAGAAATATGACAGTCAGATCTGTGTGCTTTGAAGGAAATAGGTAGTATTATTCAAAGGAAAAGTGTAGGTGAGTTGAAATATTACCCCTATGTTAAGTCCTTGTTTTCTCACTTCACAAGGCACTTGAGGTTAGACCTCCAGGAAAAAATGTAGTATTAAAAGGAAATATTTTGGGATTTCTTGATTTCCAGGAAGGAACGCAGCTCAGGCTTGCCAAATACTACAGGAAAATACACATGCTCTGCATGGGTGCACTGCAGTTGCTGCTCAGCACACCTGATATGATCACAACCTACAGCAATCTCACTGTCTTTCCATACTATCTTGTCATGTTTGATTTAAATACAATACCATGAATACAATTTGTGATAAAGGTTCTCCTTCTGAACACAAATCACATAAGGAAAATATTCTTTTTTTTCCTGCCTGAAGTTAAGGCAGTGCAACAAATAATACCAGCCTGAAGCAGAGTAATGCGTTTCTCTTCACTGAAGAGATAGAGCAGGCATGCAGTCTTCCCTCAGCTGTAATTAAAAACCACATCACCTCTGTCCAGAAAGCCTGAGCTCTCCTTGGACTATCTCCCAGAATGATCCTGTTATCAAAGTGATCAAGAGGTCTATTAAATATAAAATATATGCACTTTTCCAGAAGCAAATACTAAAAGCTGGGAGACCCCACTCCTTGCTGAGTGACTAAACTAGGCTAAGTTCACACTCCACCATTTTTCCTTATTTTCTTCCATGAAACTTTTATTCTTGGCTTCACAGTGGGGAGTGGTAGAGATGGAGTAGGTTTTCTGCCCTGCCTAAACCTATGACACAGTGATTAGTTGACCCTTTTGTAAAGTTTTGAGCCTGAACCTCCTCAGGCTAAAGAGAAACCTGAAAATGGATTTTCATCTTCAGTGGGTTATCTAAATCTAAGCCACTATATAAAAGTCAATTATCACTACTAAGTTTGTTTAAGTCACCATAATTGCTTAACTGCTTATTAAAGCAAAATTATCTCTATATTAGGTATAATCAAACTGTATCTTCAAGAGACTTGGGAACTCTTCTGTATAGAATATGGATCATCAAAAAACACAGCCTCCAGACATGTTCTGGATATGTTCTTAAACCAAATTGTTGATGTCTTTATTTGGAAAATTCCTATTCAAGTAAGAATGCACGATGGAAAATGTAGACATTAGCTAATCAGATTTATTTTGCTATTTTGGGTTTAGGTATATCAAGACTCTTCTTTTTACAGCAGTTAGAGTGCTTCAAAAATGGACTGGAAGTTATTTTTGTGGCATTATTCAGAGCAAAATCTACAGTCTGAATTCAGGGTTCAAACCCTGCAGTCTTTTTCACAGCATCACTTCTCACTTTGGGATGGTCACTATGCTGTACAGTATTCCAAGTTTTTTGTGTTATATATTTCATTGTCCTTCAAAAATACAACAGAATGTATAGTCTATTTAGAAAGGTACTTTTTTCTAGAGTTTTAAATAGCTGAGAAGAAGGGCAGAAGAACAAAAGTAATGAAGTTATTCCACTGACAGCTAAATTAGTTATTCATGTATTTTATATTAGCAGAAATCTAAGGGAGAAACTGAAACCTTAAAGATATTTTTGGAGGAAAAGCATGGAGGGATTAAGCATAAACTCTTAAGAAGACTTCATTCTCCTTTAGTGTAAATATATTAATAATGAGAACAAAGGAAAGGAAATGGAAATTGCTTTTCTAGGTTGACCACATGAAATCAGCTTTATAGCTCTCTGATGTTTCCACATTTCCCAGCAATGTGGGATGAAGGAGGGTTCTTATTTCCTTTATCATTTCTGCCAAGGAGAGCTGGTTTGCCTCTGTCCTCTCTCAGCTGAGTGGTAGTGGTAGTGTGCATTTCTTTTTTATTCCTCTGCTTAAATTTTATTTCTGGCCAAGGAGACAGAAAGGATAGCGGTGGAACTTTGCTCAGTATCCTACCCTCTTGTGCCTTTTCCTCCGTCCACCTAACTACCTAAAGATATATATGCATCTCTGGAAGGAAAATGATCTAATCCCACAGTGCACCATGAAGAGAGCTGGCAAATTAATGACTGACTGATTTCTAATGTTATTTTATGTGGTAGATTCTTTGCCTTACAATCTTAAAGATCTGGAAATGGACCACTGTCAACTACTTCAGAACACCTTTGTTTAAATTTGTTATGTTTAATCAAATGAAGTGATACACTATCCTGAGCAAACACTGATGAGTTATCCACTAGTAATCTGTTTTCTCCAAGAGAGAGGTGTTTAAAGATCTCTCCTACTGCATTGTGTTCACGGAGTTCCTTGGGCTTGAATCAACACAGCTGAAATAAGAGAGAAAAAGATGAAGGTTTCTGGTCAGAACTCCAACACAGCAGTATTATTCTGTATCATTCATTGGGGTTTCAGGAGGGTTATATTATGTTTCTTTTTATGTGTTTTGTGCACTGAGTTTGAAATACTTTATAGGTGCAGAAGAACTGAAAAAGTCTAGTCTATTTTTTCACAAACTGCCTTTTTTACTGGGCCAATGAGATACTCTAAACTAAAAAGTAACACCTGATTCTTCTTGGGTTCTAGTTTTTATAGACTGTGGTGGGTTGACCCTGGCTGGCTGCCAAGTACCTACCAAAGCCACTCTATCACTCCCCTTCTCAGCTGAACAGGGGAGAGAAAATATAACGAAAAGCTCATGGGTTGAGATAAGGACAGGGAGAGATCACTCAGCAATTACTGTCATGGGCAAAACAGACTTGATTTGGGGAAATTAATTTAATCTACTACCAGTCAAATCTGAGTAAGATAATGAGAGATAAAAATTAAATCTTAAAACACCTTTCCCCCACCCCTGCCTTCTTCATGAGCTCAACTTCACTCCGATTTTTTTAGCTCCTCCCCCCCGAGCAGTGCAGGGGGATGGGGAATAGGGGTTGCGGTCTGTTATCATAGAATCATAGAATCATAGAATCATAGAATCATAGAATGCTTTGGGTTGGAAGGGACCTTTAGAGGTCATCTAGCCCAACCCCCCTGCAGTGAGCAGGGACAGCTTTAACCAGAGCAGGGTGCTCAGAGCCCCATCCAACCTGACCTGGAATGTTGCCAGGGATGGGGCCTCTAGCACCTCTCTGGGCAACCTGTGCCAGTGCTTGACCACCCTCATTGTAAAAAATTCCTTTCTTATGTCTTGTCTAAATCTATTCTTCTTTGGTTTAAATCCATTATTCCTTGTCCTGTCACAACAGGCCTTGTTAAAAAGATTCTCCCCATCTTTCCTGTAGGCCCCCCTTGAGTACTGGAAGGTCGCAATAAGGTCTCCTCGCAGCCTTCTCTTCTCCAGGCTGAACAACCCCAACTCTCTCAGCCTGGCCTCATAGGAGAGGTGTTCCAGCCCTCGGATCATTCTGGTGGCCCTCCTCTGGACCCGCTCCAGCAGGTCCATGTCCTTCTTGTGCTGAGGGCCCCAGAGCTGAATGCAGTACTGCAGATGAGGTCTCACCAGAGCAGAGTAGAGGGGCAGAATCACCTCCCTCGACCTGCTGACCACGCTTCTTTTGATGCAGCCCAGGATTTAGTTGGCTTTCTGGGCTGCAAGCGCACATTGCCAGCTCATGTCCAGCTTTTCACCCACCAGTACCCCCAAGTCCTTCTCTGCAGGGCTGCTCTCAATCCCTTCATCCCCCAGCCTGTACTGATATCGGGGGTTGCCCCGTCCCAGGTGCAGGACCTTGCACTTGGCCTTATTGAACGTCATGAGGTTCACAGAGGCCCACCTCTCCAGCTTGTCCAGGTCCCTCTGGATGACATCTCGTCCTTCTGGCATGTCAACCGCACCACTCAGCTTGGTGTCGCCTGCAAACTTGCTGAGGGTGCACTCGATCCCACTGTCTATGTCATTGATGAAGATGTTAAATAGCACTGCTCCCAGTACAGACCCCTGAGGGACTCCACTTGTCACCGGTCTCCATGTGGACATCGAGCCATTGACCACAACCCTCTGGATGTGACCATCCAACCAATTCCTTATCCATCGAACAGTCCACCCGTCAAACCCATATCTCCCCAATTTAGAGAGAAGGATGTTGTGGGGGACTGTGTCGAACACTTTACAGAAATCCAAGTAGATGACATCTATTGCTTTTCCCTTGTCCACTGATGCAGTCACTCCTTCATAGAAAGCCACTAGGTTGGTCAGGCAGGACTTGCCCTTGGTGAAGCCATGCCGGCTGTCTCAAATCACCTCCCTGTCCTCCATGTGCTTGAGCATAGCTTCTAGGAGGATCTGCTCCATGATCTTCCCGGGCACAGAGGTGAGGCTGACAGGTCGGTAGTTCCCAGGGTCCTCCTTTCTTCCCTTTTTAAAAGTGGGCACAACATTCCCCTTTTTCCAGTCAGCAGGGACTTCACTGAACTGCCATGACTTTTCAAATATCATGGAGAGTGGCTTGGCAGCTACGTCAGCCAATTCCCTCAGGACTCTGGGATGCATCTCATCAGGTCTCATAGACTTGTGTACATTGAGGTTCTTCAGGTGGTCTCGAACCTGATCTTCCCTTACAGTGGGAGGGGCTTTACCCTCCTGGTCCCCATCTTTTGGTCCATTGATTTGGGAAGGGTGAGGAGAGAGGTTGCCAGTGAAGACTGAGGCAAAGAAGTTGTTGAGCACCTCAGCCTTCTCCTCGTCCGTTGATACAAGTTCACCTTTCTTGTTCATCAAGGGGTGTACGCTTTCTTTAACCTTCCTTTTCTGGTTGATATACCTGTAGAAGCCCTTCTTGTTATTCTTTATGTCCCTTGCCAAATTCAGCTCCATCCTTGCCTTGGCATTTCTGACCTCCTCCCTACACAACCAGGCTGTTTCCCTGTACTCTTCCCAGGACACCTGTCCCTGCTTCCACTACCTGTGCAGTTCCCTCTTACTCAGTTGATCACATGTTGGCTCTGCTGTTCCTTCCTCCTCAAGGGAGGACTTCTCACACTCTTCCCCTGCTCCAGCGTGGGGTCCCTCCCACAGGAGACAGTCTTCCATGAACTTCTCCAACGTGGGTCCTTCCCACGGGTTACCATTCTTCACAAACTGCTCCAGCATGGGTCCCTTCCACAGGGTGCAGTCCTTCAGGAGCGGACTTCTCCAGTGTGGGTCCCCCACGGGGTCACAAGTCCTGCCAGCAAACCTGCTCCAGCATGGGCTCCTCTCTCTCCACGGGTCCACAGGTCCTGCCAGGAGCCTGCTCCAGCATGGGCTTCCCATGGGGTCACAGCCTCCTTCAGGCACATCCACCTGCTCCAGCTTGTGGTCCTCTCTGGGCTGCAGGTGGATATCTGCTCCCCTGTGGGCCTCCATGGGTGCAGGGGCACAGCTGCCTCACCATGGGCTGCACCAGGGCTGCAGGGGAATCTCTGCTCCGGTGCCTGGAGCACCTCCTCCCCCTCCTTCTTCACTGACCTTGGTGTCTGCTGAGTTGTTCCTCTCAGATATTCTCACTCCTCACTCCGGCTGCAGTTGTGTAGGGGTTTTTTTCCCCCCTTCTTAAATATGTTATCACAGAGGCTCTGCCGTCTCTGATGTGCTTGGCCTTAGCCAGCAACAGGTCCATCTTGGAGCCGGCTGGCATTGGCTCTCTCGGCCATAGGGGAAGCTTCTGGCAGCTTCTCACAGAAGCCACCCCTGTAGCCCCCCTGCTCCCAAAACCTTGCCATGCAAACCCAATGCATAGATTTAGACTTTTAAATCAGAACAGTCCATTTTTAACATATGTTTTGATAGCACAGTTCACAGAATTTCATGCCATTATGCATAGCAGAGGTTCTTTTGTCAGTTAAATAATTGTATGACTTGGTAGTAAAAATTTACACTACTGTAACCTGATTAAAATCTCTAATCAGTGGTAAAAAACCATTGAGAACTACCTTGCAATCTCTTGATTCTTGTTCATCGAAAAAGACTAAGGGTAAAAGGCTTTATGGATAACAGACAATCCTGATGTATAGCTTTATAACTGTCCATACTGAAACACACTGTTTGCTGGATTTTTCTGAGCAATCCATACTGGTTCAGAGCAGTGTCCGGTTCCTCTTTTAGCTATTTCCTTTACCTTTCTGATATCAGTAAACTTTCTCAACTATATTTTTTCCTCCTGTAGATCATTGTTAAAAATATTACTAAGCATAGTTGGAAGATACTTCCCTTCCCCCCCTGCCCGGTATTTTTGAAAAAACATTCATAGTCCATCTTCCGTAGTATTGCCACTATGGTTTGCATCTGCAGTCAAGTAACGAGTCGTAACAGCCATAAACTTTGGCTGTTTATCTCTTACTTCTCCCTCATTTTCATTACGTACTCTTTTTTTGAAGCCATTAATAGAAATGTTGCTGGATTAATTGTTTGCCTCCTTTCCCATGCTTTTCCGTTTTGCAGTCTATTCTGTCTAACAAATAAATAAAGCAGTAACTATTATCTGGTGTCTTACAGACCTCCAATAGTCCACAGGCCACAAGTTGCAAGACACTGCACTAAAGTACTTAAGAAATCTGTCAATCAATTTCTAACCCATTAACAATTATCTCTAAGAACTCGCGCAGGACCAGAGAAGATGAACTAGTGTAGGGCTCCTTGCAAAGGAAACCTTTGTGAACAGAATAGTATACATATTATATGTAGGGATAACAAGTAACAAAGTGATAACAGAATAAACATATTGCCAGACATTTGTACAAAAACATATTGTCAGACATAATCACCCTTTATGAGGTGGTAGCTGACATAGAAAATCAGGAATTCAGAATCTTTTTAAAACCTTCTTATAAGCATTTTTACACTGATTTGTATGACTTCAATAGGAAATTGTAGCAAAGATGACCATATTACAACAGAGTGATTAGAGACCAATTGTAAAAAAAAAAAGCTATTTAAAAAGTTGTAGTACTTATTTACAAATTTTGAAGGAGGAATCAAGTGTCCTAAGTCCTATACCATTCAATATTTATTAATAATTAATTTTCATTGTAAGTGGAATCTTGGAATAAATCAATGAATGTGGGAATAGGAGAGGTAGTGTTGGTCTCCTGTCTTGGAAGAGATCAATGAGCAGTACTAAGAGACAACAGAGATGATTTCATAGTTCTGTTTCCTCTGGCAGCAGACCTCAGGAAGCAGACTGTCAAGCTTTAAGCACAACATGTAACAAAACATACAGAAGTTTAGAGTCCAAGAGAGAATAGCAAATAAAACTATGAGCTTTAGGAAAATTAGAGAAAGAAAAAGCTGGTGTCATTGACACACAAGTTTCATTCAACTGAGGAAGGACATGCTGAGAATTTACCGTTTATGAACATGATGAGAATTAACCATTTATGACCTTAAATTTTCCATTTATGGACTTATGAAGGTTTTTTGTTCTACATTTCTTTTGAACACAGAATGAGAAATAGTCATCTTAATTTTTAGCAGAAGAGATATTTTTTGCAGGGACTTTCAGTCTAGGAGTACAGTTGAGCACTAACTGATTGGGGCTGCAAAATTCTCATCATTAAAATGAACACAGATTAGACAGACATTTGACTAGGACAATCTAGATGTACTGTGTTCTGCCACAGGATGGGAGAATGGATCAAAGGACTTTTGTAAGTCATTTGATCAACCTGTGATTTAAGTGTTTCACCCATCAGAAAGACAATTTACTAAGGATTTTTGTTAATTGCCTTTAAATATTTAAGGTGACTAGCTAAAATGTGTATTGTCTGCTTGTCCCGTATGTATTTAGTTAGGAGAAAACCACTTACATTGTCTGTCAGATTCTAAGTAGGGGAGATTAGAAAACTCTGCCTTTTACAAACTATATTTAATTTAAACATGTTGCTGAGATGCTGCCTGTCCTGGTTTTGGCTGGGATAGAGTTAATTTTCTTCCTAGTAGCTGTCACAGTGCTGTGGTTTGGATTTAGTAGGAGAATAATGTTGATAACACGCTGATGTTTTCAGTTGTTGCTAAGTACTGCTTATGCTAGTCAAGGACTTTTCAGCTTCCCATGCTCTGCCAGGCGCACAAGAAACTGGGAGGGGGCACAGCCAGAAGAGTTGATCCAAACTGACCAAAGGGCTATTCCATACCATATGATGTCATGCTGAAAAAAAAGTTACCATTATTAGTGCTCATCTGAGTAAACATCAGCAAGGTTTCTTAGTGTGGATAATATTTTTCTGAAACAAATTTACATCCCCAATTTCTTTTGGAGATTTTTCAACCATTCAGCACACTATAATTAGCTGGAATTTTTTTGTGTCCAGTTTTGTAAAACACAAAAGGTGCTAGGTCATCTGGTTTTACAGCTGCATGCTATGTCTGGGAATTAAATGAGTAATTAGACAAAATTAAATCAGATGAATTTAAAGATTAGACACGAAGTCTGTTTATGATATAACAGCCTGGTTATGATATAACAGCCTGATATATTAGTTACAAACATGATCAAACTTCTTACACTTACCTAATTAAGACTGCAGTTTTCCACGTATATTTCACAAAGATTTATTGTGCTTGTTCCAAAATGGTCATTTCTTTTCATATTGCATTAAAGATGTAAGTCTATTATCTAATATATATTTTTATTTTGATCTAAGAGGAATATCCCTAGGTACTTCTACTGGCTATTTAGGTAGTTATTTGGATGTGAATTGGAGTGGAGGCAATGTATTTCACTTCTAAATCCATCATTACCTTGCCATTGAGTTCTTTTCTGAAGATTTGTCTGTACTGTGATAGCTACAATTTGTTATATGATATGCAATCAAATCAAATACTAATAAAAAATATTTTGCATTTTCCTCTGGTTTCTCTAATGTGTCTTGCTCTTTCTTCTCTCTCTGGCTGTTTTTCAGCACTGATGGGCAGGAACCATCTTACACTTTATAATTTATAGAATGCATTATAGGCAGTAGGGCTATGACACATCATATTCTAGTGATCCTGCTCCAGTAGGAGCAATCTCTGAAGTGTATTTCATTGGCATTGCAATGATCTCTGGATAAGTACACTGTCTGCAAATAAAGGGCTTTAATCATAGAATCATAGGATCATGTAGTAGTTCAGACAGGAAGCAACTTCAGTAGGCCTTTAGTCCAGCCTCCTGGTTAAATCCATGTGGACTGTTCCCATATACCCTCTTCACATTTATGTGTACAGCAAGGGTTGTGAAGAGGACTAGCTTCTTTATTTTCCCAGGGACCAAACTGGGGCTGAGCAGCCTGTAACTCCACAGTTTGTCCCTCCTGCCTTTTTTTGAAGATGGGTGCAGTAACAGCCTTTCTCCAGCCACCAGGGACCTTGCATGATCTTCACAATCTTTTAAAAATTACAAAAGTGTCCCAACAATGACATTAGCCAAAGAAATTAGATTTAGACAGCTTAAAGGGTGGGATTCAGCTCCAGATGAACTATTCTAAATTTAGGTATCAACAGTAGGTGTCTATATATAAGCTAGATATTTCCGTTCCTCTTCTAGAAGAACTTTAAATCTTACCTATTGGCAGGCAGCTGACTTGCTCTTTGGATGTCATTGACTGCTTTGACTACTTCTTCAGTTACTGCAATGGAAGTTTGGGTATTTAGTTCAGAAGTAGAAACTTGCATATAAAATTAAATCTTTAGGTGTCTTCATTGCAAATGACATTCTACTGCTGGTGTCCATGAAAGGCAACAGAGGAATTAGAGTATCATAGTGAATCTTTCTTAGGATAATTAAAATAAAGAAACTTGTTTGAGTAAAACAATTGTTTTAAAAAATGATTGCTTTGTTAATGATTAGAAAATGTCTATCTTAAATTGCTTTGCTTAAAAATTAATTTTTAAGTGTTCAAGATTTTTCCATAAAACACAGAAGCATGTGTAAAAGCATAATTTCAATTCTACTGGCAGGCATGAAAAATTCTGCTTTCTCTACTCAAATACAGGGCCTTTACATCTCAAAGATTATTATTAATAAAGACGTGTCATTCATTGTACCAGATGTATCTTTAGTAATTATCCTCTGCCTTCTATTTCGTTGCATATCAGTTTAGTATGGGGCTCTCCTTTCCCAGCTGCAAATCAGGAGCAGTTTCATTACTATTTCCCCACATTCAGTCATAATCTGTCTATGTAATACTAATTTTACATCACCTTTGCTACTTAAAGTCACCTTCTACTCTTAAAGTCATATTCAATTAGAAAAAAAATGTTTTATTGTATAGCTGGGAGAACTTCAGCATCTGGACCTCCATGGGCTTAGTGATGTAAAAACAGAACAGAAGCTGGTCTATTACTCTCGCAAAGCGTATAATCTAAATCATTGAGAGGGATAGGGAATTGTGGCAACATAACATATATAATCAGAGTAAATATGTTTGCCAAGGGCATAAAAACTAGTAATAAATCCTTTTTTTCCAGGGAGCTGGAAGTCCACAAGGAAGAGTGTAAGGTCAAAAACTGAGCAAGTAATAAAATGAGCACTTAGGTAAGATAAGCAATAGAAAAATGATTTAGCTTTTTCATTAGTGTTCACAGTTTAAAACCAGAAGCTTTCAGAGACTCTCATTTGAACCTTTCTCTACAGGGGTTGTGTTTCAAATTGAACTGAAGGAAGAACTTACCAGACAAAAAATGAACAGTATCAAGTTACCACTGATAGTCACTTAGGATTTAAAAAAAAAAAAAAAAAAATCCTGTTTAAAACTGTATTAGTATTATGGGACTGGAAGATAGCAAAGGTGATGCCAGTTTTACCAATGGTGTCTATGAGAAATCCTGAGAGCTATGAACAATTAAGTCTTATGTCTGTAGCTATCCTATTAGTAAAAAAAAAAAAAAGTAAGAAAAAGCAGGATTAGTAGATAAATGTGAAATTCAAGGAAACAGTCTTCTCCTTCTTTGTAAAGGGATATCATACTTGACAAACTCATTAGTTTCTTTGTGGGAGTCAGTGCACAGACAAAAGAGACATGGTTTACTCAGATTTCCAAAAGACGTTTGACAAGCTTCCTCAACAGGTGTTCTGAAGAACGTAAACTACTGTCGGGTAAAAGAGAAGGTCATTGCGTGGAAACATGGCTCTTCAAAAAGGGAGAAACAAAAGTAGGAGGTGATGGTCTATTTTCCCAGTAGAGAAAGGTCCCGCAGGGATCTGTGTTGGTCCCTGTGCTGTTCATAAACACCCCAGGAAAAGGAGAGACAGTGAGGTGAAGAAGTCTGTTAATAACACTGAATGTCCACTCAGAACAATTCAATACCTATATACCTAAACTAATTCCCTTAGGGAAAAAAATAATCCAAATTTTCCATACACATTTATGGCTCTAAGTGAGCAATTAGAACTCAGGAAAGAGATCTTGACTTGTAATATACAGCTGTGTGAAAACGTCAACTCAGTGATCAGTAGCAAAGAAAAACTGTACATGTTACAAATTATTAGGAAAACAACAGAGTTGTTTTTTAAAAAGAGAAGACATCATATCCTACTGTTCAAATCCATCCACTCTCATCTTGAATAATACATAAATATCTGACTCCTCTATTAAGGAAAGGATATCGTAGCTTTATAAGGAAAAAGCACAGAGAAAAGTGACAGGAATTATTTACTTCCAAACAGTAAGGAACCGTTCCCCATGCAAGGAACCACTAAAAAGAAATACATTCTTCAATCTGCTAAACTGATGTGGGGAGGAAATGGACAAGGAGATGCAACAAAGATCTACAAAATCATAAATGATATGGAGAGTATGAATGGGGAAAGATTTGTCACTGCCTCTTCAAATACAGACATCAAGGAGCATCAGATTAAATCGACAGTGGAGCTCTCTGGCACAAGTTACTCCAAATGTTAATACGCACCAAAGGCTTCTGAAAGCAACTTTAAACTCACAGAGAAATTCATAGGAAAATAATAGATTGAGGGCTGTTACACAGAAAGATACAGCACCTTGCTCATAAACTTCATGGTCTGAAAATTTCTGCTAGTGTATTGGAGACCATGCCAGCAAAAACATTCTTATTTTCACTAGTCTTTTTCTCATACTTTCACCTACACATCTGTTATTAGCCATTGTCACAGACCAGATACCAGATTTGACAAGCCTTTGATTTTGTGACTCTTCCAATACTTCTAACAGTTTGTGTATTTTCAAACATGATTTCCAACTGTTTGTGAAATAACAGATTCTTCCATTTGTCTTTCTATTCCCAAGCCTCTTCTGGCTTTATCAATTCTAAAAGAAAACGTAAAGTTATTACTACTGAAGCTTTTAGGTGATATTACAGAATGTTTTGATAAAAATAAGTAGGTTTTATTTATACATACTGACTTGGACAGATTTATAAGGTGGATATAGCAGAAAAAAATACAAGGGACTCCTAAATGATGAACATCTGTATTTTAGAATAGGGTTTCAATAAATTCTTTGTCATTGCTAATCCTTTTGTAGTGCAATTGGAAGTTACAGGATTGTTAAAAAAAGTACTTGATGAGGTATCTTGGTCTCTGTATGCAGATGGTCAGACAACATCATAACCTTAATATGATTGGATCGATCAGTAATTAGCTCAGTTCTACACCCTGTGACTTTGGAGTCATGGTCTTGAGACTCATCACAAGGTCTAGACACAAGCAGAGTCTACTGAATCATTCTAATAGTTTTCTCTGGTTTTTAATGTCATGCCTGTTGTCATGACAGTGAACATACAGATAATGAAAAAATACTGCCTTCAGCCTGGGCACCTTATATAAAATCCTTACATTTCAACATGCTCAATGATTCCCAGATCCTTTGCTTTATTACTTATTAGGTGGTTCATCAAAAATCCTCTTTGGCCTAAAGATTTGGGAATCACACTGACTTTGGTGTTGCAGTATGTATCTCTGACTAAATAAATCTCAGGATGCACCTCATCATAACTGTCAATCTCTGGACCCAAAATAACATTATTCTACTAAGATTATGCTTTGGATTTTATTTTTTACTATTTTTACTGCTTTCTTTTTATCTGTTTCTTAAATGATGGATTCAGCTATACTCCTGATGTGCTTTTCTTCTTGAGTCTACTAAAAGAAGGACATGAGACATCAGGTAATTTCTGCTTCTACTTTGTTACTTCAGCTGAATCCTTTATTAATAAATTATTTGCAAGTCTTCCACATTTGTATTAGAATGCTTTTGTTGTTGCTCTGCATTGAAAACTGCTTTGATCTTTCCAGTGTGTTTACCATGTCACCTTTCTGTTTTCTCCCATGAAATTTACCCGCTCTCTTTAGCACTCACCTAATATCACAAAAGACTCTAAAAATCTCCAAGGATAGTTACTATGAAAATCAGCCTGTGAAGGAGCTTTCATGCAAACAGAAGACACAAGAAGACCAAATTTATTTGTGTTGTATCCTTGGCATGAGACTAAACTTCTGTGAAACTGTATGCAAGATGGAGCTAAATTATTTTGTTGCAACTACAATGTACTGTGGCTACAAAGTTTAAAAAGGCCAAAGGATGTTAGTACTCCAAATACTTTTGCCATGTAAATGTAGCTTATCATGAAGATATAAATCAGTATAAAATGAACTCTTGTTTTGAAAGGACTGGTGTTCTATGTTATTGATTTTTGTCAACCTTCATTCTAATAACTGTCTTCTACTTTTGGTCTCTATGCAAACTACTTTTTAGTTATATGTATGTGTATAAGCTGAAAGTTAGACTACACTCTGCTGCTACACTCATCACACTAAAATTGAGTGCTATCAGTCCTCATACACAAGAATAAAGTCACCAGCTAAGGTAAAAATGGAATTTCCATTCTTGATATTATATTAGTATTATACAGTCAAGAACACTAGTGAATTAACTCCTTTTTAGGAAACATTCAGCTTTGAGCTTTGCTGGGTACAGAAAAGCATATAGGATAGTTAGTAAGACAGCTCTTATACTCACAATATGTCTTTTGGTCATCAACTAGAAATAGCTGCAGAACTACTTTGCTTTGAATTCACTTTAGATTCCTTTGTTCAATGCAAAAATAAAAATATAATAAATGCAGGCTTAGTAAAATGAAAATTGACTGGCCAGAATTTTGTGGTTTGCTATTTATTTTGTATATAGAGGATATAAAGTGTGACTGATACCGTTAGATTTCCCTATGTAAGGGTGGAAATGGATAAAAAAGGTGTAAGACATTGAAGAAGCAAATGTTTATTTTCAAGTAACATAGTATGTCATCTTCTGGAAATTATTCTAAAAACCATAATTCATGTATGATCTCTTACTATCTGATTTACGGTGCCACCATAACTCCCAATAAAGTACCTGCCAGCTTTCTCAAGGAAAAAAGAAAAGATCTAAAATTAAAAGTTTTAAAACATCACATCATTTCCCTTCCTTATTTTTATGGGCAAAGGAAAAGTCAGGGCAACAATATTTCAGCTGGAAAGGTCTTTTCAATTTGTCAACATGTTTGTGTGAGTAAACATCTGCTTGACTACCCTTTCCATGAGGAAATTTTTCCTAATATCTAATCTAAACCTCCCCTGGCACAGCTTGAGCCCATTTCCTCTTGTCCTCTTTTCAGGTAGTTGTAGAGAGCGATAAGGTCTCCCCTCAGCATCCTCTTCTCCCAGCCTCCTCTTCTTCTTCAGGCTAAAACACCCCAGTTCCCTCAGCCGCTCCTCATAAGGCCTGTGCTCCAGACCCTTCACCAGCTTTGTTGCCCTTCTCTGGACATGCTCCCACAACTCAATGTCTTTCTTGTATTGAGGGGCCCAAAACTGGACACAGTATTCCAGGTGTGGCCTCACCAGTGCCGAGTACAGGGGGACAATGACCTCCCTGCTCCTGCTGGCCACACTATTCCTGATACAAGCCAGGATGCTGTTGGCCTTCTTGGCCACCTGGGCACACTGCTGGCTCATGTTCAGCTGGCTGTCATCCAGCACCCCCAGATCCTTTTTGGCCAGGCAGCTTTCCAGCCACTCTTCTCCAAGCCTGTAGCGTTGCATGGGGTTGTTGTGACCCAAGTGCAGTACCCAGCACTTGGCCTTGTTAAACCTCATACAGTTGGCCTCGACCCATTGATCCAGCCTGTCCAGGTCCCTCTGTAGGGTCTTCGTGCCCTTGAGCAGATCGACACTCCCACCCAGTTTGGTGTCAACTGCAAACTTACTGAGGCCACACTCGATCCCCTCATCCAGATCATTGATAAAGGTATTAAACAAGAGTGGCCACAAACCTGAGCCCTGGTGAACACCGCTTGTGACAGGCAATTCCTTCATGTTTGATCCCGATCTCCTTACTCATAGGTTATTCATAGGCTATTCATATCAATTAAATTTTGTCATGCTCATAGTAGCTCCTTTTATTTCACCATAACAAATTGAATGAAGCACTGGGTCTCTTATTAAACACCAAGTTAAATTAGCATCAACTCAATATTTAGATTGTATTTTACATATGTTAAAACAAAATTACAGGGGTAGTTTCTGGCTGAAATGCCTGCAGTTCATCATATGTAGAAATATTTGATGCTGAAGTGAGCTTCAGAAATTTTTGAACTGTTTTACATGATTGCATAAAGCAGTCATTTTCCACTTACCTGGAGTCACACGCTAAAACATTAAACACCTGCCTTTAAGGCTGTGTCAAGATTTTCTTCAAGAGCTTCTGTCTTTGAAATGGCACAAGCCTAATGTGTAGTTTTTAGAAATATTGGAATATTTGAAGGACTGACATAAATTTGATGTAAACTCTCCTCTGTTCATAAAAACAAGTAATGACAAAAAATGGAGGGAAACTGAGTAAAGTGATTATGAAACTATGCACTTCTAGGAAGGTCCATCTTCATGAGCTTACACTCCATCTTAACAATTTCATGACCATAATAATGTGGGTTGCATCTTAGTGGGTTGCTGCTTCCTTTAGGTTGTTTTCTTTTGTATAATATACTCTTGAAGATGTTTCCCCAGCAATTATACCCTCAAGTAGAACACACCAACACCTGTTATCTAGTATCTGTATCAGTAATCAGTGAGACAGCTGGCTCATCATCTTGAAATTTCTTTATTGTTTTTTCTCCTTTTCCTCAGAAAACAGCATAATTCTTTCCTTAAAAAAAACCCACCACCACCAAGAACAACAACAACAAAAAAAACCCACCAAACCACCCTCTCATCTGGAAAGCAGAGCAAGTTAAGTCTGTGTGGGTTGAAGCTTATTAATGCTTGACTTTAATCTTATTGGACATTGTGAAATATTGTTTTTATAGAATAATTTTTAACTAATTAAGGCAAGTGACATTGAGGGATGGATTCTGTTCTGCAGCCTGTGCACAGAACGGCCTCGGCACACTCAAAGAACAGGTTTCCCTTTGACATAACCTACCTGATCTTCATCTTGCTTCCTGAAACGTGGAGCATGGCAGTTCTTCCTAAACTTGCCTTTCAAAAATGTACTTAATTTCATGTATTTGGTCTTAGTGTTAGGTTCATTGACCCTCTGACCAGGGTCTGCTACTCAGAGAATCTTCACATAGAAGGAGCACTAACAGCTTTACCTGTTGTACCATGTTATACAGTGTAGCCAGTTCACACCTACCTCTTCCAAGCTAGGCAAATCAGAAGATTAAAAAAAGAAAAAGAGCAATAAACTGCTTCAAAGATGATTTCGTGCAATAGCATGTACACAAAGGCTTTAGAAACAATTAACTGACTTTATTGAATTAAGCTGTTATTTACTTGCCATGCTCATGTATTTATTATTTAATTTATCTGCAGGGATCTGTGGAAAGGAAGTGAGGGAGCAGGACTGAGGAAAGAAGAAGAGTTACAGATGAGGAATTGTTTCTGGCGATTCCCCAGTCATCACAATAGAAGCTAATTATCAGCTGCTCTAATGCACAGCAACACTGGAACCAACGGGCCAAAGAGTCATTTTACACTCTCCTTCCCTCAATGGGTGTTGAATACCAAACTGTCTGTTTTGAGTATCTGGTTGACTATACATAAGTAAATTCCAATTAAACTCCTTAACACTTTTTGAACCTCATCACCAAACTACCTTTTCCTTCTGCTGTTCAGTGGTGGTATCGGCTGTTCAGTGGCGGTGTGAGTGTAATGTCACGATCTACATCCAAGGTCTGTCTCATATTCTGGGAAAACTCAGTCCTATAAAATGATACCAATACATATAAATTTGTAGTCTCATGTGATAAAATAGCTAGCAGTCTGAGGAACTAATGCACACCTGAAGAGGAGATAGTGCCAGCATGTGTCACTAATTTCAATTATGTTGTTTTCTTTATGTGTCTATCATTATAATTTTGGAGTTGAAGCTTATCTTTAAGTGTTTTGCTAGTAAACATTGTTGCAAGCAACAAGCATTTTTCCACATGAGAGATTAAGATCATAAGTTCTTTAAATTATTTAAATTTGATTCCCTTTGGGCTTCTGTATTCTTTGCAGGTACAATTACTGTCTGTGCAGGTGCTGTACATTTAGAGAAACATGTTAGCTATTGAAGCAAACATCAGTTTCAGGGTTCATTTTATTATCTTTGTTATTGCATGACATGCTTGAACCCCATTAAGGACTCCCCAACAAATTAAAATACAAAATCCTACATATCTTCTATTAAAAATACAAAAAAATGTGAAAAAGACACTTTTTTTTTTCCTCATTAGGACCATTTCATAGGGAATATAAACTCCAAAGAAGAATCCCAAGAAGCTTCTGAAGAAGTGGGATGGAAGTTCTGCTAGAAACAGCACCCTGCATCAGAGCACCCTGTAGTTCAATGGCTCTGGTACATATGTGGTAACCCAGGCTTGAAAACTTCACCCTGTTTTAATGAAACAAGGATGTGAATGCATTTCAGGTGACTGATCCACCAAGTCAAATTGGTAACTCCTGCATATGATGTTCACTTTAGCCCAGTGAACAGCTGTTTCATTATTGTTGCAGACGACACTGATTAAAATGCTGTAAATGACTGATAACTACTATAGTCTCACACATCATCTGTAAAAGGATTAAAAAAAAAAATTAAAGTCATCAAGACTTAAGCCTGACCTTACGAAAGCCTCTCTGTGTGATTTGGTTTAGATGATGATTTACTGTAGGAAAATATACAATTATCATAGTGCTTTTATAAAGGTCAGCAGAAGAATAATTTATATAATAATTCCTAGGAATAATTCTTAGGAAGTAAGGAGACAGTTTCAGGCTAAGTATCAAAACAAGCAGTAAAGCTAGAGAAGGCTTAGAACAGGCTTTAAAAGCTTATAATGATAATAAAAAAAGGCCAATAATTACCAATTAAAAGCTTAAGTGCTGACGTAGTGCCTGGCTTAGACTTTCACATACCTTATCTCTCTGGCATTAATCTTTCTGGAATTCTTATTGCAAAGAGTTAATATATTTTGTGTAAGTACTACAACAGGAAATTCTAACCTTAAACAGAAAGTATAACTGCTACAGTTTCTTCTGAATCAAAAGTTTAACAACTTAAAAACTTAAATATCCATCCCCTTTGAGATACACAGATCTAAAACTCTGGCAGAAATTTTTATGTGTCTTATTGAACCTTGATTCCCTGTTTTTGACTGGGTTCTTAAAGCCCTAAAAGGAAAGAAAGCAGTTTTTACCAAAGTAGAGTTTTATGCTAAAGAGCGAGCCAATGGAATTGTGTAACAATCAAAATCTTTGTATTAAAGTAAGAAGATAGAACTTGACAGGACCTGCTATGGAAGGTGTTCTTCTTGTTGTCTTCTGTTGAAAGCACTGTGTCACGCATCAGTTTCATGTATAACACAAACTTCCATCAGGTTCAGATTTCATTTTCTTATGGCTCAGTAAATACCCCGTTGCTGTTGTTAGTAAAATGCTGCAGGCATTACATTAATTTTCCTTATACTAATTTTGCAAGGCATCAGGGATAGACCCTATTTGACTTGTTACGAACTTGGTATCAGAATTTGCTTTAGGAACCAAGGAACAGCAACTTGGCACCTGGTGTCTCTTGTACAGTGTGGAGTTTAAGGGAGTGGACTTTCAGAGGACTGGAAAATAAGGACACAAGCTGAGAACAAAAGCCCCAGGGCTATAAACAACTCACAATTACCAGTCACTGGAGATGTACAACACTGAGAGCTGGGAAAAACTACATTAAGAAGGAAAGAAGGGAAAGAAGCAAAAGAAGGAAAGAAGGAAAAGAAGGAAAGAAAGAAGGAAAAGAAGGAAGAAAGAAGGAAAAGAAGGAAAGAAGGAAAAGAAGGAAAAGAAGGAAAAGAAGGAAAAGAAGGAAAGAAAGAAGAGAAAGAAGAGAAAGAAGGGAAAGAAGGAACGAGAGAAAGAGAAGAGAAGAAGGAAAAGGGAAAGAGAAAGGGAAAGGGAAAGGGAAAGGGAAAGGGAAAGGGAAAGGGAAAGGGAAAGGGAAAGGGAAAGGGAAAGGGAAAGGGAAAAGGAAAGGGAAAGGGAAAGGGAAAGGGAAAAGGAAAGGAGAAGGAGAAGGAGAAAGAGAAGGAGAAAGAGAAGGAAAAGGGAAAGGGAAAGGGAAAGGGAAAGGGAAAGGAAAAGGAAAAGGAAAAGGAAAAGGGAAAGGAAAGGAAAAGGAAAAGGAAAAGGAAAAGGAAAAGGAAAAGGAAAAGGAAAAGGAAAAGGAAAAGGAAAAGGAAAAGGAAAAGGAAAAGGAAAAGGAAAAGGAAAAGGAAAAGGAAAAGGAAAAGGAAAAGGGGAAGGGGAAGGGGAAGGGGAAGGGGAAGGGGAAGGAGAAGGAGAAGGAGAAGGAGAAGGAGAAGGAAAAGGAAAAGGAAAAGGAAAAGGAAAAGGAAAAGGGGAAGGGGAAGGGGAAGGGGAAGGAGAAGGAGAAGGAGAAGGAATAGGAAAAGGAAAAGGAAAAGGGGAAGGGGAAGGGGAAGGGGAAGGGGAAGGAGAAGGAATAGGAAAAGGAAAAGGAAAAGGAAAAGGAAAAGGAAAAGGAAAAGGGGAAGGGGAAGGGGAAGGGGAAGGGAAAGGAAAAGGAAAAGGAAAAGGAAAAAAAGGAAAAGGAGCAGTAACCAAGCCAAATAGCAGCTGAGCAAATGGAATACGGCAACTGATGCAGCCTGGGCATGTAGCACCCTCCATCATCAAGCACAGTGTAGTCCAGTAGCTAAACTACTTTTTAGCCAAAGGTAAAGAACTCAAACAATTTTATAAGAAAGTAAGAACTCAGCACTCAGGAGCAAAGGTTAATGTCACTGAATGATGGGGTTGTAGAAGACGCAAGTCTGCTGCTAGCGGAAGAATCCCAGTTCTTTCCAGCTGTATCATTAACCCTGACTCTCCAACAGTCTTTTGATCTGCTAGCAGGTTGTCCAGGACTACATGTGGCAACCTGAACCTGTTATGTGTCTCAGGTTATGTTTTCTCAACAAAATCTGTGCATTTTTCCTCTCTAACAAACCCTCAATAAATGAAGCCTTATGTATGTGACAAATAAGCCTTAGTACACATAAATTTAATTTGACTAGTTACTACTTCAGGTAACAGCTTGAACACTTGCAGACTACCACTGATGGCATTTCTATTTGAAGGAAAGGGAGAAAATAAGTGCACAAACCCCTTTATAGCTGCACAAACTACATGTGAACATTTTAAGGCTCAATGAAGCAGAAAAAAAGACTTCGTCCTGTTTATGAAACTTAGATTACCCACTCAGACAGCAACAGCACTACTGCATGGTTTAGATGATCAATAATATGAATCATAATGAGAGTTTATGTAATAAATTATACAAAACATCCATAGAATAAGAGATGTGTAGGTAGACTAAGCAGTGAGAGACCATTGTTACTAATCAAATATGTGATAATAATGATGTGTTTTAGATAATTACTTAACAGTAAAAAAAAATTATAAAATTAATACTAAATTCCTATTCCACTAGTTTTAGATGTGCTTCTCAAAGGTAAATCTAGGAAAACATGGAAGTAAAAAGATATACCCAGTTTGAACTGGAGATTCTGAAACATGGGTTTAGTATTGAAAAAGAGCATATTTTAGGGAAAGACCTTCTCTTGGTGTAAGTAAGTGTTGACTGAGATGAAACAAAGACAAATTTTTGCAACTGAGTTGTTTAAAGAGTGCAAAAAGAGTAATCTCATCCAAACTGTATAAAGATAAACAAAAGATGTTATTCAAATTTACCAAAATAAGAGGAAGCATATCTTACAGTACATTTGGAAAGCCTGGAAATCTCACAGAAAATAATTTGGTATCTTTCTGAGGTTTTGGTTCATTTGTTTGTTTTTGTAGCAAACTTTCCCAAACAATAGTTGAACAGAGACCTTGCCCACAAAAAAAAATTGCCTTAGGATGTTACTCTGCCAAAGTTGGGCAGAATAAATGATTCAAAGGACTCAGCAGCAAGTTTAAAGGACAGTTTGAACCAAAAAAATATGCAGAATGGCTGAATGATGTTAATGACTGTTATAAAAATAAATGCAACTGAGTTTAGGTTTTCAGGGAATTCAAAGGAAGGAATGATGAAAGTGAATACTGAAGGAATAATAAGTTGGCACTGATCAAACAGGAAAAAAAAAAATTGAATTTGCAGAGAAAATCCCTGTTAATGGATTGAATTTTATCCTAATTTCTACTTTACAGTAGAATGAAATATTCTAAACCAGTCCCATATGATTTATTAAATCATGAAACTGTCTCTGTGACTTGTTTGTGGAAGACATATGGTATGAGTCACTGTAAAGTGGACTAGACAATGGGCTATTAAAAATAATCTGGCTTTGGTAGAGAGATGATTTAGATACACACACAAATCTCATTTATCTCTATTTACTATGAATCAGTAATGGGCAAGGCTAAGTTGCAAAATTTCCTGATGCATTTGAAACTAAAACCAAAGCTTTTCATATGATGTTTGCACAATGCTTTTCTTGATGCATGTTTTAATAACCTATTCTAGTCTACAGGAAATATTTGTTGACATTTCCCATTTTAGTTGAAATGTTGCTATCTTCTTCCTCTAGGCATGACATTCGTGCAGGTCCAACCATAGCAGACTAATTTTTCAAACTTTTTTAGGTAATCTTTATTTCTTAATTTCTCCTTGTATCCTATTACCTGTTGAAGAAAGGCTAAATTTTTGTGTGCCCAGGAAGCTGAACAAAAAATTTTTTAATATCTGCTGAGATTTTTCCCTAGCTGTTTGTGTATTTTGCATGACATGCTTTTTGAAGAATCAAAAATTAAAATTAAATAAATAAATGTGGACTAAATTAGCCTTCAGTATTTATAAAAGATATATACTTTTGTTCCTTTGTTACATTCTTACATTAATTAAAGTATCTGGTAACACTTTTATGTTGTTTTCATACTTTGATTTTCTTTTATATATTTTGATGTGCCATTCACAAAAACCATAAAGCCTAAACCCAACACACAGCACAAAGTCTCTAGTGTGAGGCATCAAAACATTCAGGAAAATAATGTCAGCTACTAAGGAAGCAAAAACTGTTCCAGTTTCAGAGCGTAGTTCAGAGATGATTATGAATGGATTTAAAAATGTCAACCTTCTGCTCCATTAATGAGGATGCTGGGGTTGCAACTGTCAGAAATGGCAGCACTTCTTTCCTTGTTCTTTTATTAACTTATATTTAAACCAGACATCCTGACACTTTGTTTATTTAAGTATTGCAGGCTCCAGTTTCAATGTGTCTTAGATCTCCTGAAACTGCACTTTGTATACAAGATCTGAAATTTGTGCTACTGAAGCTGACTTAAAAGCAACCTATTTGAATGCTTCTCCAGATAACTGATGTTTCAACAGCCACAAGCAGTAAGCAAATAAAACAAAAATATGAATGGAAAACTAAACCAAATTCCATATCTAGACCAGTAAATGTCTGAATGGTTCACCTAGAAGTCATCAGAATGTCATTAGCATAGAAATAATCCCATGACTTTACCACTGCAATAGCTTGTCTATGGTGAGAGTGAATTTATGAAAGTCCTAAATGTCCCGGCTCTCTCTGTTACATGCAGTGACTGGTTGTCCCCACTGATTGTGTTGAAAACCAGTCTGGCAACCTCAAACGTCAAATGTTCACTGTTCTCTTGTCCTCAGATGCAATAGCAGCTGTAAGAAGTTAGACAAATTTAATACATATTTGAACAATAGATATGAATGAAAATACAGTTGGGTGGTATCTTCTTTCTTCTTCAAGGAATGAAAAGGCTAAATCTCGGTATCACCTGTCAGACTCAACATCAGTGCAAGAACAACCTTCATCATAAGCTACCACAAAGTTTCTTTTCTCAGTAGTCAGAAGTTTATTGTCATTCTTCTCATCCAAGCATTATTCTCATACTGAGAAAAACTCCTCTTTTGTGATAATATCATGACAAGGCTCAACACCTCTCTTTACCCATCAACTGCTATTCTCTTCCAGTAAGGGGTGTTAGGCAATAGTGTGCATAAAATGCTATTATTTTTGTCAAAATCCATTGTCATTTGTGCAGTTGGGTCTCCAGTTAAATCAAGGACCTACGTGTATATTAGATAAAAATATACTAGAGGAGTCTGCTCTAAAGACATTATTTTCTGACTAGTTCTTAAGCGAGGCTTCCAGGATCAGACCGAATAAGTGTTGATGATAATTTTGTTATAAAGACAGATGTTCTTTTCAAATCTGAAACTGTTTTTTTACAATGCTAGAAAATGGTCAGAAGATAAGAGCTTCCACTAGCTAGAGACTTGAGCCATTATTTCCATCTGAAAGGGTATCAACCACTCAACTTAGAATCATAGAATCATTTAGGTTGGAAAAGACCTTTAAGATCATCCAGTCCAACCATTAACCTACACTACCAAGTCCACACTAAACCAATCAAGGGTAGACTAGACTAAACCATGTCCCGAAACTTGAAGGTAGAACTGCAGTTTCCAGTGAGAAGTCCATTTACAAGGAAGTCCATGCAACTGGTACTCCTATCAGGATCTTGAAACAGTCAATCATCCATCAAAAAAAACCCAAAACCAACCCCCCCAAAAAAGTAGAAGGGTAAATATCATATTTGTTTTCTTACATCATATTGAAAGAAGCTTTTCAATAACTAATCAGACTTCCAGACTTCTCATTTTTAGTAGATTTAGTATATTAGTGGATTATTGCTTAAAGGAACTGAAATCCTAAACAATTATTTTGCCTTTTTTCATTCATTTTCAATCTGAAAAAAGTAACTTTTCTGGGGCATAGGTAAAAAATGTTAATTAGTGAAGACATTATTCAGGTATGAACATTTCAAAATAAGACAAAAGACGTTTTAAAATATAGTTGGTTTTATTTTTAATTAACATGACCTACTATCCTTTCATTTAGTTTGCTTATTGTCAGACTTACTTGTTGACAATTCTGACTCCTTTAATTTTCATTGTTGGCAATTATCATATTACATTTTCACATTATATTGAAAATATTCTTCCCTGGTAACCAGAATGGGATGATTGAATGTTCACTATTATAGAATTATTCTTTCCTCCATGATCTGCCCACATTCAGCCTACTCATAACTGATAAACTAATGGCAATCTTTTGCCCTCTGGAACTCAAACAAAGAAATTTAACAACTCAGAGCAACAGTTGTCCTCCATGTGAAAAAAATTGCCTTAATTCACTTGTCCTTTACTTTACAGCAATTTATCCTTCCTTCTGAATCTTTGTAAGCCATGGTCACCAGGTTTATACAGAATCACTAACATTGTGATTTTGATATACCTCTGTGGTGGTTTACCCCTGTCTGGATGCCAA
Organism: Pelecanus crispus; assembly: GCF_030463565.1. Classification (NCBI taxonomy): domain Eukaryota; kingdom Metazoa; phylum Chordata; class Aves; order Pelecaniformes; family Pelecanidae; genus Pelecanus; species Pelecanus crispus. The sequence continues at coordinate 213,652,894 of NC_134643.1, forward strand.
GTGCCTACCAAAGCCACTCTATCACTCCCTTTCTCAGCTGGACAGGGGAGAGAAAATATAACAAAAAGCTCGTGGGTCGAGATAAGGACAGGGAGAGATCACTCAGCAATTACCATCATGGGCAAAACAGACTTGACTTGGGGAAAATCAGTTTAATTTATTACCAGCCAAATCAGAGCAGGCTAATGAGAAATAAAAATTAAATCTTAAAATGCCTTCCCCCCACTGCTCCCCTCTTCACGGGCTCAACTTCATTCCAATCTCTCTACCTCCTCCCCCCAAGTAGTGCACAGGGATCAGGAATGGGGGTTGCGGTCAGTTGATCTCACGTTGGCTCTGCTGTTCCTTCCTCCTCAAGGGAGGACTTCTCACACTCTTCCCCTGCTCCAGCATGGGGTCCCTCCCACAGGAGACAGTCTTCCATGAACTTCTCCAACATGTGTCCTTCCCACGGGTTACCATTCTTCACAAACTGCTCCAGCATGGGTCCCTTCCACGGGGTGCAGTCCTTCAGGAGCAGACTTCTCCAGTGTGGGTCCCCCATGGGGTCACAAGTCCTGCCAGCAAACCTGCTCCAGCGTGGGCTCCTCCCTTTCCGCGGGTCCACAGGTCCTGCCAGGAGCCTGCTCCAGCATGAGCTTACCATGGGATCACAGCCTCCTTTGGCCACATCCACCTGCTCTGGCGTGGGGTCCTCCATGGGCTGCAGGTGGATACCTGCTGCACCGTGGACCTCCATGGGCTGCAGGGGGACAACCTGCCTCACCGTGGTCTTTACCACAGGCTGCAGGGGAATCTCTGCTCTGGTGCCTGGAGCACCTCCTCCCCCTCCTTCTTCACTGGCCTTGGTGTCTCACATATTTTCACCCTTCTCTCCATCTGCAGTTGTGTCCCAGTGGTTTGGCTTTTTTTCCCCTCCTTCTTAAATATGTTATCCCAGAGGCGGTACCACTATTGCTGATGGACTTGGCCTTGGCCAGTGGCAGGTCCATCTTGGAGCTGGCTGGCATTTGCTCTCTTGGCCATAGGGGAAGCTTCTGGCAGCTTCTCACAGAAGCCACCCCTGTAGCCCCCCTGCTACTAAAACCTTGCCACACAAACACAATACAACCTCCATTGTGCAGTCTCACACTGAGAAAGTAGGAAGTATGGCTGACAGAGGATTTTGGCTAGTGTACTGTTCTGATCTACCAAAACAGCCCAGGGGAGCTGAAGACCAATAAATACTAGCTAGGCACTGCTGAGGGCTCAATCTTTTGACAGCCTCCAACTGTCCAGGCTGTTTGTGCAAGAAGCTGCATAGAGAGACCAGAGCACCCTGCTAAAGAGTTTAGGAGAATTTCTGATACAAACTTTGGGTTTTGAAATCTTGGCACATTGCAATAAGTGAAAAAAAAGTGAACAAAACCATGGGATGGCAAGGTATGTTGATACGAAATCATTTTTTATTGATGTTTCTTCTGACTAAAAGGGAGCTGATTTAAGGACAACAGGTGCTTTGTAACATTTTCTATACAGTTCTTCAAAGTGGCAGACACCAAGAAAAGCTTTTCTCATTTAGCTGTCATTTTTTCTGAAATCCGTAAAGATAAAGCTTGCACCTGCTTAACAACTTGAAAAATCCAGCAACATATCTCTTAATCTGGCTATACATCCCATCATGACTGCTGTAACTAAACTCCATGCAGACACAGAGGCAGGCTGTGTAAGGTTTAAATAATTTCCTTTTTTTTCTTTTTTTTGAGATTCTATAGAGGAAGTTTTACTGTGAATAGAAGTCTGGACTTTTGTTTAGGAAGCTTACCAGTGAGAAATGTTCAGATCAGCCCATTTCACATTATTTTTATTAATAGCTTCTGCTTACTTCAGTAGAGTGTCATTATCTATCTTTGTCAATGACTGTGACATACAGCTAGTCTCTTAGGCACCAAATAGCTAAGCTAAAGGCTAAAGGTTCAGCTCTGGAGGGAGTCGAAAATCAACATGAGTGATGCAGATGGCTCATTCATGGTGGTAATTATCTTTTGTGAAAGATATCACTGAAGGTAAAATGGAAACTAAAGCAAGAGGAATTTCAATAGAATCTTATATTTGTCTTCTTTTGAGAAGACAAGTGACTTTTTTGTGTGCATCAGGGCCCATAACAACAACAGTAGTAATAACAGTAACAAGTGGGCAGGTTATAGCACATGCTGATTCTAGGTACGCTTTTGTTCTGATGGGTCTGTGTCTAGGCCATTTTGGACAGGGTCTTTGATAGTGGCACAGAACAGGAGTGAAACACAGGACTCTCTGTGTCTGCTGAATTGCCATGGGAGGTTAATTACAGCTTAGGGCTGTGTTATATTGCTTCTGGATTCCATTTGGTACCTCCTATTAAATGAACACAAATGGGTCAGGCTCTAACAGAAAAGTCACCAACAAGTTTTGGAATCAACTATAGTATTTAATAATGGATCTGGTCCCTGAGGTAGAGTTCCATATATGACTCCTAACTCCTATATGTTAAAAAGTATCTTAAAATAGTATTGATGGAATTATTGTTACTTTAAGTGTGGTAAGTTTTATAAGGTTTTTGGACAAGAGACAGCTGTTTGGTCTGTATTGGGTAAACACTTCCTAGTGACAGTATTATCGTATAAACTTTGGATGTGTACTGTGTTGCAAAGATACTGATCATCGTATTCTATAATTGGAACTGAGCTGAGTTTTATATCTCTGCAGGATGCAAAGTATGCTCTCATTTCTGTGAAATTTTGTACTAATTGGGGCTTAAAATGGTGCTTTCTTTGATGCCCATTTGCAGAACGATTTAACTCACATGGAAAATCTCCATTTTCAGTTTTAGAGTTACTATAACCTACTGAGAAGAGGTCCCCACATATGATACATTTTACTGAAATATTATCAGCAATGGAATCTGAACGGAATAATTTGAACAAAGTATCACTATTAGAAGTAGTATAACTAAATTACTGGATTGGTTTGCCTAAGCAGGGCTAATTAGAATGGACAAATCACTGCTCTAAAATGACTATACTCCTCAAGCTAATATCTCTGCAGAGACCTGGTATTTCACTCAGAGCTTCCTTGGGAATCTCTCATGTTGGTGGATTGCACTATGTCCAAAAGAAAAAAAAACCCAACATCTCTAAAGACCATAATGGACCATATTCTCATTCATAGTGCTGTTCCTTAAGTACCAATTGAGCTGCAAAAAGAGGTCATAAAATCTACATCTATGAATAAAAGAGTTTGAAGGAGTAAAATCAGGACCTGATTGTCCATTATGCTTAATCATCATCTTGTTCCCTCACACTATTTTGGACTGCTTCAGCTCTCTGAGACAAATCTGCTCTAAAGGAGGCTAATCCTAAACGATGAAGATGCAAGCCAATGCATGTCCCTTGGTCTGAGAACTGGGATTGAACCCTGAGTGTCAGAAATATCCACATAGCCCCTAATAGCTTCTGCTGGCATTTGGGTCCCTAATCACTCAAACTGTGGGAAATTGTCAACAAATGCAAAGGTAGGACACTTAATTTCATTAGTACCTGTCTTTTGAGAAGGATGTGGTGAGTCCCTGGCAACTCTTGTGCATCTCTGTTTTGCATATAACCTGATAAAGGTGAAGATCTTTACCTTTAATTATGTTACATTCTGTTATTAATTTCTTTCATTTAAATCAGAAAGTAATTTAGACAAAAAACATAAGGTTTCCTTTACTACAAAGAGAAATATATCATCTGGGAACTTCTCAGAACACTTTCTTAGAAACTACCTTACATTCACAATTTTGGTCATAAAACAAATTAATTGCCCCTAATGAATAACTAGCAGTAATAAGACTTAATGTTGTCTTCTAGTTAAAATTCCGGTTAAGTCTTATTATGGATTTGCTACTTGAGCCGTTAAGAAAGTTACATTGCTAAGTTACCATTGCTAACATGGTCTTCTGTGCACCATGCCATATTTTTGTTTACTTACTTGTTTGATTTTCTCAAGCTGTTTAAGTTTCATCCCTTTAATATTTAGAGATCTTAACTTACAGTTAAGTGAAATAACATTCAGTTCAAGATTAGACACTTGCATTTAGGTATTCATATGTAGGTGTCTTCATGTGCACCAAATATCTAAGCTCTTATTTCAGTCAATGGAGAGCTGGTCAATACAATCAATACAAGCTAGACAAGGATTTGGACATAAATTGAAATTCTAGAACTAGAAATTCCAGAACCAGAAACTCCACTTAATGAAAAGAAAAAAAAAAAATTACTGTAAGGGTGGTCAGACACTGGAGCAGGTAAGTCGTGGAGTCTCCACCTTAAAGTTATTCAAAACCCAACTGGACATGGTCCTGAGCAACCTGTACTAGGTGACCCTTATCTGCACAGGGAGTTGAACTAGATGACCTCCAGAGGTCCCTCCCCAACTCAAGTATTCTGTGATTTTGTGATTCTGGAAGTAACCTTGCCAGAAGGCATCAGTCTCTTCCTGTTGTTGAATTCACAGGGCCAGAGAGGAAGCCGTTCTGAGAGAATGAAACAGGAGCCTTGTGTTACAGGCATTTATATGAGAATATTGAGGTTTTGTTCTTCTGCTCCTAACACATTTTATGCAATGATTCTTTAAAGCAACATATTTCCTGGAGTGGGCCTAATACGAAGCCACATAAGGACCATACACTCCAGTCCCAACACATTATGTCACCACTGTACACTTGTCACAGCACCATCACACAACTCAGGGAGCAAGTGTTCACTCTGTTATGTAGTTGAACTTGACCATGTTTCAGACACTGACTTTCTTTATCCTATTAAATATGCATGCTTACATTTGAGGGACACCTGGAAAAAAACAGGGCTGGGGAGAAGGGTGCAAATCAGATGAATTGTATAGTGCACATGCCATAAATAGTATAGTTTTGCTTTAAAGTAAATGCAGAAATAGTCTTGGCAGAAGGCACCACAACAGCTTCAGCCATCTCTTTGCTAAAGGTAGGACTAAAAGGTAATGTGGTGGGTTGACCCTGGCTGGATGCCCAGTACCCACCAAAGCTGCTCTATCACTCCCATGGGAGACAGTCCTCCATGAACTTCTCCAACATGCGTCCTTCCTACGGGCTACAGTTCTTCACGAACTGCTCCAGTGTGGGTCCCCCACGGGGTCACAAGTCCTGCCAGCAAACCTGCTCCAGCGTGGGCTCCTCTCTCTCCATGGGTCCACAGGTCCTGCCATGAGCCTGCTCCATTGTGGGCTTCTCACAGGGTCACAGCCTCCTTCAGGTACATGCACCTGCTCCAGCATGTGGTCCTCCATGGGCTGCAGGTAGATATCTGCTCCACTGTGGACCTCCATGGGCATAGGCTGCAGGGGACAGCCTGCCTCACCATGGTCTTCACCACAGGCTGCAGGGGAATCTCTGCTCCAGTGCCTGGAGCACCTCCTCCCCCTCCTTCTTCACTGGCCTTGGTGTCTGCAGAGTTATTTTTCTCACATATTCTCACTCTTCTTTCCGGCTGCAGTTTGTGCCCTGTTCATTTTTTTTTTTCCTCACCCTTCTTAAATCTGTTATCCCAGAGGCACTACCATAGTCACTGATGGGCTCAGTCTTGGCCAGTGGTGAGTCTGTCTTGGAGCCGGCTGGCATTGACTCTACCGGCCATAGGGGAATCTTCTGCCAGCTTCTCACAGAAGCCACCCCTGTAGCCCCCCTGCTACCAAAACCTTGCCATGCAAACCCAATACAGGTAGAAAGCCAGAGAAGTTTTTTTAGGAAGGAGGGTGAATTACTACAGCCAAATTTGAAAACAAGGCAAGAACTGTGAAAGAGGAGGTTAAAATCTCTTCTAGGGATATGTAAAAACTGTCTCATAGTCATATAAAGATTTGCAATTTGTCTATTGCTTGAGGTGCTTTTGGTTCATACTTCTTTTTTCTTTCATTTTTAATTTTTGTTTTGCTTTGTTATACATGGGGTTGGTTTTGGGGGGGTTAAAGTATTTAACTTGTGGCAATCTATAGCTTTGACCTGCATCAAAAGAAGCTTTTAATACCGCTTATTAAAATACACTTTTAATATGAAACAAAAATGGACATACTTTAATAATCTATAACTAACATTTCATAGGGAAATACCTATCAGCTTCTGGAAGAGCTGCAAAAGTGCAGAGAATGTAATTAATCACCCTGCTTTTCACTGTTCGAGCCTGCAACAGCAGTTGAATGAAAGCCACTCTCTTATTCACATGTTGAACGCTGCCAGTGTTGATATCTCAGAAGAGGAGAAAGGTGTGTTCTTTTCAGGTCTAATTTTGGAAGCCTAACAGGCCAAAGTTGCTGCAGAGGATTGCACTGCTTGCTTGTTTCTTGAAGGAAAGAAGTCTGAAGTTAAGTCTTTAAAACAGATGTGTGGTCTGAGCTCCCAATCTGTTGCTAAAAAGGTAGAAGAAAAAAAAAAAAAAAGATGTTGCAGGGTGCACCTATGTCAGAATTTTTAGGTCATATCAGTAGAGTGCTTTTGAAGGAAATCACCGAGTCGAAGTCACCGAGGCGAAGGGCTCCGGAGCGGACACTTGTGCCGGGGCACCCTTGCTAAGGCGGCAAAAAAAGCACGAAGGGCGGGAGCGGGCAGCCCAGCCCCCCTCCCAGAGCGGGAAAGAGCGGGAAAGGGCGAGCTGCTGACGTGCGGCAGCTCTGACACGGCGTGGGCGGGGCCAGGAGTGACGGTGGCCAAACCCCCAGACCTATAAAAGCAGCCCCCAGGGAGCGCGAGCGACCAGGAGCGCGGCGAACAGGACGGGCAAACAGGGCGTGGCGCGTCAGGAGGGCGTGGCGCGTCAGTTTGCACGTCAGTTTGCACGTCAGTTTGCACGTCAGTTTGCGTGGTTAGGGCGTGCGGGGAAGGCCGAGTGTCCCCCCCTCCAAGTTCCAAAGGGGAACCCAGGCAGTGGTCACCATTCTCCCAGGAGAACACCTGGCAGCGATGGTCACCACCTGCCCGAAAGTCGCCGCCAAAAGGAATGCGGCGACCCAGAGGGAGCTCCCGCACAAACACGCGGCCGTCCAGGTCACCGGCTGCAGGGAGTGCCTGAGCCTGTCGCTTGTGCCAGATGGCAGCGGAGACGGCAAATGTCCTCGGTGTGAGCAGGTGGATGATCTGCTCAGCCTGGTGGCAGAGCTGAAGGAGGAGGTGGAAAGGCTGAGGAGTATCAGGGAGTGCGAGAGGGAGATAGACTGGTGGAGCCGCACCCTGCCGTCCCTGGGGCCAGGGCAGCAGGCGGAGGCCCCACAAGGAGCGGCAAGCAGAAGGAGGGGATCCAAGAGACAGGGGGGAATGGAAACAGGTCCCTGCCCGGGGTGGCAGGCGAATCCCCTCCTGGCCTCCCTCACCTTCCCAGCTGCCCCTACACAACAGATATGGGGCTCTGGAAGTTGAGGGCCAGGCAAGCCAGGAGGGAGGTGAAGGCGAAGGTCCATCCAGGGGGTTGCCGAGGGCCAGTCAGTCAACCCCACGGATTACGACTGCCCCTGTTAAGAAAGAAAGGAGGGTAATTGTGGTGGGTGATTCCCTCCTGCGGGGAACTGAGGGCCCGATCTGCCGCCCGGACCCATCCCACAGGGAAGTCTGCTGCCTCGCTGGGGCCCGGGTTAGGGACATTACGAGGAAACTCCCCGACCTCGTGAGGCCCTCCGATTATTACCCGTTGCTGGTTATACAGGTGGGCAGTGATGAGATTGCAGAGAGAAGTCCTAAGGCAATGAAGAGGGACTTCAGGGCACTGGGGCGATTGGTCGCCGGATCGGGAGCACAGGTAGTGTTTACCTCAATCCCGTCAGTGGCAGCAAGGAATGCTGAAAGGAATGGGAAAACTCACCTGATTAACAGGTGGCTCAGAGGCTGGTGCTATCGGTGGAATTTTGGGTTCTTCGATCATGGGGAGGTCTACACAGCACCAGGCCAGCTGGCAGCTGATGGAGATCGGCTGTCTCCAAGGGGGAAAAGGATTCTTGCCCATGAGTTGGCGGGACTCATTGAGAAGGCTTTAAACTAGGTTTGAAGGGGGAAGGGGACATACACGGGCCCGCTAATGAGGAGCCCAGGGGCAGCACGACAACGTTGGGGGCGAAATCGATAGCCCAGCTTAAGTGCATCTACACCAATGCACGTAGCATGGGCAACAAACAGGAGGAGCTGGAGGCCCTTGTGCAGCAGGATGGCTATGACATAGTCGCCATCACGGAAACGTGGTGGGACAACTCTCATGACTGGAGTGCTGCACTGGAGGGCTATAAGCTCTTCAGAAGGGATAGGCAGGGAAGGAAAGGCGGTGGGGTGGCTCTGTATGTTAGGGAGTGTTTTGACTGCATAGAGCTTGACAGTGGTGATGACAAGGTGGAATGCTTATGGGTAAGGATGAGGGGGAAGGCTGGAAAGGCGGATGTCCTGTTGGGAGTCTGCTATAGACCACCCAACCAGGATGTAGAGGTAGATGAGGCATTCTATAAACGGCTGGCAGAAGTCCCACAATCGCTAGCCCTTGTTCTTGTGGGGGACTTCAACTTGCCAGACATCTGCTGGAAATACATCACAGCAGAGAGGCAGCAGTCTTGGAAGTTCCTAGAGTATGTGGGGGATAACTATCTAATGCAGCTGGTAAGCGAGCCTACCAGGGGAGGTGCCCCGCTTGACCTGCTGTTTACCAACAGAGAAGGGCTTGTGGGAAATGTCGAGGTCGGAGGCCGTCTCGGGCTTAGCGACCACGACATGATAAAGTTCTCAATTTTGGGTGATGCTAAGCAGAGGGGCAGCAAAACTATTACCATGGACTTCTGGAGGGCAGACTTTGGCCTCTTCAGGACCCTGGTTGGGAAAGTCCCTTGGGAGGCGGTCCTAAAGGGCAAAGGGGTCCAGGAAGGCTGGGCCCTCTTCAAGAAGGAAGTCTTAAGGGCGCAGGAGCGGGCTGTCCCCGTGTGTCGTAAGACCAACTGGCGGGGAAATCGACCGGCCTGGCTGAATAGGGAGCTTTTGCGGGGACTCAGGGAAAAAAGGAGAGTCTACCACCTTTGGAAGAAGGGGCGGGCAACTCAGAAGGTGTACAGGGATCTTGTTAGGTCCTGCAGGGAGGAAATTAGAAAAGCAAAAGCCCAGCTAGAACTCAATCTGGCCAGTGCTGTAAAAGACAATAAAAAATGCTTTTATAAGTACATCAGCAATAAAAGGAGAGCCAAGGAGGATCTCCATTCTTTGCTGGATGTGGGGGGAAACATTGTCACCGAGGACAAGGAAAAGGCTGAAGTACTTAACGCTTTCTTTGCCTCTGTGTTCAACAGCCAGACCGGTCATCCCCGGGTACTCAGGCCCCTGAGCTAGAGGATAGGGATGGGGACCAGAATGGAGCCCACATAGTCCAGGAGGAAGCAGTTAATGACCTGCTACGCCACCTGGATGCTCACAAGTCTATGGGGCCAGATGGGATCCACTCGAGAGTACTGAGGGAGCTGGCGGAGGAGCTCGCCAAGCCACTCTCCATCATCTATCAGCAATCCTGGTTAACAAGGGAGGTCCCTGATGACTGGAGGCTTGCCAATGTGACGCCCATCTACAAGAAGGGCCGGAAGGAGGACCTGGGGAACTACAGGCCTGTCAGCCTGACCTCGGTGCTGGGGAAGATTATGGAGAGATTCATCTTGAGCAAACTCCACAGGCAAGTGCAGGTCAACCAGGGGATCAGACCCAGCCAGCATGGGTTCATGAAAGGCAGGTCCTGCTTGACCAACCTGATCTCCTTCTATGACCTGGTGACCCACCTGGTAGATGATGGAAAGGTTGTGGATGTCATCTACCTGGACTTTAGCAAAGCTTTTGACACAGTCTCCCATAATATCCTCCTCGGGAAGCTGGCAGCTCACGGCTTGGACAGGCATACTCTTCGCTGGGTAAAGAACTGGTTGGGTGGCCGAGCCGAGAGAGTAGTGGTAAATGGTGTTAAGTCCAGTTGGCAGCCGGTCACGAGTGGTGTTCCCCAGGGCTCTGTTTTGGGGCCAGCCTTGTTTAATATCTTTATCAATGATCTGGATGAGGGGATTGAGTGTGCCCTCAGTAAGTTTGCAGACGACACCAAGCTGGGTGGGAGTGTTCATCTGCTGGAGGGTATGATGGCCCTGCAGAGGGAACTGGACAGGCTGGATCGATGGGCCGAGGCCAACTGTAAGAGGTTAAACAAGGCCAAGTGCCGGGTCCTGCACTTCGGTCGCAACAACCCCATGCAACACTACAGGCTTGGGGAGGAGTGGCTGGAAAGCTGCCTGGCCAAAAAGGATCTGGGGGTGTTGGTAGATAGCCGGCTGAACATGAGCCAGCAGTGTGCCCAGGTGGCCAAGAAGGCCAACAGCATCCTGGCTTGTATCAGGAATGCTGTGGCCAGCAGGAGCAGGGAGGTGATTGTGCCCCTGTACTCGGCGCTGGTGAGGCCGCACCTGGAATACTGTGTCCAGTTTTGGGCCCCTCAATACAAGAAAGACATTGCGGTGCTGGAGCGTGTTCAGAGAAGGGCAACAAAGCTGGTGAAGGGTCTGGAGCACAGGCCTTATGAGGAGCGGCTGAGGGAGCTGGGGTTGTTTAGCCTGGAGAAGAGGATGCTGAGGGGAGACCTTATCGCTCTCTACAACTCCCTGAAAGGAGGTAGTAGTGAGGTGGGTGTTGGTCTCTTCTCCCAAGTAGCTAGCAATAGGACGAGAGGAAATGGGCTCAAGCTGCACCAGGGGAGGTTTAGACTGGAAATTAGGAAAAATTTCTTTACGGAAAGGGTGGTCAAGCATTGGAACAGGCTGCCCAGAGAGGTGGTGGAGTCACCATCCCTGGAAGTGTTCAAAAAATGGGTAGATGTGGCACTTCGGGATATGGTTTAGTCTAGTCTACCCTTGATTGGTTTAGGTGGGCTTGGTAGTGTAGGTTAATGGTTGGACTGGATGATCTTAAAGGTCTTTTCCAACCTAGACGATTCTATGATTCTATGAAATCTCCTGTTGATGCGCATTTATAATGTTTGGATTTGTATCTTCAAGTGATTTTGGAGCTAATAAATGAGATTTATTTCTAATAAAACTAACCTAGAAGATTGACTCTGGGATTACACCTGCCTCGAAAAACTACCAGGCATTTAATGCACACTTCTAGAGAGGAGCTAGTCTGAAATAAAATGGAGTCAGTACTGAGTCCTCAGAAAACTTTTGAACTGCTCCAACTGCACTATGCTACTTACTACTGTGGATATTGCTCCTTCTGAAAAAGGAGACTTGTGTCACAGTCTCATTACCATGTACACAATAATCTGCCACATGCAGTTACGTTAATGACTGTCCTGGTTTTGGCTGGGATAGAGTTAATTTTCTTCCTAGCAGCAGGCATAGTGCTGCATTTTGGATTTAGTAGGAGAAGAATGTTGATAACACGCTGATGTTGTTAGTTGTTGCTACGTACTGCTTATGCCAGTCAAGGAATTTGCAGCTTCCCAGGCTCTGCCAGGTGCACAAGAAACTGGGAGGAGGCACAGCCAGAATAGTTGATCCAAACTGACCAAAGGGCTATTCCATACCTTATGACATCATGCTCAGTATATAAACTGAGGGGAGGTTGGCCAGGGAGCAGCAATCGCTGCTCGGGAACTGTCTGGGTATCGGTCGTCGGGTGGTGAGCAATTGCATTGTGCATCACTTGCTTTGTATATTGTTATTATTATCATCATTATTATATTGTTATTTTATATTATTATCATTACTATTTTACTTTATTTCAATTATTAAACTGTTCTTATCTCAACGCAGGAGTGTTTCTCACTCTTACGCCTCCAATTCTCTCCCCCATCCCATGGGGGTAGGGGGAGTGAGCGAGCGGCTGTGTAGTGCTGAGTTGCTGGCTGGGGCTAAACCACAACAATGACAGCTGGAGTGCCACTTGACAGTTGTGGTGGGTTTTGGGGGTTTTTTGCATTTTTTTAATTTTTTTTTGTCTTCCAGGAAAAAAGACATCTGCCAGTAAGATTCTGCAAAGGAAGAACAAAAGTGTATTTAGGAGAGAAAGTTGCAAAATGTGACTTTTTTAAGCTATGTGTCATAAAAACTTAGGTATGATTAATCAGAACAGGTTGTCATTAGTATAAAATTTCCATTTTTTTCAGTATAAACAGGACTGAGCAATTAATAATTTCATGAACATTGAAAAGTAATTTTTGGCCACCTGGACTGGAATGGAGTTTGTGAGGCTCTATTTTTCTCTGTATTTTAAAGTAGTTTATTCACCAGGAAATAAGAAGTCATTTGTCTACAAATACAAAATTTTGTTATTGAAGGATATTCTGATGTTTCATATTTATTTTTCATTTCAACTCAAAGTTGGGTATTCAAGAAGTATTTTGAAATTAAAAATTCTGCAGTACTGGAACAGAAGTTATAACCTAGAAAATTTAGTGAGTTTTCTTATGAACACGTTGCTATTTTGAAAATGGTTCAAAAGAACAGTGGTTCCTTTAAATTAATATTTTGAATGGATACAGGTTTTATTTTTGGTTTCATAACTGGCAAATGTAACCTTATTTAAAAACTATTTTTCTCAAAAAATATTTCTGTAAAACTGAAATTTCTTATAGCAAAAACTTATACATTAAAAGTTTGATTTGGTTTTGTTTACTGTAATATAGACTTTTTAGTCAAGGACAGTCTGTAGTTTGGACGATCATGAAAACATTTTTTTCTTCTGTTTATTCTTTGAAAATAGACCAGCACAAACTTTTCATTAATTGTGTCTGGTTTTTATTCTTTGGTTCAGGATACAGTATTAGAACATCAGTATCCAAAATCTAGCATGTGTTATTCAATTTTCAGGCTAAAAAGAACTAAGTTAAAATGATCTATTTCACTGTCTAGCTGCACAGTGCAATTGGTCAAATATTCTCAGCAACCAAGTTCTGATTTTTGGAAAGATTCACTACTCCATTGTTTAATTCAGGAGAGGAGACAAGGGGAGAGGAGAAAGAGGAAAGGGAAGGATGTTTTCTGGCTTGAATCTATCTAGTTACATTTCCTGTCTGCTGGATATCATTAGCCTTTTTGTTTGTTTGTTTTTGTTCTAAATTATATAATGGTCTGTTATTGGAGACATTCTTGGATTTATATCTGTGGATAAAACAGAATGAAATTTTTGAACAATATTTTGTTTATTGAGCAGTCTAATTTGCTTTCAGTTGCAACCATTCAGAATTTGGGGTTAACTTTGATAAGCAACACAAAGTAGAAAATATAATTTTTACTATAAAATAATGTTTACATTTCAATTTTGAAACACTTAAAATGCTGAAGAAGTCCAAAGCTTCTATTGAGAGCCTTTTGTAGTTGAGTTAGGTAGGTACTCGTTGCTTGCTTTGCTGGTGGGGGGGAAGATACAGTTTCTCCACACTGTATTTTCTGCAATTTGGCCAAAATGAACTGAAACACTAAGAGGTCACATCATTCTGTCCATAGGCTAAGTCCCCTCTTGTTCCCCTGTAAGCTAAATAGATTCTGCATCATTCGGTTGTTGCTACCATATAGGTTCTGCAGACCACAGACCAGCCATAAGGCATTTCTTTGGATCCTTTCCAGCTTGTTCATATATATCTTACAAACAAGGGACACTGGAACCAGATACAGTCTTCCAGTCTCATTACTGCCATTTACAGAAGCCATGCCATCTTCCTACTCCATCATATTTCCCATCTTAAATAAAGGTCTCATTTTCCCTCTTAGCTATGACATAACACAGCAGCTCGGACACAACTAGTTATCCACAAAAATGTCAATACCTTTCAGAGCAATTGTTTCCTAAAAATAGTTGAAAAAATGTGTTATTTATACTCTCTGTTCACACTTTTGAATTTACAGTGTTTACTGTGTTTAAAAAAGAAAAAAAACAGCTTAATATAGCCAAAGTCCATTTTCTTTTCATTTTATTATTTACTCATCTACCTATATTGCTACCTTTTAAACATATTTTTCTCTCGATAAAGAACTTGAATTTTTGGGACTGATTTTTTTACCTATTCCCTTAATAAATTTTAAGGAAAACTTGCTTAGAAAATAAAATTAATGAAACAAACCAAGAATGGTGAAGTGGGGGGAAAAGGCAACAGAAAATGACAAGGGAGTAAAAAAATAAAAACAGTTTAACATTATCTTGATATTGGTATCAAAAAGAAGTGACAGGGCAGTTTATTTTCCTGGTAGATTGTCATCTGGTCAGAAGTGAGAGTATGTAAAACAGAACTGCTACAAATGAAAACATAAATGAAAACGATATTTAGAACACAACACCAATGTCAATAAGAAAAAAAGAAAAAGGAAAAAAAAAAAAAAGCAAATACACATAGAATAATTCCCCAGGAAAAATGGAAAGAAAAACAATGTAAACAACTGTTTCCTTAAAGATAAGCAGACTAAATGACAGGAAGAAAAATGTGGAAAAACAATATGAGAGAAAAAGGTCTGTAAATATAGCAAAGTCTAAAAATAAACCAGCATGTATAACTATAATAAAATTAGTATTTGTGGGATGAAAATATGTACCACCCATCTTTTTGTTTTGGAAAAGATGCGAAGATCCCTCAACAAGACAATCAGTGTGATTGCTTTTGTGGTTTGCAAAAAGTTTTCTTAAATACTTTTTGATATGTAGATAAATGATATCAGAGGAAGGGTGATTTTCATCTAGCACTTGAGACAGTTGTGCTCTCTTGGTCAGAAATAGTTCCAGTCACAAACCAGAGACTTTGACATATACATATATACAGGTATATCAACCAGAAAATGAAGGTTAAAGAAAGCGTACACCCCTTGATGAACAAGAAAGGTGAACTTGTATCAACGGACGAGGAGAAGGCTGAGGTGCTCAACAACTTCTTTGCCTCAGTCTTCACTGGCAACCTCTCTCCTCACCCTTCCCAAATCAATGGACCAAAAGATGGGGACCAGGAGGGTAAAGCCCCTCCCACTGTAAGGGAAGATCAGGTTCGAGACCACCTGAAGAACCTCAATGTACACAAGTCTATGAGACCTGATGAGATGCATCCCAGAGTCCTGAGGGAATTGGCTGACGTAGCTGCCAAGCCACTCTCCATGATATTTGAAGAGTCATGGCAGTCAGGTGAAGTCCCTGCTGACTGGAAGAAGGGGAATGTTGTGCCCACTTTTAAAAAGGGAAGAAAGGAGGACCCTGGGAACTACCGACCTGTCAGCCTCACCTCTGTGCCCGGGAAGATCATGAAACAGATCCTCCTAGAAGCTATGCTCAAGCACATGGAGGACAGGGAGGTGATTTGAGACAGCCAGCACGGCTTCACCAAGGGCAACTCCTGCCTGACAAACCTAGTGGCTTTCTATGAAGGAGTGACTGCATCAGTGGACAAGGGAAAAGCAATGGATGTCATCTACTTGGATTTCTGTAAAGCATTCGACACAGTCCCCCACAACATCCTTCTCTCTAAATTGGGGAGATATGGATTTGACGGGTGGACTGTTCGATGGATAAGGAATTGGTTGGATGGTCACATCCAGAGGGTCGCGGTCAATGGCTCGATGTCCACATGGAGACCGGTGACAAGTGGTGTCCCTCAGGGGTCCGTACTGGGACTGGTGCTATTTAATATCTTCATCAATGACATAGACAGTGGGATCGAGTGCACCCTCAGCAAGTTTGCAGGCGACACCAAGCTGAGTGGTGCAGTTGCCACACCCGGAGGATGAGATGTCATCCAGAGGGACCTGGACAAGCTGGAGAGGTGGGCCTCTGTGAACCTCATGAGGTTCAACAAGGCCAAATGCAAGGTCCTGCACCTGGGACGGGGCAACTGCCGATATCAGTACAGGCTGGGGGATGAAGGGATTGAGAGCAGCCCTGCAGAGAAGGACTTGGGGGTACTGGTGGGTGAAAAGCTGCACATGAGCCAACAATGTGCGCTTGCAGCCCAGAAAGCCAACCAAATCCTGGGCTGCATCAAAAGAAGCGTGGCCA
This sequence comes from Pelecanus crispus, assembly GCF_030463565.1. NCBI lineage: Eukaryota > Metazoa > Chordata > Aves > Pelecaniformes > Pelecanidae > Pelecanus > Pelecanus crispus. The sequence goes on from NC_134643.1 coordinate 213,668,936, forward strand.
GGCAGGTCGAGGGAGGTGATTCTGCCCCTCTGCTCTGCTCTGGTGAGACCCCACCTGCAGTACTGCATCCAGCTCTGGGGCCCTCAGCACAAGAAGGACATGGACCTGTTGGAGCGGGTCCAGAGGAGGGCCACCAAAATGATCCAAGGGCTGGAGCACCTCTCCTACGAGGCCAGGCTGAGAGAGTTGGGGTTGTTCATCCTGGAGAAGAGAAGGCTGTGAGGAGACCTTATTGCAACCTTCTGGTACTTCAAGGAGGCCTACAGGAAAAGATGGGGAGAATCTTTTTAACAAGGCCTGTTGTGACAGGACAAGGAATAATGGTTTTAAACCAAAGAAGAATAGATTTAGACAAGACATAAGAAAGGAATTTTTTACAATGAAGGTGGTCAAGCACTGGAACAGGTTGCACAGAGAGGTAGTGGAGGCCGCATCCCTGGCAACATTCAAGGTGAGGTTGGATGGGGCTCTGAGCACCCTGATCTGGTTAAAGCTGTCCCTGCTCACTGCAGGGGGGTTGGGCTAGGTGATCTCTAAAGGTCCCTTCCAACCCAAAGCATTCTATGATTCTATGATATGATTCTATGACATACATTTGTAGGTTCCCCATTTGTATGACGTTTGTACTTGTCAAGGAATCAATTGCTGTGATGACAGAAGATCATATATCTTCCATAATATCATATATAGCTTTATGATGTATGAATAGATATGTGTAAGACAGGCTTTTGGGCATGGTGGACTTTTGGCTCAATTCAGGTAGAGCTAATTTTATATTATTCTTTGTGTTCAACTTATCACTTAATAACAATTGTGTTCTGGCAGACAGAAAGCTTTAAAAAGATAAATCTAGATGTGGTCATCAATCTACACACTCAAGTGTTACATCTGGAGCTAAATTTGAATTTCTTCTCTGTCTAATGGATAAGACTAACAGCCAGGATACAAGCTTCCATAACCTACGACTTTGAAATATGAATTTTCCTCTTGTGATTTTTGGATTAGGCTTCCCTTGAAGATATGTTAAGAAGCCAAAAACATATCTACAAAAAGAAATTCCTGTGTCTGAACTCTAGCACAGGGTTCCTCTAGTTTTTCATACATGTAATGACTTTGTTGTACTGTTAAGAAAGTGAAAAACAATGAGACAAATATTTGATATAGAAAAGGCAAACAAGAAGTCCAGTGAAGTTCCCCACGATTTGTTAGACACCAGTACCTGAGATATACATTCATGAGTGGCACTTTGTGTAATTTTATCCCCTGATGAAACACCACCAACAGTCTGTGAATTGTATCTACTTTGCCACACCTATATTAAGATACATTAATTTGTGTAGAAAATAAAGCCTATGAGGCCTCAGCTTCCCTGGTCTGAGTGTGATGAAAACTCTTAAAATAAACATATAGTTTCTCATTCTTATCTTTATTCTGCCCACATCAGTAAAGTCTATAGCCAAAACAGAGAGATCAGTGTTGAATTAAGGGTAACTGCAGGAGCCTTTAAGATAAATAAATTTAAGACTGGATCCTATAAATTTAAGACTGGATCCTAAAGTCCTTCAGGGCTGGATCCTAAACAAGCCATTGACTAGGATGGAAGGATAGAAATACCAAGTTGAAGCATGAAATGGTAAATGAAAAAAGTTCAAAGAATAGCTTTTCAAGGGGAAATAATGAATTTCAAATAGAAGTTTGATTGTTCATTTTGGTTTTTTACCTACATATGTTAATAAAATCCATAAAACAATAGATCCACAATATGCTGCATGCGTTGACAATCTTTGAATAAGGCTGCTGACACAGGGAAGAAGAGGAGGAGATATATAGTGGGAAAGTGTTTCTGTCCAGTTTTTACTTGGACTGTTTCTATTCATTTTCTGTAAATTATCTAGCAAAAAGAGAAAACTATTCAAAGATGTAGTCTGAAGACAGTATCCAGAGAATTTTAAGTACGTACTTTCAGAATAATAATGCACAGAATATTTTTAACGTGCTGATGCAAATATTTGCCCCAGAAATCCAACTGTAAAAATTGTCAATTTTAGACAGGGTGTAGGGATATATCAATATGTCTAAATGTGTCAACAAAACAGATGAAATCTGAATTTCTGAATAAGTTAAAAACCAGTAAATGATACATGAATATTCATAAATATGAAAATCTGTACACTGAAATATTATTTGTTCAAGACACTCAGTGAATTATTTTGAATAACTAAAAAATCATGGAAACTGTGAAATGACTCCTAGTAATTCATGCTTGGAAAACAAGAAGTAAATTCCATTGGTGATTCACAATGAATAGCTAATCATGCTATTTATTAGCCTGTTGAACTCTGCAGATATATAATATGGCTGTGAATAAATATAGATGTATTTGTGCGTGCAACTACTTATTCTAAATTCACTTTCTATTTAACTTTTACCAAATTAATCCTTTAGTCAGTGAACTTTTGCCTCTTTATGCAGAAGCTATGCTCCTGCCTGGGTTGTAGGCTTTTGCTCTAGCTGTTGTTGCATAGCACTAGATATCCAATATTGTATGTCTTAGTCCTGTTTGATTTCATCAGCTTTGTGATTATTCACATAACTTGAGTACACAGGAAAATTACTATGCTATTTATTTTAGAAATTTTTGCTATTTGAGGAAACAATGATGCCTAGGGAGTATTAGGTCTCATCAAGGTTTACTAGGCACCAAAAAGAATCCATTGTATCGGGGTTTTTTTACAGTTGGCCAGGAAAGCTGATTCATCTTGGTTTTGTTTTAACATGAGCATGACAGGAGCAATTCCTGGGTAGAGATGGGAGCAGGAAATACTACTGAGTAGAAGCAAAAGAGATTTTAGATACTCTTCATATCTAATAAAAAATGGTTCTAAATGTCAATGAAATACTTACAGCCTGCCAAAGAGAATCCTCAAAAAACTGCTAATTCCTTCTTGCCATCTTGGGTCTGAATGATCTTAGCAGCCTCCTTTTGGATCCTGGTGTTTCTGCTATTCTTGTTCTGATGGAAAAGATACATGGCAGCTCTGCAGCATTAAAGTGACCAACACCCTGTGAATTGCCAAACAGTTAAGTGGCAATAAGTTACAAACTAAAAACACCCACATTTAGCATTTTTGGGTAAGAATGTTACATGGATTCTATTTTTGACTCTAACTTCTTCCTTAGATTCCCCAGCTGATTATTGGAAACCCAGAGTTTCTATATCACTTGCAGAAGCACAACTGCAAAAAAGCAGTTTTTCCCTTCTTGAAATCATGCTTTAAAACTCACCTTTTGTAGCAATGTCTTTTCCTTTTATGATAGTGCCAGTCTCATTACCACTAATTAAACCTTTATTTCTCTTGCTCTATCTGCTATTCTATGTTTTTCTTTGGTACTTGATCCATTTAAAGCACATTTACATTTCACATAGAAATGCAGACAGTCACGGGCTTGCTATCTGCCCTGTTACCAGACAGTCAGAAATGCATACCCACATGCACTATGGTGCTGAGCACAGTCCCACTGAGAGATGCGGTTCATTGGCTTTGGCTTGGCAGTCACACAGATTTGAGTTTCAGACTAAATTTGGAACTTGTCCTGCCAGCTTCAAGGATAAGCAGAATGCCCTCAATCTACCTTCATCTTTAACATGCCAAAAAAAGTCTTGCCATAATATTCAGCACTGTCTGCCTAAAATTAGGGCTTTTGTGACATTCTACATTACTTAAAAAACATTGCACTTTTATGCCAGGACAATTATTAATAATCTGAGCTTTTTTTTTGCCATAAACATTGAGTGGGGTGGTTTTTGCAGCAGGCAATTCTATATACATCTGAGAAGAAAAAGAATGAGGTATTAGGCTGCTGCCTGCTTTGAAGGATGGTGGATTTTCATAGCTTTGTAGTAATAGAATAAGTCTGAGGGAGACGAATTAGTGGAAGAGGGCAAGTGACCTAAAAGTCAAAGGTGAACAATGAATGGATTTATTACAAGTCATGCTTTTGAATCCATATATATAGAACAACATATTACATAGAACATCTATATCTTAATCTTAGCAATCCAATAAATCAGTCAAAGAAAATATCAGCACAGAAGTCGTGATTCATGGTATGCCACACCATATTCCAAGCCTGTCTACTGCTAGTTCTACCCGGAACAATAACAAAGAACTCCCAATCAGAGAAGTGTCAGTTTTATTTATATTGATCCTAAAATCACCTTTTGAGCTATTTGCACTTCAAATTGAGTATATGTGTCAGTCAAGAAAAGGAAAGCAAACTCTCACAGAACTGGCACATTTCCAGTCTTGCTAGAGAAACGCAGGAGTGAGAAACAAAGAGAACAGTAGGCTAAATTTCACAGCAAGCAAAACGTCCAATGGGATAAATCTTTCCACAAAGCCTCCATGCAGTTGTTAATTACCTCAATAGAATTTCTGCCCTGGTCTGTGACCTTTGCAGGTATTACAACTAGGTCAGAAATGTCTCCTCTAAAGCTATATCAGTGTGCTGGTTTCAGCTGGGATAGAGTTAATTTTTTTCACAGCAGATAGTATGAGGCTATGTTTTGGATTTGTGCTGAAAACAGTGTTGATAACACAGGGATGTTTTCATATTGCTGAGCAGTGCTTACACAGAGTCAAGGATGTTTCTGCTTCTCATACTGCCCTGCCAACAAGGAGGCCGGAGGTGCAAAAGAAGTTGGGAGGAGACACAGCTGGGACAGCTGACCCCAACTGACCAGAGGGATAGTCCATACCATATGACATCATGCTCAGCAATAAAAAGCTGGGGGAAGAAGTAACGGTGGGACATTTGGAGTGGTGGCATTTGTCATCCCAACTAACTATTCCATGTGATGGAGGCCAGCTTTCCTAGAGGTGGCTGAACACCTGCCTGCTGATAAGAAGCAGTGAATTAATACCTTGTTTTGCTTTTTTTGCATGTGCAGCTTTTGCTTTGCCTATTAAACTATCTTTATCTCAACCCAAGAGTTTTCTTCCTTTTACTCTTCTGATTCTCTCCCCCATCACACTGGGGGGGAGTGAGCGCACAGGTGTGTGGTGCTTAGTTGCTGGCTGGGGTTAAACCTTGACAGTCCTTGTGATCTGTTATGGTGGTGTCGTGGTTTAGCCCCAGCCAGCAATTCAGCACCACGCAGCCGCTCGCTCACTCCCCCTACCCCCATGGGATGGGGGAGAGAATCGGAGGAGTAAGAGTAAGAATCATAGAATCACAGAATCGTCTAGGTTGGAAAAGACCTTTAAGATCATCCAGTCCAACCATTAACCTACACTACCAAGTCCACCTAAACCAATCAAGGGCAGACTAGACTAAACCATGTCCCGAAGTGCCACATCTACCTGTTTTTTTAACACTTCCAGGGATGGGGACTCCACCACCTCTCTGGGCAGCCTGTTCCAATGCTTGACCACCCTTTCCATAAAGAAATTTTTCCTAATTTCCAGTCTAAACCTCCCCTGGCGCAGCTTGAGCCCATTTCCTCTCGTCCTATCGCTAGCTACTTGGGAGAAGAGACCAACACCCACCTCACTACTACCTCCTTTCAGGGAGTTGTAGAGAGCGATAAGGTCTCCCCTCAGCCTCCTCTTCTCCAGACTAAACAACACCAGTTCCCTCAGCCGCTCCTCATAAGACTTGTTCTCCAGACCCTTCACCAGCCTTGTTGCCCGTCTCTGAACACGCTCCAGCACCTCAATGTCTTTCTTGTATTGAGGGGCCCAAAACTGGACACGGTATTCCAGGTGCAGCCTCACCAGCGCCGAGTACAGGGGGACAATCACCTCCCTGCTCCTGCTGGCCACAGCATGCCTGATACAAGCCAGGATGCTGTTGGCCTTCTTGGCCACCTGGGCACACTGCTGGCTCATGTTCAGCTGGCTGTCTACCAACACCCCCAGATCCTTTTCTGCCAGGCATCTTTCCAGCCACTCTTCCCCAAGCCTGTAGCGTTGCATGGAGTTGTTGTGACCCAAGTGCAGGACCCGGCACTTGGCCTTGTTAAACCTCTTACAGTTGGCCTCGGCCCATCAATCCAGCCTGTCCAGGTCCCTCTGTAGGGTCTTCGTGCCCTTGAGCAGATCGACACTCCCACCCAGCTTGGTGTCGTCTGCAAACTTACTGAGGGCACACTCAATCCCCTCATCCAGATCATTGATAAAGATATTGAACAAGGCTGGCCCTAAAACAGAGCCCTGGGGAACACCACTCGTGACCGGCTGCCAACTGGACTTAACACCATTTACCACTACTCTCTGGGCTCGGCCACCCAACCAGTTCTTTACCCAGCGAAGAGTATGCCTGTCCAAGCCGTGAGCTGCCAGCTTCCCGAGGAGGATATTATGGGAGACTGTGTCAAAAGCTTTGCTAAAGTCCAGGTAGATGACATCCACAGCCTTTCCATCATCTACCAGGCGGTCACCAGGTCATAGAAGGAGAAACACTCCTGGGTTGAGATAAGAACAGTTTAATAATTGAAATAAAGTAAAACAGTAATGATAATAATATAAAATAACAATATAATAATGATGATAATAATAACAATATACAAAGCAAGTGATGCACAATGCAATTGCTCACCACCTGACAACTGATACCCAGACAGTTCCCGAGCAGCGATTGATGCTCCCCGGCCAACCCGCCCCCAGTTTATATACTGAGCATAACGTCATATGGTATGGAATAGCCTTTTGGTCAGTTTGGATCAACTCTTCTGGCTGTGCCCCCTCCCAGTTTCTTGTGCACCTGGCAGAGCATGGGAAGCTGAGAAGTCCTTGACTAGCATAAGCAGTACTTAGCAACAACTAAAACATCAGTGTGTTATCAACATTCTTCTCCTACTAAATCCAAAACACAGCACTGTGACAGCTACTAGGAAGAAAATTAACTCTATCCCATCCGAAACCACGACAGGTGGTCACTCAGGACAGGAGAGGTGGTGTGTTCATTGGGGTTATGTTAATGGGCACCAAAGCCAGCTGAGGTCAGGTCACTGCTGCACTTGCACTGCTTCTTGTAAGGCTTGTCCTCCATTGGTTCAGGTGGTTCCTGCTGCAGTAATTCCTATAACATGTAACTCAAATTCCGGGTCAACAACAGTTTAAAGGTACCCATTACAATCTCCAATCCTGGTCCCTTTGGACCAGGCCATAGGGTTTAACATTGCAGTGAACTCCTCCCCTTACCCCTGCTCCAGCTTGCACTTATCCACAGACTGCAGGCCCTTAGGGCCTCCCTGCCTTCAGAGATATATACCTGCTCCAGCATGGCCTTACCCACAGCCACAGTCCCTTCAGGAGTAAGCCTGCTCCAACATGACCTTACCAGCGGCTGAAGTCCCTCCAGGGGTGTACCTGCTCTGTTGTGGGCTTAGCCATGGCCACACGCTTTGAGGTGCTCCAGCATGACCTCATGCACAGCCACTGATGCTTCAAGGTGTACCTGCTGCAGCATGGACTTATCCACAGCCATGAATGCTTCTTCAAGGTGTACCTTCTCCAGCATGGAGTTATCCTTGGGCTACTGATGAGGTACAGACGTAACCATGGCCACAGATGCTTTGAGATATGCCTTCTCTGGCGTGAGCTTATCCACAGCCACAGATGCTTCAGGGTGTCCTGGTCCCACTTGGACTCATCCACAGGTCACAGTCCCTTTGACTCGAGTTCACACTGGAGTTCCAGCCTGTCCAGCACAGCAGCACAGAAACAGCAGCAATGCCCTGGCCATCTGTCAGCCAAGGCACATTGCCACTGATGTTACCAAAATGTTCCCAGGCCCAGTAGAGTAAGATGATAAGCAGTACAGTGCTACAGCAAGCAGGGAAAGCAAAAAGCAGCCACTAACAAGCACTAGACTCTAATATACAGTAAGGCAAGCAAGCCCAATGGCAAGCACAGGAGCCTGCCAATTAATAGTCAACCAGGAATAACAGCTATACATTCGATCTAGCACATTCCAATCAAACCTGTCATTATCTCGAACCCTTCAAGCCCCACACTGGGCACCAAAAGACTGTGTCGTGGTTTAGCCCCAGCCAGCAACTAAGCACCACGCAGCCGCTCGCTCACTCCCCCTACCCCGATGGGATGGGGGAGAGAATTGGAGGAGTAAGAGTGAGAAACACTCCTGCGTTGAGATAAGAACAGTTTAATAATTGAAATAAAGTAAAATAGTAATGCTAATAGTAACAGTATAATAATGATAATAATAATAATGATACACGAAGCAAGTGATGCACAATGCAATTGCTCACCACCCGACGACCGATACCCAGACAGTTCCTGAGCAGCGATTGCTGCTCCCCGACCACCCCCCCCCCAGTTTATATACTGAGCATGACGTCATATGGTATGGAATAGCCCTTTGGTCAGTTTGGATCAACTCTTCTGGCTGTGCCCCCTCCCAGTTTCTTGTGCGCCTGGCAGAGCATGGGAAGCCGAAAAATTCCTTGACTAGCATAAGCAGTACTCAGCAACAACTAAAAACATCAGCATGTTATCAACATTCTTCTCCTACTAAATCCAAAACACAGCACTATGCCTGCTGCTAGGAAGAAAATTAACTCTATCCCAGCCGAAACCAGGACAGACTGTCATGGTTTAGCCTCAGCTGGCAACTAAGCACCAGACAACCACTTGCTCAGTCCCCCACCAATGGGATGAGGGAGAGAATTCAAGGAGTAAAAGTGAGAAAACTCTTGGGTTGATATAAAGACAGTTTAATAGGTATAGCAAAAGCTGTGCACACAAGCAAAGCAAAACAAGGAAGTCATTCACCACTTCCCATCAGCAGGCAGGTTTTCAGCCATCTCCGGGAAAGCAGGGCTCCATCACGAGTAACTGTTATTTGGGAAGACAAATGCCATCATTCCGAATGTACCCCCCTTCCTTCTTCTTCCCCCAGCTTTATATGCTGAGCATGACATCATATGGTATAGAATATCCCTTTGGTCAGTTGGGGTCAGCTGTCCCGGCTGTGTCCCCTCCCAGCTTCTTGTGCACCCCCAGCCTACTCGCTGGTGGGCTGGGGTGAGAAGCTGAAAAGACCTTGATGCTGTGTAACTACTGCTCAGCAATAACAAAAACATCCCTGTGTTATCAACACTGTTTTCAGCACAAATTCAAAACTTAACCTCATACTATTTACTATGAAGAAATTAACTCTATCCCAGCCAAAAGCAGCACATTCAGCAATGCAGGGGATAGTGTTAGGAATTTCTTGAGCAGTATTCTTGCACCATGAATGCATAACCCCGTGACCCATCCTGTTGCCCTAGGACTGAGTGCTACAGGTGACTTTGTTAGGTTTTTTTTTCCCCAGAGAAAATCTACAAAGCTGAGTCCCCCTGACATTTATAGCCATTAAAGGTCCCATAGAACATTTCACACCACTAGCTAATAGGCTCCAGATTCTTTAAATGGGTACTTCCAGCCACAAATACATTTCTCTTGGATTCCAGCTTGGTATATTTTTCTTCATTTCTGGTCCAGAGTCTTGCAACAAACTTATCTTCTGGGCTTCTTATCTTTCATGTGAGCTGGAAGCAAATGCAACAGATATCGTGTATCAAATCAGTGATCCAGAAAATATGCACAGGGTGGGAAGGACTTGAAGAAGGACCACTCTTCTCCATTCTCTACCACTAAGTTTGTCCTTGTTTCCTCCCTGAGAAACAGTGTGGGAGAAATTCGTGTAACAGACAAATCAGGGAAACCCATTTACAAATTTTGGTCATTCAGAAGTTAGCAAAACTCAGAAAGCCTGAAAATTAGTTTTGGATATTCCCTGTAATAAGATACAAATATTTCTGACTAAGTAAACAGATAGGAAAGACATGGTTCTGTTTAGGATTTTAGAAAAGTTTGGATGGTCTTATGGCTATAACACTGGCTAAGACTTTCAGGAGTTTCAAAAGTAGTTCCTAAAGATTTATAGTTTTTCTGTATGGTCTGCTAAACTCACTCACTGCTTCTCTTCTGCCTGTAAAATAGTGCAATAGTATTTCATTTCCTTCATTTTGTCTTAATCTGTAAATTTTGCTTGAATTTTTGGGTCATACTCATACTAAAAGGGAGCTGATCTTTGCTTGGACCTCTAAAATCCTTCTATGTTGTGAATAGCTTAAACAAAAACATAGGTTTGATTTCCATAAAACCATAGTTTGTATCATTTGAGTTCTTAAAAAATTAACATCTTTTAGTTAATGTTAAGTTTATTTCAGTTTAGTTTGTGTTAAAATTTCATATTAATTTATTTCATATTTTCCACTAAAATCTATTCATTTAACTATACATTAACATTTGTATGCAGTGAAGTTCGTATAGACTTTCCAGATAAAAAAAGCTGAAATTATTGTTATTAATTTTCTGATAGTGTGAGTTTAATATTTAGCTGTGGTGCAAAAGACAGTATCAAGAACTGTTGAGTGAGGAAGAGAGAGCAAAAGTGAAATAGAACTGAAAACTGTGTAACTCGATGAATATAAATCACTGGTGCACTCGCATTTTGAAAACCTCATGGGGTTCTGGTCACCTCATATGAAGAGGTACATAGTGGCACTAGAAGGCCTGAAAGACATGTAAGGTTTCTCTACAAAAACAGTAAACTGATTGAGACTTAAGCTCAGACAAGAGATGACTGAGATATAACAGAAATCTGTAAAAAAAAAAAAAAAGAATAATATGGAATGGGTAATAGTATTGTGGTTTTGATGGCATGGAAATGAGAGAACTTCAAATGGAATTATGAAGAAAATTTTCTGAAATACTCAAAGGAAATACCTTTGTCATTCAATACTTAAATGGATTGTTGAACCTATGGCTACAGGATGTTTTGGATGCCAAGAGTATTAATGGATTCAAAAGTTGATTAGGCAAGATAATGGAGGAAAACTTCACCAAGGACTACTAAAGATGGTGGTCTGATTATGGCCTCTGGCTTTAGTTCAGAAGGTCCTTGAACCAGAGATAGCCAGAAGCTGCAAGAACATAAGCAAGGAAAGTACCACTCTGTGTATACCCTGTTCTTATACTCATTTCCTGATTGTCTGCTGCTGACCACCATCAAAAGCGAGCCTCTGGTCCGATTTAACTCTGCTGCTCATTTATTTACTTATTTATTTATTTCTTGAGAGAGAGAGAGGGGTACTTTGGGGGCTTTTTAGTGAGATTTACTGCCTGGAATTAAAAACTATGTTAAAAAACAACCCTGACAAAATACAGCATGCTGACCCAAATGCTTTCTAAGTCAAACCATTTAAAACAGCAGTTATGTGATGGTTCTATTCTGTTCTAAGCAGGAAACTTCTAAGAAAAATGACAAAAAGTATATCAGCCTGGAGATTAGTTCTAATTCCTTCAGACAAAAGAAGGAAGAGATCTGGGTCCCTTATTGGGTAGAGTCTCTAAGCAGGGAGCTAGCAGTGGCAGAAGTGTCACGTATGGTGTGTGCAAGTCTTGTTACAGTAAGTGTGGCATGAATAACATAGGCAGAGACACAGCTAGATCATGGACCCCAGGGGGAACAAGTCAAGAAGCCAGGACTGCTCAGATGCCAAATTTCACTTTCCTGGAAAACGTCATTGTTGACAGCAGTCCTTTACATGCTTGAAGTACTTCCAAGGTTAGGCATTGGTGTGATAAGAATTCCACTTTTGAATGCACGGGCAAAGACTGTACAGCTAACATAAAGCCACCAGACACATGTAGGACAGGAGGTGGGTGGCAGCAATGCCTCACCAACTCCTTCAGTCTCCACTCCCAAGCACCACCTGAAAGCTGTCTGAAATTAGATGCCTTAATTTTAGACTCAGTTGCTTTAAATAGAAGTTTGGTTCTGCTATTGCCTTAGCAAAACCAGCCCCAAGTCATTGCTAGAATAATGCCCCTCCTACTAACTTGGTGAAGTACAGTTATGTATTGGTAAAAGAGGATAAACAAAGGGAATTGAGAAGCATTGCACCTCGTCCCTATGATCTTTTATTCAAGAATCCTTATCAATTTCTTGACTGTAATCTTGTTGTATCCAGAGTGGAAGCTATTTTTATATCACTACAAACAAATTTATGTCTCTAAAAGGTAGGTCAGTTGCTCTCAGTCTCCAGTGTATCAGGATGACACTTTGAAGCTTTGATTTCTGCCCATCAGGTCATATCCCCATGTAGCAGATAATATGACTTGACATTCTATAAACTCATCTATAAACCTTCACATCCCATGACAGAGAAACTCCAACTGCACCATTACTATTCACTTGGACACATTGGCAATTGCTTCTTAAAAACAAAAGCACAGCAACAAATAATATCCACCAGAGATCTTCTTCAATTGGCCAAGATATATAAGTCCTGAGAGAAAATATTCCAGCCTAACACATCAAACACTACAAAATATAACATCGGAACTATGTTACATGATAATAGCTTCATTATATATAAAAATTCCCCTTTTTGGAAGCTTGCCAACATGTAAGTCTAACAGAGGTTCAGGTTTACCACATATGCATCTGTGTTAAATAGGTGGAAATTCACTGCAATAGGGCAAAGCAGGTATGAATTGAGACAGCTTACTTCAGTGAAGTTACTCCTAATCTACACAGGGTTAAAAAAAAAAAAAAGAACAAAATATATTTTAACAGTTATAGTTTCATAACTCTAATTAAATGAGACAGATCCTCTGATGTCAAAAGTTTGGTGAATTGCAACTGATCCCATCTGTCTAGAATTATAAAATATTTTTTACACATTTCCAAACATCTAATACATAGATGAGAGGCACATAAAAATTAAATAAAGACACAATATCTCTCTAATAGAGAGGGTAACTTTCTCACATAACATCTTCCCAAATGGTTATGTATGGCTAGAATTCAACCACAATATTTACATTAGCTACATTTTAGGTAATTATATAGCTAGAAAATTATTGTTATTAGAAATTCTGGCAACCCGGTGTATAGCTTTGTCTCATTGTTGTTTTCCACCAATCACTGATACAGTTTTATGTCTGTCTTACAGACACAAGGAGTTTACCATGAGAGCTGCATTGATACTCTGAGCTTCTTCACTTCACCACTCAAATATATCAAATGCAATGACCTTTTCCCAAGAAAATAGTTTTCTGCCTACAGGCAGGCCCTCTTAAAATAGCAGATGTTCATCTGTGTTATAGGGCTGTGTTATAGGATTAGGTGGACCAACTTCTATTTCCCATTTCTTTTTTTGATATCTAATCATCCTTCAGCTGCATACATTAACCAATTACATTTGACGGTCCCTATATCTGTACATACCAGCTCCTGAAATATAGTTAAACATGGGATTAAAACATGAAACAAAATTTAGTTTTATAACTGGAGGTGACAAGTGAAATAGAATACAAAGTATGTCTCAACTTCTGAGAGCAGAACAGACCATTGCATTAGAAGATCTGAGATGGTGTCCAGCATTTGACTAATCTGACGGCCTTTTCTGTACCCTCATGTTCAAGTCAGGAAATGCCGTTCTTCATGTCAGTGGTCCTGTGAATATGAGAAATCAAATGAGCTGCCTAGACATCTTTATTACGCTTCTGCTCAAAGTACCAACAGCATTTACTTCTGTCGCAAGCATTTGCCTTCTAATGGATTGTCTTAGCATTGTGTTTCCAGGCCTATTCAGACAGAATTACCATTTATGAGCCTGCAGGAACACAGAAGTTTAAAGATTGTCCTAAATAGTTTTAATAACTTACTTTTCATGTTAACCTTTTCATCATCACTGTGCTCTGCTCCAGAATTTCTTTGCCACTTGTGGAATGTGCTAAACTCTGTTCTTGTCTATGCTTCAAAGTTGGTTAAATAATATGAAGACAAAGAATTTTTACCCCAGACATTTTAGATTACACTTATACATCAGTATCCATTTTACTGCTGAGCCAATTCATTACCAGACCTAATCAGAATTAAGTAAAAAAACTCAATTAATAAACATAAACAATCCTCAGTATTATACAGACACACATCCCTGCATAGGCCATATATTCATGCTTATAAAGTATGTAAATATGTATGTGCATATACGTATATACATGTATACACACACACACACACACAAAACATTCTCAATGGAAGTGTTGAGGGGACAGAAACACCAGAATAAGTGTATTCTGCAAATATATATGTGTGTGTGTGTGTATATATATGTGTGCATGTATATATATATTTTCTGTATCTGTTATTCCCCCACACACACCTCGGAGACAAAACACTGACAGGCCTGATCTGGAATACCTTTTCTTATGCCTTTAGGAAATTCTGAAGATTTGATTCACAACAATATAAAAAGCTAGAGAGTGATATGTTACAGTGCTATAATGCAGAAATTGCAACACTGATTTAGCTGGAATGTTTCCACATTAGTACAAATATGAAAGTGAGAATGGAATTTGTACAACAAAGCAAATTTCTTGTACCGGACATGCGGCATACAGAAGGTATTTTTTATTGAATGCAAGTACTCTTGAAAGGACACCAAGTAATTTCAAATACAAATGGAAATATTGCTGTGAATAGACAATTTACACATCCAGAGACAGTCTGAAGATAATACAAGAGAGTTCTTGACCACTGAAAAAGAGATTTTCAGTAACTTACTACCTGCTCTGCAAGTATATGATGAATGATACCTGGAGTTCATTATCCCCAGCTATCTAGACTGGAGCCCATTGTAGCATGTTGCGTTTCCTGCCTATTGTTATTATCCAGAGCTACTTTCACTGGAAATCAAAACATGGAAGTAGAATATGGACATGACAATGACCACTGTCCAGTTTAGTTCTAGTATAGAGCTGGGATGTCCCTGGAGTGCACGCTTAGGGGTTTGAAATTATTCTGTCCTATGACTTAATCTCTGACCTACAGGCCAGTGGCTCTACTTCATTATATCAGTTGTCCTAAAGGGCTGGATTTGGGGTATACATTTACAAGCTACACTGGAGATGGACAATAGAACAATTTTCAGCAGTAAAAAAAAAAAAAAAGGAAGAAACAAGAAAATATATTTCTTTTGGGATTTTTATTTGCTTATTCTGCTTTTCTTAACATGTCCTTCACAATACTATTTTTAATGCATTTGTCAAATTAATATTCTGATTTCCATAGTTTATGCAATAAAGGCTTATTATATTAGTTAACTATGCAAAGCATTTCATGCAAAACATCCTAATTAAAAGCTGCTATATTATTTCTTGATCCCAATGGTATATTTTAACTGGAAATACATATCCTAAAGATTGTGCTGCCAAATTATCTTTTCAGTTATAGCTGAACAACAAAATTGGACCTAAAAAGACAGAGAAGAATTTTTCTCAGATATCCTAGAATTTGTTGTTAATATTTCCAATCTTGTATGGATGTGGTGGACAATATCTTCACTGCACAGATGAGGTAAAAAATAACAGCCAGTGGCAACCTGCTTCAGTAGGCAAGAATTTTATGGACCTGATTTATGACCTTGACAAACATTTAAATTGGAAACACCTGATGACTGGACTGTCATTAATTCAGAGTGTGTGTTTCTCATTTTCCGTTACTTTTCTAAATAAAATAAGACTTCATATAAAACTAATTGAAAGAATACATGAGAAGTTAAGGTACTAGCCTATGTTTGCATTCCCAGTTATCACTACCACAAAATTCTGTAGTTACTGATGAAAGCAGCAGACAAACAATTGAATGCTACAAGTCCAAAAGAAATGTGAAAAAATTTCCTCATTATCTGGATTTTTTTTTTTAAATTAGTTTATTTGACTTCAAACTGTGCTTGTTTTTCCTTTCCCATTTCAATAACCTGACTTCTTGCAACAAACCAAAGTTCAGCACAACAAACCAAATTATAAGCAGTTTTGTATTCTTGCACTGATGAAATGTTGCCTTTCTAAAATAGCGTATTTTGTAGGCTGTCACTTTATGTTCTCTTGTTGAAAGTATAAATGCCCTTTTTAAGTCTCTATAGCATAAGTCTAATTTTGATTGTAGAAATTTGCCTAAGTGTTTAGAGTGTCATTTCACTCATGATCATTAATCTCTTTACTGATAAGAGTAAAATACCTATATGATTGTACGATGATAAGTCAATTAATAATTTCATCTCTGCCTTTGTAAAAATTTCTCTGTTACGGGCACTGTGCAATGTTTAATACATTGCTTTTAAAACTAACATCCAATAAATACTGACACTCTTTGTTTGTTTGTTTGTTTGTTTTAAACAAAGTAAATGAAATTTAATTTTAGGGACTTAGTAAGCAACCAGTAATTTCACTGCTAATATCCAACATGAAGATGGACTCAACATAAACAATTTCCTTCTTAACTGAATGACTTAATTATTCATAGTGGGATTCATAAGAACAATTGAGAACATCTACAGGTAGATATCTATACCTCAGTTAGTTAAAATTGGCTCCTTTATAATCAATAGAAGAAATAGAAACATTTATCATGCAATTAACTTTTGGTTGACTAATTTTGCTTGACTAATCTGTTATGAGATGAATTTACTTTACAAATGATGAAAAGGGGAGTAAAGGGGGACTAGCTCAAACTACAGTTACATTTAGAAGTATGAATCTCAGCCCTGAAGTCTGTAAGGATAGGATTTACCAGCTATAACTAAAGAATTAATCCTTACCTTCCTTAATAGTATAAATCACTGCAGTCAGTGTTGTTTAGAGTACACATCTAAAATAGACTCATAGAAATGTTAGATGGATGGTACCTTTGGAGTATCATCTGGTCCAACCTCCATTTCAGAGCTGGGCTCTCAACAGCACTGGGTCAGATCAATGACGTCTCTGTCCAGATAAGCCTTGAAAAGCTCCAAAGTTGGAGGCTTCACCAGCTCTCTGAGTAACCTGGTTCAGTGCTGCACTGCTGCCCTACTGATTTTGTTTTTCAGAATGTCCAACATGAACATCAAGACAGATTTTGTGACCTTTGTCCATTTTTTTTATTGTTGGTTCCTACCAAAAAGAATTTGGTCCTATGATCTTTGTAACTGCCATTCAAGTAGTTTCAGGCATCTCAGATCACCTCTTAATCACCTCTACACCAGATTAATGAGGCTCAGCTTCCTCATCCTCTCCTCATTTCTCACATGCTCAAGGCTTCTGACATTTCTATCTGTTGAGCTCTACCAGGTTTTCCACACCTGTCTTGAAAAAGTGGACCCAATACTGGGTGCAGCAGACCAGATGTGGCCTCAGCAGTGCCAGCTACCAGGGAATCATAACTTCCCTCAATATGGTAGTCATGTTTCTTCTAACATATCCCAGTATATTTGGGCTAAATTGTTATTTGTAATGGAAATTCACTGCTGGTTCATATCCAGTGTGGTGTTGAATCTGCATAATCCCCAGATGCCTTTCAGGAAGGCTATTACTCAGCCAGTAGCTTCCCAGCCTATATGACAGTGTGACTACACTCCAGGTACAGAACTTGGCACTGCTGCCTGATGAACTTCTTGAGGTTTCTGTCAAATGTCAGTCCCTGGAGTTGTTAATTGAAACATTTGTCACTGGATGCAAGCCAGACTGAAAGTAGGTGTGCACTTCCCTTTGAATACAGCAGGCCAGACAATCTTCAACCTACTTAACCAGCTCGTCGATCTAGCCAATACTTCCTCAGCTTCCAAATAAGAATGCTGTGGGAGATGTTCAAAGCTGTATTAAATTCAAGCATATGTACACCTTGAATAAATGTATATTTCACCATTCTTCCCTATCCAGATAGCTAGTAATTTCATTGTAGCCTTTCACATTGAACAAGCGTGATTGACCCCTTGTAAATCCACCTTAGCTGTTCCAGATTGCTGCATTCTCCTTCATGCCTTTGGAACTGAACTCAAAAAGGAAGTGACTTAACATCTTTCTAGGGACAGAGATAATCTTATAATTTTGAAAATCTCATTTCTGCCTTTCTTACAAAATGGGGACCTCCTCTGTTTGCCATGATCTTTTCACTTTCTTGTTTAGCTTGATTACATTTCTTCCTAATAGGCACTGTTCTTCTTCATATGAGTCACCACAGCTGAGGTGGCAACACCATCTGCCCCATTATGTTTTGGTATGATGGATGCATCTGCTCCTAGCCTGAAAGAACAGCCCTTGACCAGAAGGTGACAGGTCAGAAGTCTTCCACCTGTTGATCCCAATGGGGCTGTTGATCACACAATAGCAGAAAATTTCAACTTGGTTCATATAAGAAAACTGAATAATGAGTATGGCATTACAGGAAGCTATCCTAATACTCAGCAAGTAACTCATAATAGAAAGTAACTTTGTTGGCTAGAGAGGAAAACAGAGGCATGCTTTTTGGAACAAGTTTCAACATTTGAGTTGTTTGATAGAACTGGTTTTTGGCAATAAATTATCTGCAAGTTTAAGTTATAATAATGATATAATTACGGTAATATGCTAATAATTGCTAATGCAAGTTTGATGTTAATAAAAAGAGTGATTTGTGTAGGTAATAAGAATTAGGCACCCTAATATATTGATCTCAATGTGTGTAAGAATATCTTGGAGAATGAATATGTAAAATAGATAAAATGAGGCGTATTTAAAGGAGTGATTCTTCAGAGTTTTCCCCAGGGCAGTTTTTATTAATGCCAGACCACCCACTTCTGTTAGGCCATGTGAAAAGGAACGAAGATAACAAGCTGAAACCCTACTGGAAAACAGACACTTTAATTTTAGTGATAAAGAATGTTAACTCAGATCCCTACTTCTGCTGAATTAAATCTCTGACTTTCTTCAATAAGCTCAGTGCGACTGTTCAGAGATGAGCTTAGCAAGATTAACAAATATTAATTGGGCCTCATCAAACCAATTTTATATGACAATTAAAACTCTTGCATTGGCAGTAGCATCTCTGGAAGGTCTACTCACAGCACACTGAAAATCAAATAGGAGAATTTTTAGTACTGCTGCTTCCATGATATGTGATAGATAAGTCAGCACATCCACCTGTGTATCAGAAGACACAGGTTCAGGTTCCTGATGGCTTCTAGGGAAGTAGCATAGGCACTGAGCTGTATGCATCTTGTTCAGGTAAATAATAAACTTATAATCGTCTTCATCAAAGTTGTACATATATATATAATTCCCTACACACTCATTGAAGCATGGACTTCCCAGCTGGGTGTAATATCCACCAAGCTATAAGGTCTTCCTAATGTTTTTTAAACTATATGGATATATAAAAAGAAGAGAGGGAGTTTTCTAAGCATAGTGGGTAAAACAACTGTAGGGAGATACAAGTCTCAAATCCCCATTTCAAATCAAGAAACAGGGAGGACCTTCTAACCAAAGTAAACTAAGCAGAAATCAGTTGGATACCAGCTATCCTGCTCCTTTGCTTTTCCTGTCTTGGGTTTTCATGTCTTTTCAAGCAGTAGCAGAGTTGGAAACTTTCTAAAAATGAGGTAAAATCTGTCAGTACTAACACAAAAATTTAGCTAGTTAACTCTGATGCAGGTATAAACACTTTTCATCTTTTTTAAAATGATGCAGACTGTTGAATTTGATTTGAGGTTCTTTTAATTGACTATACTATGTTGCTATCATGCTGTGCTTTAATATTTCATAAGATATAGCTGGTTGTATAGTACATGATTTCTGATACTCTAAGGATAGCTTAAGGTGATTTATGCTGCAATATGACTAATACAGCCCATCTCCAGATGCCATAGGTGCTTGCTGCGGCACTGCTGTGGCATAGCAGAAAAATAAATAGATATTTTAAAACATAGATTTGGAAAGCATAATTCATCAGTTATAAATCTGATCTAATTTTGGTAATCAAATAGATCATGTGCAATTTTTGTCTAAGGTAAAATTCATGCTTCATAAACCTGTGTGGAAAATCTTGTTTTATCTCATTAAGAATCAAAACTTTCTTTTAGACCAAAATGAAAATTTATTCTAAAGTGTTTTAGTATAATGATAACAGTACAGTATGAGAGAAGTGAAAACATTTTATCCTGAAAATATATTTTATTTCATTTTTAATTATTTAAGCTGTTTATGTTTAAATTATGGGAAAATATTTTAAAAGCTGAAATCCAAATTAATGATACTTCACTTAAAAATGTTGCAAAGGACATATCAACAGTTTTGAAATGTAAAAAAGAAAAAATGAAGAACCAACAAGTTGTGTTTCTTTTAAACTATTTTTTTTTTCTCTAATTTACCTTTTGGTAAATTATCTCTTTTTGTTTGAAAATAGATTTACTTGAAAACTTCTAATCTACACTCATTTTTCATCTTTAACCCAAGTAGTTAGTCAACATTTGAGACTTTTAATTAATATGAAAAATCAGTTAGATCAATCCAACAAGCTTTTGGCTTAGAAGTTATTCAAGCTAAGTATAAGCAAAATCCTTGCACACAAAAGCTACTCCCACATCCACAAGCTGTAAAAGCCAACCTGGCCATTAGTTCTACAGAACTCAAATGCAGCTGAAGGCAACTCTAGTCAAAATACGAGCACGCATCCTGATGCAAAAGAAAGTGATATGTTGATAATCAAACTGCTCTGACATGCTTGTGGTTGCTGAGACCAATCTTTGATTTTGATTGCATGACTTTGATTACCATAGCCTATATAATAGTAGTGTTAATGGTTTCCGTCATGTAATTTAGAAAATTAACTATTCATTTTTTGAAATTAATTTAAAAAATGAAATGCATAGAAAGGCTACTCAATTTTGAAAAATTCTTGAAACTGTGTTTGTTTTCACCCCTTTTTTTTTTCTCTTTAAGCTGGGTTTCCAGGTGACTATGTGGAACTAAAATGGCAAGAGTGGTTATCATAGGGAAACTACAAGCAGTGTGCCTTGATCCTTATGGTCTGATGGTTTCATCATTAAGTTTTATGTGGTCTGTTGTAGTGGGTTGACCCTGGCTGGATACCAGGTGCCCACCAAAGCCACTCTATCACTCCCTTCCTCAGCTGGACAGGGGAGAGAAAATATAACAAAAAGCTCATGGGTCAAGATAAGGACAGGGAGATCACTCAGCAATTACCATCATGGGCAAACCAGACTTGACTTGGGTAAAATTAATTTAATTACTAATCAAATCAGAGTAGGGTAATGAGAAAATAAAAACTAAATCTTAAAGCACCTTTCCTCCCCTTGCTCTTCTTCCCAGGCTCAACTTCACTCCCAATTTCTCTACCTCCTCCCCTGCCAGTGGTGCAGGGGGACAGGGAATAGGGGTTGCACTAAGTTTGTCACAGATTGTCTCTGTCACTCCTTCCTCTTCAGGAGGAGGACACCTCAACTCTTTGCCCACTACAGTGCGGGGTCCCTCCCACGGGAGACAGTTCTCCACAAACTGCTCCAGTGTGGGTTCTTTCCATGGGCTGCAGTCCTTCAGGAACAGACTGCTCCAGCGTAGGTCCCCCATGGGTCCACAGGTCCTGCCAGAAGCCTGCTGCAGCACAGGCTTCCCACAGGGCCACAGCCTCCTTCAGGCATCCACCTGCTCCAGCATGGGGTCCTCCCCGGGCTGCAGGTGGATATCTGCTGCACCGTGGAGCTCCATGGGCTGCAGGGGCACAGCTGCCTCACCATGGTCTTCACCATGGGCTGCAGGGGCATCTCCACTCTGGCGCCTGGAGCACCTCCTGCCCTCCTTCTTCACTGACCTTGGTGTCTGCAGAGTTATTTCTCTCACATATTCTCACTCCTCTCTCCGGCTGCAGTTGCATGGTTTTTTTTTTTCCCCTTCTTAAATATGTTATCACAGAGGTGTTACCAGCATTGCTGATTGGCTTGGCCTTGGCCAGTGGCAGGTCCGTCTTGGAGCTGGCTGGCATTGGCTGTATTGGAAATGGGGGAACCTTCTAGCAGCTTCTCACAAAAGGCACCCCTGTAGCCCCCCCACTACCAAAACCTTGCCATGCAAACCATGTTTATCCACACATGTGGATAAATGCTTCTTCATTTTCTCTGCCTTGGCGCTTTGCATGTGTACTGGAAATATACATATATTTGAGCACTGACATTTAAAGCTATACTGGACAAAGCACTAAAGAAAATACGGTCAAGAAACCTTTTTTTGTAAAGCATCATGAGATCCATTGATATAAACCAGTGTAAAAGAGCCAGGTATTATTTATTGTCAGGGACAGGGACTATGATAAGACTACTGTTAATTTTTATTCTAATCCCATATTCTAAATCTTCTGTAGATACTATTCATTTCTCAGTTGCAGGAAACTTACTTCACTTCGTACCAAAAAAGAGCTGAACTGAAAGACCAAGCAGAATGCTGCTGCCTGCTCCCCTGCTTAGGCACTCAGAGTGAGACCTATAGAAGAAATATTCACCCTGGTGGTACTCACATAGACATTCTCCTGACAGTTCTGGACATCCAAGATAAGCATTGGCCAGTAGCTGATGTTATAGGAGCCCATGAGAAACAACATCCTTGTCATGCAACTATCACAAGTTGCATGGTTTTTTAGAGGAGCCCATCAAAGAACCAGAAAACAGATCAAGAGAGGGCCTTGGAAAGTGATACTATATGGGGCATTTCAACATATCTTCAGCAAGACTTCTCAGTAGAAATGCTCTGACAGTGAGGGATAGGAAGCAGGACACCACCCACAAACTCTTTACTTTGCTGAGATAAAAGCATTGGTATTTGATTATGAAGAGGAATGGGCCTGTAGCATACTGTCCTAGCTTCTCCTCCATCATATGACAAAAGCAACTATACATAAATCACGTCAGGCATGATTTATCACGACTGTGTTTTCTAGAACTTTGTTCCTTTCATGGCTAGTTAGTTAATTTTAGCTAACAGATAATCTAGACAGTTTACATTAACTTTATTATTATTATTTGTATTATTATTATCATCATTATTGCACTTTTACAGACAGGAAGAAGGATAAGGAAATATAAGAGTTAGCCACAGCTGTTCACAGCTCTGACTCAAATTTTCTGGATGTTAAAGGAATGGTCATAATTCAAACTGATTAAATTCCAGACTTTTTTTTCATGATGACAAAAATCAAGATTGGCACTAAGACATGTGAATAGCCCAGTTGCCTTTAACATCTAAGAAACATAGAAGCAAAACACTCAAAAATGAGAGGCACTAAATTAAAATATTACCAGATGAGTACTCAAAAGTTAGAAAATACCAGAATTAAGGTTTCAGACGTAACCCCAATTTGACACCCTACATTTACATTTATGATAACAGTCTCTGCATATTCACATGGTATTTTCTAATTGCCAGTCCCAGATTAGAGCAACCAGGAAGAGATGAAAAGCCCACACTGGCGTGAGTGACCACAATTATTAAATCTTCTTTCTTTCAGCTCCTGCTTCATTAGCTTTGTACCTTTATTTTCTGAAAAAAATTACACTGGTATCCTACAGTCAACAGTCTCTTTCATTATAAAACCTGATTTGCAGTCTGTGAACTGAATGAGGAAAGAATGCTATGAAAAAATTGCATGCGCTAATGTAATTATAGATGGTAATACTTACATCTAAGACAGACTAATTAAGGCTGCATAGGCAACCTTAATTCTGACATTTTTCTAACTTCTGAGTAATTGACCTTGCAATCTCAGCACTCCTCATGTATCAATTATAATTAGCTCTTAAAAACATGAAAAAAACACTGTTGTTGAGGCAGAAAAAAGAGAAGAAATCTTTTCCTCTGGAACCAAGTTGTGCTTTTTTGAGAGTCAAATCCTTCAGAACCGCTATTCAGAAGGCTGCAAGAAGACCTACCACAGGCAGGCCTGGTACCATTAGTAACGTACATGGGGCAGTGACTAGAAAGGAGAATATGCATCAGTACTGTAAGGTTTCCCAGATATTTTTTCTCAGGAGACAATGGTGGGGATTGAGGATGCCTAGGGGCAATCCAGGCTTGTTACCATTGTTGTTGTTGCCAGGTTCTGCTGCTCTTGTTTTGCCTCTGTAGTACTCTGTTTCAATCTTTCTTATCTGGGGTCCTTCACCTGTTATTGCCTTATTTTGTTTTCTCATTCTCCTGGGCCTTGGTCTTTGCACCTCTTCTTCTGAGCAGCAGAGTGTCTGTTTCTCTCTGTTCCAAACTGCCCAAGCTCAGTCTGCCTGTTCTCAGACCTCATCTCCAATGACCTGTTGGCACCCAGGAGAAACAACTGCACTCAAACTCATACTCAGCTGTAGCAGTACAGGCTCACAACATGCACCTGGCATGCAGAACCTTTGAAACACGAACCATGAAACTCTCTGAAGCTTCCACTAAAGTGCAATTTTGGGGGAAGTTTTGGGTATGATTTAGCACTGGTCTACTTTTATACAGAGTTCAGAAGGCAGAGCCACAATGACAGCTGTCAAAACATGAAAATCTTGCCCCCCTGTCAAGCAGTCACAATATTGCTTTTCTTACTAGTGTTTTTAATATGACCCTGCAATATCATCTCTCCAATCTCATTGTGAGAACGTCTTTACTCATGTTTTATTTATTTTTAAATAATTCAGAAATTCAAGATAGAAAACTTCAGTATAAATATTGGAGCATGGTAAACGTACAGATTCTGTAAAAAAAAGGTGCCACTGAGAAGATTTTTTGAATCAATATCTCTATGTCTATTTCAAAGACAGTAATAAGCAGAAGGCTTTGACTTCCAATTAGTAGACAAAAAATTTAATTCACATCATATGAGAGGCAGAGAAACAGAAATACTTCTTTTAGAATATTTTTAAGGAAATAAAATGTCTTATTGCATAGATGAGTTCCTAGTGACAGTGTCAAATCTTGTTTCAGTTCAGTCTCTGCTTGAATTCCCTTGCTTGTCTGGGGGAGGAGAAAATCAATATTTCTTTTCACATTTGCTTTTACATGCTAACACAGTGAACTAAACCTTGACCTGTACTTAGCAACCAAAGTTACACAGTTTTTTCAAATGACTGGAGAGAGTCCAGGCCTAAGGAATTACATTGATGAAACAGAATCTGCTTTGGCCAAACTTGCTTTGGAAGAGAAAAATAAAATAAAAGTGCCATTCTGGAACCCTGGTATAGATTCAATTTGATTTTGGTGTTATAATGTTAGAGGAAAAAATGCCACCAGGAACTATGACATTCTCAAGTGATACAGCCAAGACATTCTTAATACAGTATCAGAATTCTACACCAGATGCTGCCCAGGGAGAACACTATCCTAAGAGTTAATAAATATAAACAAGCCATAAATAAATTTAGAGTTAATATTTTCTCACCATTAAAACAATGAGATTCTGGCACATTTGCAGAGGTAATATATGTATACAAGAGCATATGCAGCTGGCTTCCTCTCCCCAGTGCACATATTTGTATTTAAGCTTCTCATCCTGGGCTCAGTGAGGAGGAGGAGACTATTCTAGGGGACAGTTAGCCTTTTACTAAACTAAACCTCTAAAAAAAGAGCTATATCTAAATAACAGGGTCAGGTGTAGTCATATATGTTGTAATCTACATTGAACACCATCTCTGATGTCACAAAGGTATTTTTTTCCAGATGTGTGTTTATTTTTCCAGATAAGGCCCAAACAGACTGTTCTAGTTTTCACTGACTTTTTTTATAATTTGGGGTTTGTTTGTTTGTTTGTTTGTTTGTTTGTTTTTAACATTCATCAGGAAAAGTGACTGGAATATTCCTCAAAATCAAATTATCTTTATTCATGGGAAATAAGATAAATCATGTGATAACCTTGGTATTCAGTTACTCTTTTTTAGAACCTGTTTATTTATAGTTTGAAGAGTTAGGTTAAAGCAATGGTAAATAAAGATGAAGACTAAGATTCATTTCAAATTTTAAGAAGTTTAGAAAAATTTAAGTAGAAAAAGAGTGGTGGATATTTTTTGCTCTATTGTATTTACTATTAAAAAGAGAGGAAAATAGATGAAAGTGGGTGGGTAAAAAGCATGTATTTATTAAAAATTTATTTAAAATTATTGAAAATTTCCCATGGCATGTTGTTTCCCATTACATTTTTCAATAAATTCTAACTATTCAAGGGTTTTCTGTGTCTGCTTTCCCAAGATACAGGCCATTTACGTATGGACATGGAAAGGTGTGGATCAAAGGCTTTGTTTCTGTTGTTCATACTGTATGAAGCAGCAGGCAAAGTAGTATCAGGAGGCAAAGATTTACAGAATTAGTAGGATTAAAATAGGGCTATGAAGCAGTAAATAAGAACATTGATGAGAATAAGAAAAAGAAATCAATTTAGTTTCAGCTGATCACTATTTGTGGATTGGATAAACAGGAGAAGAGTTATCAGTTAACTGAAGGAAACAAAACTGAGTCATGTTGTATTGGGTTAACCTTGCTAACAGCCAAACTCTCACCCAGCTGCTCATTCACTCCCCTCTCCCACAAGGTGGGGAGAAAGTAGAAAGAAGTCAAGAAGACTCATTGGTTGGAGATGAAGACAGATTAATAGGGAAAGCAAAAGCTATGTGTGCAAGCAATGCAAAATAAGGCATTAATTCACTACTTCCCATCAGCAGGCAGATATCCAACCACTTCCTGGGAAACAGGACGTCAGGACATATAATGGTTGCTTGAGAAGATAAATGACATAACCAGGACGCACACACATACCCCTTCCCCTGATCTTTTATTGTTGAGCATAGCATCATATGGTATGGGATATCCCTTTGATCAGTTCAGGTCAGCTGTCCTGGTTATATCCCCTCCTGTCCCCTTGACCATCCCTGACCCACTCATTGTGGGGTTGGGGACAGGGCAGAGCAGGAAAGAAAGAAAACCTTGGTTCTGTGCAAGCACTATGCAGCAATAGCCAAAACGCTGGTATGCTATCAACACTGTTTTAACCACAAATGCAAAGCAAAGGACTATATGGGGCTGCTATGAGGAAAGTTAAATACAACCCAGCCAGACCCAGCACACATGTCTACAGAAAATATTCTAAACACTTGTTCAACACAACAGTATTTTTTATTTGAAAGATTTCCCAAGACAAAACATTGAAGTCTTTTATCCTACTTTAATTGGAGTCTCGTTTTTTCTTTGAATCTGCAAGAACATTAAGTACCTCCACATCAATTAATTATAGCCTGTGACTTTGCAAATGACCATTCACATCCAAATCAAAATTATATTCAACTACTTAAAACTTAAATATTATGGTTGAAATGCTATATTAACTAAGGTAAAATAAATATTAACCTCATCTTAACATACTGAATTTTCAGCAGTGGGCTTAAGCAGATAATAAAACAACATTGGATGATAGAATTTCTACAGGGGAAAAAAAAAAAAGAGTAATTATTGCAAAAAATAGACTCAGCTACTTACTTTTACAAATTAACTTATGAAATGTCAATTCCCACCCCCAAAATTCATTGTAATATTGCAGCAGAAATTGGAGACAAAACTTTTCTTGGAGCCAAACTTAAGAACATGCACAAGAAGTAACAGAGCATGTAGACTCAGAAAGACACAACTTGCTGCAGTGTAGAGTATCAGAATACCCTGGCAGCCTGTCTTATTTATGGAAAAAGGTCTCAGTAGCTAGAGGACATGGTGTCAGAAGGTATGTCCACATGTAAAGTAGACAATCTAAACAGTGTCTTCAGTGTATAAATCTTCTTCACAACTTCTGTCTTGATTAGAGAATCTTTTCTAAGTTAATGACAACAAATGTTTCACTAACTTGCTAATAATTTAGAGCCCCCCAACATGATCTGTATGAGTTAAGGATCCATGCAGCAGCTCCACTGTGGGAGTGAAATACACCTGTGTGAATAAATCTGCGCTTCTAGACCAAATGTGTGAATAGGAGACTCATTAGATTTTGGGAGGCTGCATAATATGGAAGAAAATAGGAAGAGCATACTGGACCAGAAAAAGTGCCTGTCTGCTGAATGGTCTGTCTCTGACAATAGGAAGTGGCAGCTGATTAGACAAAGCCTGTGAGAACCAGGCAAGCCTTTAAGGTACAGGCTTTTTGTATATATTTCCTGCTGTATCCTCCCAGCTTTCAGCAGACTGTCTAGGGATTTCTGGAGCCAGAGATATTTTTGTTTGCTAAAGTCTTGACGCATTTCTCTTCCATGAGTTTGTCTTATTGCTTTTTGAACTGATTTGCACTTTTGACATCCAGAATACTGCTTGGCAGAGTTTCCACAGTGTCTGTATTCAGGTAAAAATACATTTCTTGTTTGCTTGTTTCAACCTGTTCAGTGTTGATGTCATTTGATGCTCCCTAGATCTTGTACTGTTAGAAACAAGGAGTGTTTTCTACTCTTATGGGTAGAAGTCTCCCATGGGACTTGAAGTCCCAGCTAAATTCAATCCTACAGGAATCACGTATTTCTGAACTACAATTTAAGTTGCTATATCATTCTGTTACAATGAATACATTTCTTTCACAGAAGACCAGATTCATGTTTCGGAGTATTATTTTTCACTGTTTGGACAACCTGCCCTCAAAAGAAAGAAACTTGTATAAAGATTGATATAATGACAGGTTCAGATTTATTGTTAGAATTACATGTCAGATACTTAGAGACAATCAGGTTAAGGATGTTCATTCTTTTACTAATCAGAAATAATAATAACTAAAAAAATTTTCCAATTTTAGAATTTGACAAAAATTGATGGTTTTATGCATTTACAAGAAATAATAGCACCATTCAGAAGTACTCAATACAATGTTTCATTAGTGTAATGTAAGGTATTACAAATTCCAGTTTCAGGCAAAAATACATTGCTTTTTATCCCATAAATAAATAGCTGTTCTATGGCAAGCTATCCCAATAAATTTTATCCATAACCCTTAGAAAATCACTGAGAAAAGACAGAACTGTCTGGTTGCATTCAGTGTGAACAGAGAAGTTAAAATGATCATGACGTAAAGCAATCATGCTTAATATTCCTTTTAGCTTTTGTGCTAAACTCTGCCTTGTCTAGAAATTCTTAGCATTCTAGTCATTTACAGTTCTGTACAAAAGTATTTTCTGTACTGCTAACATGATTTTAAAACAAATCCAGAAGCCTGGGAAATTTATAGATGTCCTCAATGGATCTCCATTTTGGGGTTTATTTGTGAAGGTATAGCAAAGAGCCATTTTTTCAACTCTCCTGTCTTTCTGTCTTATGCAGCTAAACCACAACTAGGTTTCACACTATGTATAGGTATATTGAATAGCTGGATAATATACAACTTCAGGTTGTAAAGTTGTAAAGATGAAAGACAGGAAAGAGTTGGTAAATTAATTGCCTGCATCTGTTGACAGATGCTCCAACCTGAAAAATGTGTTTGTTACTGAAAGACATTAAAAAAATTAGTGTTTTGCCTCTTTCAATTCTATCATGATTGATTTAACATTACTAAGTATCAAAATTAGTATAAAGGAAAAGCCATCAAAACCCTGGGTTGGCTAAAGCTATCCTCTAGCCCAGACTTATATCTGCCAGACTCCTAGTATCAGCCCTCTTCGTAATTAATTTTGCAAAGATCTCTGTAAAATTTCTCATTGCTCTTCCTTCTGAAGTAAAATTCGAATCTGAGATACTAGCTATATGAAGTCTCAACTACTTCCAAGAGATTTTGTCTGGTTCTTCCTGGCTTCAGAAAGTGGTATTAAAAGTGCCGTATGAAGAACAAGGAGAAGAGGGACATGATTGTGAAGTGGCATTTGAGAACTGACTGCCTCTTGCAGGCAGTATCAGTGATCTCTTCTATCACTTTGAGTTACCTCTTGTCATGTTCCTCTGATTGCCCACCGTGCACCTTGCTGGTTGACCTGGCACACCACACTCACAGCTCTGCTGTGACCACACCTACTCACAGACCATTCTCTCCCCCAGTGTTCAAATTTCTCACATCCTAAGTGGTGACAAATGGGACTCAAGGGTTTTAGTACATATCAAGCTATCCAAAACACTGGGATAGGGAAAAAGCACAGGGTCAAGGGAGGAGAAGACTGGTTGTGAGACTACACCTACAGGGACCAGGCAAGGTGTCTTCATGCTGCAGGTAGAGATGTTAAGCAGTGCTGCTCAAAAATTTAAAAAAATGCTGAAAGTAATCCACAATAAGAATTGACATGTTCACACAGCAAGAATGAAGCAGACAAATGTTGCATAAGGGACAGGGAGCACACAAGTGAGGCACAAATGAACTAGGACCTATGTGTCTTAGTGGCCAAGAGACATTTCTATGGGCAGATCTGCAGCTTGACCACATTACAGCAGCCTGTATGAGAGCCTCCCTGGCCAGCTGGCTGCAAATAGATGTGCTTACTAGAACAGGTAAGAGAGAAAGTATAAAAGGAGGTACAATCTTTGCAAGGTTTCTCAAATGTCTGCCTAAAAATCATCTATATCACACAGGATGTAAGTCATCCTAAACAAGGCAAGCAAAATCATACATGTGCTGTTAGAGTTTCCAGCACTGGGGGACATACTGGGAAAGAAGGTAGATCTAACATCACATATTGCAAAGAATCATGAGATACTTTTGAAATTCAACATTTAAAAAACAATATTCAGGAAAATAAGACCTTCTGAATTTAGAATCCTTAAGGCTTAGCTTTTTAAAAGGAAGTTGAAATTGGTATATAATGATGTATTTCCAAGATCTGAAACTTTCAAAGAATAGCACAAAATATCCACAAAAGCTATAATAAAATCATTAGAGATGACAATCATCGAAGAATGATAGTCCTATTGCAGGAATCCTTGTGGAAATACTCTAAGTGTTATGTAAAATGGTCCATTTTAATTATTGCCATGTTCCCTTCCGACACAAAACTCTATCAGACTTGAGTGAAAATGGTAATGAAATACAAGCTAGTGGATTATTAAAATATGGAACTTTCCACACAAGACATTAAATGAAAGAAATGCTAACAAAGCAACTTCTGTGTTTACATTGGTTTGATATACTCTTTATTGCCTATATATGACGGAATAGATAAAAATTCTGTCTCCTGAATAGAGAGTCCAATTTAAATCCAAGGTACTGAGAATAACATATGCTTGGTAGAAAAGTGGAAACAGGCATACGACATGAAGAAGTGATTTTTGCCACTTATGTTTAGAACCAAATGCTGGAATTGGGAAACAATTAGAAGACAACCATTCTAGATGAAAAGGTTTTTCTGTAACTCATATTCTGTACATGGAATTGCTGACATAATTTGCTGCTGCAGTTTCTGTCTTTGTTGAATGCCAACAAGATCTGTGTATACGTTATGAACTAAACAGACTGCCCTGAATATTGCAAAGGAACTGACAAATACAATCCCTGAAAATCCTACTTGTGCTTGGTAAAAGAGATGATATTTTTATCACAAAATCTGCCACAAATTGTTAGCATTGTAGTATAACTGTTATTTCCACTGCTTTTTATGAGCCTTGTGAGGAAATAATATTAAGTTGCACTATCTAATAAATTCATATGATCTCACTAATAAATCAATATTATTTTTTACCAGTCTGAATAAAAACCAATATATACTCTGTGCATATTCAACTCAAACCTATCTTTATACTTCCAAAATTTACCCAGCTCCAGGTTTCAGGTATCCACTTTGCAATTGCATAGTTCTATTTTTCTCATATTTTAAATTGCTACTGGGTTAAAAAAAAAAAAGTTTCTCTTTATTAATTTGAAGCCTGAAAATTCTGTTGTTTACATAACCCTTTCTGTTGTCAGGTACTAGAATAAAATAAGTCATTGTCATGTAAGGCACATCTTTTTCTTAGTGAAGGTCAGTCATGACATTTAGACCAAAACATCCTCCTATTTGCAGGCTAGATATGGCAAATAATGGCTGTAATTTTTTTTTTTTTTCATGTGTTTGTTTAATTTTTCTCAAAGGACTTGTGGATGTTTCTGAGAATAAGAAAAGCAATGGTGTTTTCCTTTGCTGCAAGATCATGTTCTCTAAGAAATAATTCAGAAAGATTTTTGAAGGAAGAAG
Organism: Pelecanus crispus; assembly: GCF_030463565.1. NCBI lineage: Eukaryota > Metazoa > Chordata > Aves > Pelecaniformes > Pelecanidae > Pelecanus > Pelecanus crispus. Next base: position 213,700,953 of record NC_134643.1, read on the forward strand.
GAAATTACCATAATTGCCATGTCCCTCCTTCTTTATGTAATGTTCTACAATGCTTTAGAAAGAGCCAGTAAGATTCATTTGGATTTTGAGATAAATAAAAAATACTGTCAGACATCCGTACCTTGCAAATCCCAACTTTACAAATCCCACCAGTGTCAGTAGGAGTCAAGTGACAAATTCTCACAGAACCGTAGTACAGTATCTCTGAAGCATTCACTGATCCTTTTGTTCCAAGTTATGACTAAATGAGCATATTGGCTATTATTAGGAGCCCAGATTGTGCTACTGCTTTGTACTGGACTGCTACAACAGCCTCAGATAAAAAATGCACTTTATTACTCAAATTGGATTACATTTTAAGTTTAAACTTTAAGTTTAGTCATATATTGCTAGAAATAACACAATTTATACTCTGATTTCAATGGAACTATGTATTGTGTATGCATTAAAAAATCAATTGTTTCTTTTTTCTGAAGACTTTTTAGTTTAGCCTCTTAAACCATTATTTTGATCCAATGTGAAACCAGTTCTGATCACCATGAGATTTTACTCTCCAGCTAGCAAAATAGAAGCAGAAAACATGGAACTATGAACTAAAATGTGGCCCATAAAATCTCCAATTCCTCCTAAATGACAACACAGTAATTAGAAAAAATTCCAAGAAATATTATATTTTCATGATAATGTAAATCCCAGAAAACATCGATAATTGTGAGGATGATCATGTATAAAACCCAAGAATTAAAATTAAATGCTAAGATGTTTTAGTATTATGTACTGAGTACTAAATTAATAATTCATACAACTAATTAGCCATGATTATGTAAATTGCGAACAACTGAAAACCAGTGTTAACAGGTGGTGCATGCAGTTTACTGTGAAAACCCCTTTTAGAAATCTTTGGGTTTACCTTATGTCTTCTTTTGCAGCCTAACATTGTAAAACAACCTGTTCCAAACTATTGACCTGGAAAAGCAGATTGCACCAAGATCCTAGCCATTTCCAGGGCTTTTGTTATTAGTCCTCTTTCACATACTGAAGGATGGGACAATTCAGAGCTGCTCAGTCTATCAGAAGAAAGAATGTGCCTAAATTTGTAATTGCAGTTCAGTGGACGAGAGGTGGCAGACCTAATTTCTTAACAAAAAGCTGCAGTCCTACTGGATTGAGGAAGCTGGAAGGAGGTGTTGAGGTATGACCTTTTCCCAAAGGCTTTCTTTCCAGGCACCAGTGGCTGGTGCAGTGCGCAGCTGGAGGTTACTCAGTTGAAGTCCTCCATGAAGATAAAGCAGTCACATCTGGGGCTTTCAGCAGCTAGCCTGTGGTGCAGCAAACTGGCTGGATAAACTGAGGTCCCTCACTTAGTCAGGTGCCAGGGTAAGGAAAAAGAAGTTTCACAGGTTCTCTGAAGCTTGCCAAGTTGCTTAGTTGTTGCAATGATGGCACAGGAAGGGCTGAGCGCCTTTCACAGGAATACATTAGAAAGTACAAGGAGTCTGACACTTGCAATGTAAATTATTTCACTTAACATCTGCCATCAGTAGACTGAAAGCAGCAGAGCTTATCTTATAAATATGAGTGAAGGCCAAACTTTATGACTGCTTGACCTCCAAACACATCTCCAGTTTAAGTCAGTGGTAGAAGCCCATAGATGTCTTAAAAGCAATGTTTCCTCCATGTTAGTGACATTCCTCCATGTTAGTGCATTATTGCTCGCATCTACATTGCGCCTACCATAAATGCAATAGAAATCCTCCTGTTGTCTAGCCAAAGAAAGAAAATAGCAAAGTTTTAACTAAAGCATAATTATGAACTGTCCAACATACACAATAGCTCTGTCACAACACAGAGTTGATTGTGACTTGTGATGAGTTACTCTTCACAAACTGTGCTATGTATAAGAATGAAATTTCCTGTCTTCCTGAGCTAGCTGAGTGCCCAAAGATTAACCTGCAAAATGAATTGCTTTTTAATTGTGGGGGAAGTGGGAGGGCAGGGAGAGTGTCTGTGTATTTTGGATACTTCTAGGGCTAAGAAGTTTTCAGTCTCTCAGTTTCAGCTGTGGGCTCCCAATTCCTTTGCAGATCTGCCCATGAGTGTTTGTGGATTTTAAGCAAACATTTTTTTATACTGAAAACCACTTCATTAGTTATGCAGATTTAAAATTTGGCTAATATTCTCTGACTCTGTAAACTGATCTATGTCTTAAAATACAGAATAATGCTTTATCTTCTAAAATGTAAATAAAATAAATTATCAAATATGAACCATATAACCAACAAAAATAATAATAAAAAACAAGTAAACTATCTAAAGGAAAATCCATCTTCATTTTTGCTATAAACTATTCAGACAAGGAGGACTCATCAAGGTATAGACAGTAGACACTATTGGTCTTCTGGCATTTAATAGCTAAGTGACATGTCTGCTTATTTATCTGTTTTCCGTTGTAAATGACTATTTTTATTGATAGTCTCTGAATTACTGAATGGACATCCAATTGTGCTTTTATCAGCAAGCATGAAGTACAGGTTTTCCATAATTATAAAATTTTATGAACTACCTGCAAGTTTTCCAGTAGGCATAAGCCAGAAAAACAAGTGATATAATTTTCACCCACAGTTAAAATAAGAACAGGCAAGAAAAAAAGATATGCATTAAGTCCTTGATGAATATGGCACATGGAACAGCTATAACTCACTTGTAAGTTTTCTATTGTTACTAAACTCTGGAGTGGGGGAGGCTTACCTTGCCTGGCTGCCAGATCCCCACTCAGTGACACTCTCACTCTCCCTTCTCAACAGGACAGGAAGAAAATACTATGGAAAAACTTGGGACCTGAGATAAAGGCAGTTGATTATTAGCTTATTATTTATCATTATGGACTGCTATGAGGAAAGTTAACTCCACCCCAGCCAGACCCAGTATATAAATACATCTAAAATAATCACTTACATGTTGTAATTCACTCTAAAAGTAGAATAAGGAAAGTAAGCATTGAGTCTAACGTGGGATAACAAATGATTCACAAAGAATTTTTTAGAAACATTTTCAATGTTAATATAAGAATAGCTAGTTTAGGGCTTCTTAGTAGTGTAGACAGAGTTAAATTTTGCCACTGCAAGGATGAAGATCAAATTAGTAAACCCTGGAGAGACAGACTGTCCTTTGGCTGTCACTGACAGATGGGGAAAGCTGGTCAGATGTGGCAGTCTGAGAGCCGAGATTGCTAATTCTGCGAGTCCCTTCAGGTCCCCAAAGCCCTGTATGCCCAGACCCTTCACTCAGCAGTGGGAGGAGCCGCACACCCACCTCTCTGAGACTGGCATAGGTAGAGTAGGCAGCAGTCATTACCTCACCTCCTGAAGTGATTTAGAATCATAGAATCATTTAGGTTGGAAAAGACCTTTAAGATTATCGCATCCAAACATAAAAAAACCTCAATTTACAACATCTCTTCTAGAATTAAATCCAAATCTACACTTTCCAACGTTTATGACACAAGAACTGAGGCAAACGCCAGATCCAGGACCATGACCAGGTTACCTCATATCATTCCCTACATACGTTTATGAAGCTCCATCATAAAGTTGTTCAGAAGGAATATTGCAGCAGGCTGTCCTGCAGCATTCACCAGTGATAAGTAATTTGGTTTTAATTTCCACCTCAAATTCTTTTCTGGCCATTTCATACCAATTTCCTCACCTGTAGGCTTGATTGCATTGTCTCTCCTTTAGGCAATGCTGTATCTACTGGACTGAGGCACAAATCTACCAGTGGACTTGGGAGAAAAGGGGTTCTGGGAATTTTAGCCCTGACTTGCTACTGACCCATGGTAATATGTGTTGCCAGGTCTTGTGGCATTAACATGAACACAAAACTGACCATCTTCTTCAAGAAACCAGGGGTGCATCAATGCCTGCAAAATATTATATTTCTGGAAGCCTTCAACAGTTCTTAGCTTTCCTTGATTTTCCAGGAATTTTATTGACAGCAAATATGGTTTTCTGAATATCACCCAGATGTTAAAGCAAAATATTGGCAGTTCACTGAGAAAGTTAGGCATTTTTAAGTAAGCCTGGATCCAGCACTGGGAGCCAAGATGAGGCCACAACACCCTTCTGCTGTGATAAAGAAGCGACAGCTTGAAAATGTCATTTCTGAAAGAGTCTGGCATTTCACACTTTGGTCTGGTTAAAATTAACACACTAGAACAAAAGTATTAGTGGATTTGTTTTGTATCCTTTCTGCAGGATAGCACACTTAATACTCTCAATATAGTGCTTTGCTTCTGAATTATGATGCACAGCTATATAGGAAGGAAGAAAAGACACCAAGTTAAACAATTCAGAAACTCAGGAAGGTGAAATACCATATCAAAAAATGCAAAAATAACATAGTCTCATTGGACTGAGAAGAGTCAGATGATAACTTCCTTCTACTCTCCCTTATTTTTTTTTAATTTTATTTCTTTTTGAATAGTGTTTATTATGTCAAAAATGACTTGTAAATGCCTGAGGTCCAGTAAATAAAGCTAATTTTTTCAGATCAAAAGTAACATGAAAAGTAGGATTTAGATCATCTAGCTTTAACCACAGAAATGTTAGCCTTCTAATTTAACTAGTCATCTAGATTACTTCCATGGTAAATAAAAGAAACAGGCATCATTCATGAGCAGTTTACACAAATTATGTTAGATAACTAAGGCATAGGAGAGATTAATCAATGCTTACCTTAGCTTTTGAGTGGGGTGAATAAGTGAGATGAATCTCATAACATCTCTGAAGCATAGCCTTTTTGTTTTTTTCTTTCTTTCTTTTTTTAAATAGCCGTATCTTTTAATGGACTCTTCATCTTAACCTGATGCATGATATCAGACCAATCAACATACTGTCAGCTCTAAATTCTCTATTCAATGTAGAACAGTCTCTGCTTCATCATTACAAGATGGCCATATGTGTGTATGTCAGTGTCAATCACGGCACAATGGATCTTCAAACACTTTTAATATTTGACAGAAACAGAAAAGAAAGCTGCACAAATAGTGCAGCTCGGTGGTGACTAAGCACAAAACATAATGGAATCCATTTAAATTACATTCCTAAAAAATTAAATCTAAATGCTGACTTCCATGTTTTGCCTTTAAATTAACAGCTCATACTCATTTGTTCATAAACAACCCCATTTTAATCCTCTTCATGTATAGCTACTAAAAAGTCAGCTAAGGTCGGGATATAGGTTTATATGATTTTCCCTCTTTACATTTTAGTTGTTTAATCACATTAATATATTTTTCCATTACTCTTTGTTTGATTAAAACACTACCTAGAAAAAAATAATTTTAGCTGGAGACAAGAAGGATAATGAAGTTTTGAAGTTTGATTCCAAAGCTAGGTCACCAGGTGCGAAACTTTGATTTTCTTCCATTGTGACCTTTTGGGCAATATGAAAAAAACCCATACAAACTAAAATGTTATTCATTGGAATTCTCCATATTTCGTGGCTTACTTAATATTAATTTAATATAAAATTGGAAACTTGCAGATTATTTATCAGGTGTGCAAATGTATGCTTGTGATACTGAATGTTTAGTTAAGAACTACCTAATGAAGGCATACAATGTACAAGGTTTTAATAGTTTGCAGTCTTCTAGTCATGCTGTAACTATCATTTGTCATAGCTGTCTCATAGCTCTTTCATAACCTCTGCATAAGAAATCAAAGATCTCAGTGCTGGTCCTGTTGAACACGTGTCCATCATGACAGGAACTGATGGTACGTGCGCATGCAATCTCAGTAGGAAAGTAAGTGATTAGAGAGATGTTGAAGCTATTTACACTCTCCAATGTTAGACATCCGTCTTAGGTAGCTAAAGGCTCTGTTGGGAAGTGAGGATGGTGTCACTTGAGACAACTGATGAAGTTGTTACCCTTTCCTGTCCATTCAAACTAACTGCTGCACAGACTTCTGAGCTCTTTGTCAACCACCTCCTGATTGCAGGCTAAATTCAGTTAGGGTTTTTTTCCTCAGAAAATTACACCATAAACTCTTGTTACTCAGGATTTGATTAATGTCCATTCCAGATGTCCCTGCAGCAAGGGTAGAGCACAGAAGGAGGCTGGCCACCTATCTGAGTTAAGCCATTCCCACCCATCAATCGGCATCTGTAGTTTATAACAGGGTGTCTTAAGGAAAATTGGTATCACTGATATCTTACTGTAAAAAGCTGAGAGGTTCAGAAATTGATTAATGAGCAGGTCAGGAGTCCATCAAGTGAGAGGAAGATAGAGAGGTGGGTGTACTGTTCTAAGGCAAGTTCTCGCCACTCATCCATCAGAGCCCTACGTTAGAAGATGAGTCACTTCAGTATCCCTCTTCAGTCAATGGAAAAAAAGGCTTCTCTAAGGGCAAGCCAAAGCTGGAACCTGACAAACTCAGCTCCACTCAAGTGGAACCATTTCTTTCCTTTGACTAAATAGGAGGACTGGAAAGTTAACTAACTTAAACCCAGAAGTTAGACTTTGTGAGTACTCCTTAAGAACAAATATATGGTCCTTCAAAATCTTGGCAAAGTCTGTTGAAGGGCCAACGTTCTCACAAATTCCTTTGCCAGTGGATACACATAGCATCCATTTACAAATACAGTGAACAGCACATTTCAATCACTACATACCCCAGCTTTTCCTGAAGAGTATATCAAAGTAATGAAGAAAAGATGTAGACAAGGCAATTAGATTCACCTTTCTTCTGCTGCTCCACTTCCAAGCCTAGCAAGGACCAGGCAAAAAATTGACAGATATTATAGTAAATGCCAGAAAGTACATTTGATTTTTTAGTCCTTTTTTTACATTGTCAGTCTATATTATCTGTTGACCTCTGCGCTCCATTCAGGTTATTCGGGAACAACACAATAAAAAGTGATTCTGATCCTGAGAAAGTAAGTCATGTTCTGATGCTGATTTTCCCATACCCCTCTGTTCCTACTCTGAGAATTTAGAAGGACATCATTCAAAGGATTTTTATCTTTCAGTATAGATAAGATGAGATACACAAGTATTAATACTGAACTGTAAGACTGAAGACATATAGTTTCTTCTTTTCCTAAGCTTCATTGGAAAAAATATTCTTGAATCAACGGGGTCACATCAATGTTGGGTGTCACACACAATCATAGAATCATAGAATCGTTTAGGTTGGAAAAGACCTTTAAGATCATCTAGTCCAACCATTAACCTGACATTACCAAGTCCACACTAAAACAATCAAGGGTAGACTAGACTAAACCATGTCCCAGAGTGCCACATCTACCTGTTTTTGGAACACTTCCAGGGATGGTGACTCCACCACCTCTCTGGGCAGACTCTTCCAATGCTTGACCACCCTTTCCATAAAAAAATTTTTCCTAATGTCCAACCTAAACCTCCTCTGATGCAGCTTGAAGCCATTTCCTCTCGTCCTATTGCTAGCTACTTGGGAGAAGAGTCCAACACCCACCTCACTACAACCTCCTTTCAGGCAGCTGTAGAGAGCGATAAGGTCTCCCCTCAGCTTCCTCTTCTCCAGGCTAAACAACCCCAGCTCCCTCAGACACTCCTCAGAAGGCCTGTGCTCCAGACCCTTCACCAGCTTCGTTGCCCGCCTCTGGACACGCTCCAGCACCTCAATGTCTTTCTTGTATTGAGGGGCCCAAAACTGGACACAGTATTCCAGGTGCGGCCTCACCAGCGCCGAGTACAGGGGGACAATCACCTCCCTGCTCCTGCTGGCCACACCATTCCTGATACAAGCCAGGATGCTGTTGGCCTTCTTGGCCACCTGGGCACACTGCTGGCTCACGTTCAGCTGGCTGCCAACCAACACCCCCAGGTCCTTTTCAGCCAGGCAGCTTTCCAGCCACTCTTCCCCAAGCCTGTAGCATTGCATGGGGTTGTTGTGACCCAAGTGCAGGACCTGGCACTTGGCCTTGTTGAATCTCATACAGTTGGCCTTGGCCCATCGGTCCAGCCTGTCCAGGTCCCTCTGCAGGGCCATCCTACCCTCCAGCAGATCGACACTCCCACCCAGTTTGGTGTCATCTGCAAACTTACTGCGGGTGCACTCGATCCCCTCATCCAGATCATTGATAAAGATATTGAAAAATGTATGCTGCTGTAATAATAATAAATTGCTTTCTTGTTATGTAAATTAGTTTTTGACTTAAATTGGCAAACATTAAGTCATGGAGGCAAAATTATTATCGCTCTTTGCAAGAGCTCAAGGGAAAATTTAATTAGCAGCTTTATGATAGTGATAAGACTAGGGATCCAAATCATAGGATCATAGAATCGTTTAGGTTGGAAAAGACCTTTAAGATTATCCAGTCCAACCATTAACCTAACACTACCAAGTCCACTTCTAAACCAATTAAGGGGAGAGTAATAATTAATTTCATGTTTTCTGGCTTGGTGGCTGCATTATTTTTTAATGAAAGTAAAACTAGAATAGAATCATTAAGGTTGGAAAGGATCTCTAAAGATCATCAGTCCAACCATCAACCCAACATCACCATGCCCACTAAACTATGTCCCAAAGGGCCATGTCTACCCATTTTTTGAACACTTCCAGGGATGGTGACTCCACCACCTCTCTGGGCAACCTGCTCCAATGCTTGACTACCCTTTCCATGAAGAAATTTTTCCTAATATCCAATCTAAACCTCCCCTGATGCAACTTGAGGCCATTTCCTCTCAAACTGTTGCTAGTTTCTTGGGAGACCAACACCCACCTCACTACAACCTCCTTTCAGGTATTTGTATGTTTTCAGACTTAGATTTCTTTTGCTGTTTCAGTTTCAGTTGTCTGCAAAGCTCTGTGCATACTGAATAATGAAAAATACACTTTTTTTAAGAGCAAGGGTATACAGAGAGCAAAGCAAGTGTAGTGAGTTAGACAACACTAGAAACGTCTCTCTCAGCAGGGTGTATTAACCTGCAATGAGCTTTCTGCTGCCATGGTAGACCGATTGCAAGTCTTCAGGATAGTGTGTTATCTCCATGTCAAATTACAGTGTTGACTTATTCTTAGACCAACATTTCTAGCTCAGAATAGTCATAATTTTATCTTATGTAACAATACTGGAAATAGTATAATAGAGCTGATTACACTGACCACTTGTGACACAAACATAGCACTTCTTTTTTTGTTTTAACAGAAATCCATCAGGGAGGAAATTTTGGTTCTAGAAAACTGATATGGCATGGGATCCTGGGTGGAAAACAAGGAACTGGCACAGTGTAAGAAATAGGCATGCTGAGGATATTGATTTAAGACAGACTCTGATGGTTAGTGTTTCAGAGAATTTTTCTCCAAGGGAAATTCTATCTAAACTTATATTGCACTAGTTCTAGAGAATCTGGAAAGCATCTGTGCAATGGCTTTAGACAAATCTGTTGTGCCAGCCCATGTGATTCATGTTTCATTAGTCAAAGGCATGATCATATTTTCAGGATATATATTAGAATGCTGTGTAAAAGATTCTGTTAATTGGAAAGTGTTTGTGTGTTTCTGTGGTTTTCATACAAGTGCTCCTGCCAAGTGAACATGGATGACATTGGTTGTATTAGCACAGCAATATAACGCTATGAATAAGAAGCAAGAAGCTATGAATAAAACTTTTTGAAATAGCCGTTTGTAAGAAACGATCTTGGTCTAGCTTGGAAACAAAATGTCCTTAGGCAGATGAGGGAACCAACCTTGGATATACGTATTAACAAGAATATCCTACCTGATGAGTTACTGCAGAGAAGTCTTATCCAATGAATTGCATCACACTCTGGTTTTATTTTGTGTAGGCACCCAATAGCTGAATGAACATCTACCACATCAGGCAGGATAGTTGGTACTTTTTGACAAAAACCAGATACATCACTGCCTCAGCATAGGCAAGATTTTAATGGTTAAAACTTGGATCTCTTGAGGCTGTTTCTATGTAAGTGTTTAGTTAGTTAAGTTAGTGGGCCTACTGTCTGATTTCATAACCTACAGAAATATTTTTAACAAGTTACATCTGCCTATACCACTATATGCACATGTGTGTGTTTGTAATCTCATTCTACTGGGCTAAAATTGTAAAAAAAGAAAAGAAGAACCCACCTAGTTAGTCCTTAAAAGATGTCTGAACATAAGAAGCATTTAATCTTTAATACATGGGGTTTTTTTTAAAAAAGTACATTTCCAAATAAGTCTGAAAATCTTTTTACAGAAATGGCACATGTAATCTGTAAACCTCTATATAATCTTATTTCAAGAGTTTTACAAAATAAATGACTGGATAACGCTAATTAATTACAGTTTACTATATACCACCAAGACAGGAAAATATCATTGCTTTTAAATAAATACTTGAAGCTTTAAAAAGTAAACATCTGTAATTTCAGAAACATTTACTGATTTTGCAGATGATTGGTTTTGATGGTGCAATGCTCATTTGCCTAATTTAAATGTAGAAACTTTACCAATAGGGTCCAGCATGCCTACAAAATTTCTACTGTTAGTGATTTTGGACATAGGACATTAAGCAAAATAACTGTGGTATCTCAAATATTGTTTATGAGGGTATGCCTATGTACAGGTTTTGGCTGGGATAGACTTAAATTTTTCACAGCATCTTGTATGGTGCTATGTTTTAGATTTGTGCTGAACACAGTGTAGATAACTCAGGGATGTTTTCAGGGTACTCAGGCCCCTGAGCTGGAAGATAGGGATGGGTACCAGAATGGAGCCCTCATAGACCAGGAAGAAGCAGTTAATGACCTGCTACGCCACCTGGATGCTCACAAGTCTATGGGGCCAGATGGGATCCACCCGAGAGTACTGAGGGAGCTGGCAGAGGAGCTCACCAAGCCACTTTCCATCATCTATCAGCAATCCTGGTTAACAGGGGAGGTCCCTGATGACTGGAGGCTTGCCAATGTGACACCCATCTACAAGAAGGGCTAGAAGGAGGACCTGGGGAACTACAGGCCTGTCAGCCTGACCTCGGTTTCAGGAAAGATTATGGAGCGGTTCATATTGAGTGAACTCAACAGGCAAGTGCAAGTCAACCAGGGGATCAGGCCCAGCCAGTGTGGGTTCATGAAAGGCAGGTCCCGCTTGACCAACCTGATCTCCTTTTATGACTTGGTGACCCACCTGGTGGATGATGGAAAGGCTGTGGATGTCATTTACCTGGACTTTAGCAAAGATTTTACACAGTCTCCCATAATACTCTCCTTGGGAAGCTGGTAGCTCATGGCTTGGATGGGTGTAGTCTTCTCCGTGTAAAAAACTGGCTGGGTGGCCAAGCCCAGAGAGTAGTCGCAAATGGAATTAAGTCCAGTTGGTGGCCGGTCACGAGCGGTGTTCCCCAGGGCTCTGTTTTGGGGCCAGTCTTGTTTAATATCTTTATCGATGATCTGGATGAGGGGATCGAGTGTGCCCTCAGTAAGTTTGCAGACGACACCAAATTGGGTGGGAGTGTCGATCTGCTGGAGGGTACGATGGCTCTGCAGAGGGACCTGGACAGGCTGGATCGATGGGCCGAGGCCAACTGTATGAGGTTTAACAAGGCCAAGTGCCAGGTCCTGCACTTGGGTCACAACAACCCCATGCAATGCTACAGGCTTGGGGAAGAGTGGCTGGAAAGCTGCCTGGCAGAAAAGGACCTGGGGGTGTTGGTTGACGGCCAGCTGAACATGAGCCAGCAGTGTGCCCAGGTGGCCAAGAAGGCCAACAGCATCCTGGCTTGTATCAGGAATAGTGTGGCCAGCAGGAGCAGGGAGGTGATTGTCCCCCTGTACTCGGTGCTGGTGAGGCCGCACCTGGAATACTGTGTCCAGTTTTGGGCCCCTCAATACAAGAAAGACATTGAGGTGCTGGAGCGTGTCCAGAGGCGGGCAACAAAGCTGGTGAAGGGTCTGGAGCACAGGCCTTCTGAGGAGTGTCTGAGGGAGCTGGGGTTGTTTAGCCTGGAGAAGAGGAGGCTGAAAGGAGACCTTATCGCTCTCTACAGCTGCCTGAAAGGAGGTTGTAGTGAGGTGGGTGTTGGTCTCTTCTCCCAAGTAGTTAGTGATAGGATGAGAGGTAATGGCTTCAAGCTGCATCAGAGGAGGTTTAGGTTGGACATTAGGAAAAATTTTTTTATGGAAAGGGTGGTCAAGCATTGGAAGAGTCTGCCCAGAGAGGTGGTGAAGTCACCATCCCTGGAAGTGTTCCAAAAACGGGTAGATGTGGCACTCTGGGACATGGTTTAGTCTAGTCTGCCCTTGATTGGTTTAGTGTGGACTTGGTAGTGTAGGTTAATGGTTGGACTGGATGATCTTAAAGGTCTTTTCCAACCTAAACGATTCTATGATTATACGATTCTATGATTATTGCTGAGACATGCTTATGGAAGTCGAGGTCTTTTCTGCTCCTCACCCCACCCCACCAGTGATTAGGCTGTGGGTGCACAAGAAGCTGGGAGGGGACACAGATGGGACAGCTGACCCCAACTGACCAAAGGGATATTCCATACCATATGACACCATACTCAGCAATAAAAGCTGGGGGAAGAAAGAGGAGGGGGGGCCTTTCAGAGTTATGGCATTTGTCTTCCCAAGTAACCATTATGCATGATGAAGCCCTGCTTTCCTGGTGGCTGAACACCTGCCTTCCTATCGGAGGTAGTAAGTGACTACCTTGTTTTGCTTTGCTTTCATGTGTGGCTTTCACTTTGCCTGTTAAACTGTCTTTATCTCAACACACAAGTTTTCTCACTTTTACCCTTCCAATTCTCTACCCCATCCCGTTGGTGGGTGAGTGACCAAGCAGCTGGGGGGAACTTAGGACTTTTGTTAACACACAACAGTCTGTTTCAAAGAGGCTGCCTGCATTAGGCATGTGATATCATGTCATATTCATTTGCTTGTAATTAGTTACATAGTTATCACATATGTAAGTTACCATTGAACAGTTGTCTTATTTGTATTGATAAATGTCATAACAATGTGAATATTATTTTAGGATTATGCAGATGCTAAATGAAAAATAGCATAAATTAAACACCAGCACAAAAAAAAAAAAAAAAAAAAAAAAAAGAAAAGCTTTTTATTCCCTTTTTTTTTAAAGAAAATTGGTTAGGAAAATATCCCATTTTGCTGGGAAAATAACAAAACTAGGTGTCTGTTCAGAAGTCTGCTAGATGCCTCTTGCATTTCCTTTCAATAGCACAAACCCAAATATCAGCAGTTAAAATGTTCTTGACTAGAAAATGATACTTAGAGATTTAAAAATACTTTCTGTCTATATTAGGTTAACAACTGGATTAATGCACAAGGGACTCAAACAAAATGAAGGGGCTGAAAAAAATCACTTGATGTGCTTAACAAAAATTTCCTGCAAATAGTGTACTGACTCTACTGCATTCCTTTACTCTTCCCATTCTTTAACTCAGAGTCTGGTCGCACAGCTATAATCTAACTAGGTTGTATCCAGCACAGGAAATATCTGAAGCAGAGTGACAGCTACCGTATAGGGTAATACAGAAATTACACTTATCCCTACTAAATGGCTGGAGGGAAAGAAAAACAGTGTGTAAGATAAGGCTTAGATAAAGCAGTTCTGGTCCTCATACAGCTGCCAAATTCCCGTAATTTGCAGTTCAGGGACTTTCCCAAGCCAGAGTTTACATCCTCAGGATCATGTTTAGCAGCCACTAAAGACCTATCCTTTGTGCATAGGTCCAATTCCTTTTTGAAATCATATGTACTTTTGGCCTTCATAACATCATGTGGCAATAAATTACGTTCTAATTGTGCTCTATGTGGAAAAGAATTTCCTTCCTTCTCAGCAACTTTACATCTCCTAGGTTTTGGGAGTATAAGACATGGACTGGATGCAAGATCAGCCAGGAGAAAGAAAGGATGAAATGCCTACTCTTAATGGAAAAGTAATAAATACTAATCATCCTATACTGTTCTTACTGTAATGACTAGATATGTTGTCATTGCCTTCAGTGGGGAGGAGGCACTGAATATGTTTCTGTAACTGTGCAACAAAAATGCTTTTACTGTGTTTCTACAGACTCTGTTTCAGAAACTTCTGCAGAGCCATTACAAATTTCTTAGCACACATTTGTTTTTATTGAAAAAGAGAAGAGCTTTAGGATTTGGAATTATCCTGAAAATCTTCTTTCTCCATTAAAGCAAGGATCAGAAAAACAGTTCTCCCTCCCTTGTCTAAAGCACATTTTGCAACTTTAAACAGAAGTTTTAAAACTGTAACTTGGTATACGATTGCAGATACTTTTCCTGATGACAAGAAGGACTTCCTACAATCCACAATTGCACTTCCTACAATTGCACTCATCCCTCACAGATATTCTAAGAACTGTTGGATTAAAGAGATCAGTAAACCAACACAAGCTAACAACTTGCTTTTTGCAATCTGGTTTCACAATTACTGACATAACTGCAAGGGAAGTGCAAGAGTAGGAAAAGGTAGCTAGACAGCAGAAATTCCTGAAGCTATCATGCCTGTCAACCAAAAGTAAGTGAAAGCATACCCCTACCATCCCATCCCACATCTGTTCACTTGCTATGGAAATAAGACAGCAGTAACTGACTTATACATCTCAAGGCCAGAACAGTGTCAGTGGTTGACATGATTTCTGCTAAACTGCCAGCAGCCATTGTTCTGCAATAGCAGAGAATATTAATGAGCCTTAACCACAATCTGCTCCAGTACTCCTTCCCACAAGGTGTTACAGAGAGAAGCACACTGCCTATGTCTTACAGGCAGTCTCCATATGGAAATTCCCTTTAGTTTTGTTTCATGATATAAAAGATGTGGAGGGTTTAACTAGTAATAATGTGGTGGGTTTAGCTATCAGTTGAAATGCCAGCACTTGTCACAGAATAATTGTCCATATTGCATACGGTATCCAAAAAGAAACTATTGCAATGCAAGGCATACATAGCTCTATGTGACATATTTCAACTGCTGATTTTTAGATTTGTATCTTTCTATTTTTTCAAAGAACAAGATTAAGACGACCAATCAAAACTTAATGTACTTCACTAGCAGGTAGCATGGATTTAACTACCTTTTTTATTGCTTGAACTGAAACACCATTTTTCAGTACTACACTTTAGTTCTGAACTTGCCTAAGATCTTTTGGAAAAAAACAATTAAAGGTGCTTTGAAATCTTTCCTATTTAGTGGTTAGTCAAAAGAACTCAGTTACGTCTGTAATAAATTCCTGATTGATCACGCTTATCAATAACCCATAAATGAGAGACTTCCTGGGCCTTAAAGGTTCTTTCTAACATGAAAGTTGATTTCTTATGTAGTCATTTATTTCTCACCAGTAGTCATCCCTGATAGGCAAACATGGCATTTCACAGAAGTAATCTGTACTTTTCCTTTGGCCGCTTTTGCTAAATTTGCAGTTGTCAGACAAAGGATTTAAACAGTATCTGGTCTTACCTTCAACTTCTCGTTAACAGATATAGAAAGTCCACATTATGCCTAGTCTACTGGATACTGATCCTGCCCTACTTGGGCTCAAATATAATTTGATGTGCTTGGGAAGAGGGCCTAATAATACCAATTACAAACATAAAAATAACTTTTGGATGCAAATTGTTGATAACTGCTTGAATTTCAATGCTCTTAATGAACTAGATTGATGATGTTGTGTGAAATATGGCCACTGTTTTGGAGAGTTATCTCTTGCCTATGCCCATTGCAAACAGTGCTGTAAAACACCTGAAAATTTTATTAAACACGCAGAAAAGAGAGGGAATGAACAAAACAAATACAAAGGAGAAAATGAATTTTCACAGTTTCCTTTATTTCCTTTTTTTTTTTCTCATGCAGATCTGTCATACCAATTCTTCATTCTATCCAAAACTCAGTTAAGTACTGGATTTTTTCTTTGAAGTTTCATGGGATTTTGGATGGTCCATTTAATGGAAAATCTTTGGCATATTTCCCTTTGAGATTACATTACATTACAACCACAGCTATAGGTATATTAGGCACTTGCCTAAAGTAACAAATTCTTGTGTGATGCATAAGAGCTTCAGGAAAGCTTTTCTGAGTATTTGGGTTGTAGCAGCTCCTGGAAAAGCTGGAATCTTGCTGTTTCATAGAATTATGGAATTGTTTAGGTTGGAAAAGACCTTTAAGATCATCCAGTCCAACCATTAACCTAATACTACCAAGTCCAACACTAAACCAGTTAAGGGTAGAGTAACAATTTCATGTTTCCTGCCTTGGTGGCTGGATAATTTTTTAATGAAAGTAAAAACTAGCAATCATTAAGATTGGAAAGGACCTCTAAGATCATCAGTCCAACTATCAACCCAACACCACCATGCCCACTGAACCATGTCCCAGAGTGACATGTCTACCCATTTTTTGAACACTTCCAGGGATGGTGGCTCCACCACCTCTCTGGGCAGCCTCTTCCAATGCTTGACTACCCTTTCCGTAAAGAAATTTTTCCTAAAATCCAACCTAAACCTCCCCTGATGCAGCTTGAGCCCATTTCCTCTTGTCCTATTGTTATCTACTTGGCAGAAGAGACCAACACCCACCTCACTACAACCTCCTTTCAGGTAGTTGTAGAGAGCGATAAGGTCTCCCCTCAGCCTCCTCTTCTCCAGGCTAAACAACCCCAGCTCCCTCAGACACTCCTCATAAGGCCTGTGCTCCAACACAGGATTCCACCTTACTAGGCAATATTATGTTGATACCTCTGAGAAAATGTATCTGGTGCAGTATATTGCTGCAGACTTTGGGAAAATGTGGAGAGACAGCAGGTTGCAAAGCAAAAGGATTGCTGTAATAAACTATGAAGACATGAAGGTGTGTGTGAAATTTCTAGACCAAGGGAGGTGTTCTGTGAACCCTGAGGAACTGCCACTAAACTTCTCACCTAATCCCAGCCTTCATCGAGGGATAAAGCTGTAAATCTGACCCTTATTGTGTAGTGAAAACTTTAAAATCCCATCCTCCTTTCTGGATGATTCTTCTAATGACTAAACTAGTAGGTACTGATAGGTAACACTATCTTGAGTGTTCAGAGTAGTTTGTGAGTCAGTGTAAACAAATGATCAAGATGGATTCATCAAGAGGTTTCAACATAGAAATCACCATTTCATATATATATATACATACACACACACCCCTAATTCTGATGTATATACACATAATATGGCACACAATCCAGGTTTCAGACCTTTTTTTAGTATGAGCTGTTGAAAGCCATGAAGGTCTTTTTGATCAGCAGGTTGGCTATTATTAAAGCTGTAATTCTTTCCCTTTGCTGTATGGGAACAAAAGGACACAGCTTAGATTTGTAACTTCTGGAAACTCAGATTGCAGACAGAAGCATTATGCTTAGACATATCATTTTCACAGTCAAAACAATGAGTTTGTGCTAAACTGCATTTCTCTTCTGCTGATGCAGAACATTTTAACAGAAATTAACATAGTCATAGTACAAATTTGTACAGCAAAATAGATTTGTAACAGATGTATTTCAACTTCACTCAATATTTTTGAATTTGAACTTGCAATCTATTTGTGTTGCTTCATGTTCTTTGTTGTTGTTTGGGGGTTGCTGGGGGGTTTTGTGTTGCTATTTTGGGTTGGGTTTTTTTTGTAATATGAATTATATGCAAAGGTTATAGCTCCTGAAATTGATGCTTGAACGTACCACATGTACACACATGCAAACAGCATTCAAACAACCATGTCAGATTAACAGAAAAGCAATAGAGAAAACCAATTATCAGTGTAAACAAAATATTTTCTTTTATTTTCAGTGTCAGCTCATACCTGAGTCAATAAACCTCAACCCTCCAGTCTGGATCTTTACCTGGATCTTCACCTAAAACATTTAAATTGTCTTGAAGGGAAAGTTGAATAACATCCTACTTCAATGCTTTACAGACAATCAAAATTTATTCCTTCCAATACACCTATTATTTTTCAAGTGTATGACTTAATATATAGGAAACACGGGAAGATCCTTAGTTTTCAGTGCAATAACCATTCTTTTGCATTTCCACTTGCATGTGCTTGTCTTGAAGTACATGGAGAAAACTAACTTCCAGTGGTATGGAAAACCTAGAGTTCTTATCCAACTCTTTGGGAGCTACAAGACATTGTTATCTTTTCTAATTAGATTACTAAAACTAGTAGCTGTCTGAAATAGAGGAAATCTGAAATCAATGACTGTTTCTAAAGTATCCGGCATAAGTAACCAACACAAGGGCCATAGAGGATATCCGAGGTAAATTCAAGACATCATGATTCACTTTATATTACTTATTCTAGAACCACATTCAATATGCTGCAAAGAGATGTACAGTGAATAAAAAACACCTCTTCTACTTCTGACTGCTGCACTTGTAAGTTCCCCATTAATTGGAAAGCATATTTCATCTGTATTAGGAGGCATATTTCTTTTCTATGTGTAGATGCAGGCCAAGAGAAGATGTGCATATATTCGAAATATACTCATACTACTGATTACTGGTGCTTCAAGAATAGTTCACTAAAAAGTATATATTAAATGCATTCCATAGGTAAATAATACAACACAATCACATTACTTAATTCTGTTAATAATTAATTATTCCATTTATTTCCACCAATATAATTCTTTTGGTTTTAAGCAGTCAGTTTTAATAGGAAAAATATTTTTGTTTCATCTGCATTAAAAATGTCTTCAGAATAGTAGTCAGAAAAAGGAATGAGATAACATTAACTACCCCTTCGGGAGCAATGTGGGTATCACACGGGATGCTATGCTTCGTAATTTATTTCCTTCTCTCTCTTCAAATGAGGGCAGTGGTAGAGCCAGTGCCGTTCCCAATGGCACTGTTTACTGTCTGTGATTTTACCTGCGATTCTTCTTACCCACTAAACCCTGACCAGCTGTGGGCTCACAACCCCCTGATTTCTACAAGAGAAAATCCTTCCCAGTGCTCCCATGTGCTTCCACTCTCGGTAGGTGTTAGTCATCGGTCTACTGATCACTGGGGGGAAAGGAAAGCCCATTTCACATGCGACCATCTTCAGCAGATCATACCTGGTCTTTTGGTGGATTTACAAGTGGTGCACTGAGAGCAATTAGTGCCTGAATTGAGCTACATGAGGATAACAACAGGCGATTACCCTATTTAACAGCTGTTAAGTGGTGTTAATTGCCGGCTATAGACCACAAGCTGAGCAATTTTGTGCAAACTGTACAAACAGAACAAAACAAACGGACTATGTAGGGGAAAAATGGGTCTGAAAAATCCTTCTATTAATCCAAAATATGCATACAGCTGGAGAGATTATCTGCATTACTGGTGTGAACCATTTGTAGCAAACAGTTTGTCAAACTCAACCCGTTACTGAATTATCGTGAATAGACAGCAATTTCTATTAATTTCTTCATTATTCACAGTCATTTAATGAATGGTTTGTGTGAACACATTTTTTGCCTAAGGTTTTCTCCAGCAAGGCTAGCTCCTGATAACCTCATTCGTATTGAACAGTGCCTTGATTTCTGTGAAGCAGAGTAAAGAATAAGATATATGCAGAATCTAGCCTTAAATTATAAGGTAATAATCAGCAAATTATCTCTACAAATGGGAAGAAAATATCTCTAAATGAAACTCTGTAGTTTCTTTTGTTGTCACTGAAATGTTGAAAATAACTGGAAAAGTCTAGACAAAAGTCTTAGAGATGTTTTTAGATTTTTTTAGATGCTCTGTTAGTTTTCAGGTCTCAGTTGCTATGAGCATTCAGTAATCACAGTGCAGTATATGACCAATAGAGCTGGTCACTGTGTACATTGTATTTGCCTAATAGCATGTTTTAGATTTTACATTGCAGTCAAAGTTTGGCTTACTTGGAAAGTGTAGGTACCAATGTTGGCAAAGATCTGGATGTTGTTAAGATAGTTATAAATCATGGAAGGAAGTAATTTTAGAGAAAAGCAGAGTTTCGTAGGTCCCAAAAAATCACTAGAGCAGAAAAAAAAAACCCTATTTTGCAAATGAACTCTGAATGCCTAACTGAAATTATTTTTTGTAATAAACTACACACAAACAAGCCAAGTCACTGCCAAAAAATGTGCCAGATGATAACAACAAAGCAGTGGCATTGTTGATCTGCCTAAGTTAATGCTTCATGCTGGTTGCTTTTCCAAGTGTAAATGAAGAAAGAGGACCCACTACCAAGTACACAGCAGGCTCAAGAACCAGTAAGGTCTCATGGTTTCTGTTGTTCTAGCTCCTCCTCAGCTTGATCGTTTGGCGGATTTATCTTGTTCTTTTTTATTTTATTTTGGAAAGGGTGTTATTTTCCGTAAAGTTTATGTTGGTTTTCAACATATAAATATTGCCTCCTACATGTACACTGCCATTGCAAGCCATGACAAAATCCTTTAATACCAGTAAGACACTTTTCAGTGGACCTCCGTGGAACAAAGGAAGGATCATAATTTTCAGAAAGCTTCTCAGCCCGTGAAAGTAACTGAACTCTTATTTAGCTGAGAGATGAAATGCCAAATATGTCATCAAAGTTTTCAAACCTGTGAATTTAAAGTGCCTCCTTTCCCTTCCCTCACTAGAGAGTTTCTGAAGAGGAAGGGAGTGCTGGTATGCAATAAACTTTGTTTATCTCTAAGACATGGCACTCAGGCTATGACATTGGTTTCTTGGGTGTTTTGAGTGTGAATTTTCTTGAACTGGGAAAAGTATAATTTTAGACTACATTTGACCTTCATAGAATTGGAATATTTACATGGAATTTGACTTTATAAAGTAAGTTAGAAGTCTTCTGAATTCAATGATTTTCATATTATCAATGGGAAGGTCTTTTCAAGGGTATTCAAACACTGAGCAGCATGCTTTTTTGGTTTTTTTGTTTGTTTGTTTGTTTCCCCTTACCATTTTTTTTCACTCAGCGCCCCTCAAGAAGAAAGTCATAAAAAAGAGAGAAGAAAAAGAACAGAAGATGTGGTGCTGGCAAAATGGCCATTGATCGCAGGAGAATAACCAAGGATTGTGGTTCTAAGATTTTAGTTCTACATTATAATAGATTTAGGAACTGAGCTGCTAAACTTCTTAGCCACCATCTCCCTGGAGAATTTAGTTATAGCTTAGTCCTTTCTTTAAATAATGTGGGTTGTAGTTTAAGTCTACAGTCTGTGTAAATACATGAAAACAGATGAGAGAGACATAAACCTAATCTTCATTTTAATATGGCTATATTTCATACATGTCATTAAATGTTTGTATGCTCTAAGACTGTTTCAGGGAATACAGAGCCAAGTAAGGCTCCTTACCTTTATATGCAGGACTTGGTTTGGGTAAATTAATGAAATCCTTGATTTATAGATGTTAGAAAGTTGACGAATCCAGAGGCCTGCTAGGAGTGAGGCTGTGAGTTGTATTCCCAATAAACACATGCCCATGGAGCACAGGTATGCGCCATCCATATACATATGTTCACAGCCAGCCACAGAGATGAACACTGAAACACAGAGCACTCAAACACCAACAGCCTCATCCTGCTCTCTCTTCTAGCTAAGCAAGATGAAGATCTTTTAGTGAAGATATATATCTCTCTGTGTACAAAGTCGACAGCTCCAGTAGCTGGGCTCAGACAGTCAGTCTGCCCAATAGCTCCTCCTGGATCCCAGTCTCCCCAGTTGCTGGCACACGGACATACAAACCCTTGAGGCCACAGACCCACTTTAGCTGCAGATACAGCTACTCTTATATACACACACATACACACACACACACACAATTGGGTCTCCCAGTGCACCCCCAGACTCCACAGTCTCTCCAGCAGTTGGCCTGGACCCCTGGTCCCTCTAGTTGCCAGCTCCTCCCATGGTCTCACCCTCAGAGACAAACACACATCTTCCCCCGGGCCCCAAGCCCGTATCACCTACTCTCTGGCTTGTCCGGAAGGATCTTCACTAACAATCACACCCATGATCATGCCAGTTGCTGGCACCATGGACACATGGACCCCTCTGACTCCTGGTCCCACCCCCAGGGGCTGTCACTGAGACCCGCACACAAACCTCTGCACACAAGACAGAAAGACTCTCAGTCAGGAAAATAGCTAGAAATGGGTTTTGGTGGAAATCAGAACACACTGCACTGGTCTGGCACAGGGCATGGCCAAGCAGGTGCACGGAGCAGCCCCTGCTTGCAACACAGCCAGCTCCTCTGTCCATTTATCCCTCTATTTTCCCACTTGTTCCTCCCCAAAATACCTGGATCCTTGCCTTTCCCTACCCTTGGTTTGTCCCTAAAATATGTAGTAAATCCCATGAAATCCTGGAATGTCCTTCACCTGCACCCCATGCTGAGCCCCATCCTGAGCCCCATCCTCTTGATGGCAGTGACCATGTGGGGACACTCTCATGTTGGGTCATGGTGACAGGTGTCCCCTGGCCCATGGGCTGAGGTTTGCCTGGGAGAGCCCTGCAGGGACAGGTCAAGGTTCGTATCTGCGGCAGGGTCACTGGGGCTCCTCCCTGCTCTTGTTCCCTGGCATCTTTTGGGGTGGGAATGAGCCTTTGAGGGGCTTGTTGCTCTCCTACAGTGCCCTGGCAACAGCCAAGTCAGGGTGTTATTGGGGCTCCCTATCTGCCATTGCTCCTTGGGCCTCCTCTTTGTGCAGAAACCAGCTTTTTATCATATAACCTAACCAACTATGGGTCTGATCCAAAATCCTGCAAAGTCAGTGGAAGAGAGAGGGCATTCCTGTGAGCTTTGGATCAGGATCTAAACCCCTCCTAGCAGCACTTCTGGCTGCCTAAGAGATATAATCTAGTTACTGAGAAAATCTTTGAGATGTCCCTTTGGAATACTCATGTTGTCAAAATGAAGGTATGTAAAGTAGGATCTCACTGCAGAAGGTGAGTTATATTTCAGATAAATAAAGCAGGCAGAGGCTTGCGTGCATCCAGGGAGTTGACATCAGTATGCCGCATACAAAACTACATATCAATGAGGTGAGTAAAGAGGAGAAACAGTCATTGTTCTTTTAAGATTATATGGGCATAGTAGAGAGATTGTTTTCTTCTAACCTTACTAGATTGATGTATCCAGATACACCCCTTATCAGGCAGTACCTGGGAATGCCTGATGAAATACAATTACAAGTTTATGCATGTAATACATACTATCTCCCCTCTGTGTAGATAATTATGGATCGGCACTACTAAGTCTCTGAAACCCTCCCCTGCATGTCAAGATGACTATTTCTTCTGCGCTTGCTTTATTCATCCCCTGGCACAGTTGCAGTAGACAGTCAGCATGGATAGGCATTATGAGTAAAAAACATACTTCAGAGGAATGCTGCAAGGCTTTCTTGCACTCTTTGCTGTTTTGTCTACTTATACCATAATTTCTACAATTTCTGAATGTAACCATAGGACAGATAGCACTAATAATATAGATAAAGTAAGCAGATCTTAAAACTGAAGAATAATGTTTTGACATTTTCTGTACCATCATGAAGCATTAGGTAAGATGAATGGGGGGGGGGGGGGGAGAGAAACTGACAAACCAAGAAAAAGTCAAGTTGTCCCTCACACTGCTTCAGTGCTATAAATCAGAATGTTTTACCTTGATATAGTTGACACAAGAGTGTAGAAAGTGTGCCACTATTTCTTTTTCATTGTTAGATTTCTGTATTAGTTTTTAGTGGATAAAGTCTGAAATAATTAATATAATGAGTAGTAACATTGGCACCTGGGACTTCTGGGGTAGCACTCTGTGTAATAAATAGACTTCATATTTTGTACTTCTTGCATTTCATTGGAGAAATCCTTTGATTTCACCTTATGACTGAAGTGAAATGGAATGCAATGGAGCACATGGAAATCTAAGCTCCTCCAAGTCCACGGTCAGATTTGGGGTGTGGGTTGTATCTTCCCAGGAGCAGTGGTACAAACAAGGCTGCAAACAAGTTTAATTTGTTAGCACACCAAATTTGTCTCCACTCACTAGCAAACTAACACCTTCTTTCCTCTTACTATTAATGTACTTATAGAGTGGTGTTTTTTCAGAAATCTCTCCATAGTTGCATCTCTTCTCTCATCAAGGCCTACAGTACCATGTGAATGCTTCCCTTAATACTACTTCTCAGTATTTGGTCATTTTGTGAACTTTCCTGTTGAATTTAAGGACAGCAAAGATAACTTGATTTACCTGAGTGTCGTGGTTTAACCCAGCAGGACAGCTTAACACCACACAGCTGTTCGTTCACTCCCCCTGCCTGGTGGGATGGGGGCAGAACCGTGAAAAAAAAGTAAAATTCATGGGTTGACATAAAGACAGTTTAATAGGATGGAAAAAGAAGGGATAATAATAATAATGATAATAATAATAGTAATAATAATGATAAAACTATATACAAAATAAGTGATGCACAATGCAATTGCTCACCACCTGCCAACTGATGCCCAGCCAGTTCCCAAGCATCGGTACCCCCTCTGACCAACCCCCCCGCCCCAAGTTTATATACTGAGCATGACATCATATGGTATGGAATACCCTTTGGTCAGTTTAGGTCAACTCTCCTGGCTGTGTACCCTCCCAGCCTCTCACTTGCAGGGCCTGAGAAGCTGAAAAGTCCTTGACTAGTGTATGCACTACTTAGCAACAGCTAAAACATCAGTGTGTTATCAACATTATCCTCATACTAAATCGAAAACACAGCACTATGCCAGCTACCAGAAGGAGAAAAAAAATTAACTCTATCCCAGCCAAAACCAGGACGCTGAGTTAATCTATTGCTGTTTCCTCTAGCCACCATCTGAAATGGAATAATTTGCTCTTATTCCTTTTAAAAGATGTCAGCTCTCCTGCACTCTTTGTTTAATATATATACTTTTGCTCCTTACCAGTTCTGAGGTTGTTTTCCTCAGAGCCCCTTGCTCTTACTTTGCTGTTCCCTATCCAATGTTTTGTTAAGGATCATATCATAATGTTGTCACTCCCACCTTCATTTCATCAGCTTCTTCACATTTTAATAGAATCAGTAGAGAAGAGCTTGCCTGTCCTATGGATGTCTCCACTTTTTGTTTAAATCATTTCTTAACTAATTCCAAAAATCTTCCTGAACAATCCATTTTTCTTTTCCCTGCTCCCAACAGGCCTCTTGATAGCTAAATGTTCCCCTTATTACCAGTTATGACATTTTGCTCATTCTTCTATTAGTCACAAAAAGACTTCTCTCCTGGGTTTTACTCATTGTACGTATTTGGTGGTTTAGAGTAGTCCCCAACCATAGCAGTTCCCTTTTCTTTTTCCCTTTTAACATTAGTGGCAGATTTTCAATCAGTCTATTCTCATGTAGCATCTAAACTAGTATTTATACCTTTGATACAAAACACATTTCCTTCCTTTTTTCCTTGCTTGTCTCCCTGAACAAATTGTATTTTTCTATATCTGTGTCAGATGTGCAGATATCCCACAAAGTCTCTGAGATGACAATTAAGTCATCATTTTGATCATGAATTAAGACTTGATGTACCTCCTTGTATTTCTGTATTAATAGTATACAGACACTTAAGATAGTCTAATTTTTCTTCCTATCATTCTGTTATGAATAAAGTCCTTGTCCTCTCCTTCCCCATAAATCTGGAGCTTAATTCTGTGGTTTATATATATTCCTTCAGATTTTAGTTCATTCTGTTAGAAAAGAGATAGGTTTAGCTCTTCTAAGTAGCACAATCTGTAATAAATTCACAGAAATTGGAGTTGTACCACTATTAAATCTTTGGAATTGAGAAGAGAATTAGGCCAGCAATCTTTTCTGACTGGAACAGATGTCTGCCGATGATTTTTAAGAATTATTATTACATTATTATTTGTGTTATTATGCTCACCACTATAGAGACAACTACAACAGGACTGGGCCCATACTGTAGTGAAGACATTAAGTTTTCCCTTTGGAAACAATAATAAATTGTGTCAGTTTTCTAGGCCTAAGCAATTTCCTTGAACAGTGTAATTAATTTGTAACAAGACCCCAGTCAACTGTAAAGATTGCAGTATAAAATTGCGAATCAGAAACTTGTGAAAAATAATACTTGCCATAAAAATAATAACAATAGCATGCAAAGTAATTGAAAAGCAACATGTAAATAAATTACTGTGGTGCTGTTCTTGCTGCTATGGTTAATGTTATGTCAGCATTTCCATTATAAGATCCATTTTTCAGGGTTTATGAGTCAGCTATAAAAATTTTAAAAAATCTTTCTAAGCCTAATGCTGGAAAGTCTGGTCCTAGAAAGAGTTTTGCTTACAGTATTGTAGGGGAGAAATATCAACCACTCTTCACAAAATTACTGGCTCTGTCTTAAGTTGAAACATAAGGTATCAGTTTGCAAATACAATTTACACTTCTTAAACTGAAATTGAAGTTAAGGGTGCAGCCATAAAATTAACTTGTTTTTCCCATCATTCAGCTATTTACAACATAATCTTAAATGCAATGGGATTGAAGCTAAATGGATAGAAGCTGAAGGATTTCCACGGAGAGTCTGTGGAGAGTCTCCGAGTGGGAAAAGTTATACCTGCCATCTTAATCATAGAATCATAGAATCGTTTAGGTTGGAAAAGACCTTTAAGATCATCCAATCCAACCATTAACATACACAACCAAATCCACGCTAAATCAATCAAGGGTAGACTACACTAAACCATGTCCCAAAGTGCCACATCTACCCATTTTTGGAACACTTCCAAGGATGTGGTGACTCCACCACCTCTCTGGGCAGCCTCTTCCAATGCTTGACCACCCTTTCTGTGAAGAAATTTTTCCTAATATCCAATCTAAACCTCCTCTGATGCAGCTTAAGCCCATTTCCTCTTGTCCTATCGCTAACTACATGGGAGAAGAGACCAACACCCACCTCACTACAGCCTCCTTTCAGGGAGTTGTAGAGAGCGATAAGGTCTCCCCTCAGCCTCCTCTTCTCCAGGCTAAACAACCCCAGCTCCCTCAGACACTCCTCATAAGGCCTGTGCTCCAGACCCTTCACCAGCTTTGTTGCCCTTCTCTGGACATGCTCCAGCACCTCAATGTCTTTCTTGTAGTGAGGGGCCCAAAACTAGACACAGTATTCCAGGTGCGGCCTCACCAGTGCCAAGTACAGGGGGACAATCACTTCCCTGCTCCTGCTGGCCACACTATTCCTGATACAAGCCAGGATGCTGTTGGCCTTCTTGGCCACCTGGGCACACTGCTGGCTCATGTTCAGCTGGCTGTCTACCAACACCCCCAGGTCCTTTTCGGCCAGACAGCTTTCCAGCCACTCTTCCCCAAGCCTGTAGCCTTGCATGGGGTTGTTGTGACCCAAGTGCAGGACCCGGCACTTGGCCTTGTTGAACCTCATACAGTTGGCCACGGCCCATCGATCCAGTCTGTCCAGGTCCCTCTGCAGGGCCATCCTACCCTCGAGCAGATCGACACTCCCACCCAATTTGGTGTCGTCTGCAAACTTACTGAGAGTGCACTCAATCCCGTCATCCAGATCATTGGTAAAGATATTAAACAAGGCTGGCCCCAAAACAGAGCCCTGGGGAACACTGCTCGTGACCGGCCACCAACTGGACTTAACTCCACTCACCGCTACTCTCTGGGCTCGGCCACCCAACCAGTTTTTTACCCGGAGAAGACTATGCCCATCCAAGCCATGAGCTGCCAGCTTCCCAAGGAGAATATTATGGGAGACTGTGTCAAAGGCTTTGCTAAAGTCCAGGTAAATGACATCCACAGCCTTTCCATCATCTACCAGGCAGGTCACCAGGTCATAAAAGGAGATCAGGTTGGTCAAGCAGGAAATCTCATTAATCAAGCAGGAAATCTCATTGCCTGCCCCACATACTCCTCTGTGAAGAAAAAGTTTGTTAGAAGTTCCACATCACAAAGGAGTGAAAATATATATGTAGTTGAGTCACTGCTACAAGATTATATTTGTACAGAAACAACACAGTGAAGGCATTTAAACAAAGATTTAGCAAAGCAAAACTGAAACAACACCAAAACCTCTTTCTGCAGGTGAATTTTGTTGATTCATTTTCCTTCACAGGTATTAAGAGAAGATATTTATTTACTACTTTCTGTTTATACTGTACTTTCTAGATTTAGAACATGTTATGTCTAAATAATCGGTAATAATTTGGGGCATGAATGATATAATGGGAGACTATTAAGGAAAGGTACCATATATGCTTTACCCAGCTTTCTATTACTATTACTATTAAACACAGAGTGCTGAATTGTATGGATCTTTGATCTTAATAAATATAGCATTCTTTTGCTTTTATGAGGACTTGTGGTAGTGTTTGTGAGCATTAGCACTAAGATAATGTTGAAGGGCTATAGGCAAGATAAAAAGGCAAATCTAGTGCAGTCTGATTTCTACTGACATTTGGGAAGAATCCTGGTGTGAACCATTCCCTAATACCATTTTGAGTGTAAGTAGTTGAAATGCTTCAAAAAAAAAAAAAAAAAATCAATGAATGAAACAATAGTTCTGTGTGAATGATCTGGATATCAAGAACCAGGAGTCATATCAGTTGTCAAGTTATTTACCAGCTAGCAAATCCTTCATGAAACCTATTCTGGATAACTGCCATATATTTTGCTTATGAGCAGAGATCTAAGAATCTGTATAAAGCCTTTAGTTAGACCCCATGTTCTGACCTACATACCTTTAAGAGGCATTAAAATCACATTTCTAACAAAATGGTACACTGGAGAGAGAAAAGGCTCTACATAGTGACCCCTGGCTTTGCTTTTCAGGTTGCAAGACAAGTATTATATTCTTCTGTGTCCACAGTGTAGGTATTTTTGGATACTGGATGCACACAAGTATGAATCAAGGAACTCCAGTATAGTTGCCTTCATTGCTGTATTTACAGACACTAGAAAACCCATGTTTCTGGCAGAGGCATTCCTAAGTAGCTCTTCCTTCCTTGCACATACAAGCAGAACAGAATCACAAAACAGCTGAGGTGGGAAGGCAGCTCCAGAGATCAAGTCCAGCCCCCTGCTCAGAGCAGGGTCACCTACAGCAGGCTGCCCAGGGCCGTGTGAGTTGGGTTTTGTATATCTCCAACGAAGGAGATTCTTCAGCCTGTTCCAGTGTTTTACCACCCTCACCACAAAAAAAAAAAAAAAAAAAAAGTTTTTTTCCTCATGTTTAAAAGAAATTTCTTTATTTCAGTTTGTGCCCATTGCCTCATGTCTATTGACTGGGCACCACTGAGAAGACTCTGGGTCCACCTTCTTTATTCCCACCATCAGGTATTTATACACATTGACACAATCCCTCTCAGCCTTCTCTTCTCCAGGCTGAACAGTCTCAGGTCTCAGCCTCTCCTCATATGACAGATGCTGACAGATGCTCCAAGTCCTTCATCACCTTTGTGGCCCTTTGTTGGACTTGCTGCAGTATGTCCATGTCTCTCTTGTACTGGGCAGTCCACCACTGGACACAGCACTCCAGGCTGAGCAGGGGGGAAGGATCACTTCCCTAGGTCTGCTGGCAACATTGTGCCTGATGCAGACCATCAGGCTGTTGGTCTTATTACAGTCATATTCCTTGAACTTTAGGGATTGATGTTAGCATCCCATTTGAGACTAAGACACCAACATTTAGGTCCAGGAGTGCACCAGATATAATTAATCTAGTTCTATTCAATATCATTAGTGGGGAATGGAAAGCTATTCAATTCATCTGAACATAGATACCCTGGTGGGATTCAGTTGTTTAAATGTAGGTGGTTTGTGCCTTTCTAGAGGGTATAGGATATTTCCCATTCCCTCTAGCTGCCACTCACCAGGAGATCATATTTGCCATCCTACATGAATATCTTGGAAACCCCGTGGTATCCTAGAAGCCACTGGCAACTTGGGTTTAACTATTAATGTAACAACAAACCTTAGACAGCTAATCACCTTCCAGTTTCCACTGACTGTATTATAACTTTACATGTAACTATGTTGTATAATTTTATCCACATAGGCTAAGGTTCCCCCTGGAGTCACCAGAGCTTCTGTCAGAAGCAGTTCAGAGAAGGAGATCATCTCCTTCCACTTAACCAGCTGAATTAAAGTGAAATGATATGAAAATGTACTCAACCTCTCTGTTCACTCACTCCTGCTCCTGGACTACATATCCAAGGCCTCTGCAAGATGGAGAAGAGCTCTGACTAGGCTAGTGTTTCCACTAGGAGCACTGACAAATAAAAGAACAATAAAGTAAAAATGCAATCCCCAAATACCCGAGAATTAAAAAAAGCAAATAAAGAGCTGATTATAGGTCATTTTCTTTCTCCTCCAAATTTTGCAATAAATAACGTGCTTTAGTAGTGCTACATCTAGTATATCCCAGTGATTTTGTTTACAAAGCTTCTCCTTATTACCCACTCTCCCAATGTGCACTTTAAAGAATGTGAATTGCATTAGCGTGATTACATTTGCATTAAACACACGGTTAGTTTTTTAAAAGTACAAATGCTTGTAATTTTATGACACACCCGCATGAACTATAAAATGATGTATAATAAAACTTTGCTTGATTTCATAATTACCTGTTGTTATCCCTGGCTAATTAAATATTCAGCACAGACGTGTTAATCCTGAAAGTCTCCCTGGTACCCTCTCTTCTCCTCTCCTAACTCTTTTTTTTTTCCCACATTCCATTGAGTTACAAGTTGTTTCATGGAATCTGTAGAAAGAAAAATGTTCAAGAACTATGGATATATGCAAATCTTCAAACAACCATACCCACAGTTAAAAGTGGAAATTTTAATATGTACCTATTATTTCTGGCAGGCATATATTAAATTGCTTTGATCATATTTCTTTACTAAACTTCCTCATCTGGTTGAAATATAGCCTCTTAGAGATATTTTCCCATCTTAATTTTCTCAGAAAGTTAGCTTGTATTTATAGCATAATCTTCTAAAATAGGCTGTTTTCTATTTGTCAGTGGTGTACTATATGAGCATCTAAAGATACTTGGAAGTATGCAAAATTTGAGACTTGAAATATCTTGTTCAAAAATTGAAAGTGTGGGAGAATAATTACTGTATTGTTGTACCTTAATTCATATTAATAAAATGTCCACCTTTGCTATCATTCAAGTAAGCAGCAAGGTCCTCAGTGGCTTTAGACAGAATATATTATTAAAACATTCAGAGGTGTTGTTACTTTCATAGCAGGTAGAACTCATTTTTTTAAGAATAAGGTGTGACCTAGACAAAACATCAAGCAACTTATTTTGCCATCAGAGAGCGAGCAGCACTTCCTGATGATGTTTCATTTCACCCTAACATAGGCATCTTCAAGAGGTGTCTCTAGAGGTCAGTTCATTTCACTTCCGTTGCTCCACTGGCTATAAATCAAATTAGTTTTGTATTGGGAGGCAACTCATTTGTCAACACATAGACATTTAGTGTAAATATGCGTGCTGGTTTTGGCTGGGATAGAGTTAATTTTCTTCAGAGTAGCTAGTATGGGGCTATGTTTTGGATTCGTGCTGAAAACAGTGTTGATAATACAGGATGTTTTCTTTATTGCTGAGCAGTGCTTACACAGCGGTTGTCTTACCAAGTAACCATTCCACATGATGGAGCCCTGCTTTCCTGGAGATGGCTGAACACCTGCCTGCTGATGGGAAGTAGTGAATGAATTAATTGTTTTGCTTTGTGTGCTTGCATGGCTTTTGTTTTACCTATTAAACTGTCTTTACCTCAACCCATAAGTTTTCTCACTTTTACTCTTCCGATTCTCTCCCCATCCCACCCAGGGGCAGGTGGGGGAGCGAGTGAGCAGCTGTGTGGTCCTTATTTGCCAGCTGGGGTTAAACCACAACAATATGCCAAGTGATATCCAACCAGAAAGGCAAGAGGTTTACCCTTGGTCTTCTGTCAGATGCAAGCTGTATTTTGATGTCTCAGATGTTGTAGGGAAACTGAAAAGCAGCCAATACCTACATTTAAGCTATTGAATCAGCTTTAGATGTCTACATTTGAAGCTGGCTAAAGATAGGTAAGAAATGTTATGAAACTATCCTCTGTGCTTCTTTTAATGATAAGTACAGGTAGGTCTTTTTCCAAATGAATAGTTTATTTACCAGAACAAGCACTTATAACATATGGGATCATAAAATTCAAATTTTAGTTGCAGTGCTTGGTTTCGTAATTTGTTTAAGCTTAAAAAGGACTGCCAAATTGAAAAAAATGAAACAAATATTTCATTCCTGAAAAAAAGATGTTGTTTGACAAACTAAAATACTGGCTTGGTTGTTTGTTTTTACTCAGTCAGAACTGCTCCAACACCATTGCCACAAAAAAAAAAAACTAACTAAACTCAAAACAAACCCAAACCCAACCAAAAAAACCCCAACCCAAACAAAAAAAAACCCACACCCTAAAACCCCCCACAAAGTGAAACAAAATAAACCCCAGTCATTTGCTGTACAAAGTTCAGGTCTTATACATGCCAGATTTTCCACTTCAAGATGCAAGTGTTGCTCTCAAAGCACTGCAATGTATATTAAAAAAATTGCTTTGAGAAATTGCATGCTGCATACCTTTTTTGTGCATGAAATATAACTTATTTGCTTCTTTATGTATCCTTATCTCCTCTGCATCACACTGTTCCCTGTATGTACACCTAGCCTAAATTTAATTTCTTAGTTTTAAACTACTATAATACTACTGCTTTCAGCACATTTAGTGGTGGCTTGTACTGCGCAAATGAAAGGAGAGTCAATCATTATGCTTTTAGAGCCTTTTATTTCTCAGTTAATAATGATGATCTTTGAGCTTGGTCCTGCCAATGATCATTCATGTGAGTAAAATTAGGCATATAGATTTACATTTGTAGGATTACTGATAATGGAAGCTTTGGCATTGTTAGGTTGCTATGCAAATGCATAGCAATTCTCCTTTTGATTCCTGCATTCCCTTCCATATCCCCACACCTTCTTAGACAGGTGAACTGTTAGTCATTTTCTGTGAAGGTTTAATGCTTTGCAAATCTAAACCCTTAGATATGCTGCTTTTAAACCACATTTGAACCCTTAAGACTTTATTGCAGAAAATCTGTCATAGAAACTATGCTGGGAATGAAAGGGTTAGTTGCAGTTATATAAGCCTCTGATTTGAGTTGTTTTCCAACATAGCAGCATTGGAAAAGACAATAATACCATCATCAAGACCCATGTGTACAAGGCCGTTTGCATCTTTCATGCATTATGCAAATAAGATATTTTATTAAACATTTAAAGTAATTCGTTCCCTCTCATATGTTTATGCTTTTATTAGCAGTACATAGCTGAGCCATTTTCAGTGCAGTCATTATTGTTAGTTTGTTCCTGCTCTCCACTCCACATGTGCTTTCCCCTAGCTTAACTGCTTTGTAGAAAATGCACTAGTCCATAGAATTATACAGAAGTCGGAAGAATAATAACAGAGATGAAGCTAAAAATAATAACTTACATTTTACAGTGGCCATGCCTTAAAGACCCACAATCAGTACCACACAAAGCACTCCTGCATGGTTGGATTCTGTATCGTTTGTTGCCAGATTGCAGACACACGTTGTACTAATGGAAGTGTTATTTCCTCTGATAACCACAGTAATTCATCAGAATATTTCTCCTTCTTCTTGAACAATTTTTTCCCCAGTCTTCCTGCACTACAATAAATTAAACAAATTTAGATCAGTTTTGGCTCAACTCTCTTATTACTTTGTCAAAGTCTTTTAGAGCAAACCTCAGACTCGGTTCTCCTTGTCCTCTGTGGCGACAGTCATTGCAAACATCATTAAGGATGTGAGGTCTCTCCCTTAATTAAGAACTAAAAGGTTTCATTTCCTAAAACAAAAGCATGTGGCAGGTTTTATTGATCTGGTCTATGTCGCCAGCTGAACACATTAGCAGGGGTTATTGATTACTCTAGCGGTAATGAGCTTTGTTCCTCGTCAGGTAAAGCACACATTCCTAAGAAGATCTTTCCTAAAGAGACCTATATGTGTATATGTATTCACCAAGATATACAAAGAAGGAGGGTTTAAAAGTCTTTATTGCCTATGTATCATCTTTCAAAATTTAACAGCAATCATTAGAAAGGTTATTTTCCAGTCATTATCTTGTTATAATTCCTTCTGAATGCTAATGATGCACTTAGGAATGAATTCAAAACCAAAAGAAGCACAGTATTATTTTTTTTAAAATGTAAGCACATATGGCTACTACTGCTTTTAATAACCCCCAGCAAAAGAACCACCATTATACATTAATAAACAGCTGGGGTGAAGTACAACTTGGGTAAATAATTGTCTAATGGAACGCACAGGATCTCTCCCCAGTTTTGAAAGAATAATTTCAGACCGATGACTGTCCTGGTGAATACCTTAAAAACAGTTAGTTCAAATTTGGATAAGGTTCTGCTATTTAAAAAGAAGCTTCTTATATTCAATAGTACTTCTGTGGAGAAAAGACTTGATAGACAAAAAGGGGCCTAATAGTGTCTGGAAGATGGAATTAGGCAAGATCAAGCTGTGGACAAGAGGGACCAAGCAACCAACAAAACAGGGCTGAAGGGAGGCCACCTCAAGTGCATGCACACAAATAAGTAGTGGGAGGACACCATGACTGGGGAAGCTCTCATACCCTTTCTGGGAAATCATCTCAAATGGGTGTATCTCCAGACTGCCTGTACCCAAACACTCACAGCATGAGGAACAAACATGAGGGATCAGAGGTCTGTGTGCAACTGCAGGGTTGCAATCTTATTGCGATCATGGGGACATGGTGGGATAGCTCACACAGGTCGAGTGATGCAATGGATGGATATAGGGTCTTTAGGAAGGACAGCCTGGGAAGCTGAGTTGACCTTTACGCAAGGGAGCAGCTAGAATGTCTGGAGCTCTGCCTAGAGGTGGATGATGAGCCATCTGAGAGCTGATGGGCCAGGATTAAGAGACAGATCACATTGGGTGACTGCCTGATGAGGAAGAAGTAGATGTGGCTTTCTTCAGACAACTGGAAGAAGACTCTCATTCATAGGTCCTGGCCCTTATGGGGAACTTAAACAACACCAATATCTGCAGGAGGAAAAACACAGCAGAGCTCAAGCAATCTGGGAGGTTTCTGGAGTGCATTGATGACAACTTCCAGGCACAGGTGATCAAGATGTTGATGAAAGGAGGTGCTTTGCTGGATCTCAGAATTATAACAAATGATGAACTGGTCAGGAATGTGAAGGCTGGGGAAGTATTGGCCCCGGAGAGATAATGGTGTTTGTGATCCTGAAAGGGGGAAACAAGGCAAAAGAAGGATCCAGGAGAGCTGTTTGATTTTCAAGAGTAACTTTCTCCAAGCTTGTGAATGGTCCATCCCAATGTGTGGGAGATCAAATAAAGGTGACAGGACGCCTGCATGGATGAACATGGGTTGACCCTTGCATATATTGACTACATTCAAATGTAAAAAAAGGAAGCATAGGAGAGGTGGAAGCAGGGTCAGCTAACACAGAGAGTATAAAGATACTATCCAAGTGTGCAAGGTTGTGGTGAGGAAAGTCAAAACCCATTTGGAGTTGTATCTGGCAAAGCTTCAACAGGCACATTAGCAGCAAAAGGAAGAGCAGGAGTAACATCATCCTGCTGCTGAACAGGGCAGGAAACCTGGTGACAAAGATCATGGAAAAGATTTTGGTCTTTACTGCTAAGACTCATCTTTGGGAATCCGAGCTTCCTGAAATCTGTGGGAAAGTCTGGAGCAAGGAATATTTACCCTCAGTAGAGGAGGATCAGATTGGGGAATGTTTAAAGAAACTGAACACACAAATTCATGGGACCGGAGCACCCATGAGTGCTGACAGAGTTAGAAAATGTAATTGCAAAGATCACGGAAACCACAAGAGGTTCTTGGGCAATGGAAAAAAGTATATCATAGAATCGTTTAGGTTGGAAAAGACCTTTAAGATCATCCAGTCCAACTCATGTTCAGCCGGCTGTCAACCAGCACCCCAAGGTCCTTTTCAGCCAGGCAGCTTTCCAGCCACTCTTCCCCAAGCCTATAGCATTGCATGGGGTTTTTGTGACCCAAGTGCAGGACCCAGCACTTGGCCTTGTTGAACCTCATACAATTGGCCTCAGCCCATCATCCAGCCTGTCCAGGTCAAGACAGGCAAGAATGAGGATCAAGGAAAATACAGGCCAGTTAGCATCACCTCAGTCCCTGGGAAAGTGAGAAAGCAAATAATCCCAAAACACATTTCCAATCGTATAAAGGAAAACAAGCTGATTGAGAGTAGTCAACATGGATTTACAAAGGAGAAATCATACCTGATTCAACCTAGTAGCCTTCTGCAAAGAGATGACTGGCTCAGCAGATTAGCTGATTTTATGTTGACTTCAGATTTTGACACTGTCTCCCATAAAATCCTCATGAACAAACTGATGAAATGTAAACTAGATAAGTGGGCAGTGAGGTGGATTGAAAAGTGGCTCAACTGCCAGGCTCAGAGAGTTGTGATCAGCCATGTCAAGGCCAGCTGGAGGCCAGTCACTGGTGGTGTGTGCCAGGGTTCAATACCAGGGCCAATTCTGTTCAACTGCAACATGTCTGCAGATATTACAAAACTGGGAGCAGAGGCGGATACACCATACAGTTGTGCTGCCATTTAAAGAGACTTCAACAGGCTGAAGAAATGGGCCAACAGGAACTTCATGAAATTCAACACAGGAAAATGCAAAGTCCTGCACCTGGGGAGGAATAACCCCAGGTACCAAGACCATGTTTAGTCTGAACAACTGGAAGGCAGCTTGGCTGGGAATGATCTGATGGATGCCAAGTTAAACACAAGCCGGAAATATGCCCTCACAACAAAGAAGGCTAACAGTATCCTAGGCTGCATTAAGCTGAGTGTTGCCAGCAGGTCAATAGTGGTGATCCTTCCCCTCTGCTCAGCTCTGGTGAGACACCTCTGGAGTGCTGTCCCCAGTGCTGGGCTGCCCAGTACAAGAGAGACATGGACTTACTACAGGAAGTCCAGACAAGGACCCTAAAGGTGATGAAGGGCTTGGAACATCTGTCATATGAGGAAAGGCTAAGAGAGCTGGGACTGCTCAGCCCAGAGAAGAGAAGACTGAGAGGAACCATGTCAATGTGTAAAAATACCTGATGGGGGGAGTGAAGAAGATGGAGCCAGAGTCTTCTCAGTGGTGTCCAGTGAATAGATATGAGGCAATGGACATAAACTGAAATACAAAAAATCCTTTTAAATGTTGGTTTGTTTTTTTTTTTTTCTCAGTGAGGGTGGTCAAACACTGGAACAGGTTGCCCAAATTTTCTTTATAAGGAAAATTGCTATTCAACTTAATCTAAAATCTCAAAACTATCTGAATTTTTGTCAGTAAGGGCAATGATGTTGAACAGAGGAATAAAGACAGGTTCCGGAAATAGAATATGGCTGAGATGTAAAAAAAAACCCTCAGAGATCTGACCTGTGCGTTAAAATTTTATAAGAATAAACACAGGAATTTACAAATTCAGTAACAAAGCTTTTAATAATACTTGTAAAGGTGATACACCATCAGAGAATAGCATGTTCTCAACTATGTACAAGGTTTTAAAATGCATTTTGCAAGAAAGAAAAATCACATACATAGAAAAAAAAGAAAAATCAACAGAGCTCTTGTCATTGGAAAAATAATTAAGCAAAGGAAGATGGGAAATAATTTGGAATGGGGTATCAAAGAGAAGACATAATGGGTTTAGCAGGATATAGAAATAGTAGCCTGGATTTACTGGAAGTACTTAAAAAATCCACCTCGGGACCAACATTATTTAATAATTTTTTCTGATACAGAAAAATAACTGATACCTTTGGCAGAAAAAAAAGTTAGTATGTTAATAATGATTGTTGATGACTGTTGATTTGGAAACATTGTTAACATACTGAAAGATCAGAATGTATTTTACAGTGGAAAAGAAGGATGATACAGAAAAATGGCAAAATATAATCATATAGGGTGTGTGGCCATGCACCTATCTCTTGATTTATCTCAATTTAGACAGGTCTTGGGGATAATTATTGTAGGTTACTTCTACAATCAGTTAAGAGAAACAGGCACCTCCAGACTGAGATACAGAATCCCAAGTGAATGAGTACTTTTCTGGGGGAGCCTTTCATCGACTATAAATGGAGTTCAAAGTGTGTCTAGTTATGACTAGGCCTGTTTTACAGGATTAATGAAATACATTTTGGCTATAAACTGGAAGCTCATCAGTTGAACTCTGCAAAAACTTTACTGGTACAGAATTACATTTAATCTACTTCAGCAGTTCAAAGCAGTTAGCCCTGTGTATCACCCTTAAACAGCTGCAGCAATTCTGATGTCTGCTTGAAATTGTAAATTCCTTTTTCTTTTTTGGCTTAGTACCCTAATATTCCTATTAAATATGCCCTGTTCAGTGATGCAATTTCATAATACTTTGTTTTTTCCCAGTGAAAACCTGTCAGCATTTGCTTGGCAACTTTTAATTAGTACTTTGTGAATCTGACCATAATGGGAAGATTTCCAGTGTTAGCTTTATCTCAGCAAACATCCACACACATGGTTTAGTGAAGCAATGAAAGGCCCAAAGAATCTTTTTAATTCCCTATATCCCACGACCATTTGAGGAGCAGAAAACACAATATAGGCCCTAGAAGTAACTGTGTGAGTGCAAGTAGTTTTAGAGTGTAACTATGACTAAGACACTTCTGCATATTAGGGATAATTCTAATTTATCTGGAATATGAGACAGAGGGAAAGGAATCCTAAGTTTTTAGTCAACTGGAGGATGATGGTGAGCCACCATCATGACAAAGTCATCATAAAGATAAATCCTTAACTGTACCAGTAACATCATATTTTTCCCAAACTATCCTAGAAATGAATTAGCAATCACACAGAAGTTTTCATCTGGAATATTGCATACCCCAGTCATTCAGTATACATCTACATTGACAACTATAACACAGTCAGGAGCAAGTTTAAGTGCCAGACTTGGTTTTCTACACTGCTTAACTGTCAGCTCACTGTCCAGATCTGTTCTGGACCACTCCAGCAAGATTTCCACAAAATAGGTCCATTCCCATTTAGGGGACAATGCCATCCATGTTCTGTGTCCATAAGGCAGTATAAATACAACCACAATATTATCCAAACAAGTTTTGTACCTTTGACTACTCCCTACATATGCCATATGCCATGACATAGGAGCCATATTCTCATTTTCATGCTATAAAAACTTTTCCATAGCAAACTGCAATATAATCCTTGCATTATTTCAGGCGTTTTGAAATTATCCCCACTACCACCACTGCCACACATGCTAATAATTTTATATCTTAGGGGCACTGGCTGGGCCTGAAGATGCCAAGGGCCAGTGTATGCCTGTGGATGTAGTCAGCTTGCCAGGGAGGGGCTGTCCCTGGCACAATGTGGACATGAGCAGATCAGTTCTACCTGGCATCAGGGCCAGGGGCTGCTCCTTGTCTCTCTTCTGTTCATCAGAACAGACACATCCTTAGGCTCCAGAAAGATTAATTCAGACAGATAGTCCAAGACAGACAAATAGGTTAGGGATTTGGACTTTCTGTTTTACAAGAAAAAACACAAAAAATTGTTAAAATTCATTATTTTCCAAAGGGCACTTAACTATCGCCTATAAACATATCAGTGGAGTAAGTACTAGAGAATGAGAATTATTTTTGAGCTGATCCAATGTTTTCCAACCTTTTCCAGTTTGTAGACATCTAAGATTTCTTTAAGAGCTTTTGATGACTTAAGAAAAATCATGTAGGTGTTATTCTTTACATGGAATATAAACAGGCTTTTCTCCAATTCCCTTTACTGTTTCTTTCAAAGTACTCCACAGACACACAGGGGTCTGCAGACACAGGGGGGAAAACGTCTAAACCCCTCATTAACAGAAGAACTGAGTGATCCAGAAATAAAGTTAGGGTAGGAAATATGTTTCTATTTACTAAAACATTGAGGTTCTGGACTGTATTTTAAACATGAGGAGTAGGCTCAAATTTAATATCATGAAGACTTTTATGAAATAAATTATTTCACAAGACCACTGTGATAACTAGGGACTGTTAATGTTCCTTATGGTGCAGACAAACTAATGAGTAAATTGTGTTCCTCTGACATAGTCAAATAATCTAAAAAGTTCAGAAAGACAAAATTATTTCCCTGCATAAAAAAAAACAACTGTGCAGTACAGTTTAAAATTAATTCTTAGATCACAATTATAATTAAAACCTTTTATTTTCAAATATAATTCTAAATCACTCATGCCACACTGAGATGATGCTTCTTATCTAACTTGTGGGCTAAAAAATAATGTCTTCTACAAATAGAATAAAAACGTCTCTGTCACAAAATAAAATACAAAACCTATGCCTCACTCTAATTTAAACAGAAACTTATGAACTGATATTCCTCAAGTAAATGTGAGAAAACCACATTGCACACTACTACATTGTATTTTAGGATTGTTTATTTCTTTTGTAAGGACAAATGTCAGACATTACTGATTCAGTGCAACCCTAAAGTTTTACACTGCAGTTCACTTAAGCACTATAGGCTTTAAATTTTCATTTTTACTCTTTCGGTTTGAGGTGGTGGATAGTCCTCACTAGCCCCTTGCACAGAGCCCAGAGCTGTAACATCCTCTGGCCCAGTCAAGTATGCCAGATCCCCACCACAGTCTAAG
The DNA here is from genome assembly GCF_030463565.1 of Pelecanus crispus. NCBI lineage: Eukaryota > Metazoa > Chordata > Aves > Pelecaniformes > Pelecanidae > Pelecanus > Pelecanus crispus. The sequence continues at coordinate 213,741,792 of NC_134643.1, forward strand.
TGGGGAATCCCAGGAAACACCACAGTCTAGATGCAGCCTCAAAAAATTAGCAATAGAGGGATGTTGTACAAGAACAAAGCCATAATTAACAGTACTAAGTGAAATTCAACTTTTAGAAGACAAAAAATTCAAACTTTTTTAGTCTCAAAATAAGAAGGAGGAGGCAAATTCAAAGCAATTTTGTGGAATGTAAATTCCTTTAAAGAACCTAATTCTAGTATTTTAATTGAAATGAAAAATCTGTGCATTCCCAAATGGAAATTCCCTGTAAAAATGAAGATGGGATTCATCAAGCCTAATTTTAGTCTTGATTGAGTCATTTTATGTTCCTTTTGTAGCTGATAGAAGTAGGCAATGCTAGGGAGCAGTTCCTTTGGTTTATTCTAAACGTCTACAACAGGGAGAGCCTAAAATGTTTTTGGTTTTGTTTTTTTTTTTTTCCCTCTGTATTTGACTATAAAATGAACCCAAAGGGACCAGTTCACGGTAGTCACACTCACCACACATATCTAAAGGTGGCTGATATGGATCCACCTATTTCTTGCAAGTCTGTTCAGTACTGTTCAATACTAAACTGCATTTTTCTATACAGGAGCAGGACACAAGAGTGACTACAATGTGGAAGTGACAGGTTCTTGTTGTGGACAGGGAGCCTTATCCAAAGCACATCTGTCATGAGGTAGTGATTGTGAACTTGATCCCAATGAATGACAGGAAACATAGTTTACTGTTTTTCTAAAAAGATAATAAAATGAAGTCAGTTCAGTAAAATGAATATTCTTGTTTAGGTAGCATATTTAATTTTCCAACACAAATGCTAAAATAAGAAATATGCTTTCAAAGACCTACAGTTTTCAGGAAAATGCAATTGTTTATGTATGTAAAATTATCTTTATGGAAAACTCTCAACTAGATTTGGAAATTTGTGTTGTGTTCCCTCCCCAGCCAGCAGCTGAGCACCCACATAGCCGCTCACTCACTGCCTCCTGCAATGGGATGGGGGAGAATAAAAAGAGCAAAAATGAAAAAACTCTCGGGTCAGGATAAAGATAGTTTAAGAAGTGAAGGAAAGAGGGGAACAAAATACGCAGTGATGCAAAGGCAATCACTCACCACTTCCCACAAGCAGACTGATGACCAGCCAGTGTCTGAGCAATGGCTACCTTGGAAGGCAAACACCCTTCCACCCCATTTTTGTCACTGGGCATGACATCATATGGTATGGTATAGCCCTTTGGCCATTTTGGGCCACTGGTCCCTGCTGTGTCCCATCACAGTTTCTTGCTCACCCCCAGCTTACTCACTTGGGAGGGAGGTGGCAGAGTGAGAAAAGGGGGAAGCCTTGATGCTGTACCACCACTGTTCAGCCACAGACAAAACACTGGTGTGTTATCGACACTGGTTTGGTCACAGAAACAAAATAAAGCATCACACAAGCTGCTACGAAGAAGGTTAACTCCATCACGTGTAGACCCAATACAATGTTACATCATCATCCAAAGAGGTAATAGTAATACAAAAGATGAGGATTTAGATTAACATCTCTACACTACTTATTGTTCAAAATATTTCCAATACAACCATTTTCTGTCAGAAAATACTAATCAAAATGTTTTGCATGAGCACATATTTTGCTTTTTCCTTAAGTGAAATTATTATGTTTCAGTAAGAAAAAGACTGTCCTTTTTCCCCAGATCACTGAAATCTTTTTTTTTTTTGGAGTTCATTGCTTCAAATTCTATGGTCAACAGTTTAGCATAGGCAAAATATAAAAGCTGAAGCATCCAGGGCAAATTATTTGGAACTGAGCTCAAGTTCCCCATCTCATGGCAAGTGTATTTTGCATAATATGTCATGCCTATGGAAATATCAGGCTTCCATTACCTATCTACTAGTTATGACTATTATTGTTCAATGTACTCCTGTCTGCAGTTTACTATTGGACTGACTATTGGGCAGAAACCAAAACACAGGAGGCTCTGTCTGAACGTTAGGAAACACTTTTTTTTGTGAGGGTGAACAAGCACTGGCACAGGTTGCCCAGGGAAGTGCTCGAGTCTCCATCCTTGGGGATATTCAAAAGCTGTCTGGATGCAGTCCTGAGCAACCAGCTCTAGATGTCCCTGCTATAGCAGAAGGTTTGGACTGAATGACCTCCATAGGTCCCTTCCAACCTCAACAATTCTGTGATTCTGTGACCTTAGAGAAAAATTATTTTGAATTGGACAGATTACCAACATTAATATTAAAATGTGCAAAGTGCACAAAATTATAAAGAACAATCTAAACAAATATATCTGCTTCCAATTAAGGACTGTGCAGTTGGAGTTACTGAAAGTATTTGAAATGTCAAACTATCCATACTCATTTGCTTAAAGTATTTTGACTGCTTTTGTGAAACTTACTAAAAATAAAAGCTAACTGGCGAAACATCAGAACAGTAAATTCCTACAATGTGTTCTTCGTTAGTGGATGAATTCGGTGGCCTGATAGACATGAGGTTGTAGCAGCTCCATACCTCCAGGTCCAACCGGTAGCAAGGCCAGGTTTCTATTCCAAATAAACACATGCCCATGGAGCGCCGGTATGCACCACCCATATACATATGTTCACAGCCAGCCACAGAGATCAACACAGAAACACAGAGCACTCACATAAACACCAATAGCACCAACGGTCTCATCTGGCTCCCTTTTCCTAGCTGAGCAAGATGACCTTTTAGTGGGAATATATGTATCTCTATGTACTATGTGGACAGCTCCAGAAGCTTGGCTAAGTCAGTCTGCACAGTAGCTTCTCCTGGATCCCAGTCTCCCCAGCTGCTGTCACATGGATGTATGAGTCCCCAAGTCCACAGCCCCACTCCAGCTGCAGGTACAGCCTGTCTCACTGGTGTGTACACACAGATACATACACCCATACACACAGACATTGTGGATCCCTCCAGTAACTGACTTCAGACAACCAGTCCATCCAGTCTCTGGTCCTGGATGGTCTTGACTCCTGTTGCCTCCAGCACAGAGATACACACATATACATCATAGGGGATTGAGTGCACCCTCAGTAAGTTTGCAGATGACACCAAGTTGGGTGGGAGTGTCGATCTGCTCGAGGGTAGGATGGCCCTGCAGAGGGACCTGGACAGGCTGGATCGATGGGCCGTGGCCAACTGTATGAGATTCAACAAGGCCAAGTGCCAGGTCCTGCACTTGGGTCACAACAACCCCATGCAACACTACAGGCTTGGGGAAGAGTGGTTGGAAAGCTGCCTGGCAGAAAAGGATCTGCGGGTGTTGGTTGACAGCCAGCTGAACATGAGCCAGCAGTGTGCCCAGGTGGCCAAGAAGGCCAACAGCATCCTGGCTTGTATCAGGAATAGTGTGGCCAGCAGGAGCAGGGAGGTCATTGTCTCCCTGTACTCGGCGCTGGTGAGGCCACACCTGGAATACTGTGTCCAGTTTTGGGCCCCTCAATACAAGAAAGACATTGAGTTGCTGGAGCGTGTCCAGAGGCGGGCAACAAAGCTGGTGAAGGGTCTGGAGCACAGGTCTTATGAGGAGTGTCTGAGGGAGCTGGGGTTGTTTAGCCTGGAGAAGAGGAGGCTGAGGGGAGACCTTATTGCTCTCTACAACTCCCTGAAAGGAGGTTGTAGTGAGGTGGGTGTTGGGCTCTTCTCCCAAGTAGCTAGCAATAGGATGAGAGGAAATGGCTTCAAGCTGTGCCAGGGGAGGTTTAGATTGGATATTTAGGAAAAATTTCTTTACAAAAAGAGTAGTCAAGCATTGGAACCTGTTGCCCAGAGAGGTGGTGGAGTCCCCATCCCTGGAAGTGTTCCAAAAATGGGTAGAAGTGGCACTTTGGGTCATGGTTTAATGGGCATGGTGGTGTTGGTTTGATGATTGGACTGATGATCTTAGTGATCCTTTCCAATCTTAATGATTCCTAGTTTTTACTAGCATTATAAATAATCCAGCCACCAAGGCAGGAAGAATGAAATTGCTACTCTACCCTTAATTGGTTTAGTGTTGGACTTGGTAGTGTTAGGTTAATGGTTGGACTGGGTGATCTTAAAGGCCTTTTCCAACGTGAACAATTCTATGATTCTATGATTCTATGATCTCCTTCCCAGTGCATCTGCAGGCCCCACAGTCTCTCCAGCAGTTGGTCTGGATCCCTGGTCCCTCCATCTGCCAGCTCCTCCTTTGGTTGCACTCTCAGAAACCCCCTTGCAGCCCACATTACCTGCTCATCATCTCATCCAGCAGGACCTTTCCTAGCATTCACACTCACTCACATACCTGCACTTACTCCAGTTGCTGGCACCATGGACACATGGACCATTCTGTCTCACTCAGGAAAACAGCTAGGAATGGGGTTTGGTGAGAAAACAGGAAACACTGCACTGATCAGGCACAGAGCATGGCCAAGCAGGTGCACTGACCAGCCCCTGCTTGCACACAACCAACTCATTTACCAACTTATTCCTCTATTTCCCACTTTTTCCTCCCCAAAATACCTTGATCCCTCCCTTTCCCCATTCTTGGTTTGTCCCTAAAACATCCCATAGTAGATCCTGCGAAATCCTGGAATGCCCTTCCCCTGTACCCCATACTGAGCCCCATGCCCTTGACGGCAGTGACCTCTCAGTCTGTGGGGTGATGGGGATCCTCTCACACTGTCTCTTGGTCACAGGTGTCCTCTGCCCACAGGCTGAGGTTTCCCTGGGAGAGCCCTGTGAGGACTGATTGGGGTCACTGGGGCTTCTCCCTGTCCTGCGCTGCAGGGTCCTTCGGAGGATGGGGTGGATAAGCCTTTAGTGGGCTGGTCACTCCCCTCTTATGCCCCAGAAACAGCTGAGTCAGGGTGTCACTGGGCCTCCCCATCTACCATTGTTCCTCAGGATGTGTAATTATTCTTTAAATAATGCAGTGCAATTCAAAAGATCCTAAAATAATCTCTCAAAATGTTTCTATGTCAACACCAAAAAAAACCCCCAAAACCAAGCAAGAAATAAGTGAAAGAGTATGAATACCTGGATTCAAGATATTTTCTAGAAAACAATAAAAATTCTATTTATCTGAAACATTACCTACTCCCCTGAAGTAAAATTAAAATGTTTGTCAGATGGCAAAAAATCACTTACAGTTTTATTATCTGTATCCTTTTCTCTGTAGATAAGCAACAGGTATCATTCCATTGTTTTACATAGGTGTCAAATCTAGGCTCAATTGTCAACTACATGTCTCAGCATATGAAATGTAACCACTAATCCATACAATATGGTGTGTTTCTGAAAATCATGAACTGAATACCTAGTAATGGTTGACTGTTCTTTTTTCTTAAGTGTCCAAAGGTTTCAGTAATTAGGAAAATATATCTCCTTACAAAGTTGAAAGCATTGAAAGTCCTACTTGAACCAGACTAATTATTTAAATTGCATAGCAGCATAGCTGCTTCAAAACATAGCAAAAAGAAAAAAAGAAATACATTAATTTTTACTGAGAATGACAGGCTGATACTTAATTCCTTTTAAGTTGAAGTGCAGAATTTAGGAAAGACTTAGGGCACAGTCCAACCTTGCAGGTGCCCATGTGGATTCCCCCTCTAGAACACAGTGCCTGCCCCAGTCCTGCAGCCATGTTCCCCATGGCATCAGGCAGAGTCCATTGGGGACTCAGGAAAGGTGAATTTTCCTCTTAGGTGTTCATATATTTTAAGAGATCAACAACCAGTACAGGCTGCTCTCAGGTATGTAGCCCATGTGTCAGGGCTGAACTTACATCAGTTGAATTCTGTGCTAACACTTCTAGTTTTGGACTTTAGCATTCTGAGAGGTAAGACAGACTGTAAAAACTTTGATGAAAATTGCATTCTGCTGATCATATACATCTTAAATAGTTAAACCTAAAATTTGCATTGCTGTCTATAGCAGAAACATGTTACTTATTGGTTTATGTTTTCTGAGAAGACTTTGATGCTATTTAATAGAAATCAAAGGGAAGAGTTGGTTTAATAACAAGTAGTTCTATCAGCAACAAAGTAATGAAAATAAATGTATATGTGGAAAAGTATGCCTTTATTAACATCTTCTGCTGGATTTAAATCAAGCTTTTGCTTCTCTATCTGGCCACAAATCTTCACGAAACTTTTTAAACTTTTGTGGCTTTTAGTGTCCTTACCATTCCATTACTCTTAAGTTTGTCTGAAAAGCTGCACCAAGTTCAAAACCTCTGAAAAGAGCAGATACACACACACACAAAAAGACTATGATTGTACAGGCTACTTCTTTCCAGAAAATAAAGTTAAAAATTAAATATGGAACATGTAAACAATGTTGCATTGTCTGGAGGAAAGATAAACATAGACCTGAGTTCTCCTCCAAATAGTACACAAACAGAAGGTGTTCAGAGGTGCGGTATACCTGACCCTGAGCATCTATAATTTCTAACAAATTCAATCCTGAAAAAGATTCTGGTACAGATGGTCATCTGTTTACAAATATCTGTGACATTAAAAAATCTGCTCTGCATTCTCAAAAATTTACAAAACTTCTACTGGTTTTTTGACATTTAATTCCATTTTAAATAATTTATTTCATTTTTACATTCACAAAGAATATTGGACAAAATAGCTTTGAAATAATTAGGAGTGTAATTTTTTTTCTCTCTCTTATTTGTAAGTCAAGAATAATGACTTACAAGCTCAAGCAGCTCTGAAAAAAAAAATCAAACACTGCAATGCACACCTTTGAAGACCCTTACTCTATGTGCCTCAGCTCCCTATCTATATGATGAACATGACTAACATTTTACTTTTCTGAGCCGTTTTTGAAACACATATAATGAGGGCTGCCTCCATGTCTTGTATTCAATCCACATCAATAGAGCTGACTAGCTGAAACTCAGGAAACAGCTTAGTATTGTCTCTCTTGTGGTTTAATTTTTGTTCAGGATGAGTAAAAAGTAAGAAAATAAGAGAACAGGAACCCCATTATTGGCAACAATAAAATAGATCACCATCTTTGCTCTAGAATTTTAGAAGGATAATATAGAATCATAGAATGCTTTGGGTTGGAAGGGACCTTTAGAGGTCATCTAGCCCAACCCCCCTGCAGTGAGCAGGGACAGCTTTAACCAGATCAGGGTGCTCAGAGCCCCATCCAACCTCACCTTGGATGTTGCCAGGGATGGGGCCTCCACCACCTCTCTGGGCAACCTCTTCCAGTGTTTCACCACCCTCATTGTAAAAAATTTCTTCCTTATATCCAGTCTAAATCTATTCTTCTTTAGTTTAAATCCATTACTCCTTGTCCTGTCACAACAGGCCTTGCTAAAAAGATTGTCCCCATCCTTCCTATAGGCCCCCTTTAAGTACTGAAAGGCCGCAATAAGGTCTCCCCGCAGCCTTCTCTTCTCCAGGCTGAACAACCCCAACTCTCTCAGCCTGGCCTCATAGGAGAGGTGTTCCAGCCCTCGGATCATTTTGGTGGCCCTCCTCTGGACCCGCTCCAACAGGTCCATGTCCTTCTTGTGCTGAGGGCTCCAGAGCTGGACGCAGCACTGCAGGTGGGGTCTCACCAGAGCAGAGTAGAGGGGCAGAATCACCTCCCTCGACCTGCTGGCCACGCTGCTTTTGATGCAGCCCAGGATGTGGTTGGCTTTCTGGGCTGCAAGCACACCTTGTTGGCTCATGTCCAGCTATATATAAATATATATATATATATAAAAAATATATATATAAAAATAACGTGTATATATAAAAATATAAGTAACAGATTTAATTTTATGTATACAAATATATATATAAATAACAATACATAAAATCATAGGCATGATTTATTCTTTTTTTGATTCAGTTACTTTATATCTACCGACTTTTCATTGGTAATACCAGAACTTTTAAGCATATTTCTTGTTTTATAAACAGGGTCTGTTTATAGAAAGGATCAAAGGGCATGTTATAACATGATATAATATGCAATATAACATGCAATAGCATTCATTTGTTAATTTATCTTCATAGACTAATTTTACATAGAATTATACTGCTGTGTGGTTACAGTTTTCCATTATAGATATAATTTGCTTTTAAGAACAAGTGTAATCATTTCTTTTTTTTTTTTTTTTTTGGTAGAAGATTGAGTGCTGAGTGCTTTCACTTAATGTTATGGTGAACACAACGAGCAGAGTTTCCCACAGGACACACAGTTATGAGCTTGTGGCTACACCACAGATCTCTGCTGGTATGGCTGTGCTAGTTAACAGTTTGCAAAACCCCTCCCTACCACCTTGCTGGCATTGTGCTGCAGAACCTCAGGCGGAGATTCAGCTCCACCAGCACACACCACACCGCTAGCTTAGGGCCCACCATCCCTGCAGCCCTGCATCAGAGCACACCACATTCCCTCTCTGATTGCAGCATGATGACAGCAAAGGCAGTGCTCAGAAACAACACTGTTTCTTACTCTTCAAAAGAGATGCTGAACTATTGGGGTTTTGTTTTTTGGGCTTTTTTTTGGTTGGTTGGGTTTTTTAATATAAAAGGAAATTATAAAATATGTCTAAGATTAGGATTTTGTTATGGTTTTTGTTCCTCTGCTTTCATAGACATAAGATTCCCTACGAAGATATATTTGGTGACTCTGTTGACCCCTGAAAATGTAAGATCTATGCTCTTGTTTAAAACTCAACCCCTTTCTTTTCATTAGTAACCATTACAGTCTGAGAGACTTATGACTAATAATAAACCCAAAGTTTTAATCAGCTTGATATTTGTTTATGTTGCAATTCAGGTTTTTTTTTTTTATTTCTTAATTTGCAACACTCTGATATGTGTAGGAGAAATTTTTGGCATTTAAAAATGAAAGAAAATATCTAGGTGTGGTATACTGACCCCAGCTAGCAGCTAAGCACCACAGAGCCTGTTCACTCCACTCCCCAGCAGGACAGGGGAGAGAACAAGAAAACCAGAAGCGATAAAACTCATAGGTCAAGATAAAGACAGTTGAATAAGTGGTAGAAAGACAAATAAAAAACCCCACAAAACAAGTATCCAAAGGCAGTCACTCATCTCATCCCACAAGAAGATGACTGATACCCAGACAGTCTTGAGCAATGGACCCAGTATGCTGAATTCTGACAATCAGCCATTGTGCAGTGCCTAGCAACTTTTTAAATTAAACTTTCTATATCCCTTCTCCAGACCCAATTCTATTACTTTTTGGAATGATAAGATACATCAAAATGCACTGCCTTAAAAATTCATTTAACCTCATCAGAAACTAAGATGATAAAATTTCCTAAGAATTATCCTTCCAAAGTGTTGCCAAAGAGTGCTACTGTGCTGCCTCATGTTGTTTTGCATCATTGTCCCCCTGAACTCGGCACTGGTGAGGCTGCACCTGGAATACTGTGTCCAGTTTTGGGCCCCTCAGTACAAGAAAGACATTGAGGTGCTGGAGCGTGTCCAGAGAAGGGCAACAAGGCTGGTGAAGGGTCTGGAGCACAGGCCTTATGAGGAGTGTCTGAGGGAGCTGGGGTTGTTTAGCCTGGAGAAGAGGAGGCTGAGGGGAGACCTTATCGCTCTCTACAACTCCCTGAAAGGAGGTTGTAGTGAGGTGGGTGTTGGTCTCTTCTCCCATGTAGCTAGCGATAGGACGAGAGGAAATGGGCTCAAGCTGCAGCAGGGGAGGTTTAGATTGGATTTTAGGAAAAATTTCTTCACAGAAAGGGTAGTCAAGCATTGGAAGAGTCTGCCCAGAGAGGTGGTGGAGTCACCACATCCTTGGAAGTGTTCAAAAAACCGGCAGATGTGTCACTTTGGGACATGGTTTAGTGGGCATGGTGGTGTTGGGTTGATGGTTGGACTGATGATCTTAGAGGTCCTTTCCAATCTTAATGATTGCTAGTTTTTACTTTCATTAAAAAATTATCCAGCCACCAAGGCAGGAAACATGAAATTGCTACTCTACCCTTAATTGGTTTAGTGTTGGACTTGGTAATGTTAGGTTAATGGTTGGACTGGATGATCTTAAAGGTCTCTTTGAACCTAAATGATTCTATGATTCTATGATCATAAAACTTTGACTGATCATGTTTTAACTAGCTATAAGAATGTCTACATGTAGTTGATACAGATCTCTAGATATCATAAATATAAATAATAAAAAAAAAAAATAAATTCACTGTTGTGATGCAAGTTACTTTCTCCATTCTAGAAATTATATAGGAGATATAAGTGAGGGTGAAGAAGACCTTGCCAGGACAGCCCTGTGCATGGACAATGATGGGTGCAGTAGCAATGGCATTTTATCAGCATCAACATTTCTGAAGTGGTATGTCAATGTTGAAAAAATTGGGTCTGAAAACATAGCTGAAGCAATAGAACATTTGCGCAATTTTGGAACACAATGTTTAGATTTTTCACCTGTCATTTTGAAATTTGTCTTTCTGTTTCAAAACATATTTCATTATCTAGCATGAACCACATTATCCCCAAATTGGCACAGACTACTTTAATTTATGAAATGACATTCTGACACTGACACTGACTCCACTCTGTCTCTCTAACTCCCACCCACCCAACAACTCCATGAGTTTTGTTCTTTGTTATTACTATTGTTCTAAATACATGAAGACTTACTGTGGAAAAGAAATTCTGAGTTTCAACAAGCTTAAAAACATGCCGACTTATTGCTGTTTTCTGGACAAGGTTTTCCCAGATGTTTGGATACATTACGTTATAGATCCCCTACCATGTCTCTATATCATTCAGCAAAGAGTCCTTTTGCTGTTATTGCCATCATCCTTTTCTGTCAGCAGAACAGTCTGAAAGAAATTTAAAGTAACTGATTCCAAGACCTCTAAAGAGATGAATAAAGCTTTATCTTTGCCTTTTCTTCTTGTGTCTATGAAGTGTGCTTCTACGTACAGATACAGCACAGTGGCTAGGATGTTTACTTAGGAGAAAAACACTCAAACAAGTAAAATAGTCATGTGACTAGACTTAAAAGTGAACTTTCTGGTCTAGTCTTTGACCGCCTTAGAGCAAAGCAGATTTCTGAAACTGGGCAGCATGGAACATCTATCATTGTACTAGCATTAACAAATGTGAACTGATAAAAGAGAGATAGACAGATACATAGATAGAAAGACAGACAGACAGACACATATATATATATACACACACACATTGCCATAGGCTCATCCTCACTTCAAATCCACTTGCTGTTCCCTCTGCATACTGGAACACAGACACACTCTGGGAGTAAAATGGTTCTGCAGCAGTGAAGTATTCAGACTCTTACAATTTTGCTCTTTGCACCTCAATCAGAATTGTGGTTTCTCACAGAAGCCTTCACCTGTAAGATGTTTACAAAAACGAAGAAACAGAAAAGTGAAGCCATTTACCGATTTTCACTCAAAAACCTAAAGTCAGAATATGAACTAGAAAAAAAAGAGACAGAGATTAGACTTTTTTCCCCTGAGTTTTTAGTTTGTTTGTTTTTCAAGGAAGAAGAGCAAAATCCCAGGGTAGAACTCTGATCACTAAGCTGTAGAACAAGGAATACTATTGTTGTTTTCATTTAAAGGAGATAAATGCTTTTGCTGAGACATTAGAGAAACTCTCTCACACTTCCCACTTAAACACCATTTTAGAAGAAGGGATTGCTTTTGCTTTTTTCCCAGATGTTTGGGGGTAATACAAGTTTAATTTTATTTTTTCTCAGAATTTCAGTATTTTTGTAACCTGCAGGTTTCTGGTTTCACACTGAGATGGAAACATCTGATCTGCAGATAGTATTTATCTCTCAAGCAGAATCAGAACATAGAAATCTCACAAGGAAACTCTCCTGGAATTTCCTAGCTAATTTCATAGAGGGCTTTTGATATAGTTTCACATGGAAAATTTGAAAATAAAAATTCCTGCTTTTCAAATGCAAAATACTTTTTTTTTTTTTTTTTAATTGAAAGCCTTTACAGTTCTGCAGCCATAAGGGACCCTGTGCTGCCCGCAACGAGCAGCACTGAACAACACTACCAGGAAGCACCACCCAGGAATATGTCCCTCACAAGTAGTGCTGATTTGCCACAGCAGCTGTGGAGGTGAGCCATATAGATGCATGAGCAGAGTTAGGATAAAGTCTTTTGTAAAAGCCATTAAAACCTACTTAAATACAGTAAAAGACATGAAGAGAGGATGGTTAACAAACCTTGCATGTGACTCTGAGCCCCTATGAGGAGTAAAATAGGTGAATCAGCAGGATTTACTCTAATTTATGACCATCAAAAGTAAATGCAAAACCAGTGCTCTGAGGATCAGCGCATGGATTCCCTGCAAAATACAACAAGGGTAGCCAATATTTAAGAATAGTTAAAGTGAAACACAGGCGTGGGAAAAAAACTATGTTATTTACCATTTTCTGTTGCACTGTTTGCCCATGTGAATATACCAAGGCTGGCCCTTCTCTCACACCCTGTACAAAAAGTTTTTACCTTCCCCAGTGGCATTGATCTCTCTCACACACACATACACACATGTGCGCATATGGGTGCATCTGTGTTGGTGCCACAGATGACTGTGCAAAGGCACAGCTCTCTCCCACCAGTGAAACCAGAACTCCAGGAATGGCAGCACAGGGAGTGATCTGGCCTTTTTAATGGCTGTTGAGTCTTCCTCTGCTGTACAAGCAAAACGAAAATCAGCAATTTACCAGAAACCTTAAAGTCTAAACAAAAAAACCAGTCAGCTTCTCTGGAGAAGGGATCACTTCTATTACATGTTGGTGTATAAGAAATGTTGTGTATTTTAATTCATTAGTATTTTAATATGCATTGGTCTACCCAAATGGGGCAGTGATGTGGATTTCGGCCTGAGGCTACTAATGCAACAATGTTAATAAAGAGCAAATCAGTACAATAATTATGATTAATACTTTCTTTCAATGCAGCAGTCTGCTTCATCATCTTTAGCAAAGTGTTATTTTTAATTTAAACAAAGCACATTGCCAACAAGCTAAATGCATCAAATTGAACAGCTTAGTCTTCCTAGTATATATACCCTCAAGTGTACTTTTGCATCTGTTGTGTATTCAGAGGTTGAGGGAATGTTGTGCTTTTTACAAACAGTTTTCCATAAATTTAAGCAGGCAAGCAGCTAAACTGACACACAATTGCAATATCACAGTGCTGGAAGGAGTTTCTGGTAGTGTTATCACTAGGTGGTGAAAAAGTCTTTGATAGGGTTGTCTGGGATTACTTCTTAAAATCCTTGAGAGAATGGGATTTGATGACACTTTATCAATCGGATTAAGCCTCTCTTTTCTTAGTCCCCCCCTTCTTTGGTGATTTCCCATAATAAGTACATTTCTAAGGTATTCCTGTTACAGACAGGCCACCTCACCTAGTGCTCTTCAGCACAGCTCTAGTACCATTGACATTCGCAACCTGGAGCTTGTTATACCGCTATATGCTACACAGCTGATGTTCTGCATCTGCTCCTCAGGCCCAAAAGGCAACATTCCGGTCCACTGAACTAGGGAAAAGATCTGGATGCTCATTTAGATGTAAAATGAGTTGTGACTAATGAAAGACATGAAGATTAATTAGCTAAATCTAACTAGTACTACTATTCCTGGATTTCAAATAATTACCAAAGGCTGAATAATCCCCAAATTTTCATAGTAGTTTATTTAAATAAATGAGACCTATCACTTTTTTCTGCACAACCTCACAGCTGCTGCTATCATTAAACACAGGGTCAGAAGGGTATTATTCAAAGAGAAAACAGTGAAAATATTACCTAATGAAACATTAAAAGTTTTAATTGGAAATACACAAACATGTTTGGCTGATAATACTCTGATGAAAAAATTAATTTTTTAATAAAATGTAAAACTATCCAAATCCAAGCTCACTGTCATGTGTATATATAGACCTGTACATACGTGTAGGCATATGCACATGTTTAAAAAAAAAACAAACCACCCTAACACCACAGTTCCAAAACAAACAAGGAATACACTTGTTAATGAGTCTTCTTTTGTTGCTTGGGACAACAACATTGTAAAAAAAAATCAGTTCAACCATTAAACTTTTATTTGTTTCTTCAATGAAATAACTGTAGAAAAACATGCATCTAAAACATACATAAAAATTTAATTCCTGTTTGTGATAATAACCACAAAAAGTTTTTACTGATTCACTCAAGCTTTCCCATAATCAGAGAGAGGAAGATAAGAACTGGTTTTCACAGGAAAGTTTGCAAGGACCCCCTCTGCCATCTGGTCAATGCTCTTGCAAATACATGGTAACAATATAGTGCCTGTCAAGGGTGACATTCAGCTCTAAATTCTTAGACACTTCATTTTTATGTGTCTGAGTGTTGTTGTCTGTTTGTGATCTGGAGATCTGTTTTCCCATCATAACCAAAGGAGGCCTGCTCAAAAAGTTTAATGGACGTCAGAGAGCGATACTATTTGAAGATTTTGGTTCAACTGCGTATTCATAGACGTGTAGTGTCATTTGAAATACCCCCCAGCATCTCCCTGGCCCTCAGATGCCGTTCCAGCAAGGCATAGGGCTCCTCTAGGTCCTGAGTCACATTTGCAGATGTCCTGATGTTCTGGAGTGTCCCAGATGAAAGGAGATGCCTACAGCAAGGGAACTGCCTGGGGGCCAGTGATGGGAGCCAAGATACCAAGCTCACATGCCAATGTAAAGTGTAGGTGTCTCCAATTACGAGTTTAGTCCCATCCACATGCTGCTTCCTTATGTCAATTAAATGTAGCTGTATTTAAAGACGAGTATTCTCTCATGGCCATTCTCTATGCCTCCCATTTCAATAATTAGGTTTATTTCTTGAACTCAGGATACTAATTTACTGTAAAGAAAAATATATTTCCCTAAGTCCCTTACAGTCAATTTTCATTTTTTTATTTGGTTCCCAAACTGTGATTGTTTATTGTGAAAGATCATAGAGTTTGGAACTAGATTGAGATAAGCTTTCAGTAATCTTCCCAATTTGCCACTTTGCTACTATTGAAAAATAAAGTTTCCTTCAGGCCAGCTGGCTTTAGGTGCTTGCAGAAAAGATTTTTTTTTTTTCCATAGACCAATTTCAAAGTAAAGGCTAAGACTTCTTTGACAGTTGAGTTCCTGGATTTATATGAAAATTCTACTTTTCCTCTTTTAAGACAAGAGTTGTTTATAGAATGAGAGGTTAATACCAGGAACAAATTCAAGGCACACAGTGCCTGCAGACAAGAAATGCCTACAGGCTCTAAAGCTAGAAATTACACTGCTTTTTTTTTTTTTTTTTTTCTTTAAAAGATAGTTTTCTGAGTTCTTAAGACAGATATTTCCTGCAGGTTTTCAAATAGCTATAGGAATATGTCTAAATGCTTTAGATTTACCAGCATGTGAAAAACCTACAGTAATGCTCATGAGGTGTTGGACATTTGAAAAAAAAGAACAAATAAACACGGATGGAAAGGGGAGTTACCTGATAGTCTGATAATTGTCATGTGTATATGATCCAGGTGATTTTTTAAACATTAGAATCACATGTCTTCTGCCAAAAATTAACAAACAGAATATTTACAAGAATTTATAGTATTACAGTAATTTATATTACACTACTAGTATTCCTGTATCGTAGTGGTATTACATTATTTAGTATTTTTATAGTATTGCATTAATGTATAGACCAAATGTATCCTCACTGAATGAAGGACCAAAAATATCTGCATCCAGTAAGAAGATTCCTTATGTTATGAAATTTAAATATTTGTAATACAGAAAATCACCTGAAAATTAAATATAGTCCTGTTTTCTTTATTTTGTCTATACCATAAGGATGAAAAATTTTAATAAAGAGTATGTTTACTGGTCTACACGGAAGACCAGAGGGATATAAGAAATCAGATCTGGAAGAGAAAAATCACTGCTTAATTTATCTGTCCATAGAGGTAATGCAAGCATGTCAGGAAGCACAGTGCACACTGTGTTCTTTATGCTGTGCTCTGTCTGCAGCATTGTTCAGTATGCC
Organism: Pelecanus crispus; assembly: GCF_030463565.1. Classification (NCBI taxonomy): domain Eukaryota; kingdom Metazoa; phylum Chordata; class Aves; order Pelecaniformes; family Pelecanidae; genus Pelecanus; species Pelecanus crispus. The sequence goes on from NC_134643.1 coordinate 213,757,839, forward strand.
TCCCTGCAATTCAATCTCAATTCAATCAATCTCGATTTGTAGAAAGAGAAAATCCATAGAGAAATGACCTAATTGGTTTCTCAATATCTTATTTCAAAATTTTTTTTTTTTTCATTTACTGGTTTCTTGGAATTGAACTTTGTTAATCTCAAGTGCTTGCTATGTAAGAAAATAAAGCCTCCAAAATCATGAAGTTATTTTTCTAAAAACATGAAACTTAAGAATATTAAATGTTGGCTTTTATTCCTTTTTTCTTCCTTTCACTGACCAGATAGATATTCTACCAATGTTCACACTGTCAGGGGTTTTGTTTTTATTTTTTTTGGAAACAGAAAGGTAGATTACTTGTTCATTTTCTTTAAGAAAGATGAAGTTCTCCAGTACTCACCTGATTCCAACAGCTGTAGAAATAATAATTATTTTATATCCTAAATGACTACTCACAATAAAATCACGGAAAGAGACAGGCAATGCACTTTTCAGAGCTTTTAACAGAAGTAGTCACCCATGGCTAAAGGATACCTGCCTGAGTAGATATTCAAAATTTAATCTGGCTACACAAATAACAGGACCAGCTGATTTGATCACTGCTTAACTTGATCTTCTGTTTAATTTGATTAAAGCATTAGAGGCCAATATGTTTTCAGCTTAAAATAATTCAAGAAGTGTTTGTTTTTAGCAGTACATCAGGACTAGGTTATAAGAATTAAGGAAACCACATTTGCAGGAAGTAAGAAATTTAGTAAGTAGGCTATTTTGGGAAGGAATATTAAACTCCATCATGGTGAAAGGACATTGGGAAATCTGAGACATCTCTAATGTGTACAAGGCTACACAGTTTCCATCAAAGAAATCTGAGTGATTTTACAGTGCAGATGGTAAAAGTATCAGGTGTGTCAACTTAGTTGTGTGGCTGCAGCAAGGAAAAGTGGAACAGAAAGCTAGTATTCCCCTGAGAAAGATAGAGAGCAAGATCCAGACTATAAGCACTCTGCATTCACGTCAGTAGACAGTACTGTGTGGGCAGTATTACAGACTGCAGTAAGAATACAGTGTCTCATGTTTCAGTTGTTCTGCCCACTTTCAACTACCCTGTGAATGTTCATCTTCACCCTTGTGTGTTGGGAAGTCCTCTGCATCCTACTGTCTTGGACAAGAGACCATTCTCATCCTCACAGTCACAGAACAGCTGATGTGTGAAAGAACTCCTGAACTCATCTTCTACAAATCCCTGCTCAAAACAGGGTCATCTAGGAACTTCTTTACTGCAAGGGCTCATTGCTGTGTTATGGACAATTTGGTGTCAAACAGGACCTCCTGCTCCTCTTCTCCAAGCTGCCTCCCCACCAGTCAGGCCCCAGCCTATACTTAACCTGGGCTTATTTCTCCACAGGGGCAGAAGTTGGCATTTCCCCATGTTGAACTTCATGAGGTTCTGTTGGTCCATTTCTCCATTCTGTTGAGGATGCACTGAATGGCAGCACATCTGGTGTATCAACTACTTTTCCCAGTTTTGTACCATCTGTGAACTTATTGAGGGTACACTCTATCCCATCATTCAGGTCGTCCATGAAGATGTTAAAAAGTATTGGTCCCAGTATCATCCCCTGGCATACCCCATTAGTGACTGGTGTCCAGCTGGACTTTGTGCCACTGTTCACAACCCCTTGACCCCAGTTGCTCAGCAGGTTTTCTAATCCATCTCACTGTCCTTATATAGCCCGTACTTCATCGGTTTGTCTATGAGGATGTTATGGAAGACAGTGTTGAAAGCATTGCTTAAGCCAAGATAAACAGCACCTACTGGTCTTACTTCATTGATCTCACCAGTGATCTCATCATAGAACGTTATTGAATCATAGGATCATAGGATCATAGAATCACAGAATGCTTTGGGTTGGAAGGGACCTTTAGAGGTCATCCAGCCCAACCCCCCTGCAGTGAGCAGGGACAGCTTTAACCAGATCAGGGTGCTCAGAGCCCCGTCCAACCTCACCTTGGATGTTGCCAGGGATGGGGCCTCCACCACCTCTCTGGGCAACCTGTTCCAGTGCTTCACCACCCTCATTGTAAAAAATGTCTTCCTTATATCCATTCTAAATCTATTCTTCTTTAGTTTAAAACCATTACTCCTTGTCCTGTCACAACAGGTCTTGCTAAAAAGATTGCTCCCATCCTTCCTATAGGCCCCCTTTAAGTACTGAAAGGCCACACTAAGGTTGGTCAGACATAATGTCTCCTTTGAAAATCCATTCTGACTATTCCTATTCATCTTGCTCTGCTTAATACACTTGGGAAACCTTTCCTGGAAGATTTTCTCCATCACCTTTCCAGAGATTGAGATGAAGCTGACCAGCCTGTAGTTTTCCTGATCCTACTCCTTGCCCTTCTTGAAGATACATTTGCTTTCTGCCACTGCTCAGGAACACCCTTGTCCTCCAAATACCTGTGACATTCCAAAGATAATGGGGAGTATCCTCACAATGACATCAGCCAGATTCCTCAGCAGTCATGTGTGCAATGAATACATAAATTTAAGACAAGAACATTAGTGTCTTTGGTCCAAGTCTGGCAAAATTATAAGGATCAAAATATGGGCTTTAAAATTAAAGCATGGACAGCCTTATACCACTGGCCAGTAAATATAATATTGCCAAAAGTTATAATATATGGATTATTAGATATAGAATTACAATGAAAAACTTTCCATAGAATCTAACTTCTACCAAAATAACAATAAAGTAATACCACCACCACCTGCCAAATTGATACAAGGTGAAAGTATAATTCTAAACACTTTAGATCACTTGTCTGAGTATTGCTGGGGAGTCCAAACTTTGAGAGGTTTTGAGGGGTGCCATGTGGACTGCACCAGACCAGTTTTTCATCCTTAGCTCACCTCTGCAATTGCTTCTGCAGTGAAGAACTGCCTAGAACTGACATGTCCATAAACCACTAAAGGAGTTGTTCTACTGTCAGTGTCACCAAAACGGGATGGCCAAAGCAGATCTTAGCAGGACTACAGAGGAGAGGAAACAATTCTGGGGGGAAGTCGGAATGGTGAATAACAGCAGTGATAATGTAAATGTGTTCAGATCTAGGCAACTCTCTCTGCATTATGAAAGTTACAAATGTCAGAGCTAATAAGTAATTTAAATGCTTGAAGATGACATTTATTTAGGTAGAAAAAAGACATAGAAGTTCTGGCTATGTCTATCATTATTAAAATCATTGAAATCTTATTGTATTCTTAAAATTCTACTTTACTTTTTTAAAATTGAGAAAATATCCATTTATTTGATATTAATAAACCTTTCGAAGGGGCTTTCCTACATGCATACTTTGAATGCAACTCCATGTATCCTGTGAAACAATATTCTGTTCTGGATAAATATATCATATTTGACTTGCAGGAAAACGCTTTCAAAGTTTGTCTTATTTTAAAAAAATAAGACATTTCTGCACAAAATGGATGGAGTTGGAGCAAAGAAGCAAGAACAGAGAGAAGCAGCATTGTGTGGTTGAGTTAGGAAAAGATATGTGATATGAAAATGTTTTCCCTTGTGTTTCACACAAGGCACATACATTGGATTAATTTGCCAGTCTATCAATAGCATAATGCATGAAACTGTGGTCAGGGATCCAGAAAAAATCAATCTCTGACACCTTCAAGAAACCTATCAAATCATGTGTATAGAAAAGCACTTGGAAATCTACAGGTGATAAAGGCTATTTAAATGTTCAATATTACTTTTAACTGTAATGTAAGTAGTAATGTTATGCTAAAGTGAGAATAGTGTACTTACATCCTTATATTTTATCTGTTATCTGCCTGTCCTTTTGCAGCAGCTCTGTTTCAAATGATAGTAAAAATGAATCAAGTGTTCTGCATCTGCTCTGTTAACCAAAAAAACCTTAGAATTTCCCTATGTAATATTACTTAACACACTTATATTTTTCAGTTGTATCTCAAAATATTTGACTTCTTTGTCACTATTTACACAGTGAATTCTATCACTCTTTCTCAATGTTTGTCCAGAGGATTGAATAGCGCTATAATCTCTGTTCAAACCCTGCCTTTGTGATGTCTTTGACAAATGACTTAAAAGAAGTTTTCAAGTATAATTTTCACTTGTACTTATGTGGGACCTAAGTTACTGCCTACTGTCTTATTGAAATCTGGGGACAAAAAAGCAGAGTGAGAGACACTGGGTTGCAGAAATCAGAATATAATCATCCTAGTTCTGTAGACCACGATGCTTCTGGGCAGGGGAGACTCTTACCTTGGGCATAGCATCATCCATCCTCACCAGAAATTTACAACTTTCTTAAAAATATTTCTGGATAATATTTCCCTCCTGCACTAAGTGCATTGACAGACACAATAGCACTGAGCCTGTCCTCAGAGCACAGAGGGGAAGGAATTATATACTGGAATAGGAAGTACACAGGAGAACCAGAAGTACACTGTGCATGCACAGTGGCCCTCAGCTGCAGAATTTTGATTTCTGTTGAAGTTCCAGGATGACTGTGGAGGTCTTCAGGCCCTTTAGTCAGCAGTTAGGCAAGCTGGCTCTTCCTTTAAGTGCCTTTCCCTCTTAGTGAATGGGCCAAAGACACTGACCTGCCTCAGGCATTTCTTTTTTGTAGTACAGAAGATGCTGAGATGGCTGTGCTGGCTGTGAGTCTTCTGAGAGAGGGAGTTTATTATCTTTGGTGTGGTGCCATGTAAACACAGCAATATTGCTTTCAGGCCTGAAGGAGTCTACATGTACCCTCTGTGCACGTAACATGAGTTGTCTGGACTCAACTCTTCCTACATTTGCTATATCCGCATAGAAGGCTCTGCTCCAGGAAAAGATATTTAATTCTCTGCAGATCAGCATCTGCTGACACTGTAAGAACCTCTGAGCATACACCAGCAGCCTGGTATACTACACTAAACATGCATGACATTAAGTATGAACACTGGTTCATACACTATGGATGCAACAAAGCACCTGCAGTCTACAGGCTAAAAGTACATATGTTTTACAAAGCAATTTCATCCACTGTTCATTAAGAAAACCATCACCATGGTAACATACATTACAAGCCACTACTACTATCTCTAAGATCTTTAAGCACATAGCAACAAAAAATACTGCTGGAACATTTCCATTTTAGTAGTGTTTGAAATGTATAAATAAGGATTACTAAGCACATTATAAGTATTAGCGAGAAGGCATCGGTGTTTGAGAAGGCATGCGTGTTTGATACCCAACTAGCATAAATCAAAATCTCATTATTCATTTATAGACTTAATGATCTTACATCAAATTATGCCAACCAAAGATAGCCTATTGTCATGTTTTTCTTCTTGCCTTTATATTTCTTCTTCACTTTGTCATATTACTTATTCTTTTAAAAATAGTTGGTAATATGAATATTCTGAATATGAAACACTTTATGCAACTTGTACTAAGTAATAAGGTACTTGTGGAAAAGCTGTGGAGAATCAAGTGGTCTTCCAAGGGACATGGAGCCCCTTGCTCTGACCCTGTTGCTCAATCCTCCACAGGAGTCTCGATTTCCAGATGCAATTTCCCCAGTGACGAGATTCACATCACAGTAACTTTATCTTGTTTTATCACAGGGAGACTCAGCAAAAGACAGGTCCTGTTGTGCTAAATGAGAAGGAGGACTGCAGCCACATAAAGGAGATCCAAAGTCATAGACAGGAATTTTTCTCAGCAGATTGGTGATGGCAGAAAGGTAAAGTAAAAAGGGTCTCATTTCTGTATCAGCTTTTCTCTGTGTGGCTGTAAGAACTGAGACATGGCAAACTCTGTGGGCTTTCATACTCATGGAAATGATCTGCTCTTTGTAAATTAAAGGAAATAATTATATCTCACTTTCCCTGTGGCTTTGCCTGACAAAATGGAAGATCTGGCTAACATTTTTTATATGCACATCCATACATGCCCAAAGTTCCCCCTCCTCACTGACTGAACAAAATATTCTTGGCTAGACCTGATAGAAATCTTTCCATTTATATTTCGTGGGTACTAGCTTTTTTAATGATTTGATTGTGGAGTTTTTAGGTCAGAATACTGTATTGCCCAAAATTATTTTTAATGAAAAAACATTTCACTTTAAAGACCCTTGATCTTCTTTCCCAAGTCTGGGAGACAGCAACTTTAAACTAATATATATAAACAACATGCTTTTTTTTTTTTTTTGTGTGTGTGTGTGTGTTAGTGAGAAAAGGCTCATTTAAACTTGCTTACCTGCTTTCTGTAGTTAGTATAGTGATCTGGTTTGCTAGTCATTTATACAACATTAGTATGCTCATCTGAGACCAAAACCCAGACTATTTTTTATTTAGAAAATAGATTGATGTAATCTCAAAGAATAGATTTAAATTAGGTAAAGGTTAAAAATAATAAGTTATGGTGTTTAAGAAAGTAATTCATATCCAAAATGTGTGAATGCCATTGATGTGCTGCAACCTTTTCAGCTGAGTTCTTTGGACATCAACAAGATCCTATTATTAACATTCAAAAATGCTGTAACATAAGTACAGCAAGTTCCAATTCAGCACTAAGTAGTGTCATGAAAGGTGGAAATAAAATAGATTTTCACATAAAATAGGTTTTCACTTTTTGCAACAGTTACATTAGTCCCTTTACTCCAGAGCATCGTGGTAATGATGGGGCTTTACAGCCTCAGTTCTCTTTGCAGTCATGGACTACAAAGACTATAACTACTACTACTGATGGCCCAGTGGCTCTCAACTACATGTCATGTCTGAAGGCTGCTTTTTGTATATCATCATGTTTCCTGGGAAGTTTTGTGTCCTCTGCTGTTGCCATGTGACAAATATGATCCTCAGCATGAGAACTGTCTTCATGCACTCCGTTACTACAGGTCCCCACAAACCCTCATACTTTAATGTCAGTGTATTTTAGCATATACCTAATGACAGCAGAATTATGCTTTATGTTTGCTGAGTAACACATTGACTTTGACAATTCCTTTTAAGGTTACCAGATTTACTGACTTGTATTTTCTGCTTTGCTTGAGACTCAGTCCTCCAGTATGTGGCTCCACACCTCTGGCTGTCTGGATTTAAGGAAGTAGAAGTTTGCCAGAATTTCATGCAATGAGCTCAGCATTTTACAGATAATGCTCTATTTTAGATTTCATCTTAATACATCAACCCACTAAAGTTGAAAAGTTATTTTCATGTCATAATCACACATTTTCTTTTTTCCCCTTCAAATTATCCCTTGCTTAATTTCAGAATTGCAAACTTGAAGATCATTTCTAACTTCAGAAACAAGAGGGAACAATACAACTAGGAAAATGTTTGAATAGCTAGTCACAGGAAAATGTAAAGACAGTGGAAAATGTCAAGACTGTACATTTAACTTTGACTCTAGTAGGAGGCTCAGAAAATGTTAAAGCATAACTTGAACAAGAGGGCAAGTTCCTGACAACCACAGCTATCATGCCTAATCAAAGTTGAGCTTCCACTGAGTGAACATACTCAGCTTGACAGAACATTATGGTGTTTTTCTTTAAAATTATACCCCACCAATAATTTCTACTGTCAATTAAATGAGAAAATATATGTATATTTAAAGAACACACTGTAGGCTGTAATTATATTTTTTAATGTTTTCATTTGATTTTGTCTTAAATATAGATTTTTTTAATGAGATACAAAGCTGCTAGCAGAATTTTCCTTAGCAATGGGTGAATCTCAAAAGCTTCAGAGGTTTGGCTCATTTCTGATAAACAATGAAAATGTTAGGTGTTTAGTCAAATCTTAACTTGAACTCTGTAAGCCATCTGCAGGTCTTCTTCAGTAGCTCCAAACTTTACATCAGTTTCTGATGTTCTTGAAATATTTCAGCTGACCTGAAAATTACAACAGAAACTTTTTATATTTTAGATTAGATTTCTGTGTTTATAAATGAACTACTGTTATTATCTGATCTAAACATCTTTCAGTTTGGGGTACCCAGTTGTGGTTTTGCTTTTGATTTTTTTTTTTAAGAAGTAAAGATATGTGGATCATCCCCATTTTGTGATGGTTGATGAGGTTGCCTCCTTTTGCCCAGCTATTCTGATGGGTTTGTTGCCCAAACACTATGCGTGGCTAAAAAAGTGGTGAGTTTTCATTCCATGGACTAACTAAAATAGTTCAGTCATTTCAGGTTATTCTATTATCACAAGTTTCTGACTCTCCCTGTACATCATTCACTGCCCTAAACACCTCACACAGACCTCTGGATCCTGCAGCTGCAGAACTTGTTTGTAGATTTAATGGTGTGTGCAAGCATGCAAAAAGTTTGCATAGCAGTGGGTGGTGCTAGCTAAGTCATTCATAATAACAATACAAGATGTACCATCATATCCCCAGGTGGCACAACACCATTAAGTAGTATGGACAAGAATCACTGAAATAGCAGGAGAGTACAAGTGGGAGCACAAGTAAGAACAGGAGCTGATCTAGTTTTCCTTGGGGACTGGTACCCACTCCTAGAGGAATTCCTGAAACCTTCAAATCCCTGCTGGCAATACATGTGAGAAAATGCTTCTCTGCTTCAGCTACCAGTTTGCTGGGAGCAGAGAGATGGGGATGTGACTTGCCTTCAGTTTCTTCCCCTCTGTGTTGCTTGGGAAGGGGGGGAGGGGCCAGGCAGGGGGGCTTTGCCCCATTTCTGGACATGGGGTGGCAGGATGTAGGACAGAGACACAGTGAGCCTGGGTGTTAAGAGCTATAGTTGCTTACCATGAAGGTTTAGGTGTATGGTGACATACACAAAACTAATACCACTGATAGTGAAATATAACACTGGTGCTTAATAACATTGGTATCAGGGATACAGCATTGCTGATCCAGCTGTATACTGCTAGGTGACTACAGTGCTCATCATTAAATCTGAGATGTGAGAAAGGAGCTCAAATCTCATCCACTTTTAGGATGTGCCTTGACATTAGAAAGCACCCATTTAAAGTTTTAAGGAAAAAAAAATATTTATTTAATCCAAAATATTTTGTTGAGATGTAATTGTTATACATTGTCTGTAAGCTACCATCCCTTATTGAAATATTTTGAAGGAAAGCTATGTCCCAGACTTCACCAGAGGTGGATTTAGCAGTCTACACCTGGCATTATTCTTCTGTCTGGACAACACATGTTGGATAAAGCATCCTCAGGCAAGTGAAAGGAAAGGGTATTCAAGCATTGGAACAGGCTGCCCAGAGAGGTGGTGGAGTCATCATATCCTTGGAAGTGTTCCAAAAATGGGTAGATGTGGCACTCTGGGACATGGTTTAGTGGGCATGGTGGTGTTGGTTTGATTATTGGACTGATGATCTTAGAGGTCCTTTCCAATCTTAACGATTCCTAGTTTTTTGCTTTCATTATAAATAATCCAGCCACCAAGGCAGGAAACATGAAATTGCTACTCTACCCTTAATTGGTTTAGTGTGGACTTGGTAATGTTAGGTTAATGGTTGGACTGGATGATCTTAAAGGTCTTTTCCAACCTAAAAGATTCTATGATTCTATGATTTGTCCATTGGTAAATAAAAATCATAGAAAGACGCTAGATGATATTTTTGCATGTCTGTAGTCCATTTCTAAGATCACCAGGAGAGATTCTGAGCTCTGGTGACAAGCTGAACTCATTGGTTCCGCTATCCTGTTTAACTGGCATTAGTATTTACACAGGAGGCATTCAGCTTCCAGCTATGTGTGGCCAAAATCTGCCACCCTTTGTCCTGCTGAACAGAACCCTTCTCTATAATGAAATCTATTGACTTCATCTAGAGCTAAAGTTAAGATGCAGTATATAAACATTGTTTTAGTTACTGAAAGCATTAGAGTTACTTGATAGCTGGCTTTTAAGACTGGTGTAGTGTGTACGTTGGGGCAGTTATGTATTCTGGTCCAGGTAATTAATAATATATCAACATAACTGCAAAGTTCTGTACATAAATGACTACAATTGCAGTGTAAATAACTGCCTCGTGTAACCACTTTTAAAATGGATTTGTAGGAATATGAAAGAAATATTAAAAAGCAGTTCAACAAATGGGGCTAAGCTCCCTGCTATAAGAAACATTAGTAATTAATTAGATACTGTATAATTACACAAACTATAATAACTGTGTAACTACAGAATAGTTAGAGTTATAGTGTTATAAAGTGTGATTGCTTCTTGTCTTATCCTAGCTCATGACCTGACATATAACTTGAAATGACTTCAAAAGAAGCAAGATTAGTTTAAAGTTTTATGGACTTAGAATCTATTGAAGTAGACGGAAAACACTGTTATTTCAATAAGATTTAGAGTGGGATATATAGATAAAGCTGTAATATAAGGAGCAATAATTAAGTCCTCTGAAGAAAATGTGAGATTTTTGGTTGTATTCATACCTAATACTCCACTGTTAAAGTGGTTTTGACAAATAGAAGGAGTTAAGGAGAGGAAGAGAGAGAAAGGTTTGGGAAGGTTTGGGAAGATTATCCTTTCGGAACTATTGGGAATTAGGAACGAGTCCAGGCACAGATTTAGGCACTTTGTCCTCCCATCTTGTTTTCTCCACTAGACTAATCCTGTGGTTCTGTTATTAATGAGGTTTTCCAAAGCCTTGCTGTGATATCAATTAGGAATGTTACTGATATACAAACAATATTCTTATTTTTATTATTTTTTTCTCTGTATATTTTAGTAGTCTTATGTTATGTCTGATGAGGAACTAGAAAGTATGGAGCCAGCTAAACTGTGTTTTTTGTAAATCTTGGATATCAAATGGTATCAATGCTTACTGATTTCATTGTCTGCAGAAGGCAGGGGCTCTATAGTTCCTTCTGGAAACACTTCTAAAATAAATTGCAAGATAAATGCAATTCAGAAGAAGCAAAGGGAAGAACTGTGAACTTCACTATTTTTAAAGATGATTAGGATAAAGATATATGCTGATGTGACAAGGGAAACAGCTGCCAGATACAGAAGTTTGCTGGATTTAAAGAGGGTGGAAAAAAAACAAACAAAAAGAACAAAATACTAGATGTGGGATTCCACATCCAGCAAGTATAATCACCACAGTAGGAAATCAAACAAGAAAATTTAATGAACAAAAGTTGGCAGAGAAATTTCTTAATAATTTGGAGAAAAGAAACATGAGTGATTTTGTAACTTGTGGCACTGGCCTGTCAGTTACAAACTGCATTTGGGTGAATGTAATGGATTTGGAACAAAGCATGTGTTACAAAGCTTTATGTAAATTGCAACCCTGTAAATATGCTGCAAATTTTAAGCTTCAATTTTTCTTTTTAATTCCTCTTCCCCCCCGCCCCCTTCCTTTTGAGGGTTCTTGCTTGGGTTTTTTTTGTTGTTGTTGTTGTTGCTTGTCTGTTTGTTTTTAATGTCAGATATCTTCATGATATCTGAGCTGAATTCATTCAGGTTAAAATTTCCCTTCCAGTCATATTTTATTCCTGTTTGTTTTACTAGGTCTCCATTGAAAACATCATAAATAACCACTCAGCTAAGCAACATAAAAGAATTACACTGGGCTTATGGAAGCAGAAAGCTATTCATTACAACTACCTGCTACCTTCGCTGTAAAGAAATACTACTAGGACAATCTGAAAATTCAAGAATCTCATTTATAGCATGAGATGGCATCTTTTGTGTACCACAAAAAGCAATAAAGAAAGTCCTGATCTGCCTGTCCTTGACCCAAAAGCAGTATGAGATACTACAGACAGTTCTTTGGCATCACACTGTCCAACACTCTGCTGATACAGCACTTCACATTTACACTGCTTCCAGCGGTTTCTGTGATTCCCTGGGTGTGGAAGTTGCTTAGATTAGGAAGTGGACAAAGTGTTCTGACCACCAGAGGAAGGAGGTACTGAAAGATTTTTCCCCTAGGAGCAATAAACTTCAGAGTGGTAGTTAAGGAGTCTTTATCATCATCATCTTCTTCATCTCTAATTTTTGCTGGTGAATCCAATTTGAACAAGCAGTTGGAGAATTTCATCTTGTAATGCTTCAGAAATTAAATATTTCAGCATTTCCAAAATGAAACATTCCCCTTTTGGCACACACGCTATTCATCAAACCTTTTCATCTCCTGAGGAACTTTGATGCAGAGGCAGAAGTCCTAACTCTGTTGATGTCTTTAAGTAAAGGGGAGCCAAAAGATCAGCTGGATTTTACTACTTTTAAGAAATATCTGGTACTCTACAACCTGCTGGACATAATAAACATGAGAGAAAATCCGGTTGTTATGGCATACACCTTCCTGAGAGAAGATAATCTTCATATGTGTCTGCTGGACATCGACAGATGACCTTTTGTGTCTTTCATGTCTGAGCACTCACACAGTGCTCCGTTGCCTTTCTTGCTCCCCTGCCAAAGACTCCTCACAGCAGCAGAGGCAGAACAGAGTGCATGTCTGCCCCTCACCCAACGAAGCTCAGTCCACTGTATTTAAAATGTCAATGAACTCAGTTTGGCATTGTACAAGGAACAAGGGAAGGTGAGTCAGATATTTTTCCCACTCTGCCTCACTTGCAAGGAAGCACTGACCCCTGGCAAAGACACGGGAGCTCAGGAGAACTGGTCTCAAAAACGGCCCCCAAAACGACTAAGGAATTTCTCAAAAATGTAAGAGTAATCTCCTTACTTTATCCATTTAAGTTGCCAAAATGAACTAAATAGTACCAGCTTATAATTACTTAAGAATAATTGTTTCTCACCTATCAGGAATATATACAGTAATCTTGGTATGTTTATGATCACTTTGGATTTGAAATGGCAAGGAGATCATGGTCTTCAAGTGATAACCTGCAAGCCAGCAGTTTGCAGGTGATTATAAACTAAACTCAAAGTGGTCATCAGACTATGGTGCTAATTACTAAATGACAACAGGAAGAAAACATGGTGCTAGTTATAATGAGCTAAATTATTAGCTTTAAAATTACTAGGAAATCTAATAACAATATAATAATAATGACATTCTTGGAAGAAACTACATCCAGAAACATTTCAAATTTCTGAATTTACCCTCCCTGCCAAAGATCAATGTAAACATCTGCTAACATTTAGCAATTAATTATTGATAACTCAATTTAACTCACTCTCTGTGCTGTTTACTGAAATTAAAGTCATTTAGTAATCAATAATCATCTTTATAAAACAAGGAGAAAAGTTAGCTAACAATAGTGCAGATCAATAAATTAGCTCATCTAATAGAACCTAATATTTTAGTTCAGCACTCTATCTAAGCAATAGTATGCATTATTTTCACTGAAACAACCATGAGGAATACAGATCCTTTGCACAATTTCCATCAGGCAAAAAAGAAAATCCCAGTGATGACGGACTTAAATTTTTTTCTTGGTTGCAAGTTTGCAAGAAAACATAAATAGTCCTATTCCCTTGAATACAGTTGGAGTCAATAAGTAAAATAACGTGGACATTAGGAAGCATGTCTTTACTGAGAGGATGGTCAAACACTGGAACAGGCTTCCTAGAGAGGTGGTCAATTCCCCAACCCTGTCAGTGTTTAAGAGGTATTTGGACAATGCCATTAACAACATGCTTTAAATTTGGTCAGCCCTGAATTGGTCAGGCAGTTGGACTAGATGATCATTGTAGGTCCCTTCCAACTGTAATAGTCTAGCCTATTCTCCCTTTTCCCATTTCTCTGTTCCCCTTTTATTCTGCCTTCATCCATACCTTTCTCTGTGTGAGTTCCCTCCGAAAAATCAGCGAGGACCTAAGTACTTTCTAGTCCCAGTTTTGTTGTCTATCTTCAAATCTGGTGTTACTGAGGTGTGTTGCTGGCCTTGCAAATTCTACTGTCCAAAAGTACACCTCCCCTGGCACAGCTTTGAACCATTCCCACACGTTCTATCACTGGACACCAGGGAGAAGAGATCAGCACCTCTCTCTCTGCTTCCCCTCCTCAGGAAGCTTAGGGAGCAATGAGGTCACATGTCAGCCTCCTTTTCTCCCAACTAGGTGAACCCAAAGTCCTTAATCATTCCTCATAGGACATTCCTTCCAGCTCTTTCACCAGCTTTGTTGCCCTCCTCTGGATGCATTCAAGAACCTGAACTGCAGAATTTAAATTCCTAAATTGTGGGGCCCACAACTGCACACTATTCAAGATTAGGCTGCACCAATGCTGAATACAGCAGGATAATCACTTCTTTTGACTGGCTGATTATCCTGTGTTTGATGCACCCCAGGGTGCACTTTGCCCTCTTGGCTGCCAGGGCCACTGCTGAGTCATACTGAGCCTACTGTCGACCAGCACCCCCAGATGTCTTTCTGCAGGGCTGCTCTCCAGCCACTCCTCTACCAATTTATATTTGTGCCCAGCATTACTCCATCCTAGGTGCAGAATCTGGCATTTGGACTTGTTAAATTTCATGCCACTAATCTTAGCCTAATGCTCCATTCTATCTAGATCACTCTGCAAGGCCTCTTGTTCCTCAAGAGAGTCAACAGCACCTCCCAGTTTGGTATCACCAGCAAACTTGCTAATGGTGCATTCAACTCCTGCTTCCAGATTGTTGATAAATATATTAAACAGAACTGGCCCTGGAACTGGAGCCTGAGGAACACCACCGGTGACTGGTCACCAGCCAGATGTAGCCCCATTCACTACAGTCCTTTGAGCTCTGCCTTTCAGCCAGTTCTTCACCCAGGGCACCGTGCACCCATTCATCCCACAGTTGGACAACTTGTCCAGAAGGGTGCTGTGAGGGACAGTATCAAAAGCCTTACTAAAATCCAGAAAAACTACATCTACCTCCTTCCCTTCATCCACTAAGCGGGCGACCCTGTCATAGAAGGATACTAAATTAGTTAAACAGAACTTTCCCTTTGTGAACCCATGTTGACTGTGCCTGATGATTGTATTATTCTTTGAATGCCTTTCAGTAGTACTCAGTATAATCTTCTGCACAATTTTTCTAGAAACTGATACTAGACTAGATCTGTAGTTCCCTGGGTCTTCCCTTACACCCTTCTTGTGTATTGCAGTAACATTGTCCAGCTTCCAGTCAACAGGGACCTCCTCAGACTCCCAAGACCTTTGGTTGATGATTGAGAGGGGTCCTGCCACTAGTTCCTTCAGTACTCTGGGATGAATCCCATCAGGCTGCATGGATTTGTGAACATTCCACTGATACAGCTGCTCCCTTACAATTTCAGTGTCCACAAATAGAAAGTCATTGTTCCCACACTCGTGCTCCTCTGACTCAGGGGACTGGGCAGCCCAAGGTCTATCAGTATTATTAAAGACTGGGGCAAAAATTGCATTGAATGGCCCTGTTTTTTCTTCATCCCCATTAGTCAGATGACTATCTTCAACAAATGTTGGTCCAATGTTTTCTTTAGACCTCCTCTTGCTATTAACATATTTTAAAAAATCTGAAACAACCCTGGCCGGTTTCAACTCCAGTTGAGCTTTGGCCTTTTGTGTGTTCTCCCTGCATATACAAACCACTGCTCTGTAATCTTCCTTCAAAGCCTGACCTTGCTTCCACTTTCTTTTTCCTCTTGAGCTCCATGAGGAGTTCCCTGTTCAGCCAAACTGGTCTTCTGCTCCACTTGCTTGACTTACAACACAGTGGAATTGCTTGCTCCTGTGCTTCTAAAAGGTGGTTCTTAAAGACTGACCAGCACTCGTGGACTCCTAAGCCCTCAAAAGCAGATTCCCAGGGTACTCTGCTAAATAGCTCCCTGCATAGCTTAAAGTTTGCTCTCCTGAAGTCCAGGCTAGTAACTTTGATGTCCTTTTTTCTCCTTACACTGAAAATTTTAAACTCAACCATTTTGTGATCACTGTGGCCAAGACAGCCACCTACCATCATATCCCCCACGAGTCCTTCTCTATTCACAAATAGCAAGTCTAGGAGGGCATCTTTCCTAGCTGAGAAAGTACCTGTAACAAGAAGTTGTCTCCTATAAATTTCAAGAATTTCAAAGACCTGCTCATCACAGAAGTATGATATTCCCAGCTGATGTCTGGGAAGTTAAAATCTCCCATAAGGACAAGGGCTACTGATCCTGAAATTTCTCCGAATTGCCTATAGAATAATTCATCAGTGCTTACATCCTGGCTGGGCAATTGGTAGTAGACATCCACTACATCTCCTTTGTTTTTCATCCCCCTAATCCTCACCCAGAAGTTCTTATCCACATCATCACTAACTGTAAGGGCTGTACAATCAAACCTCTCCCTTACATATAGTGTGACACCTCTACATTGCCTGCCCTGCCTATCCCTCCCAAACAGCCTGTAGCCCTCCATTCCAGCACTCCAACTGTGGGACTCATTCCACCAAGTCCCACTAACACCAATGATATCCTATCTCTGGGAGCTGACCAATGCTTCCAGCTCATCCTGTTTGTTTCTCATACTGTGTGTGTTGGTATACAAGCATTGCAGATGCATTCCTGAGCCTTTTGGTGCTCCCAGGAGCAGTGTAAATGTTCCCACTAGCATTGCCACCCTCAGGCAATGCCATACCAACCCTTGGCTTACCTACTGCAGTCCTTTTGGTATCTGCTTCCCCCATCCTACCACGATAAGGTAGGAAAGTCTTATGACTGGTACTCTCTGGGTGTACCTGCCAGCAACCCTGTGCTTGAATACCACAGCATAAAACAGGACAATAAGCTCACTTCTTCTTCTGCCCATACCAACTGTGTCCAACCTGTTTCTGTTGTCAGGAGGTCAGGGAGAGGAATAGAACCACCTTTCTCTGAGAGTAGGAGAGCTCTTGGGACAGCATGAGGGATTGAGCATGTTAGTATGCCAGTGTCCTTTCCAGGCCTGGTGTCAACAGCACCTTTCTAAAAACATCCTAACAAAGACATTGCATTTGTTATACAGACAGGCAAAAGCTTTTGATACAGATAGCAGACCACTGATAAACTGCTGTAAGGCTTAGGACTCCCAGCTCTTCAGATCTAACCAGGAGTTTCTGAGTTGGATGTCACCATACAAATGTCACCTTCTAGATCTGTTTAGAGAAAACTTCATACTGAATGAAAGATGACTGTCATAAAACCCTTCCAGAGACTGCAAGTGACTCTAATTGAAAATGAATCCTTTTTCAAAGAAAATTTAACAATTCCCATTCATCATATCTTTGGTTATAATGACATATCAAGTTATCATAGATAAATCTTTCTCACTCACAAGACTCTTTGACTTATTAAATTAATGTTTTCCACAGCACACTTTGTAGTTTTTAAGGAGTTTATTTCAATTTATGTGAAATCATCATGCAAGAGAATGAAAGTAGAAGGACATGGATGATGAGTCAGTCTTCCTAGTTATTTAATACTGTGTTGCAGTAAGTACCAAAGAAAGGGTAGTACTGTGGAAGTCTGACTCATGATTTTAATATAAATTTAAAAGCAAGTTAATCTGTTAGAGTAGAAACTACCATAACAAAATGTCATAAATGCTAACATTCAAAATGTTCTCTTTTTTTCACATAAAAACTGTACGCTAATAACATTATAACAATCTAAATAATTCATCACCACAACAATTTCCTTTGCTGTATCTTCAAATTTGCAATAAATACAGTTATGAACTCATTCTGGCAATTTTTTCTGCAGAAACTACATACAACCAGCAAGAATCGCAGTGTTTTAACTATTCATGCGTTATAGCAATGGGCACTAACCATGCATCTAATTTTGTGGGTTTTTTACTGGACTTGTATGTGTTGAAATATTCTGGTCAAAGCTGAGGAAAGTGGTAAACATAACAAGGTCTTCAAATAAGATTTCTCTTGTTTATGGTTCAGTAGAATAAATTGTGAGGAACAAGCCCAGCTCTCTCCATAAGAGAGCTTGAGTGCTGTTGAAAGGAGGAATTGAGAACACGTATAGCACTGCTAAGGGCTATGTTCACAAAAGGATTTGCATCGCAAAAGTTTAATATTTAGCTGTCCTGAGTTCATACCCTGGCTGATAAACATCAAAGCTAGATTATTCCCACAGCTGAGCAAAAATAATAGCTTTCCTGAGTTTTCTTTTGAACTGTACTTAGAAAAAAAAAAAAAAGAACAAAGAATGTTTATTGAGTCTATTTGCTGACTAGAATGCTTCTGATAAATGCCTCACCATGAACCAGTCTCACTACAAGGTGTTAAAAACCTTTTGATGTATGCTTGGAACACTTTTCTTGCTGGATTGCAGTCCCTTCCTCTTTTCCTGTGAATAGACGGTGTGTAAAAAACCATTGTGTTTCATAGCCCAAACAGAGTCTCTGTGCTGTTTTCCCACAATCCATTTCTAATTTCCCTGTAGAATTGAATCCAAAACACTTTCTCACAAGAATGCAACTTTAAAGTTTTGATCACACAACAAACTTTGGACTTCTTGGGCCACAACTTAAAGAGCTAAAATTGGTGCTGTTTCACTGAATCAATGGGATTTATTTCACCTACATGCAACCATGAAGTGTTAAACATTATAAGTTTCTAGACCTATTCCTCCAACCTCAAAGTTGCTACTCAAAACCTTCAGGCCAAGTCTTAAAGACTTCAGCTAACAACTTAAAGGAGAGGAGAGAAACCCCAGAAATGAAAGGTTTAACATACAGATGTCCTGGTTTCAGCTGGGATAGAGTTAACTTTCTTCCTAGTAGCAGGCATAGTGCTGTGTTTTGGATTTAGGAGGAGAAGGATGCTGATAACACACTCATGTTTTAGTTGTTGCTAAGTACTGCTTATGCTAGTCAAGGACTTTTCAGCTTCCCATGCTCTGCCAGGCGCACAAGAAACTGGGAGGGGGCACAGCCAGAAGAGTTGACCCAAACTGACCAAAGGGCTATTCCATACCATATGACGTCATGCTCAGTATATAAACTGGAGGAGGGGGTTGGCCGGGGAGCAGCAATCACTGCTCGGGAACTGTCTGGGTATCGGTCGTCAGGTGGTGAGCAATTGCATTGTGCATCACTTGCTTTGTATATTGTTATTATTACTATTATTATTATATTGTTATTATTATTATTTTACTTTATTTTATTTCAATTATTAAACTGTTCTTATCTCAACCCAGGAGTGTTTCTCACTCTTACTCCTCCGATTCTCTACCCCATCCCATTAGGATAGGGGGAGTGAGTGAGTGGCTGCGTGGTGCTTAGTTGCTGGCTGGGGCTAAACCACAACAACAGATTATTTTAAGAGTGTGTAATATCAATCAGTATTCTCCAGAAGAAAACTGAAGCTCAGATGCTGGAAATGAGATATATCTACAATGAATTACTTTGACCTTTAAAATAAAGAAGAAAAGAGAAACATGCTGCTTAACTTTCAATAGCAGGGTGTTCAGCCAGGAAATAAAACTAGAAAAAATATTGCCAAAGCAACTTAATAAAGGAAATTTATTGTTCAAAGTCAATTCAGAGCATCTGTCCACCTAATGATGATACTTCAAATTATTTTGTGAGAGAACAATTAATTTAAGTCAAAATAAATTGGAGAAAATCAAGATCAATGGAGAAATTAATACACAGAAGCTAATAATGGGAACTGAGATAGGCCAAGGGAGACATTGACAAGGTGGCTGACCCAAGTAGTTAGGAGGAACGTATATTTTGCACTGTGCAATGGGAAATGTGGTATTCATTTCTTTGTATTGGCACTTAAAGCGGGGGGAGGGGGGGGGCGGCACTAAAGAAGGATGAGAATCAAATATCTGGAAAATAAAATAACTGGATTTGTTTAGCTGACAATAATGAATATTGAGGCAGACATGGTACAGACTCCACCTACTAGAAAAGCTACTGCAGAGGGGCAGGAACAATTTGTTCTCCATGTCCAGGGAGGATAGGACAAGCATTAATGGGTTTAAACTGCAGTGAGGAAGATTGGAATAGACATATGAAGAAACTTTATAACAGCGAGGACATTGAAGTACAGAAACAGACTGCTATGGGCACCTATGCAGTCCACATCACTGGAGTTCTCTATGGGCTGTTTAGATACACATCTGCAAGGAACGATACAGATATTGTTGATCCTGCTTTGGGACACAGGGATAGGGTAGATGACTTTCACCTACTTCAGATCTCTGTGGGTCTGTGAGATAGATAGCACAACAGCTAATTACCACTTGTAACATTTAGGAATGTCCAGGGGATATTACATTGAAAAGGTACACTTTTCAGGTTTAACGGCAAGTTGTTTCCCCTGACTTACATGTTAACAATCACCAGGAATACATCTGAAAAACACAAATGAGAAAAGGTCTGGTGTCCCCAATGCCCACTGTAGTTGGTGACAACAGTCCTGTTGATCTCAGGGTGAAAAAGATTAGGGACAAACAAAGAGTAATACTCCAAGGGCTCAATGATGTAAATTATTCATATAAAGTGTTTCTAGTGCCTTCTGCAAAACATGCTGAAAATATACCAAATGTCACTATTTTCATACTGACAACCTACAAGAATGAATTCGCAGACTGCAGTGTTAGACCTTCCTTAGTGTCGTGGTTTAGCCCCAGCCAGCAACTAAGCACCACGCAGCCACTCACTCACTCCCCCTACCCTAATGGGATGGGGGAGAGAATCGGAGGAGTAAGAGTGCGAAACACTCCTGGGTTGAGATAAGAACAGTTTAATAATTGAAATAAAATAAAGTAAAATAATAATAATAACAATATAATAATAATAGTAATAATAATATACAAAGCAAGTGATTCACAATGCAATTGCTCACCACCTGACAACTGATACCCAGACAGTTCCCAAGCAGCGATTGCTGCTCCCTGGCCACTCCCCCCCCAGTTTATATACTGAGCATGATGTCATATGGTATGGAATAGCCCTTTGGCCAGTTTGGATCAACTCTTCTGGCTGTGCCACCTCCCAGTTTCTTGTGCACCTGGCAGAGCATGGGAAG
Source organism: Pelecanus crispus (assembly GCF_030463565.1). Lineage (NCBI taxonomy): Eukaryota > Metazoa > Chordata > Aves > Pelecaniformes > Pelecanidae > Pelecanus > Pelecanus crispus. Next base: position 213,778,795 of record NC_134643.1, read on the forward strand.
CTGAAAAAGTCCTTGACTAGCATAAGCAGTACTCAGCAACAACTAAAAACATCAGCGTGTTATCAACATTCTTCTCCTCCTAAATCCAAAACACAGCACTGTGCCTGCTACTAGGAAGAAAATTAACTCTATCCCAGCCGAAACCAGGACACTTAGTGAATACATTATACAAAACATCACTTGAGGGAAGATCCTTATGTTACTATTTAGATCCCCTGGAAATGCCACTGAAAATCTAAAATAAATAAATAGATAGATAGATAGATAGATAGACAGACAGACAGACAGATAGATAAGTAGATAGACAGAATAACAGGTTGTAGTAGTAATATTTTCTTGTCACCTGACCTCTGTCTTCCCTGTTCCCCATTTATCTTTTTCATTTGCCCTGCATTTAAAGTTTTGAATCTCTCTTTGAATTGTAATCCTACGTAACACACTGGGCCCCAGCTCTTTTGTGTAAATGTTACTGTTAAAGTGGTCATGCATACAGAAACCCAGGGTTTTACAGAAGAATCTTACTTTTGAAATGAAGACTAAGGAATATTCAGTAAGATAATTATAAACAGACAAAACAAAATAGTAAAAGATATTAATAAATGATGACCATGTAGAATTATGTCTAAAGGCATACAACAGACTATACAAGCAAACTTCACATTGCTGAAGAAACTTGTCTCTGAAGCCATTTGCAGTCCTAGAGTGAAATGAAGAATAGAAGGGACTGTAACCCTTTGCAAAAACAATCTGGGAAAAAAGCATACAGAAGTAATCTGTGTGCTGCAGTCTGGAGGAGGGATAACCAACAAGAGGACCAGAACAGGCTAGGTATGGACTAAAGAACAGTTTTATCTCTTCCCTTGGTGTGCAGTTTGATGGATAATCCAACAAAATAGGGTAATGTGGGTACTGGAAAATGGGAAAGGGCAGATTCTGATCAGGACTGAAAGGATTTATTAAGCCAGCTACAGCTGTGCAAATGTAGTTATATTGGTCTGAGCCCCAGGTTTCTGCAAGAAAATGTAAACATATAGAAGTTGGCCCGCCCTTGCCTAGATTTTGATCAGTCATAAATTAAAACCAGAAGGAAATCTTAGGTGACCTGCTTTAATCTCCTAAATTTCACACAGGGCATAACATTTCACTAAGTTGCATTGTTTTAAGTCCAGTTGTGCAAGTTTATCTAAAACATTTTCACTAGACAGATATCCAGTTTGATCTGAAGACAAAAGAAACAAAGAAACCCATCACTGCTTGCAGTTTTTGATCCTCTCCGTCCCTGCCAATGCTTGATTATCCCATAGTTAAAAATATGTCATATTTCTCATTTGAGTTGTTCTAGCTTTAAATTCCAATGGTTTTCATTCTTGTAATATCTTTTTCCAAAAGATTGAAGAGCCCATTAGCACCTGCTATTTTTCTCCCCTGAAGTTCTTTATACACCTTAATCAAGTCACTGCTCAATCTTCTTTTGATAAGTTATTCATACCGAACTCTCACTGGAAAGCATTTTCTCTACCCATCAGAACATTTTGCAGCTCTATGTTTCATCAGATTTTCCCTGTGAAAGAATGTGGCATATACAGAGGAAACCAGCAAGAAGCAATTGCAGCTCTGAAACTTTGTGTTAAACTTTCCTCAGGGTTCCTCATTCACTGTCCTGAAATCTTTTAGGGTCAGCCATTTACCATTTTCCATCTATTTCTAGCTAAGTTGGATCAAACAGTACTCTGAAACATCATTTCAAATGCTGATGTTTCATATTAATCACCCGCTAGAGTGGTATTTGAAATCATATCACTGAATGCGCTAACTTCAAAAGTAGCTGGTATGCTATTAGATAGCTAGTATTTAATATCATCATTGACAATTCCGCATGAGTTGAGCCACTGAATTGTATTGTGGTGCCAGATGAGACACAAATTCTTATTGTCCTCCTCCTCTATCAGACCTCTGAGTTCGTAAATAATAAAGGAAATTGACTCCAAAACTTGGATGACAAATATCAGAGGTTTGTTGATTTTAATACTTGGGAGGATTAAAATGGATATTTATGCTACCTCACTGTAGGCACCTAGTATGGGTACCTAATTTAGCCTTTTCAGATTCCTAATGAGTGTGATTCAATGCAGGAACTTAACTTTGGTGTCAGAAACTATGGCTTTTTTGGGGGAGGAAGCTGTACTCTAGAAATACCCTAACTGTTATTTAAGATGCTCACTCTTTCTTCCTGCTCAAATTCTCAAATTCTGTTTGCATGGGAACCAGAAAATAGGAGGAAAGATGCAAAAAGAAATGGCCTGTGCTTGGATAGCTTCTCAAAAAAGAAAATTATGAAATTACGCAAACTTTCTATCATTAGAAAGTTTGAATAACCCCGTTGTTTCTGCACCCATCAATATAATTCTTCAAGGGACATTTGACCTGTAACTCCGTGAACTCCAGTTGCCCTCTGTTACTCAATCTGATGAAAAATCTAGTAGATAGAATTGACTTATTTAACATTAACTGAAAAAAAGCTACATTACCAGAGTTGAGTAAGCTGCTGGGAAAATAAAAGGAAGATTTGCCTCTCAACATTATGAGATTAGAGGTCTCTGAGCATTAGAATTACATTAGAAGAGCAAACTTTCACTGGTAAATTGAAGGTATATGTTCAAAAAACATCTTAAAATAATGAGTTAGTAAAATGCTTCCCCCTAAGGGACAAGGACCAGGGACAAGGAGCAAGGACAACCCAGACCTCTGCCTTGCCCTAGTCAAGTGTGCCAGACAAGGTCCAGTAGATGCCACAGTGCTGGAACTAGTCATAGAATCATAGAATCATAGAATGCTTTGGGTTGGAAGGGACCTTTAGAGATCATCTAGCCCAAACCCCCTGCCGTGAGCAGGGACAGCTTTAACCAGAGCAGGTTGCTCAGAGCCCCGTCCAACCTCACAGCCCCATCCAACCTCACCTTGAATGTTGCCAGGGATGGAGCCTCCACTACCTCTCTGGGCAACCTGTTCTAGTGCTTCACCACCCTCACTGTAAAAAATTTCTTTCTTATGTCTAGTCTAAATCTATTCTTCTTTAGTTTAAATCCATTATTCCTTGTCCTGTCACAACAGGCCTTGCTAAAAAGATGCTCCCCATCCTCCCTGTAGGCCCCCTTTAAGTACTGAAAGGCCGCAATAAGGTCTCCCCGCAGCCTTCTCTTCTCCAGGCTGAACAACCCCAACTCTCTCAGCCTGGCCTCATAGGAGAGGTGCTCCAGCCCTCAGATCATTTTGGTGGCCCTCTTCTGGACCTGCTCCAACCGGTCCATGTCCTTCTTGTGCTGAGGGCCCCAGAGCTGGACGCAGTACTGCAGGTGAGGTCTCACCAGAGCAGAGTAGAGGGGCAGAATCACCTCCCTTGAACTGCTGGCCATGCTTCTTTTGATGCAGCCCAGGATTTGGTTGGCTTTCTGGGCTGCAAGCACACATTGCTGGCTCATGTCCAGTTTTTCATTTGCAGTACCCCCAAGTCCTTCTCTGCAGGGCTGCTCTCAATCCCTTCATCCCCCAGCCTGGATTGATATCGGGGGTTGCCCCGTCCCAGATGCAGGACCTTGCACTTGGCCTTGTGGAACCTCATGAGGTTCACAGAGGCCCACCTCTCCAGCTTGTCCAGGTCCCTCTGGATGACATCTCATCCTTCTGGCGTGTCAACCGCACCACTCAGCTTGGTGTCGTCAGCTGATGCTGGCATCAGAAACAGGAAATAATGAATGCATTGGAATTCCTTGCACTTAGTTTTTAAACCAGAAGACACAGTACTTAGTCAACAAGGAGGAGATAGAGGTAAACAGACTGATCAATGCTAGAAGGCTACAAAACACCATAGGCTGGCAACTAGAGTTGTACCAGACCACTGATCATATATGTGTGCATTAAATTTATTCTTTGAGAACTTTATATTCTTCGAAAGAATATGCATTATCTGACCATTTCATAAATGCTGAGACTTGTGTTGCATTAAGTAAACACTATTTCAGTCAGTAGAAACGGAAAATAAAATGTTTGTGGAGTGTCAATATAATGGCATCAGAACAGGCACAATTTCAACACTGGCACAGATGACGTGGGTTAAGACTAAACATCTGCCTGTCTCATATCTGATATTACAGTAACTCAGGGAATCCCTCAAGCATAATCAGAACAGATCTCTGTCATTCCGGTGACTGCTAAAAAGATATTGTAGAAGCACTAAAAGGACAGGGCAAATTTAGCTATAAAACAATGCTGACTGACTTAGTAAGTATAAGCTTGTATTCAGGTTTTCTGGAGCATTGAAATTAAACAGTGAATTTTATTGTGACATTTTCTCATGTCTACATTTCATAAGGAAATCTATGGAAGTTCTAAGAAAACTAATAATCTTAAGTGAAACAAACACCTAGTGTAGCCTTTAGCACAGAGCTGCTGGCTCACTTAGGCACTTGCTTGAAATAAAACATGTTTAAATGCTACCCTGAATCAATGTGCTCTTTTTAAATGGAGACTTCCAAAAACAAGTAAAAGACATGTCATGGTCAATACATATGGGGCACTTTAATATTCATATTCATATTCATGTATGTTTGTATTCCTCAGTGTTATTTCTTTGTTCATTTTGTTATGGGGTTTTTTTTAGATATAATGCAGGACTGGAAAGTATTCTTCTAGGATATCACTGCAGATCTATGCTCTTACAGGCACAGCATATATTGATTAAGATCCATCTTAAAAAAAAAAAAAGAAAAAAAAGCTTTCTTACTGGAAGGCTATTCCAGAATATCTAGATTCCTCCAGCCCAAATCTCCAGTGCACATATACAAAGCATGCTCAAATTGTATGTTATTGATTATCTTTCTTTGCAGGGATTCAGTTTAGTTCCTGTATCCTGTGAAATTTCTTGTCAGGTTGGCAAATGAATACTGGGGGTCTCTCCTCATGCATCATTAGGAACTCTTTTCAGTAGGTCAAGCCAATAATTAGAAAGAAACTCAAAAAGAGATTCATTTCTTCTCAAGGGTGATGACTCACATATGGGGATATACACAACATACATTTTCTTCTAAGACACATGATGGGTATAAAGAAATATGTAAGAGTCAATCATTTACAGTTTTAATCAGGATCATGTAACATGTAATTCTCAACCCAGAGGTTCAGCTACCCATGATCAAGCACTGTGCAGCTGTGTGATCTTGACTGTTTTACTAAGAAAATTGTGACAAGGTGGACAAGGTGTGACAGAGCATGTGAGCTAAATCCATGCAAGATAAGAAAAGCAAAAACACAGATAGAAATGTAGTTGTTGAGACACTATCAGTTAACACCTTGAGGATTTTGGAGGGAAAAAGCTGATAGGGAAAGATATAATTCCCCACAAGAGGCAGGGAAGAAAGAGAGAGACTAAAGAGACTCTAGGACGGCAGCTCCACAACATCAAAGATCAGCTCCTTCCAAGGAATAACAAAGACCAACCCTTCCTGACTGATTCATAGCTGAGTGTCCCAGTGTCTCTCCAGGGGTGTGAGTATAAAGCTTAGCCTTCTGGCTTGTTAGACTTGGCTGTCTATTATCTGTATTAACCAGTAAGTTAAAAATCTACATGTGTTTTGTGTACATCCTGCTGTAGAGTCTCTGTGCATTCAGCAAACATTGCCTGAACTACGTGACACAGAGCGGAAGGATTACCAAGAGGCTTCACTGCTTCAACTGGCTTTGATGGATCAGCACCCCTAGCCACATCCTGCCTTTATCTCACCTGCTTTCCAGTGAGCAGAAACCCTCTCTTCCCTTCTTGAGCTTTGACTGCTATATTCTCTGGGTCCATAGTAGTGATGATATAGGGTAATAAAAGCCAGAAAGACTGAAGTCTGTTTTCTCTGCCTTTTGGAGTAAATAAGCAAATATTTATGTAGGAAGTGAGACTTCAAGCAGGAATCCAAATTTCTCCTTTACTTCACTCCTTTTTTGCCTATGGATGCTTCCTCACTCTACAGTCTCCATAATCCCACTCATCCTTAGGTACTTCAGGAGAAGAGAACAAACTGGTACCTGGAGTTCTGATCTTACCCATTTTTATTCCTAATGCCTAGAACAGTTTCTAAACCTGGGTACCTCAGCATTCTGCTAAAACAAATAGAACAGGAAAGGACTGTTTTTTAATTCAAAACCTGATCCTATTGAACACATCACAATTTGATGACCACAGAATTTATTGGTAAGAAACTTGTTTGTTGGAGCTTAATCTCTGATTAACAGCTCTCTTTGGCTCTATTTGGCATTCATATGGGGTCATTCTGCTGAGATGAAAAGTGCATTTAAAGCTCTTTCTCATTCTTTTCTGAGCAAAGCATGACCTAGATGCCAAGCTTATTACAGTCTAATAGAAATAGCTTGACAATCACCAAAGTCATTTAACTGTGCACATTTTCTGTGTATCTTTTCAGCTTTCTGAGACCTGGTTACAAGGCTCAAGGTGGGATGCTGCATGCAAGGTCTGGGTATTTACAATAAGGTGATAATATAAATGTATTGAATTTGCACTTTTTGCCCTTAGACAAATATATTGTACAATCCCTATGCTGCCTTTTACTCAAGGGTCATAAACAGTTGCCATGAATCAAATTTTGCAGCATATTTTGATATATGGATACATTATATGCCCCATTTTATGGATGTGCAAATAGCTACAAGAAAGTAATATGATTTCCCAAGTGCCGCAGAGCCAGGCAAGGTTTCGCTCATCTAATATTGTCTGCCTATGGGTCCAGTCTAGCCAGATTATCTGCACAACCTTTATTGCTAAAAAGAAGAAACATTTGTCCAGAGAATGATGCATCTCACCTATCTTCCACCTTATATTATTCCATGGTTCTACCTTAAACATTTATCTTAGGCTGAGGTGGATCACCCTATGGATGAAGACACTTCTTTCCATTCGCTACAGAAGGAGCTTTGATGACTAGTTTAGACTTGACAACTTGTAGACAGCTAGACAGCTATATTATTAATATTAGGTGATGTGGAGGCCACATTTAGTGATGAATTAGAAGTTAGACTCATCAGTTCTTTCTTTGTCTTGATTTACAAGAGCTGGAATGGATATATTATGGGTCTGTGGTACTTACTACCATTTACAATGTGCTGTCTTCCTTGTTTTGGCAAAGATCACTATCGACAACAACAGCAAAAAAACAACCAAACACCCATGCCTGCAAATTGTTACAGGATTTCATCAGCAAAACTGGAAGTTATACTGATTAACACTACTTGAGCATGTTGTCCTTTTAGAATAACTTTCACTTAACAAGAGAGCTAAATGCAAACAATTTTCTTGAGTAACTCTTGCTGTGGCCATTTAGATATTAAGCTACCTGGGCCTGAGGCAGTTACTCATGTAGAAACAAGAATGAAAATATACAATAAAAACTTTCAGGATTTCTCTATCTGATTTCTGGGTTTGGGTTGGCTTTGGGTTTGTTGGTCGGTTTTGATGACATAATACTGTTAGTAGATGCCTGTAGTGAACTGATCGTCCTTTAACTTCTCTCAGATGCACAAAAGAAAGGAGTGGAAATAATCACAGAAGTTTTGGGAAAAAACAACATTAGCTTTTTAAATGGTAGCACATTTTCATTTAAGCATCAGAGCCCGCCATAGTGTAAGTAATGACAGAGCTACATCCATGTTTAATCTCTCTGGTGCCTCATTCTTCAGGGCATGGATCACTAAGAAAATTATTCAGAATGATTAGCAGAGAACGTAGACATAAATCAGAGATTGGATCCACAACATGAGATGAAGTCCTATAGGGATCAAAAACTTGAAACACAGTCTTCACACCATTGCTGAAACTGAAGAGAAAGTTATTTCCATGGCTTCGGAGTGGATCTGTGTATTGTAAGTAACACTGTGATACTCAAGAAAATTAGATATAAATGATGGTAGTGCTCCTGCAGCTCACAGGAGCAAATCGAGAATTATTTCATTGTCTATCAGAAATAAGCTGGGACTTAAAAATTACTTGAGTGGTTTGGTCTCTCTGACACAGTGACTGAGAGGAGTTGCGAATCATTTTGGAAAAGTGCTTGCTATTCTTTAGCTTGGGGAAGCTTCAGGAATTATGTAGATAATATGAAATAAACACAAACCAAGCTTTATTCAATGCCCTAAACCACCACCCATTTCTTACTTGAAACAGCCCCACCAAGCTAGTGGCAAATTACCTCTGCCTTGGGACAAGGTAGAAAAAAGAACAAATGGCAAATGGTTAATACCGGCCTCTGCTTTGGTTGGTTTAGCCATTTTGGCTTTACTCCTGTTTTATTTCTAAATGACAATCAAGCTGTAATGCTGCAGTGGCTATTGCTTTCAGGGAATAATAATTGTAATAGCTTTAGTCAGGGGACTGTAGTGTCCCTGATTCTCTGCAAAGGAAGCTGAGAGAAAAATATCAGCTTGCCTTTTTTTTTTTTTCTTCTTAAATTTGTCTTAAACAAAAAGGAGAAAGGTCACTAGACATGTTTCTGGCAAAGTGCTAGTAGCAGCAAAAGTAGTTTTTTCTAATATATAAACATATATGTAAATGAAAAATTAATTATTTTCAAAAGCATTTCAAAATGTATATATAGATTGTTCATGCCTGTAGGTACTATTCCTTTAGTGTCAGGGCCTGTATCATACTCTCAAAGTCTGTTTTTCCCATTTAAGAATCCTTTGCCATTCCCCCTCAGAGCCAGACAATCTATGTGTTTTACCAAAGGGACAGAGGAGGGGAGAGGACTGCTTTCATCTACAGCTGAAGATTCTACCCTTCCTCCCTTCCTTTGTTGCCATGAGGTGACAGACATCATGAGAACACAGACTGTGCATCCTGTGAGTAATTTATACCAGTGTCAAAATGTTTTGTAGTAACATTTGGTGAAGTTCCAGGAAAAGAACTTGCAGCCAAATTTTACACTACCAATTCAGTCTGAAAACAAGAAAGGAACATAATTTTTTTTTTCCATATCCTCTTACATAATACTGTCCAGGTGGTCAACCAGAGATATATATGGGGAAAGTTTAAGCATTAACGTGTTACATGCTTAGGTAAATGAAAATTATGATAAATGAGCCAATTTTAAATCACATTTTCTCCACTGTTACTGTGTGAGCATTCTGTCACCAAGAGTGTCAGTATGGTAGAATAAAAACATCAAGTGCAGATAAATCTGGAGTCTCCTACTCCTCAAGTCAGAGTGTGATAGAAATGGTTCTGTCTCAAATTTATCTGCTCTGTCTCCTATCAGATCAAGAGCTCACTGGTAACACAATAGCAATGCCTAAGCATATTACACGATTAGGCTGATTGTATAATATAGGCGTAATATATTTACAGATATTTGGTTTTGTGGAACAGGTATCTTCCTATGGAATTCTTCTTTGAGTCTGTTAAATTAAACTTTTAGATTGGATATTAGGAAAAATTTCTTCACTGACAGGGTTATGAAGCATTGGAACAGGCTTCCCAGGGAAGTGGTTGAGTGACCATCCCTGGAGGTATTTAAAAGATGTGTAGATGTCGTGCTATAGGAACATGGTTTAGTGATGGACTTGGCAGTGTTAACAGTTGAACTCAATGATCTTAAAGGTCTCTTCCAACCTAAATGATTCTATGATTTTACACCAAATAGTGTCTTACAGCACCCAAAAGCCTTTGCTCAGTTTCAACAGCCACTACTGTCAATACCTCCATGTACCCTCTGTCATTACCTTCCAAAGTACCTGTAGATGTGCTCATGTGTTCATCTGAGTGTGCCATCTTTATAGCAGAAATTCTCATTTTCGTTATGTACTTTTTGTCGTTATTTAACCCCAACTGGAACTAACCCCACAGAGCTGCTTGCTCACTCCCCCACCAGTGGGATGGGGGAGAGAACCAGAAGGGTAAAAGTGAAAAAACTCAGGGATTGAGATAAAGACAATTTGATAGGTAAAGCAAAAGCTGCACACACAAACAGAGCAGAACAAGGAATTCATTCACTACTTCCCATCGGCAGGCAGGTGTTCAGCCATCTCCAGGAAAGCAAGGCTCCATCACATGTAAAGGTTACTTGGGAAGACAGACGCCATCACTCTGAACAGACCCCCGGCTTCTTCCCTCTTCCCCCAGCTTTATATGTTGAGCATGACGTCATATGGCATGGGATGTCCCTTTGGTCAGTTGGGGTCAGCTTTCCCACATGTGTCCCCTCCCAACTTCTTGTGCACCCCCAGCCTACTCACTGGAAAAGACCTTGACTCTGTAAGCACTACTCAGCAGTAACGAAAATGTCCCTGTGTCATCAACACTGTTTTCAGCATAAATCCAAAACACAGCCCCATACTAGCTACTATGAAGTAAATTAACTCTATCCCAGCCAAAACCAGCACAATTTTTCCACAGCGGTTTTGAGTGTTTGTTTATTTACAAGACACTGAATATTTTCTAGGATATAACAGATACACCTGCAGAGCATTTAAACTAACAGGCCTAGTCTTCAGAGTGAGAAAGGCAGAATTTGCAAGGTGTCTTCCAGGAACTTTAAAGTAACCTGTGAACTACCGAGATCCAAAGAATACAATTTGAAAACCAGTTCTCACACACAATGGTATTGAACACTGTCACTGAGGACAAGGAAAATGCTGAGGTACTTAATGCCTTCTTTGACTCTGTGTTTAACAGCCAGACCAGTCATCCCCAGGGTACTCAGGCCCCTGAGCTAGAAGATAGGGATGGGTACCAGAATGGAGCCCACATAGTCCAGGAGGAAGCAGTTAATGACCTGCTATGCCACCTGGACGCTCACAAGTCTATGGGGCCAGATGGGATCCACCCGAGAGTACTGAGGGAGCTGGCAGAGGAGCTTGCCAAGCAACTTTCCATCAACTATCAGCAGTCCTGGTTAACAGGGGAGGTCCCTGATGACTGGAGGCTTGCCAATGTGACACCCATCTACAAGAAGGGCCGGAAGGAGGACCTGGGGAACTACAGGCCTGTCAGCCTGACCTCGGTGCCGGGGAAGATTATGGAGAGGTTCATATTGAGTGAACTCAACAGGCAAGTGCAGGTCTACCAGGGGATCAGGCCCAGCCAGCATGGGTTCATGAAAGGCAGGTCCTGCTTGACTAACCTGATCTCCTTTTATGACCTGGTGATCTGTCTGGTAGATGATGGAAAGGCTGTGGATGTCATTTACCTGGACTTTAGCAAAGCCTTTGACACAGTCTCCCATAATATTCTCCTTGGGAAGCTGGCAGCTCATGGCTTGGATGGGCATACTCTTTGCTGGGTAAAAAACTGGTTGGGTAGCCAAGCCCAGAGAGTAGTGGTGAGTGGAGTTAAGTCCAGTTGGCAGCCGGTCACGAGCAGCGTTCCCCAGGGCTCTGTTTTGGGGCCAGCCTTGTTTAATATCTTTATCGACGATCTGGATGAGGGGATTGAGTGCACCCTCAGTAAGTTTGCAGATGACACCAAGTTAGGCAGGAGTGTTGATCTGCTGGAGGGTAAGATGGCCCTGCAGAGGGACCTGGACAGGCTGGACCGATGGGCTGAGGCCAACTGTATGAGGTTTAACACGGCCAAGTGCTGGGTCCTGCACTTGGGTCACAACAACCCCATGCAACGCTACAGGCTTGGGGAAGAGTGGCTGGAAAGATGCCTGCCTGAAAAGGACATGGGGGTGTTAGTTGACAGCCGGCTGAACATGAGCCAGCAGTGTGCCCAGGTGGCCAAGAAGGCCAACAGCATCCTGGCTTGTATCAGGAATGCTGTGGCCAGCAGGAGCAGGGAGGTGATTGTCCCCCTGTACTTGGCGCTGGTGAGGCCGCACCTGGAATACTGTGTCCAGTTTTGGGCCCCTCAATACAAGAAAGACATTGAGTTGCTGGAGCGTGTTCAGAGAAGGGCAACAAAGCTGGTGAAGGGTCTGGAGCACAGGCCTTATGAGGAGCGGCTGAGGGAACTGGGGTTGTTTATCCTGGAGAAGAGGAGGCTGAGGGGAGACCTTATTGCTCTCTACAACTCCCTGAAAGGAGGGTGTAGTGAGGTGGGTGTTGGTCTCTTCTCCCAAGTAGTTAGTGATAGGACGAGAGGAAATGGGCTCAAGCTATGCCAGGGGAGGTTTAGACTGGAAATTAGGAAAAATTTCTTTACGGAAAGGGTGGTCAAGCATTGGAAGAGGCTTCCCAGAGATGTGGTGGAGTCCCCATCCCTGGAAGTGTTCAAAAAATGGGTAGATGTGGCACTTTGGGACATGGTTTAGTCTAGTCTACTCTTAATTGGTTTAGAGTAGACTTGGTAGTGTAGGTTAATGGTTGGACTGGATGATCTTAAAGGTCTTTTCCAACCTAAATGATTCTATGATTCTATGATTCTATCCTTGCATTGCATTTGTTTCACATTGCTATTTAGATGTCACTTTGTCCCTAATGTAGTTCACATTCAAATCAATAGATTCTCTGTTTTCTTCATAAAGTTAGATTTAAGATAAATGAAATTGCCACCTACTCTATTTGCTATGCACCATTGTGTCATCTAATGTATTTTTCTGGTGGTGCACCCCCCCCCCAACTTTGCTCTCCTCAACCACTTTACGACCTCACAGATTCCTGCCAGACTGCCACCTTGTGTAGCGAGTTGGTCAGTTAGGTGCCCCTTAATTGTATCAGAAACTCTTACATGGTTGATGCAGAGAGCGGTCCTGTCCTTGTCAGACACTCTTACATGGCTGAAGCAGGGAGTGAGAACAATCAAGTTACCCCTGACAGCTTTGAAACAGAGCAGTAATTACTGACCTGGATTGTGCCTCAGGTGGAGCTTTACAATGACTAAAGCTAATCATCTCACCACCCTATAAAACAGCAGTCCTAACTGAGGTCCTTTGAGCTCTCCTGGACTGCAGCAGGCTGCACCAGCACCTCCCTCTGAGCAGGACTCCTCTCAGAGCTAGCAAACTCTTAAAGTTTGCAGAAATCAGAGAAGATTGTGGAAGACCAACAGTGGAGCCTGGGCTGAAACCCTTCACTCCTTGAGGCTCAATCCTCACCCGCTGAGAAATGCCAAGACATTTGATGTGAATATTTCATTGAAATCAAGGGGAATTTTTAACAGGTATACCATTTTTATATATATATATATATATATGCCCATTCATGTCTGTGTGTATGCATGTGTGAATCAGTATAAGTAGTCTGTAGATGTATGATTTAATTTCAAAGTGAGTCTTATACTGATGCATTATCCTTATTCGCATAAATGTTGACCAAGTCTGAGACTAAGACTGGACCTAGCCACACCTAGACTCCTCTCTGAAAAGAAGTTTAGAAAGCAAGGGGGTCTATTCTGAACCTCGTGACTCAACAGGATGGTCCTCCTTATCCCCTGCATCCACGATCTATCTGTGAATCATTCCAACTCAGTGTAACTTAATTTTCCTATATGCACTTCCATGTAGTAATAGAGTGAACCTTGCCATCTTCAAATCTGTAAGTCACTGTTTTGATCAATTTTGTCTAGTCACTTTGTTAATCACTGATGACTGTGTGCTATTAAAATATTACAATCAAGTCCTGTGATTCATTACAAGAAAATTCTAAACTGCTACTAAATCGAACTGTGTAAAGTCACTCATTCACAATAAATTAACATAATCAGCAGGATTCACAAACCTGCATTTGTGACAATTTCTAAAGAAATATTCTCATTTTGATTTTGTCATGTTCTTTGCAGACTGGATTCAATTTGTCTTCTACCCATATTCTTGCCTAGGTGGCCAGGTCCCTTTGTCACAAGGATCCCTCCTGCTTAGTACACTGTTTTCAAAACCGACCCATTTAAAGTGACTGTAAATGTTATGAATGTGGTTTTATTGGTGTTTGCAAGAGCACCAGGTCAATGAGGGCCCCATACATGCTTTGTTTTGTTTGTACTCTTCCCTAAGCTTTTGCTACTCCTCCCTGATAAAACAAAGTTTCACACCAGATTTAAATGGGGTAAAACCTTGATAGGGAGTTCTTTCTATGTTAATTTTTCACATGCAAAATATACAAGATTGGTTTTAACCCAAAGGAAATATCACAGGAGATAGAGGGCATTAAAATGGTAACAATACTCAGGATGGGACTATATTCACAGGAAAAATTTCTTGACTCTCCACTTCTCATCCTATCTCAACTTCTCAGCTTGAAATTGCCAGTAATTGATTCTGTGAAATTTAAAAAAAAAAAAGTTAAATGATGCTTAAATTTTCAAAAATCCATTTGTAGTGAAATAAATTGAGAGGTTGTTTTCAAGTTTGCATACTGAGAATAAAGGACCTACACACTCTTTTTTTAGATATGTGAACTCTCCTTAGCACTCAGGTCCTATTCTTAGACATTTGAATTGCCTGTAGTACAAAATAACCCAACTATAATATCTTTGTTTATATTAGTAACTATTCAGTGAATGTGGAATACAGGCAGTGATGTATACAAAACTACTTGCTGGTATAAGGAATATATATTTTGTAGATGAGTAAACAGACTTGATTAACTGCTTCATTAGAGCACAAGAAAACACATTTACAGTTGAGTGAGGAGTTGCCTTTATACTACAAAAATATTTTGGGTGCAGGTATATACAAATCTATCTCGGAAAACCAAACATGCTGAATATAACTCTTTGGTTGGGTTGTTCTGGTTTTTTGCCTCACTACCACATAATAGGCAATAACTTAGTTGATGTGAAAAGAGCCTTTTGGCCTAAATATTCCTAAAATAATTTGAAGATTTGCAACTGCATGAATAGCAGCACTTTTTAAAGGTCTTGTTTGATTCATGCATTACAAACATAGTGAGGAATACATGTATTCTTCACATTTTGATCAAAACCTGGGAGTACATATCCAATCTTTACTTAGGTTAAACTGTCTTTAACTCCTCACAATAACTTTTACTGAAGTGATGCAAAACAATATGGTTTTCTGCAAGCATTGCATTTATCCTGAAATTTCTTGAGTCATTGTGAAAATCAAACTGAAATGCTTTTTGTGTGTACTATTTTATTATTGCAATGAAGAGAAGGTTTACTAATTTGCCCAGTGAGATTCACTGCAAATGTTACTAGTAATTATTTAATGTATTCTTGCAAGCCATTAATAACAGTAAGAAGCACATTCCAGGAATTGAATCCTGAAAGCAATCACTAGATAGAGAGTAACTCCTACAGAGGAAGCCCAGAAATAGCTAGTTTCTGTTTTGCTGAACTCGTGCAAGGCTGTTCTTACATCATTCTAATTTCTTCATAAACACGTACTTCAGTATCAAGTCAAACGCCTTGGAAAATTCTGTACAGAAGATACCAATTGTACTTGCTTTATCTACCAAGCATACTACTCCAAAGATTTTTCTGCAAGTTTTTCCAGATTGGCATTAATTATGTTGGTTCCTTTAACTTTTTAGTAGTTCATTTGCATATCAGCCGTATCACTATTTTGCCCAGGACTGATGTTACGATGACGAGACTGTAACTGTGAAAAGTGGACCAGTTTACCCTCTTTAAAATAAATTGTGAAACATTAGCTTCTTCCAGAATGTTGGAACTTTTCCAGCATTTCAAGGCTTATTGAAAAATCAACATTAACAGCCCAGAGTGCTCCTTAGCCATATCCTCTAAACCTCTTAGTCATAAATTATGTGACAATGCTTTTAAGTGTGTAGCCTTAGAAAACCTAATCACCCTATTCATTGCTTTCATCAAATCTTCATGTGACATGATTCAGATACAGGTTTATTCCCCAAATAGAACCAATACATTTATTGAACATCCAGTCATTTACTGATAATACTGTAATTTCTCTCCAAAACCCACGCAGTATCAAGATAAAGATCCTTTTTAATTTAGCTACACCTTTTTCTACTGAGATCTATATAAAAATATCTCTTCATGTTATTACTGTTTTTAATAGACATAAGTTAGTCTTGTATCCCTTGGTATTCCACATCCATTTTTTATAACTACTAGCTTATGAGAAATATTTATTACCTTTTCTTGTTTGTTTTATTTGTCACATGTAACTGGTCTCTTTTACATTCTAAATCACAGTCATTTGTAACCAGTGTGGCCCTCTTTCTCAAGAGTAACTGTAGCTTTTCTGGTACCCACCAAAGTATTCTCAAACAGCTCCTTGTTATCGCTCATATTTTTCACACTTTTAATTCTTTCTCCCAACTTTTGCCTTCAGCCCACAATTGCATTTAGCCTGCAATTTTTTCAGCTCTTTGAAAAGAGCATTGCCTATAACTATTTCTGAATGAAGACAATGAACTAGTATCGTATGTTAGTAAATGCTTAATGTGAAGAGATATAAATATTTTATAGCAGAAGGTTTTAATATTGTAAAGCCAAAGATTTTTTTTCTTTCTTTTCAAACATCACAATTCCTGTATTCTTACATTTGAAAAGAATGGCAGAGATAAGGGTAAAGTTATTTGATAGTTTTCCTGAGTGAATACTGTGTCCAGGGTTTTAGCCATACTCAACAGTACTGGTTTTGTACAACTCTTAGTGTTAAGGATTTCTGCCTTGCTGCAACTCTTCATAAATAATCATATGCCTCTGCTACATCCTGCCACACCAGAGAAGTAAGAAAAGTGCACATGTATAATGACTTAGCAGTATAGTTGAATACACTAGGAACCAAACAGATCTTTCAAAACTTGTCAGTCTTGAGCCTTACAACACATAAAAGATATCCAAATATTTTCTCAGACCTCTTATATCTCTGTTCTTTTGTAACTGAAAGCACAAAATATAAAACATCCTTATCTGGAGAAGGCCTGTATCCTTGTTTTGTCTTCCCTGGGTAAGATTTATACAGGTTGAGGTCCTGGCTCAACATCATATGAGAAAGGGGCTTTTTACTTCACACAACACTTTCCTCTATGTGCCAAATCTGCTTCAGACACACATATCTAAAAGTATTGGAATCAACAGCATAACTACCCTTCTGTTTTAATCTTTGTTCATGCAGTCAACACTACTTATTTTGATTTTGCACTTGGCCTCTTAATCCATTCCACTAATTAGTTTTTTTACCCTCTAAACCCCTATAGTATGTGCGTGCTGTGTGCATGCTCTGACCTTTAATCCACAAACCCTCCATTTTCCACACAGATGTTTACTACTATTATCTCCCCCTTTTATCTTGGTTCATATATTGACTTCTCATCACTGGATTTGTCCTATTAACCTTGTTCTATTTTTTTAAAGCAAGCCCCATGTGGTGTTTCCTTTTTTTAGAAATACATTAGATGACACAATGGTGTATGAAAGGTGTTGAATTCTGAGCCAGGTCATCTGAAACCCCCTGTTTATCTATTGAGGTTCAAGAAAAGGGTTTATCTAATGCCTAAAATGAGGGGTAATAGAGTATAGATAGCTACTGACTCAAGCTGAGGATAAAGTCCTTCATTAGGTTCTCAGAAATTACACTTCCTCAGAAAGAATTATGGTTTTGTAGGCTAGCCAAGAGCGCAAAGTCCAGGAATGTTGCACTTCTCTTCAGGACAGCTCAGCATTTTGTAGAAATTCTATGGCTTACAGCCAGCCATGCCTACAAGCTACAGAAACATTAGTTTATTTATGCCAGTGCATCTGCCCTCTTCTACCCTCAGAGCACAGCTGTGATGGGGTTTACACAGCTACATGGTGTGAGACATGTTCTCTCTTTCTTATGGGTTTTATTCCTATCATTTTTCTTATCATGTGAAACACCAGATTGTAAATTCTTTGAACCATGCTAATATCTTTTTTGTTTGTACCGTGAAGCTCATTCGATATATCAGTGCTAGAAAAGCGGTTAAGGTTCGGTTAACATTATCTCAGGGAACGTTAAGGAGACATGACCCTCTGTCAGGACAGACTTTGCCCAGCTGAATCACGTCTACCCCACAAACTATATCACAGACAGTTTGTTTGCCCTGTCTTGACTTAGGGGTAGCAAAAATATTACAATCATTAAAAACTCTTATAAAGGCAGAAAACGAAGGAATATAAACTGATCAGTTTTCTTACACTTTATAACCTCCTTTTGGTGCAGAAAAGGTTTGTAGCATTTCATCCATCAATGACTGGTGCCTAGTCATTTGTTTTAAACAAAACATGGGGGGGGGGGGCGGGGTGGAAGTTCTGCCAGCTGCACTACTTGACAGAGGATTATAACAATAACAATAATAATAATAATAATAGAAAATAACCCCCCCCCACAATCTAAATTCTGGATACTATTTATTTCCCATTTGGTACCTTCCGAAACATTACCCTTCCATCACTTCCTGCAACATGTGTTCCGAAAGTTATAATTCCCAAATAAACTTATTAACTCTTATACCTGGACTTCCTTCATCATTAATAATGACCTGATGACCTCATCTCTATTTTATAGTGGACAAGTTAATTAGTCTGTTAAATTCTCTCACTCTTAAAATAGGGTTTTACAGAGTCAGAGAGTCATGTGAATCCCAGTGTCTATTGTTGCCTGGGATTATTCCTCTGTAGTTGCAGGACTTTGCATTTCTCTCCGTTTGAGCTTCATGAGATTTCCATTAGCCCATTTCTCCAGCCTTTCAAGGTGCTTTTGTATGGTGATGCACCCATCTGGTGTATCATCCACTCCTCCCAGTTTTGTACCATCTGCAAATATGCTGAGGGTGCAGTCCATCCCATTGTCCAGGCCATTACTGAAGATTTTGACCAGTATTAACCCCAGGATCATCCCCTGGAACACACCACTAATGACTGACTGGCCTCCAACTGGTCTTAGTGTCACTGAACACAACCCTCTGGACCTGATCGTGCAGCCAGATTGCTTTGGTTTGGTAGGGTTCAGATATAGACTAGGTCTATAATAGAGTTAACACCAAGTTAATTCATCATGCCAACAAGAGAGAAAATATAAATAGAGGAATGCTTACCACACAGCAAAGCCAAGACAAAATGGTGTGATATTGTTATGATCCATCAAAAGAAAGGAAAACAACAGAAATGTGCTTCATCTGTTACAACACCTTGTTGGAGCCCACAAGATCAGCTGATCGTGGACAAGGACCATGTTCATAATTTCTTTCCAAAATACCATTTTGTGTACCAGCTGATCCATAGTTTCGTGCTCTTAACTCTTACAAATTATCACAGTTAATGTTTCCTCTTTCCAGATACTTTATACATACAATGTATAACACTTTCTTTCAAAGCTTTGCTCTTTTAGCCAATTACAAAATGAGTATTATATTAAAATTTATATCTATGATACAATTTATAAATACGCAGAATGTGGCCAACTGGATAACAGTTTTGAGAGAGATATTATTTATTATACTTGTAGTTAAAATATTTCTTAATCATGGTTTTGTCTATATTTGCCAAATATTGCTCCTTAATGAGGCTTAGGGCCTGGACACTGAGAATGGGGTTCACTACACCTGTGATTACCTGTTGAAGAATCAAGGGGTTTACAGAAACACATATCTAGAACCAACTTTACTGAGTAAATGGCCCTGCCAGGTGGAGAGCCGTTCAGTCCAGCTTAATATCTGCTAAAGGATTTAATGAAATTCCTTTTGGAAATAGCTCGCTCTTCTCCTTGAGCAAATATAGGTAATGAACTTGGAATACACAGCTGACTTTTGAATAGCCAAGGGTATCTGGACTGAAATCTAGATTGACACTGCATTTTTGGTTTCCTTACACTTTCCTGATATGTATTGCACACTGTCTTCGCTATATGTTTGTACAATATGTTTGTCATTGTACACTCCACCAAATGCTATGAACTTAAGTCAGCAATTAACAAAGTTCAAATCATTCAGTAGGATGAATTGCTTTTATGGTAGTAAGTGATCTTTTTATACTCGGGCCAAGTAGCATTTTCTGCTCTCATTGGAGGTCAGATCTGCTTGTAGTCAACTAGACATTGACTGTAGCTGAGTCCACCCAGCAGTCAGATCCCAGGGAGACAGCCAAGGAAATATTTTTCTAATGAAGATAAATCCGTTGTCAGGCAGGATTCTGCTAGCACAGAAGAGGTGCCCTGATTGACTAAATTATAATGATGGAGGGTTTATAGGAAATGGATATAGGTGAATTTACTTTTAGTTGAAAAAGATCGGCAGCTTCTCTACAAGTTATAATCCTATTTGAGGAAAGCAAAGCCTAAGGATTGGTCTTTCTAAAGGACAGGGTCACAGATGTGCCATCTGTGGAAATCACCTGAAGAACTACCCAGGCTTCAGAGCCTTCAGTCTGACAGGAATGTGAAAATCACCTGTAAGCTAAAACAGAATAGGTTATGTTAAAATGTGTTATTCCTTAATTTCTCATTATATTTCCAAGTAAAGGAATAAGCTTCACAAAGTTGTTATTTCAGTAAGTAAATTCACTTTCACCTTTACTTTAATGTTTGTCTACTGTTAGAATTACTTGAGGAGAGCTGCCAAACAGTAAGTATCCCAAGAGTGTGACAAGACTTTTTAAGGCTCATCCATTGCCAAGCAGTGACACCTCACAAATAAGACAATCCTCAAAGGTTTGCAGAGTGCTCATCGACTGAGCTGCAAGAGCGTTCTTAAAGCGTCTTATTGCCAGAATGCATTTGACTTCCAACAGACAACAAAGCAAGAGTCTCAGATCCACTGGCACTCTCAGGATTCATCCCAGTAAAAAAGTTGCAAATCTGCCTGTGCTAGATTCACAAGGTGATTTTACCTTAGCGTCACAGTGTGCAACTTGCATGCAATTTGTCAAGGAGACATTGTAAACCCAAGGCGGTAAGTGATATCTCTACAGAGACAGAAGTGGAATGAGAAGCATCTGAGCTTGGGACCAAGGAACGTTTTTATGGTAGGTTAGCAAAAGCAAATCAGAGGAAACTGAGTTCTGACTCACAAAGATTCGGAACACACATTTGATCAGGATTCGTTAGAAATACGATCCAGACAGGCATCCGTACTCGATTGTTTCTTCACTTTCAGACCATTCAGCTGGTACCTGACATGCATGGAAGTATGAGAGCCCTCTGCTTCATCTGAAAGGTCAGGATTGATTGAGGCTTAGTAAGTATAACATTTTCCAGAGAGAAAATAATAATAATAATAAAAAAAGCAATCTCCCTTTTTTCCTCCAACAATTTTGAATTCTGTCCAAATAAAATTATTTTCTGTAGTAATAAGTCTCTGTCTGAAAATCCCTCTTTGTTATGTGGTATTCTACAGCATAGGATTAGTTATGGTTTAAAGTGCATTGCTAACTGAGCAGACCAGAAATCTACTGACAATGTGGGACTGCAGAATAGTGGACATGATGTGAATTGTAAAAATTTGCAGGTAAATGCTTCTTGTTAAACTATTTAGAAATCCTGTGAGGATCTGTTGCTGTAATTAGACAGGAACTAAAACTTGTATTGGTTTTATAAACTGTACTATTTTGAGTGTTCCTTTTAAAATTCTGTATTCAACAGAGTTCAGGGGTTAAATGTCAAAGAATAAAGATGTTCTGTTTTGGAGATTATCCACAAAGAAACAGGTCTGAAATTTGGCAAATATCCATTTCTCACTGAGTTCTCAGCCAGATAGAGAACAAAAATAATAGTGTAAGGGACTGACAACTAACCTTCTTGTAATCACTGAACAGTTCATTTCAGTTGTCTCATCTGTATTACTCCCACATCTCTTGATACTTCTCTATGGCAGTGTCATTTCTTTCTAATATTGGAAAAACTTTTATGGAGATATCAGTGTAAAAAGAGGTGTTAAGAAGAAAATGGGTCTATTAATGAATGAAGTAAGGGGAGACAATTATACAAAATGTTTAAAATATTGAATTCTCTTTTCTATTCCTCTTCAGGAACAAACAAACCAACCCAGAAAAGAACTTTGAGCTGTTATAGAAAAAAAAAAAGATACGGATATAGTAAAATGGGTTAATGATGAAAAAATGGGGAAAAAATACATTGGAAAACAATCAATATTTCTAAAATCCTTGTAGAGCAGGTGATCTGCATTTTTCTCAGGTACAAGTCCATACTAAAGTCCTTTAAAAGCAACAGAAAATTCGGTGTTGACTGCAAGACCCTACAGATACTAGTTAAGAGCAACTGAAAATCATTTTTGATATACTGAGGAACATCTGAAGAAATATGAGAATAAAGAATACAAGAATAAAGTTGGAAAAAATATATTTACTTTCTAAAATGGTAAGGAGAATATTCATGCTAAGAACTGTTAATAAAGTTCCTATATATTATTAACAGAAATATAGCAAGCTATGAGGGTATAAAAATCTCTGTATATCTTGAGAATCAATTTATAAAGAATATAACTAATGAAGTAAAAAATTATACATCAAATTAAAATCACAGAACAAACAATACAATATTTCTCTATTTAGGTTTTTTTTAAAAAAAAAAACATACAGAGCATATTATGGAAAAAAACACTGATGTAGTAGACAGAATAAAAACAAAGGTTTGAGTTGAGAATGATGTTTTCAAGATTAATATTCCTAAACTCAAGTGGGAAATTGTCTCCTCATCACATGACTATGTTTAAGCTTCCAACCTAGAACCAAATACCAGCACATGAATCATCTTCCTGAAATTCACTGTGGTAAGATTAAACAAATTAACAGGTACTGTCTGAATCTCTTTACCTTTCTTTCAAAGGGTGTTGCTACAATTTCATAACTTTAAAATGAAGGAGTATTTCAAAATTATGTTAGAGCTTACTTTGAAAAAGATTAAATTACATTCTTAAATAAGTTCCAAATACTTTTTTTCTCTGGAATTTTCTTTCAATGTAGATTCGTTTCTCCTAAAAAAAAAAAAACTTTAAAAAAAAAAATTGTTTTTGAAAATTTGACATTGCTAAAAAGTAAATTACCAGCTCTGGGCATTTTATACAGCTGTTTACAACCTGCTTTTAGCTCCACAGTGCATTAAGAAGAACTAAAGATTTTTTAACTCAGAACAGGCTTTGCAAACTAGTGAATTGTTATGAAACTTCACAGATTCCATGGCTGCTAAGCTGCAACACACAGTGACAGGCAATGATGACTACATCTCCGTATTCACTAGCCAGATTAGCTGAGTACAGCAGTACACTATCCTGATATACTTTAGCAGTACATCATTAGTGTTATTTATTTGCACTACTTCAACACTTGGCACTGAACATGGATTAAAAAAAAAAAGACAACCCATCTCTCAGAGAGCTTACAATCTAAATATAAAACCTGAAACAAAAGATGAATGTAGACAGACAAGGAACAAACAGAAAGCAATGAGACGTGGCTGATCTTGGCATACCAGGAGACTTAAGTTCTTACTTTGTTTTATTTTCAAAGAACTCAATGGAATAAGTAAGTGAAGGAGGAATTTGGAAAAGGATAAAAGAAACATTTTTCAGTTGTTTACAGAGATATCCTCCCAGCAGGCAGCAGGAGGAAAATCATAAAGGTGCTTGTATAAAAGTCAAACGAGATGGCATCATAGATTTAGTAGGTGTAGAAATGACCTTTTGAAATACCGAGGTGTCAGCTGAATTATTTTATTTGAATCAACCGATTTAAAGGAGGAAAAACAGGACAGCATAATGACTCCACGAATATTTCCTTAGAGTTACAGGTAGCTGAGGTATTGCTTGAAGGCTTGTTGCTTCCAAAGCTTTTAGGATTGGATTAGCTTTCCAAATACTAAACTTATTTTAGGGTTCCATTCCACTTTCTTATCCATCTTTAACTTCAATTAATTGCCTAATTGTGCTAAAGTTAAGAGCATTATCTGAGAATAATTGATAGCCATTGCTTGCAGATGAAGCACAGTGTTCATAAAGTGGAGCGTGGTACTTCAGAACCAATTATGTTCCCATTCTCACTACAAGCTGCTGTGCTGTTCTCAGTAGATCTGTGTGGGGTGTTTTGCATCACCTCAGGGCCCTTCAAATACAGGACAGGTATATGTATTCAAGAAGAAAAAGAAAAGAACAGAAGGTTAAGAGGAATGAATATGAACTATAAGGACTTAAACGATTGACAAAGATGATACCTCAGTTTAATGCATTAAAATACTCCTGTTAAACCATAGTAACTGTGTGTATCATGATTTTAGCTTGTGAGCAGACTTGCTTAGCACTCTTTCATTTGAGAGCACTGCTGATAACTGGAGGACAGATCTCTGTTCCCCTTCCTCCACACGATGATTGGCTCCATTCAGGCACTCCAGCATGTCTTTGAATCAATAGTCAAATGGTTCAGTACAAGACTACCGAGAGGCCGTAACCTGGAATCACGCTACCAAAGTTTATATCATTTACTCTGATATAAAACTGTTGTTGGACAAGAAAGGAGCTACAAAAATGTAATTTAAAGAAAACATAAAGTTTATCTGAGGCCTCCTAATTACTAAGCTACATTTCCTTTCTATTTTAAATGTGTGACTCTCACTTCCGTGGTATTCTACTTTGCTCCTTAAGATTTTATTAGTCTTAGCGATCAAGAATCAGATGGTTTACTTGACTTTGCTCTTAATATCAGCTTTTTTTAGATTTGTGATAAATACACATTAGCTTATATTTTATTTAAATTTGCAATAAGCCTTCTGGGTTAAATTTGTAAAATGTTACATATTTTTTAAAGTTTTCATTAAAATTATCTGAATCAAACTTTTTAGCAGATTTGCTTATTGATTTTCTGAGTGGCTGTATATATCTAGCAGAAATTCTTTGATTTCACAAAACATTAGAAGTACCATGCTGGTGATATTACTCAAGTCCAATTTTATGTCTCCCATGGTAGCCCAAAACCACAATGCCAGAGTTAAGTGCAAGAAAAGCCAAATGGAAAGCTGTGGGATAAGAAAAGCAGTTAAAGTTCATGTCTCCTTGTATTTTGATTCAATCTTACATGCTTATAGGTGTTTCTGTTTTTCTAACGCATCAAACAGTTCAATGACATTAAATGATCTCATTATGGACACTTCCATTATCTCAACAGAAAGTAGGTGAATGGCCGGGAGAGAGCTGGCACAAAACCAAAAACTTTTATATTGCTTCTTGATGAACATATTATTGAAGTGAAGGTGAATGAGAGGGTATTCTCACAAAGACTGCAAAAAAGGTACCTACAGTAACCAGATACTGAATCTAAAGAAGTCAGCTGGAGAGAAGAAATTAAAAACAAACAAACAAACAAACAAACAAAAAAAAAAACAAACCAAAAAGTTAACTGTTTCTATAATTGTATTATCTGCTGTTTGTGGCAGGTGGAACAACAGACACATCTCACAGAGAAACGCACACAGGCGCAGACACACAATTTCACATGTTATTTTCAGCACACTCACATGTTGTTTTCAGCACACGGCTATATATTTATACTTACACAGTTTGAGACTCTCTCAAAGTGCAGCTGATTTTGCACAGCTAGCATTAGAGATTGAAGACAGGAAGTTTTTTTACATGTGCTCAGTTCCATTTGTGTACAGCTACCTGTAAGGGAGAAAGAAATAAGGCATAACTCATTGTCCCCCAGCCTAACACACACATATCCCACAGAAGAAGGCGGCACACTACTCTTTGCAAAAGATGGACAAAGTGTCAGCCCTAGCCCCAGATGAACTCAATGTCAATGTCATCACTGTCATTAATGGCAGAAGCTGCCATTCAAAAGCAGCATGGGTTTATGAGGAGGCAAATTAAAATGATTGGAATAGACTTTCACCTGAAATAAATTAGTCTAGCTCCAGCTGAGGACATGGTCCATCACCTCTATGGCACACAGAGGGTCTCGTAATCTAAGTGCAGTACGACTATCATTTTCTTTTCTTGTGGATTTACATTTAGCTGTTGTCATAAACATTTGACGAAGAGCTCACACATGCCTGGGGGTTATAGGCCTTGTTACTGTAGCAACCAGAAGAATAATCTTTTTTTTTTCTTACTTTAGTAATAATCTGAAGTAAGATCAAAATGGGGACAGTGAAAGTCAAAGAAATCTGTGTAACAGTACACCAGAGAAGTATATCACAGTTATGTCAAGGGTTTTGAAGGAAATAGCATATGCCAGTTTTCCATTGCAGAAGCAGAATCTGCACAAGGTCTAATGATCAAAAACATTGATTTATTCCTGTCACAAGCCTTCAGCCCCCCCTTTGGCTTCTAATTAAAACTGTCTTACATTCAGCTCTGCTATATAACCCTTCTGTTGTACACAAGATAAAACCACTTGCTGTACCTAATGCCTGCAGCCCATATCATTACTCTCACAAAACATTACCCTCAGACGAAGGACCCAGGAGTGGTCCACATGGATAGGAACAATATCTGAATCTTAAGACTCCATAGGGATAGGAGAGAGGGAGGGTGATTCCATCTCACCACTACTGTTTCATTATTTTTTCAGTTTACAGAAATTATTTTAGGACTGAAAATAGCACTCTGAGTGCAACACTTAGCAACTTTGGAGCACAGTTGCAAGACTGACTCTTGAACAAGAGAAAAAACTAAGTGTATGCAGTTAATGTCTTGTACATACAATGTACTATGCTACTAACACAAATTATGACACATAGATTTAAGACCAAAATCTGGATTCTGATAAACCTCAAAAGCTTCAATTTCTCTACCTAAGATTTTGCTTCTACTTCTCTAAATACTGAGGACCTACGTGGAACTGTGCTTTCAAGGGGGTAAATGAAGAGACAATACAAACTGCATGTTACCTTGTGATTAAATACTCTATCCCCTGCAGCTTAAGAATAATAATAGTATAGAAAGCCTTTTTTCTGACATTTCACAGCTGAGAGCCTTAAATTAAAAACCTTAATAATTATATTTTTCCAATATAAGATATTCAACTATCTGTATAATTTTCTTTCATGGTGCTCACATGCATATTTGTGTGTGTGAGCATCAAAGTGGCAATTTATGATCCTAACACTTTTGTGTCTTAAATGATAACACTATGATCTTTCATATTTTTTCAGATGTTGGTTTTCTGCCTCAGTTTGACGGTCATACAAAATCCACTGCATGTTCAGATAGAGACCCGAGGAAAAGGTTGTGATGCCAATAAAATACTAGATTTCAATTTTTTTTTCTATTATTTAAAAGTTCAGGAAAAAAAAATCATAAACATATGCCTCACTACAAAGGAATTTCCGCTTTGGGTATTCACTGACCTGTGAAGTAGTTATAGCTTCTTATTCATCTTCAGGTAACATTAAAGCATTCAGCTATTCAGCTTATAGTATGGGTGAAGGAATGTTTCAAGTAGAAAGCATTCAATAAAAGTACAAATGCCATTCTGCAAATAATTAGCCATGTTTAAATACAATTGTATATGTGCATATATAAACATTCAAAACATAGTTTCAAATTTCTAGCCTACCAATTACCAAACAAATAAACCCCTGTCATTGTTAAAACTGAAGTGCTTGGTGCCAATTGATAAAGCAATAAGACTCATGGATTTATTTTATCTTTTGTTTCAATCAATTAGTGTAAGAGTAGAGTTAAGTTAGTTTGTCTTACACTCCCTTAGGCTAAGAGGCCTGGGGAGAGAAAGGAACCTCTTTTTTTATGAATCTATATTCTATGCACCTATGTTTATAAATCACTTAACACAGTGGCATTTCAATCTAACACTTTTTTTAAAAATAACAACTAAGAACTGTGTATAAGACTGGAAATCAACCAAGAGTCAGCATTCATTTTACATCTTGTTCCTGTCTTATCTTCACTCTAAACACAGAGTGTATGTATGTGTGCGTGAAAGAGAATTTTAAAATCTCTCCTAGTAAACCAAAGAATACTTAAGACTTAACTCTCCATTTTTTCCAGCTAAACTAAAAGCTTTGAAGATCAGAGCAACCTAAAGTATTCATATAAATACATATTTTAATTTAAGCACTGAATATGGTGCATGCTATTAATGTCAAGGGTTGGGGTTTTTTTTTCATTTTTCTAGCTTATTTAGTAAACATGAAAGTCACTGTTTTATAATTCAACAAATACCATCACTTTTCTATTAGAACAACCAAAAAGATATGCATTTGTCCATGCTGGATTTTACTAACAGGCTTTCTTTTTCTTTTTCCCTCCATTTGATTTATTTATACTATACATATTTGACTATTAATCGAGCAGTGTCACTCGGTTTTGAATTACATGCTTAAATAGCAGCAATGAGTTGCATTGCCAGGATTTTTAAAAATATTTCATAAATTACCAAATTTTGGTTTTGGTAGAATATTATCAAAGGCACATAATGCCTCAGGGATTCTTCTTGTAGCTACTATTATCCTTCTCCAAACAATATGCTTTGCTTTATGAAGACCAACACTTGACCTCCTGTTTCTATGAAATAGTCTTTTTTATAAGGGATGGTACTGCATGGTGATGGGTACTAGGCAGATCAGTCCTGCCTTGGGTAGTGAAAGAAAATCATTGCACAGAAAGACCACTGCTCATTGCAAGAATCTAGCAAAACAAATGCTTTAATTGATTGAATATTTACTATTATTAAATGAAGAGACCAGTTCAAAGGTAAGTGATTTAATCAAGTGGAAAACCAGGTGATTGGACACCATCTATAAGCAGAGGGGAAAATATTTTCCAGTGGTTGCACAAGAAATCATACACAATCAAATTGATGCATGTAACCCATTATTACCTTAAATTGAATAACCAATTTATGAATGGTGATATTGTCCCGATCCATTCCTAAATGGAACATGTCAATATGAATTATAAACATGCATGAACAATTTAAAAGAAGAGCAGACATTAATTCTCTTATGCATTTCATCTGCTATCCCAAACTTTTGTGCAGGGACCTTTTTCCTCACATACTTGGGCTGTTTTATTTATTAGATGCTATATCTTTGGGGCAGGACAGTCTCTTTATGAAGCTGTATATTACCTGCATAATGGCCACTATGTTTCAGTTAGGGATTAACAGACTTCGGTAAAACAACTAATAAAATGTAAATCCCACTCAGCTTCTTTGTTAAGTTATGTAGATAGCTTTTTAATTTTTT
Organism: Pelecanus crispus; assembly: GCF_030463565.1. NCBI lineage: Eukaryota > Metazoa > Chordata > Aves > Pelecaniformes > Pelecanidae > Pelecanus > Pelecanus crispus. The sequence continues at coordinate 213,807,903 of NC_134643.1, forward strand.
TGCTGATGTAAACCAAGGTAACTCCACTGAAATCAGCAGAGTGGTGTTACTTTATATCATTGAAAAATTTGGCTTAGCTTCCTGCTTGCTGCAATTCATTGCTTAGCAATTTCAAATCAGGCTGCCCTTGTGCAGTAAACTAAGAACACTAAATAGATCTGCACTAGTGCTGGGTGTGCAGGGAGACAACTTTCACCATTCATTAAACACCTCCCTTAGAGCAATTTCTGGGCCTGCTCATTCCCTTCACGGTCCTTCTACAAGAAATCTTTTCCTCCCTACTGCATGAGCGCTTTTGCTATGAAGGCATATGCCTGAGTGAGGATCTTTCTCCCTGTGCTATAAGGATGTCAATGCCATAGTCAGAAGATTCCCTTCTGAAGTGTTATGCAGGGCCTCTCATGCAAGAAATCAGGGAGAAGATATGAAACCTGGGGTTGCCTAGGAATTGTCACTACTATAATGCATTTTAGAGATTACAATGACCTTGTGAACCTATAATTGTGTGTGTTCATACATTCCCAGTTACATTGCAGGTATTCTCTAGTTCCTATGACTGCTCCAAACTGCCAGACCACCTCTTCCTGGAGCTCCTCAGCTATGGACAAAGAGATAGAACAGTTTGACACCTTAAGGGCATTTGTCAGGTGGACCTCTGCAAGGCATCTTTGCATACGGAGAGGAGTGTGGGATGGCTGAGCTCCCAGGGCAGGTGAAAGGATGTGTCAGGTGCAGTAAAGTTGAGCTGAGCACAATTAATATATCCAGTGGGTTTGGGATGCATGTTTCACATGCTGGCCCACTGTGGTGGTACAGCGCCCTGGGCCATTCTGAGATCCCAGGAAAAGCTCTATTGTGCTGTTATCTTGGTCATAACGACTCTGGCATCAGGCAATCTCTCTCCACACTTGGCCTATCTGCTGCCTGAATGGTACATCAGAACAACTCAGCACAAATTGTGGCCAGAATGTAAATTACTGACCAAAGCCAACCATCTTGAGATCCTATAACCAGCGATCCAAGAGGGAGACCTCTTTGAGCTCTCTGGGACTGCAGCGGACTGTGTGACCCAGTATCTCCCTCTGAGCTGAGATGCCTCTCAGGGTAGATTTCGCGAGGATTGAAGAATCATCCGTAGATTTCATAAGGAATAAAGAATTTTCCATAGATTTCACAAAGAATGAAGGATTGCCCATAGATTTCATGAAGATTAAAGGATTGTCCGTAGCTTTCGCAAGGATTGGATGATTGCGCATTGATTTTGCGAGGACTCAAAGAACAGACTTCATGAGGTTCACCAACCATCTGTTGATGAATGCCAGCACATAAAAGTGAGTAATTCATGAAACTCTTGAAAAGGGAAATTTTGATCACAGGTTGACCTTGGTGTGTGCATGTGTGTGCGTGCAATTTGGCTACATATATATCTCCATATATACTATCCCTACTCACATAAACCATTGACCAAGTCTGAGACTAAGACTGGACCTAGCTGCACCTAGACCCCTCTCGGAAAAGGAGTTTAGAAAGCAAGGGGGTCTATTCTGAATGTCGTGACTCAACGGGAGGGTCCCCCTTATCCCCTGCACCCACAATCCCTCTGTGTAGCTGAATTCTCCTTTGTGTACTTCTTCCATGTAAGTAATAGACTGAACCTTGCCATTCTTGAATCTTTAACTAAGTCGCTGTCTTGATTATAACAAATTCCATCAAATCACTGTTTCAAATTGGCTGATGCTTAAGTGTTGTTAAGAATTATACAACCTAATACTGTGATCTATCTTAAAAATATTAATAAATCTTAAATTGCTGCTAACCAAAGCCATGTAAAAAAATCATATTCATGACAAATTGGCGTAGTTGGCAGGATCCACAAATCTGTATTCACGACACCCACTCTGAAGGGAGGGCAGATGTGGCAGAGGGATTGAGTGACACCTGACTAAAGCATGGGGCTACCCTAGCATCACTGAAGGATGAAGTTCATTGACCAAGACCAGATATAAGTTTACTTCTGGATTGTGTGATATTTGCTGATTAATCCCCATACTTTGTTTGTGTTTTCATTAACCAGCTTCCCTTTTTTATTTATTAGTTAATCAGGTTTTGAAACTAGTTCTCCTCCAAACATTGATTTACTGACATACAACCATTGCTTCATTTAGCTGTGCTCAGACCCTAACATCCATGCTCATACATCTAAAGCCAGACCTGGAGAGTAATAGAGTAAATCCAGGCTCTCCTGGGCACCAGCCTCACAAGTAGTAATTAGCTATGTAAGTTGTCCTTTTGAGGGTTGCTGGAGTTTCTTTTTCTTGATGACTGTGAGGTAAAGCCTTTAGTCAGATCATCCAAAGTCTTATGAATATTAATTCCAGAAAGGATTTGAGAATAAAATTAAATTGTTGAGTCTCATACATGCATTATGAAGCCACTGTGTTTAGTCATGTCCAAATTGTGTTGTGGGGACCACTGGCAAATACAGAATGAAAAATTTAATTCAACTGCCATTTATTTTGTCATTCATTTTCCTTTGCTGGCAAAAAGGCTTTCCTCTCACTTCTGCATTTATTTCTGTAATTTTATGGAGTGATATACTGGAGAAACAAACATTCACTTGAATATTTCTTCCCTAATATGTAAACCATGAGGGACCCTAGGGGACGAGGTTTTAAAAAACAATAGTGTATTTCCAACAGCAACATCAATAAACAGAAATTTTTTCCAGATACAAGTTATCTGAATCCCCAAATATAATATTTCTTTTTGATTTGCTGCTCTATCTTGCCTACACTTAGTGTAAGAATTATTTCAGCTTATCAAAACTACTTACAGAGAATATACATACAATTACATTGAATCTGGCTTAAAGGACAAATTGGTTTCTGATAGGATACTGGAGGAGATAAGCCTTCATTTTCATTTTGATATAGGACATTTAGTACCAAACCTGAAGCTGGTATATATTTGTCTTGATCTTTTGACTACAGAGGAGATGCATTGAGCCCAAAGTGAGGCTTGTAAAAGAAAACCCTACAGTATACTGTCCCTGCATGCACACAGAAGTTCACATTGACATAAAAAAGACCTCTATAGGTCTAGTCAAGGAAAGTTTGGCCTCATTTTCTTCAGTTCACAGAGCCTTGTTTTTATTATTTTGCAGCTGAATGCATGAAAGAAAATTCTTACGTTTGTCATATAGTGCACATAACAGACTTGTTTCAACAATGCATAGCTTTGGTTTTATACAACCTCTGTTGATTTCATAATATGGCATAAAACTCGGAGTGATAATTTGTTTTATCTCTTTTAAAAAAAAACAGAATTAGAATTTAGAAATTTTATGTCCAATTTTATTTGTGGGTTTAATGTATTAGTAACAGACCTTGTGCTAAACTTCATCATCACTTTTTTATGAGGCATGATTTTAAAATATCGTTTGACTATAGTGAATGTTCATTTTGTCACAAACACCATATGAAAATGTGACACATGACATGTGCTCTCTAAAGAACATGTTGCTTCTGGGGATGCATTTCAGAAGTTCTGCTACAAACCATCTGATTTACTAAGTATGATAGCTACACACCACCATTTTCAGGACAGTACAACTTATTTAGAAAGTCTGCCTTTTTAACATCACCCTCAACAAACCTCTGAATATGTCACATGTCCCAGGTGAACCATTAAACTATCACATTATTAATATATATATATACATGAATTATCACTATTAAATATAAAAATGTGGTAGATAATAAAAAAAAATTCTGTAAAATATGAAAAGAAATTTTAGCTCAGGGTAAAGCATACACGCAAAGAAAAGGAAAAAGAGGTGAGCACAAGGACCAAGCACCTTTACAAAAAAATCACCTGTGGAATTATTTTCCAATTTCAGATATTGACTTTGGTATAATTATCAGAATAATCATCACTACATGTCAATACAGTTTTCTTTTTTTTTTTTTTTTCTTCTGAGTACCTGAAATATTGCAGTGAAATAAATGAAAATATGAGGCAATTTTGTAAATTCACACTTTGGACAATTTTCACAGAAGTTGCTAGATATTCTACTTAATGGAAGCCTCAATATAACTTTCATTGTACTGGATCATTTGAATTTATAATAAGTTTCATCCTTATCGGAGTTTAGTCACTTTCTGGAAGTACCTATACCTTTCACTCACTGTAAAGAGGTCCTGAACAACTAGTTTAACCTATATGTAGTCGGTAGTTGACTATAATTTTTTCCTTTCAAAAGAAATGTCTAGGACAAAGTGGTTTTGCCACAAAATGTTATCAAACGAGCAAAAGACATATTAAAATTGCCTGTACTGAAAGAAACCCCACCCCACAAAAAAGAACTCCTAAAAGAGTAAATCTGATGTTGATATTTGTGAGCTCTGTAGGAGATTATAGTAACTGGCATTCTGGTGCACCTCCAAAGCCCTGAAGAGATGACTGATATACAGCTTGATGTGGTGAAAGGCTGGGATCTGTAAGAGTGTGAAGTCACCACACATCCATTATTGGACGTGCTTTCACTTTGGTCTCTATGCTTTTTTTTAATCTACTCAACAGTAAGTTGTGTGATTCTGAAAAAGATATTATGCATTTATTTATAAGAATTATCTAAAAAAAAAAAGAAAAAAACAAAACAAAAACAAGTAAAGGAAACAAAATAAGAACAGAATCTATTGACTAATTTTCTTTTTTTAATATTTATAGAACAAGATTTCTAGTTAACTGGAATAAACTATTTGTTATGAAACTTGTTCACAGGAGAAATGGGTATTTTTCATTGTTTTCAGTTCAGCATGAAAACATATTTTGACGTGTTAGTGTCTTCCACACAACCTAAAACCTGGATTTTAAAAACAAAGTAAATGTTCCCATGGGTCAGAATTTCAGGTTTTGAGCAATGCTACAAATACATATGTTTGTTGTTGTTGTTTACATTAAGGATCATTTTCATTACTTTCTGATTAAAAACAAAGTTTAATCAGGATTCATATTAACTATTAATTTTGTCATGCAAATATAATTTCTGAAGTAAAAGTATTGGCATTGCAACTGAAAAAATTTAGCACAAATACAGATTTTAAGATATTTCAATCTCTCAAGTGCGTTTCATCTCAAGCTCAGTTTTTATTTGTCTAACAAAAAATTGCTAAGGAAAAGTATAATCACTTCAAATTATTTGAACTGACATGATTTCTACTAGATACACATGCATATTTATCCAGTGTAAGCTTTGGGAAATGAATGATCTTTATGCTAATAAACAGTAATGATTCCTTCCAATCAGCTTTATCTTAATGTAGTTCTCCATTACTGGTGATGGAATTCATACCAACTGACCTGTAATAAAAGGCAGTTGCATTAGCCACCTTATCAAAGCTCTCATAGAGCAACACAGCACATTCTGAAATGAAAAACCTTTCAGGGAGGGATCAGTATTACTTAGGCAATACCATAAAATCTGTTACTAAACACAAAGAATAATGCAGCATGACAACCATAAAAGGTGGAATGAAAATGTTCATTTAATAAGAAGAATGGATGTGCTTTGTTGGAGCTTTCCAATGACATTTTTTGGTTCTTTTTTGAGCTTTTTATCTCCCATTTGGTTAGTTGGGTCTGTTCTTTTCTGTCAGCAGTGCTCCCCTTCGGCAGGTAAACTACTGAATCAACACGACTAGCAAGGTTTGTAATATGGCAGATATATGACAGTTATACAACTTTTCCCTCCAGCCTGTACTTTAAGGTTAATTTGAGGCCAAGTTCATGTCATTCTAGACTAAGTTACCCAAGCAGTAGGCTATTCCATGCCTAGCCTTTGTGGTCCTTGTAGGTGTTTCCTGCTTTCTGAACACTGTGCTGAAAAGGGAAGGCAAGAGGGGAGAGTCACTGAGATCTTAGTGGGAACTGACTGTGTCCTACCTTTTATTTCATGATTTTAGGAGTTAAAGGAAGGAAATAATCAATCACTCTTTGGAGGTCTGTCCTAGGGCAGCGTGGAGAGAAGACCAGGGGCAGACTTTCCCTAGAAGCTCTTTGATCATCAGTTAAGATGACTTTTAACACTTGAGTACAGCCAACTCTAAAAGCCCATAACCTGCTTGTTGCATGTAATAGCTATGGACCTCACAAGGTTTCTTCCTGTTTTACATTGTCAATGAAGTACTCATGACATAGCAGCAGGGAGGAAAGGATACAAAATTTAATCTTGCAATGTTGATGTAAAAATAGTCTTTACAATAGTACTCTCTGGAAGGCTTCCAGGGTTTGGTACATAAGCTGGCAAGGAACTGTGTTAAAACATCATTGCAGAAGTAATGTGAGGAAACAAGGGGATGATTTTTAGAAACCTTTGAAATATATCAATTCTGTAAATAAAGGATAATTTCTGCCAAGGCCAATATTGAACATGCACTGGTATTTGACTTAAAAGTTATAAAAGAGTTGAGGTTGTTGGTTTCAGGGGTTTTTTTGTTTTAATAAAGAGTAGGAGAAATCTAACAAGGGAATAAGAGAAAACAGTCTGAGATGATTCATCCTCTAAGAGTAAAATCTTCATCCTCAAAAAAAGATAGAATTTAATAAACTTCAGATAGGAAACATCAAAGAATAATCTCACCACATAAATATAGACAACTAAAAATAGACAACTAGATCAAAGGAAAACGTGTTTCTGTCATACTAGAAGTCTATAAATACTGAAAATCTGTAAAGTAAGATGAATGAACTGAAAGGACTGGTCTGAAGTGAGGATATGGACATAATAAGCACGGAAAAAATTGGACTCAGTAACAGATCACCTGCATGCCTTGAGAAACAAGTAGATAATATGAAAGACTGACAAAGTATATCAGGCTGCTAGAGAAAAGTTTCATAAGTTAAAGAAAGCTTAGAGTTAAATATAGTAAATACATTAACCATAACAATTGCCACAATTTATGTGAACCAAAAAGTCATGCTTAGATTAAAGGAATAAGTTATTTTGGTTACATTATATCATCATGGGTCCAGGATAGTGACTCAGAAATGCTAACCTTAAGGTGACTACAAGGAAAGAAAACACAATAATAATTGGACACTTTAATTAACCCTCAGATTATCTGTGAAAATGTAACAATGAGTTATAATAAAGAGTGAAATAGTGAGATACAAAAATGACTGCTTTATGAAATAACCAAGAGGAGAATATGTATGGTTCAAAATGCAGTAGCTGAAGCTGCAGCGGCACACTCTTTAAATAGTGTGCTTTCTCAGACTTCCCTCATTCAAAATCCCAGTATGAATGAAAAGTTCTCCCTTCCTCCCAAACCACATCAGCTTCACATAAAAGAAACATATGGAAAAAAAAAAAAAAAGCACACAAAAGCATATTAGGAGTAATTGAAATTTAAAAAAAGTAAGAAAATACTTGGACAACACTGCTTAAAAGCATCATGCCAGAAGAGACGTACAAACTCTGGCAAAAAGGTGTTTAAAAAAATCAAAGAATTAACACCAGACTGCATAGTTATGTGGTAGAGAGAAGAAGGTTTTTAGAGCATGAGAGCAGCCATGCTGAGCCAGACCAAAGGTTGGCCAAACCCCATGTCCCACTTCCATCAATAATAACAAGCAGATTTCGAAGGAAGATCAAAATGATGAGGTATGCAGTGAATACTCCCTGAAGTTCCCAGTGATTGACTACTCAGGAGCTTCTTGAAACAGAAATGGCCTTTTAGGAGAATCCAGTCTCTGGTATTTCTGTCTAGCATCTCAAAGGGATATTTTTGTCCATTAACTAGTCCAGTTGCTTTTTCAATGCATGCAAACCTTTAGCATCCACAATAAACTGAGCAAAATTTTTCCGAAGTGTAAACTGTGGAGATGCAGCTGCCTCCAACTTAACACCCAGGTTTGGCTCAGTTTTACTGAGTAACCTGTTTTTCAAATGTAAGGGGGTATGTAAGTTAACGCCTTACAAAATAAGGAAAGTAAAATACACAAACTGAAGGTGACAATAAACAACTCAGGGATTAAAGAGAAAAATACTGGTATGAAACTACTAAGACCTATGGAAAAAGCATATAGTCTGCTTTCGAGCAACACCAAAGACTAACACATGCCGGAGCACAACAGGGCTGACATTTCCCTATCACCATCTGACTGCTGATCCAGAGATTCTTTGCAAATCTCACAGGCCCACAGGCATAGAAATGGCAATCGTTGCTCCCTGTTGGGTGCATTAGCCATTAAATAATTGCAGTGTGCTTATAAGTGCTTCATATACTGCTTGCAGTGTCTTTTTGTGTACAGTAAAGAATGCTGGAAGAAAAGTGACCTGGTGAGGGAGGGTGATCTACACATTATGTAGAGAACTATCTCCTCTTTTTTTTTTTTTTTTTTTTTTTTTTTTTTTTTTTTTTTTTTTGGCTTTGAACCTACCACCTGCTAACAGCATGTGATATTCTCATTCTTGCTTTGGAAGAGAAAATGGACCATCTGTCTCTTTTTTTCTTTTCCTTTTCCCTTATGATTGAACAGATTTCTGTCAAAGCCTTCCCTCAGTTGTCACTTTTCAGACTGAATAGTCCCGGTCTATTTATGAATTCCTTTGACTGCCATTCTATATTTTTGATTATTCTTGGTGCCTTTCTGTGAACCTCTTCCAGTTCTGTTACATCCTTTTTTAGATTTTGGGATAACGGCTTGTTACACCGATATGATTGTTTTCTGTTTTCTTTTCTACTCTTTTCTTAATATTTCCGAAGATTCAATTTACTTTTTTGAGCACTGCTGAGCACTGAGGTGACATTTTCATGGAGCTATTCATCAAAACTCTAAGATACCATTCCTGAATGATAACAGTCAATACAGAGCACCTCACTAAAGAATAAAGTATCCTTTAAAAGTAGATATTGTATCCAGACAAGGAAAATAAAAAAGAACATAAGGTCTGTCATTTTAAATGTAAAAGCAAAAACAAATGCTGAAAAAGGAATGGGCTTCTAAGTGATTAAAACTGATACTAAAATATATACATTGTATTTGGTTTATGTGGCAAGATTTTGGCAGCAGAAGGGCTGCAAGGGTGGCCTCAGTGAGAAGATACCAGGGGGGTGCCCCCATGTTGGACACAGCCGGTTCCAGCCACCTCCAAAACAGACCCACCATTAGCCAAAGCTGAGCCCATCAGCAACTCTGGTAGCATCTCTGTGATAATATCTCTAAGAAGGGGTGTCCTGGTTTCAGCTGGGATAGAGTTAATTTTCTTCCTAGTAGCTGGTATAGTGCTGTGTTTTAGATTTAGTAGGAGAATAATGCTGATAACACACTGATGGTTTAGTTGTTGCTAAGTAGTGTTCATGCTAGTCAAGGATTTTTTTAGCTTCCCGTGCTCTGCCAGGGGCACAAGAAACTGGGAGGGGGCACAGCCAGAAGAGTTGATCCAAACTGACCAAAGGGCTATTCCATACCATATGACATCATGCTCAGTATATAAACTGGGGGGATTTGGCCAGGGGGCTGCAATCGCTGCTCAGGGACGGGCTGGGTATCGGTCAGCAGGTGGTGAGCAGTTGCATTGTGCATCACTTATTTTGTATATTATTATTATTATTATTATTATTATTATTATTATCCCTTCCTTTTCTGTCCTATTAAACTGTCTTTATCTCAACCCATGAGTTTTACTTTTTTTTTTCCTTCCAATTCTCTCCCTCGTCCCACTGGGGAGGGGGAGAGTGAGCGAACAGCTGTGTGGTGTTTAGCTGCCTGGCGGGTTAAACTACAACAAGGGGTAGAAACCACTGCACTGCAGGTGTGAGAGAGGAGTGAGAATACATGAAAGAAACAGTCCTGAAAACACCCAGGTCAGTGAAGAAGGAGGAGGAGGAGGTGATCTAGGTGCTGGAGCAGAGACTCTCCTGCAGCCCATAGTGAAGACCATGGTGATGCATGTTGTCCCCCTGCAGCTCAAGATGGTCCATGGTGGAGCAGATATCCACCTGCAGGCCATGGAAGACCCTACAGCATGTGGATGAGCCCTGAAGGCAGTTGCAGTCTGTGGAGAACCCACACTGCAGCAGGTTCCTGGCAGGAGCTGCAGGCTGTGGAGAGGAGCCCATGCTGGAGCAGGTTTTCTGGCAGGAGCTGTGGCCCAATGGGGGACCTACACTGGAGCAGTCCATTCTTGAAGGACTGCAACCCATGGAAAGGACCCATGCTGGAGCAGTTCGTGAAGAACTGCAGCCCGTGGGAAGGACCCACGGGGAAGGACCCAGGGGAAGACCATGAGGAAGAAGGATTGGCAGTGATGAAGTGTTATGAACTGACCACAACCCCCATTCCCCATCCCCCTGTGTTGCTCAGGGTGGGGAGGTAGAAGAGTCAGCAGTGAGGTTGAGCCTGGGAAGAATGGGGGGTGTGGGTAGAAGGTGTTTTTAGATTTGTTCTTATTTCTCATTATCCTACTGTGTTGGATAAATAAATTTATTTCCTCAAAGTGTGTTTTGCCTGTGATGATAATCAGTGGGTGATGTTCCTGTCCTTATCTTGACCTATGAGCTTTTCAAACATATTTTCTCCCCCTGTCCTGCTGAGGAAGATATGATGAAGATGTAAAAAGAACAGAAAAGATGTGGCCACAGCAGAAAAGCTGACTGAATATTTTGCATCAGTGTTCACTGTGGAAGTCGGAGGGAGCTTTTCCTATGACAAATGAGTCATTGAAACAGTCTCACACTGAAGTGTCAGTGGAAGAGGTGTTAGAATAAATTAATAAAATGAAGAGTAAAATATCTCCAGCAGCATTCATTCAGGAGCTCTGGAGGAATTCATGTAGTAAATTGTGTAATTGTTAACTGTGCTATATAATTTATTACTAAAATCACCATTAGAAAAGGAATAGGATTTGATAAAAGTTACAGATTTAAAAACTGATCATTCAGGAAGACATGAGAAATTATAGGTCTGTACATTTGACTTCTGTAGTCTGCAAATTGCTAGAAACTGTGGGTAGATTTAGCAGAAACATAAATGTACATGGAGTAATAAGATATAGAAAACAAGGCTCTTGTAGGTAGAAATCGTACTTCACAAAACCTTTAGAGTTCTTTAAAGAATCAATAAGTATGTAGATAACTGTGATATAATTGGCATAGTGGTTTTACATTTGAAAAAGCCTTTGAGAAATTCCTGGATAAAGAGAGACATCTATGACAAGATGGCAAGAAATGCTGTTTCCACAGTAGAAGGATATTGCCATTGATGTGGCTGAATAATTTGAGCTAGGACTTGTGATGTTCATCAAAAGAGATATTCTGTGGAAAGGTGATGTGGAAAAGTTTGTTGACGACAAAAATATTACTCACAGTAGTCAAAAGTGAAAGTTACTGTAAAGGTTTGCAGAAAGATCTCACAAAACTGAGTGAGTGAATGAAGGAAGTTCAATGTCACTAAGTGCAAAGCAACACAAATGGAGAAAAAAAGATAGCATATACACAGTTTGGGTCTCTAAATTACCTGTTATGTCATGGTAAAAGCTTTTGGATGGCTTAGTGAAAAGATCTATAAGATCTATCACAGTCAAAAAGACATTATTAGGAAATTATTGGGAAATATAAAAGAAAAATAGAGCACAAAACTGTCACTGTGCTGCTACATAAACCCATGTTGGATTAAAAACTTGAATGCTCTCTGAAATTCTGGTCACCCAGTTAAAAATGACATAGCAGATTATTCTTGAAAAGTTTCCCTTACCACTTCCACATGGCATGTTCAGATAAAATTAGAGAGGTGCTTCTCTTCACCTGTCCTCCTTAAATAAAAGGTCATTTCTGTGAAGGTCATAATGAAGTGAGCTGGACTAGACCTGAGGTGTACCTGACACCTGTTTATTTGATTTTATAATTTTATCAATTAATCTAACAAAGGATATTACGTCTCCCTGCAAATCTTAGAATCATAGAATCATTTAGGTTGGAAAAGACCTTTAAGATCATCCAGTCCAACCATTAACCTACACTACCAAGTCCACACTAAACCAATTAAGGGTAGACTAGACTAAACTGTGTCCCAAAGTGCCACATCTACCTGTTTTTTGAACGCTTCCAGGGATGGTGAGTCCACCACCTCTCTGGGAAGCCTCTTCCAATGCTTGACCACCCTTTCCATAAAGAAATTTTTCCTAATTTCCAACCTAAACCTCTCCTGGTGCAGCTTGAGCCCATTTCCTCTTGTCCCATTGCTAACTACGTGGGAGAAGAGACCAACACCCACCTCACTACAACCTCCTTTCAGGGAGTTGTAGAGAGCGATAAGGTCTCCCCTCAGCCTCCTCTTCTCCAGGCTAAACAACCCCAGTTCCCTCAGCCGCTCCTCATAAGGCCTGTGCTCCAGACCCTTCACCAGCTTTGTTGCCCTTCTCTGAACACACTCCAGCACCTCAATGCCTTTCTTGTATTGAGGGGCCCAAAACTGGACACAGTATTCCAGGTGCGGCCTCACCAGTGCCGAGTACAGGGGGACAATCACCTCCCTGCTCCTGCTGGCCACAGCATTCCTGATACAAGCCAGGATGCTGTTGGCCTTCTTGGCCACCTGGGCACACTGCTGGCTCATGTTCAGCCGGCTATCTACTAACACCCCCAGGTCCTTTTCGGCCAGGCAGCTTTCCAGCCACTCCTCCCCAAGCCTGTAGCGTTGCATGGGGTTGTTGTGACCCAAGTGCAGGACCCAGCACTTGGCCGTGTTAAACCTCATACAGTTGGCCTCGGCCCATCGATCCAGCCTGTCCAGGTCCCTCTGGAGGGCCATCCTACCCTCCAGCAGATCGACACTCCTGCCCAACTTGGTGTCATCTGCAAACTTACTGAGGGTGCACTCAGTCCCCTCATCCAGAACATTGATAAAGATATTAAACAAGGCTGGCCCCAAAACTGAACCCTGGGGAACGCTGCTCGTGACTGGCTGCCAACTGGACTTAACTCCATTTACCACAACTCTCTGGGCTCGGCCACCCAACCAGTTCTTTACCCAGTGAAGAGTACACCCGTCCAAACCATGAGGTGCCACCTTCCCAAGGAGAATCTTGTCTCTCTAACTCTCCCAAGGTCTTTGGAAAAGTAACATAAAGAACTTCCCAGTAGCCTCTAGTTCTTTTTGGTTAGCCATGCAGAGAACCTGGGCTTCTTCTCTGAGCAACTTGTGGACCCCTTGTCCACACTTCAGCCCTGAAGGGCATATTTTCATGTCCTCCAGAATCTGTTCTAAATTGCATTCATTTTAGGAGGTCTTAGATGAAATCCAATCTGAAACTTCATTTCTCCTACTTCAAAATGAGTGAGATATGCATCTTGCTTTTCACAATCTATTATTAGCAGAGAGCTCTTCCCTTGACGGCTTTTCAGGGATATCTAGCTATAACGTTAATATTTTACAAATTCCCATCTGATCTAATATTGCAGGAAACATGCACTGCTTTTAAGTATCTTTCATAGTGAGTAATCTACAAGCAGGCTCTATTTACAGCTGAAATAAATGTCCTTGTACCTTTTCTATGTAGGCTAAAGAGCAGTAAAAAGGTTTAATTCATTATAATCTTCATGTCACTAGGAATAGAGGAACAAGAGTTGTTTCTAGACTCTTTTGGAAACATAGATGGAACAAAAATCTTTGTCCTAAAGCATGTTGAAGTACCAACTCATTGTAAATTCAGATACAGATCAGGTGAATTATGGGACGCTAGGTACAAAATGAATGCACCGGCATTCATTTGTAATTTGTGTCTTTACAAATAGAAATGAATGAATAATCCCTTAACAGAGAAAAAAAAGAAGGACTAAAGCAGGGGTCTCATGTTTATTTCCTCACTTTAATGACAAAACCAGAAAAGGGGTAGAAATGTCACTGACAGTTCCATGTGATGGATTGGTCTATATGCCTGAACATTGGGAACAAGACACCCTCAATACCTGAAAGAAGACTGCCTAGCGTGTAAACATCAGATAGAATTGAAAGCGGCAGTTTCCATGGGCCCCCTAGCTAGAGAATGCACAGGGGGTGTACATGCTTTATTGCTTGACACTCATGCATAAAGACAGCACAGCTTCTGTAATCTAAGTGAATCTCCTTAGGTTTAATGTTCCATTGAAATTTTGCTGAAATGTAAAACATATTTCAAAGGAACAAAACATTTTCTCAAGCAGAGATCATTTGACTGTCATAGTAGATTTTTCTCTTTTATGGAAGCTAATTCCTGGAATAGACATATATTGGAAAAGCCAAACTGCCAGGGTCACCGCTGGTACCACAAAAATGTTCAAAGTAGCATTCTAACATCAAAGTACCTATGTAATTGAACTGATCATTCAAAGCATGCCAGCAATGCTGCAGTAGCTGCACCCATGCAGCACCCCAACCCCTTCACAGACTGTGATGGAATCAGATTTTACTGATCCTTGTTTTGATTTTTATTTCTAACTTGGACCATTTCGTTTACAATATACATCCTGAATCAATTGTATTGGCACAACTAAGCAGTGTCAAAGGGCTGCACAGGGGTAAGAATAATTGGTTGAAGGTGGTGGCAATCTGAGCTTCCTAAACCAGCTTTGATGACAAAGGCCATTTTTCATGAAACTACAGATGAGGTATGTAAGAACAGAGAATCAGCCTCATATTTGTTTGAAGAACAAGAGGGTTTTTCCTCAGTTCTATTATTTTTTTTTTAAGAAAGAGCTTTTACTAAAATTTCTCTCTTCATTAAAACAATTTTTTGTCTATGCAGTAGTTAGCCATAGTGCATGATAAGTATCAGAAAAAAGAGTACAGTTCTGAACAGAGTCCCTTTCAAAAACAGACGGTATTTGCAATCTGACAGGACTCTCCCAGCATCCACCTTGTATAGAACTCACAGGGAAAAATACACATTTAAAAAACAATTTGGTTTAAAAAATTAAATAAGAGACTTCAGACAATTTTTCTGCAGAAACAGCAAGCGATAAAATACAGGTCTGTAGGAAAAAAATGCTGGGCAAAATTAAGGGAAATACATAAAAATGAATCCCCATTAACAACTATCTATTGGATGCCTCTAGTCATATCTCATGGTTTAAGAGGATAGCATAACTATTTCAGTATCAAGCTTGAATCATCATCTAAACAACCATGCTGTGATAATACTTTCAGTGCTTCTCACTCAGCATGTAGGACAAGCGCTTCATAAGAGGTTCATAAAAAGAGGACAAATGTGAATTTTGTAAGCATTGTATGGCTTTTTTCACAATTTTTCAGCTCTATAGCCAAGTACTTTGTTCATATTTCAGGCCAACTGCAATGAGTGTTTGTTGTTTTGAATGTTTTTTCCCCCCTTTTGCAGTTCTTTTTAAATCCTCCTTTGTGACTTTTTAAAAGTTCATAGGTCTCTTGTAGCTGTTCAGTATCATCTACCTTCATTGGTCTGCTTCAACCGCTCCCACTTCTTCAGGAGGAAACTTTGCTTCTTTCTGGGAGTCTCACTCCAGAATAACTGTGGTTTTAAAAGTTCCGTGGGTGACAGAGAGACACAAAAGCTGCAAGCTTACTCTGTTAGTTGTTTTCAGTACAAAGACTGAATTTCAGCCTATTCACATTTAGGTGCTAAGATAAACAGCCAGGTTCTCCCTCTGGAGCCTTTCAAAGACATCTAGAGTTTTCCATTCATTACATAAGAATCTTTGTCATTGACCATAGGAGAATTAGGTATAAAACTTAGTCCAAGTTTTCTGTTTATGCACTCAAACTGGATTTCAGACAAAACATTTTTTTTTTTTTTGTAAGGAGAGGGAAATCTTCCTTTAAAACAAAAATTCTCCATGGAAACTGACTGAGAAGCTTTGCATTCTTTTCTCTTTGGGGTTTGGGGTTTATTTTTAATTTTATTTCATGCATATTTACACTGCAGATACTATAAAATATACTGCATATCAATCTGAGTTTTCAGTACTAAGCAATACTTTAGTGTATTCTGCTAAACATTTTGGAAGCAACTGTTTTAAATAATTTAAAACCTTATCTGTACATTTGCTCTTTTATTTATTTGTTTACAAGCTTACATGATGTAATTTTTGCAAATAATTTTTAAATAAATTAATATTTTAAATTAAATTAGACAGTAACCTTTGGGTTATGTGAAACAACTAATTTTTGGACAAACTCTTTCTGCTGATGGCAAAATTAAGTGGCTAGAATAGCAACCCTGATACAAATTAAGGTCTCTTGCCAGAGATGTCCTAGAAGCAATTCTGTGACCAGCCAGCTCTTAGGAAGACCACCAAGAGTGGTAACAAATAACACATAACCCCTTTTTTTAGATCATTTTGCTCAGTACCATAGTGATTACCAGGAGATTAATCCTTCTACTGACACATGGGAAAATTGGGCTGCTGAAGTAGATTTGGCTGCAGGCCTCCATACTAACAAAGACGATAGTCCTCCCGGTGATATGTGAATATTATGAGAATTAGACATCGCTTTCCTGCTATGTTTACAACTGACTGTACTACTGCAAGGAACATTGCCAGAGTAGTACAAATAGGTCTGCCCACTGCTGGGATTAGTTTCAGTAAACTGTTTCACTTGCGCATGCAACTATGAATCATTTATGATAGGCAAGTGTAAAGGAACTGTCAAACTGCTCTAGGTAAAATTGGGCGGTGAAGACATTTGTTAAGAACATTGTTCTTGTCATTGTGGGTACCTTACTGCAAAAGTGAGGATATTATGGTTTTTATTTGATCCCTAAAATTCATTTCTAATGCTTTGACAAAGGAGACTGTAAAACAGAAACAGCAGCTGAAGAAATGCAGTTAAAAGGGAACATACCAATGGCTACCCTGTGCCAATTGCATGTGAAAAAAGTAAAAGGGAGTGGGTAACAGAACTGTATTTTGCTATTGAAAGACTACCACAAAAAAAACAAAGTTTGATATCTGTGTTCCTATTAATTAATACCTTAGTCCTTGAAAATTCCTATTGTTCTTAATGACTTTACTTATAAAATAGGTTATTCCCATTATGGTGTGAGTCAGGGTGGCAGAGTCTGTCTTAAAATGAACATGGCCTTGTAATATGTAAATAAGTTAGCAACTGGTTTTACAGAGAGCTCAAAAATTATTAGGAAAGGCAGAATTCTAGTAAATGATGTATGTTTTGTTTCTCCCATACTGTTTTTATGTAGTTTGATGTCTTCAGCCTACAGCTGTAACATGACAATACCATGAAACATAGACTTCATCTTCTTTCTTACAGATGTGGCAATGTACCCAGGGAACAGGAAAATGCTTGTTGCAGATTTGTTTATTGGTTTCCTTCTATTTCAACTAATAAAAAGCTGACCATCAATATGTTTTCTGTAGTATTTCCAGAAGTTGTCTCTGAATTGGGTTAATTTTATCACAAACATTCAGTATCCACACTAAGTATACCCTCATTCCACAACTTTCCTAAAGTATTTGAGTTCATAAAGGGAGTAGGATTCAAAGATCTGAAATCCCTAATGCCAAAGCCTGGATGGACCATTGAACTGTAATTTCCAAGAACAGACGTAACACAGACTTTCAGCACTTCAGGTGTTTTGTTTTCTGAATTCCCATAGGTTCTCTCCTTCTTTCTCTTCGAGAGGAGGTTGGAGTGACCTGGCCCTCACTGTCATAGCTGTCTGAGCTCTGCCAATAAGTGGCAGACTGTTCACATAGTTAGCAAAATGAGCTTCACTTCTAAATGGTACTGTTTTCCTTTCTGAAAGCACATTCAATACAAGGTCAGTAGAAACACTTTGGAGGTTCACAGTTCATTAGGGAAATCAGCAGAAGGGCTTGCTGCAGCTGGAGTTTATTTTAAATCATACTGGCATCTGTGAAGCAATGGCATCAAAAAATTATTGTTGTCAACAATGCTCTACATTTGCTGTGGTCACCTTCCAGGGAATTGATCCAAATGAGCAGGCCAGCAACTCAAGAGTTTGATTTCAAAGCTATGCTTCCAGGGAAATGATATGTGGTGACAGAAAATGTTGGATCAGATTTTCAGCTGGTGTAAATCAGTATAACATGTAGACTTTAAGACCTCAAGCTAGTTGGACATCAGTAGAAATAAGCCAATTTACAGCAGCTGAGACCCTGACCTACAGTCTTTCTCTGTACAGTGCAATACCATATATTTTAGTTTAGATTCACTTAGTGTAGAGTTAATGTGAATAATGTCTCAATATCCTCTATTCATTTTTGTTCTCTGTCCACACTATAATCTGCAAGTTTTACTTTTTATCCTGCTACCACAGAAATCCACCATCTGTTGCAAAGAACTTTTACCATTCAAATTTTAAGTGTCTTGATTGCAATATTGAGGTCAGTGTATGGTTTCTGGGTCAAAGTCCTTGGGTGAAAGAACTATGTGGGATAAATATAAATATAAGAAAATCCCATATTCTCTTCTAAATTTCTACAGCATGGAAGGAGGGAACCCCTCATTTACTACCCCACAGACTCCACCCCTCCGCCCCCAGCCATTCTCCTCTACTCAACTGAATAGCCCTTTTCCCAGAACTGTGTTCTCAAACTCCCCCCCCCCCCCTTTTTTTTTTTTTTGAGGCAGCTGTCTCTTTCTTTTGCTAGCATCTGGATATGTTTGTTTGTTGTGGCACCTGATTCCCTCAGTCAGAACAACTGCTCTCTGTAAAGACATTAATTGATAAAAATGCATAATTCAACCACAACCCAACTGCCAGGCTCTCACAGGTTCCTCCTGCCTTGCCTGGATCTCTTTTGCCATGTTAAGCCAACACTGCATGTCATGGCAAGAAAGAAAGCAGCACTACAGCATCGCTGAGGAGAGGAAAATGCACTGTATTTGACCTTCACCACATGTCACTCGGGACATATTCCTGGTTTTCTTGCGGGTCTTTTCTTCCCATTGTAGTCATTGCTAGGTAGGATTTCTCTGAGTCACCTCACTCAGAAACATTTTCC
Organism: Pelecanus crispus; assembly: GCF_030463565.1. Classification (NCBI taxonomy): domain Eukaryota; kingdom Metazoa; phylum Chordata; class Aves; order Pelecaniformes; family Pelecanidae; genus Pelecanus; species Pelecanus crispus. Next base: position 213,826,907 of record NC_134643.1, read on the forward strand.
AGCGCCCTGGGTGTGTGCCCAGCTCCACGTCAGAATAAAACATGCAAGTGCACCGAGTCCTCTCCCCTACAGCTGCATGCCCTAATCTTCAACAAGAGGAAACTTGGACATGACAGAAACCACACCGTACTCCAAATAGGTGCCAGGCTGGATATTTAGGAAGATCAGACTCCCTGTGTGCACCAGGGTGGTCATCAAAGCAGTCATCTCTGCAGAGCTTTCGTACCTTTCAGCAAGCTGAATCCTGCTGTGTGACAGGGCTAACAGTGTGCAGTCAGAGTCTCAGTGTTGTGAAGTTTCTGTGGAAAAAGCAGCATAGTCCCTACAGAAGCTTTGCTCCTGCTGGCTACACAAACTCAGACCTTTGTCTTCTACCTGGATATGTTGAAATGAGCACTGAGTGAACTAGCCAACCTCCAGGAGACAGGCTGCTGGAAATATTTTAGGTTTAGTAATACAGACCTGCACTGCAAATTGGGGAAAAGATACAGAGCAGTCATGTCTTGTGAAGCAGAACTCCAGTGTCTACCAAAACTCACAGTCTTCCTGAATGTGTCAGGGATGGATGGTAGCCCTAATTAAACACTTCATGACCCAGTGATTAGAACATTATGCTTAGCTGGGGACACCACATGTTCACTAATATTAGTAGAATAACTCTAGCAGAAGAGATACATCTCTATAATATCTTAGTCCCTGGGAGAAGCACATAGGTCTTTTCTCTGCAATATGCAGAAACCAATTTTGTTCCTACATTCCAAGCAAGCAGATATTGCCACTGACCACTCAGCATCCACTGAAGCCAATCACCCTTAATGAAGTTCTAAGCAGTTGTCCTCCAGGAAACTTGCATCTAGCATATATATGATCTGAACTAGAGATACTGTACGGGTCTAGAGCTTACTACACAGATCCAAACCCTCTCTCCTTCTTCTATTTAAAAATTATATTTTTAAATCTGCAGCTGTTGGAAGACACTATAAAGCAATGCTACAGGTATGGGTCACATCATAACATGTTTAGTGCATTTTTGTTTTCTTTCCCTTAACTTCCTTCTGATTTTCTTTACCATGTTTAATCTCTTATATGCATTCCTCTTCTGTCTAGTCTCTTCAGGCTGCTTGTGGGTGGTCTGTATGCAGGCCATTCAAAGTGGGTGCTCTGGAAAAGGGAAGAAGCCCACTAACTTTCTGAACTGACTCTACAAAGCAAAGTATCTCTTTTCATTTTCCATATACTCTATGCTGTTTCTTGACCAAAACTCAAGCTTATCCTGTCAGACTTGTTTTAATCCTTAAAAAATATAACTGCAGCAATGATCTTTGTAGAAGTAAACAGAGATAAGCCTACTCTGAGGAAGTGAGGGGATTAGTTGAATATGTCTGAATGGCTAAACCACTTATAATCATTATTTGTAGTGTACCCATCATGTGCTCATTATCCTACTATGTGCCAGGAAAGACAGAGTCAAAATAAATATGGGCAAAACCTTATTCCTTAATCAGCCTCTGTTTTCCACTGCATACATATGATTGGTTGTATAGCAGAGTTCCTGCAGAATTGCATGGCATCCAGGGCATTTGCTTACCCGGAGTGGAAGGAGTTCACACAGCTGCTGAAAATCACAGATAGCAGGCTCAGATACAGCTTGGTATACTTTGCCCACTTCACGAGAATAACCTCCATGGATTATTTTGACCAACACCATTTTAAACTAGCACAACTAAATAATTTCTCCTTTGAAAGTCTAGCAAATAATTCATTCGTCTCTGATCAGGTATTCAGAAAAGAGATTTTCTTGACATGCTAAGCAATATAAAATCATCAGTACTATCACTGTCCTCTCACTGAAAAGGAGAAATGAGCAGATTTTGGTGCCTGGACTGGGAAATCTTGCTTTCAAGTTTGGTAAAGCTCATTTTAATGTAAAAATAAACAACCAGATGTTAACCTGTTCTTGGAGAAGCATGTTGTTTATCAGATTATTTGTTTTCAATATACTTTTTTCAGTGGATTAACATTGACAGTCTTCTTGAAAGTTGTGTTTGAAATGAAGATTAGGTTAGTGATTTTAGTAACATGACTTTTCCTATTCCTTTCAGTCACATTAGTATTCTGGTATTAAAGCACGTCAAGAAAGAGTGTGGACAGGTATAATTGCAGCAGTGAGTGAAAGTCTTTTAAACAGAAATACATCAGAGCCAAACAGTTAGTTCAACATCCTGTAGTTTTAAACAAATTAGACAGGAGTTTTGGAGAAGTCATGGATCCAAAAAAAGGTGTCTGTCTTTTAGTGGGCCAAGTGCAAACCAGTTTTGGAAACAGCTTTTAGCAATTGGTAAGATAAGGTTCTGGACAGCCTTCTTGTGGATGTTGTGGAGGAAAGGAGACAACCTAAACTGAGTTTAATAATTTCATGCATGAGATGATATGACTTGGCTGACTGCAATATCAGCAGCTAAAATTTGGCAATCCAGAAGGTCCTTCTCAGTCTTATGTTCCTTTTAAATTACTAGGAAGAGGATTTTACTCTTCTCCAAACCAGCAGAAATGGGGGTGGTGGGGTGGTTCCTGAGTACAATGGAATTATTTTCAGCTTACATGTGGGGATCAAATATGCAGATTTTTACCAATGATGACAGCTTTGTGAAAATTGTGTTGACCTTTGGAAAAAAAGTTGGTGAGTTTCAGTTAGTTCCCTGGAGACTTTGAGAGCTGAAAAACAAATACTTGCTTAGATATTTGACATGTAAGAAATACACGTAACCTATATAACAAGAAAAGGTACTCAGCTTACCAGTACTGAAGAGTAGGGTGACATTTCCTTAGATTTCAGGACTTGCAGAGCTGATCTAAGCTGTGTTTTCAGGCAAATACACCTTTTATTTCCCTGGGGAAGTTGTGCCATACAGCTGAATACATTGAGAAAACAGGAAACTACTGAGGCACTCGCAGCAGTCAGGGAGTGAAAGAAGCAGCCTGGGGCACTATGGATTTTCATAACCAGTAAATCTATGTGGTCACTGAGCAGAAGTTTGAGAACATGATGTTTTCATTTGACTATCAAATCATGGAGATTAGATAGTGAAGATTAGGTGGGATCTAAATGCCTAGAACATCTTGTGAGTTTAGTCCATAGCGTATGGACACGTAAAGCATAGTTATAAGCTTATAGTCATATACTTGTATTAAGCTTCTTATAAGGCAATTTATACTGTAACAGTCTAAAAACTTTTGTATGAGAAGTGGTCATAAAAGCTTGACATAATTATTATAACCAACCTATAAGCAACTGATTTATCTGCTCATCCCTTTTTCCTTGTGACACTTTTACCCACACATGGAACAGGTATAATATACAAGCCTGCTGCACTATGAAGAACATTTGAAGCTGTAATTGGATACAGGTGCACACATAGAGAGAAAGAAAGAAAGCAGAGAAAATATCATCCCAAAGCAAAACATGTTTGAAAACAGGTAATGAGAATATTCACAGAACCTGAAACATTTGAAGTGCTAGTGACAGCTTTACTTTTAATCACAAGAACATTCTAGTGTTGTTTCTACAAACCTCTGCTTTGATATTTTACTACCTCACTTCTTTACATTCTTGTTTACCCTACCACCATTTGTCTGTCTCTAGAGTGTGAGCTCTGCAGAGCAGAGCATCTCACTGTGTGTTTGTTTAATAATGAGGATCCCAATCTCAGATGAAGCCTCTAGTCACTGCTGGAAGACAGCAATCATGATTTTGCATTCACTTCAGAAACACATGTAGGAGCAACAGTTCAACATTTTTGCTTCTTTGCAGAAAGCAACACACCACTGTGGGACAATTTCTTTTCTTTCCATGCTCTGTTCCCATACTTCCCCAGTGCAATGCAACACTTCTCCCATGTTGTCTCAGTAGGGGCTGTTTACTGGGACTAACTTAATCTATCTGAATAATTCCCCTCAACATCAATTAAAATTCATATCCATGTCTGAGAACACAATTTTAGTCCAGGAAGCAAGTGGCTGGTTGATTACTTCTATGTGATATATCTTTAAAGCAATGCAGAACCAGAAAGACCACCCTTCCTAGGCATATTAACCACATTTTTAATGGGCCTTTGATCCTTATAATAATATGTAAGGTTTAACATAACAGAAAACAACACTGCTCTCCTGAAACAGTCATATTTGTTTCCTCCTGCACTTCAGCTCCCAGCTATTCTACTCAAAAGAATCAGAAGTCACAGCTGATCAGTTGAGATGCAGAAGGGCATGACAAATGGTGGTTTTTTGTCTTTCAAATGGTCGACAAGAGGGTTGGGATATGGTTTCCCATGTCAAAAATATTTTCTCTAATAGTATAATTTGGATTTAAAGGGATCCCTTAATGGACCATACAGTTTACCCTTTTACATTATATCAGTTATTAAACTTGATAGTTAAATTACCAGACCAGGAGTCAGAAGGTGTGTATTCAGTACTGGGTTTGCCTCAGACTTTCACTATGACACTGAGGATCACTCCAACACTCCATGTGTCAAGTTCCCTAACTCTGGAACAGGGACTGTAAGACAGTATTTTCTCTTTTCTACTTAGGAGATAAAGAGTATATGTAGGGAATACAGGAACAAAGTCATTCTTGTCATAGTACCTCTCTGAACTAATTTGAGTACTACTGCAATGTCTAGAGTAACAAAATGTCTGATTAAAACCAGAAACAGAACTTTTGAGCTCATACAACAGAATAGTTAAAATCACTAGTAAGGGTCAAGAGTTAAGATTATTTGTGTAACAATCTATTATAATTGATAAAACTGTTAGTGGAACCTGAAAGTGTTTAATATTAGGTTGTGACTGATGCTTTGATTATCTCAGGACTGGCCTCTAGTCTAAGACCCTAAAGTACTAGCTTCGAATGTCTGTATGCTTACCTGCTTTGTTTTCTGAAAAGCAATGGAAAAGCATTTTCATAAATGCAGTAGATTTGGATTCAAAACTTACCGCGTAACACATCTGGCAAAATTCTCATGCCTGTGGACTGCAGCAGGGGACCAGAGGTAGCTGTACAGAATATCTCATCACCAGACAAGGAATCAAAACTTTATAACAATGTATAGGTTTTTATTATATTTTTATTTGATGCTTACACTTCTAACTTCATTTGTATGCTGAGATTCACAGACAAGAAGCCATCTGTCTTTCTGTCAGTGATTCAAATTTAAATATATTCCTTTAAAGGGGCTGGAATGATGAGGTGGAAGTTAACCAGCAGATAGGGGTCAAGACACTTCCTAAGTGAAAACTGGAAACATGACGACCCCAGCTGAAAAAAACCTGCACACAAGATTCTGGACCTGAAAAACATAAGAGGAGGTTCAAAAAACTCTGAATCACCATTGTCGTTGCCTTCTCTCTTTTTTTTTCTCTGATATGGTTTTATCTTATCAGGTACACATCAATTCAGATACAGCTATGCTACCAGCCCCCAAGGAAGTTTCCTACGAACTTGAAATGTGTTCTATGCCTACAAAATATCCTACCAACCTTCTTACTGAGATAGTGAGAAAATGTATTGAACAAATACCTGTGTTCCTCATATTTGCTCAAAGAGCCAGACTGATTTATCATTGTCTTGACTAGAATATAATAATTTACTCCATCTCAAACCAAGTGCAAAATGCTATCACTCTAATTTTGAGTGATTTTGGTATTACATTAGTTTTGCATGCATGATGGCACAAGTTTTCACTGAACATGTTTAATACTTTCGATTGTCTCTCCTACAAATCCAAACACAGTGTCTCTTGTTAAAACCAAGACCCCACAAGCACAGTCAAACTTCAGTCTTATGGTTACTGAACCTTTTAAGCAGTGTTATGCACCAAAGAGAACCATATTGCTTCTGCCATCCATGCTGAAGTGATACTTTCCTGCATTATCTTAAAATTTACAACAAAAAATCTCAATATCCAGATTTAAACCAGTCTTCAGAATACAAAATACAAAGGCATAGGACCCTCCAGAGACACGCAATGAAAACAATATAAATAAAACAGTTAAATGTAAAAGGTAGATCAATACTGTAATTATCGCTTATTATCATTTATTATTTATAAAATAAGGTAAGCCTACTGAGTTGAATTCAGCCCCTCACAACTCCATTGATTTCAGGGATAAATTTGGTGCAGTAAACTTGTATAATTTAAATAGAAGTTATCAGCTTTATCTCTTTGTTCTCCTTCATTTCATAGATCCAGGACTTTGTTTAACCTTGTGTCTCTTCCTCTGTACTAGCATTATAATTTTGACTTTACCTCTCCAGATAAAGCCCGTGCTCATCTTTTCATGTTTAGGTCTCCTTCTTCACTGTATCTGCCTTTTCTGGCTTCTCCACCTTTCATTTCATCCTTTTCCATTCCCTTTGTGTCTTAGAATACCTTTCAAATATAAGGTTTTTCTTCCTTCATAGTTTCCAAGCTTTTCTTGCATCTCTATCAGCCTTTTCATGCTCTCCATTTCAAGGCTCTGAACAACTGATCATCCATTCAATCTCTCCAAGTCTCTTGATGCTTTGTCCAAGATTATTTCTTAATTATCTTCTTTAACTGCTGACAGTTCTGCATCTGATGTGATGCTGCCCTTCCCTTTCAGTTCAGTGCACAGGCTAAATATTTCCTTATGATATGTCTGCCTGGTTTCTGCTTGTGCTGCCCATTTCTACCCATAGTCTCTAAAAAAGTGCACTCACCCAGTTGCTAGGTAATAGACCTGACAATAACCCAGAGCTACTGTGTACAGTCATTTGTTGCAGGTATGGTTGTTCTGACTTTCCCTGCATGCATCAGGGTTCCCACAGATGCACAGATTTGTTGTTTTAACCATTGCAGTTTTAACTGAATATATCAAGTCTACTGAACACATTCAAAAGGTGTATTAATCATTAATCATACCTAAAGTCAGCTGGGTTTAAATGAAAAATCAAAAACAGATGGCAAGCCTCAGATAAGTACATCCATGGTGACAAAGAAGAGGCTAAGGGGGAACAGGAACATTAATAGCAGCACAGGAGTTCTGGCAGCATAGTTACAAAAACAATGGACCCAAACTCTCAGTAGAGTCAGATGACTTGCTATAGATGCAAGTCCCTGAAGACTGGACATCAGGAAAAAATTCTCCAGGCAGATGATGCAGCACAGGAACAGTTTGCCCAGACTGGGTGTGAAATCTCTATCCTTGGAAGTTTTCAAGACTTGGCTAGAGAAAGCCATGGCTGATGTCATCTAGCATTGGCAGTGGTCCTGCTTCAAGATGGTTCTTAGGCATGACCTCCAGAGATCCCTTCCAAAGAACGTTTCTATGATTCTATGCATTATGTTGGGTATAATTCTTCGGGCAAGAAATTGATTTCTCATGTGGAGATATAGTCCTTCACTCCACTGGAACATCTTGTCCAAGTAAATTTGATCCTTCTGACTAAAGTTTACCTTATATACCTTGATAATGACTGTAATATTAAAAATACCGCCAAACCTCCCAAAAATCAAAAAAAAAACCCAGAAAAACAACCCTTAGGGGAAAGAAGTGCCTGTAAAGTAGAGAGCCCTTACCTCAAAGACCCTACAGCATAACCAGAAATTTAATACACAGATAGAAGGGCTTCTGCACAACAAGGTGCAAAGTACATAGAAAGAGCACCAGTTTTTTCCTGTGGCCTTGAGAAAGGTTTATTTTCATATTTCTTTTGTTGAACTTGTCCATAGAAAAATTAGACTTCTGTCTGGAGAAAAGATAAAACTATAGAACTGTAGAACCATTTAGGTTAGAAAAGATCTTTAAGATCATCAAGTCCAACTGTAAACCTAACACTGCCAAGTCCACCACTAAACCATGTCCCAAAGTGCCACATCTACACGTCTTTTAAATACTTCCAGGGATGGTGACCCCACCACTTCCCTGGACAGCCTGTTCCAATGCTTGATAACCCTTTCAGTGAAGAAATTTTTCCTAATATCAAATCTAAACCTCCCCTGGTGCAAATTGAAGCAATTTCTTCTTGTCCTATCACTTGTCACTTGGGAAAAGAGACCAACACTCACCTCACTACAACTTCCAGATATCTTGGTATTATCTTAGAACAAGAGAATTAGAATATTTGGAAAAAAAAAGAAAAAAAAAATTGGCAATGCTTTCTTCGTTACTTACAGGGGTTGTATTCAAAATTACTCAGGACCCTTTTCTTTATCAAATTTGATGGACATGCTTCACCCGCCATGATAGGTCTTCTTGTATTAAGAGACATGTGGTCTGGCCATGGCTGGAGGATAAAAAGAAACTGTGTCTGTCTTGGTCCTTGCTGAGATGGAGTTAATCTTCCCCATAGCAGCCCTCACAGTGCCATGCCTTGTATTGGTAGCTACAAAGGTGTTGATAACACACCAGTGTTTTGGCTACTGCTGAGCAGTGCTCGCACAGCATCAAGGCTGTCTCTCCAACATTTCCCCCCCTCACCAGTAGGCTGGGAGTGGGCAAGATCTTGGGAGGGGACATAGCCAGGACAGCTGACTCAAGCTGACCAAAGGGATATTCCATACCATATGATGTCGGCAAGGCAATAAAAGCTAAGAGAAAGGAGGAGGAAGGGGGGATGGGAGGGAAGGGAGGAAATAAATTTGTTATTTACATTTGTCTTCTGGAGCAACTGCTACACGTACAGAAGCCCTGCTTCCCGGGAAGTGGCTGGACATAGCCTGCTGATGGGAAGTAGAGAATAAAATCTCTGCTTTTTTTTTGCTTTTGTGCATGGTCTTTACTTTTTTTTTTTTTTCTTCTTTTTTTTTTTTTTTAATTAAGCTGCCTTTATCTTGACCCCCAAGGGTTGCTTTTGGGCTTTTTCCATCTCATTTTCTCCCCACCTGTCCTGCTGAGGAGTGGAGTGATTGAGTGGCTTGGTGGCATCTGGCAACCAGCCAAGGTCAAACCCACCACAGCGTCTATTGTGAGGAAGTTGGAATCAATTCTTACCCTGTAGAAGATGATCAGTTGATCAGATGGAGTACATGGAATGGATGAAATCATTTCATCTCAGACACAAAGTCTCTGAAGAATTTCTGAGCAACACCGGTAACTAAGAATGAAACTAGCCAAATAAAAGTCCATAATTGTAAGAATGGAAGCTACAAAAATCAGTAGATCTGAAGCAATCTTGAAACATAGGAGAAGGTTTAAATAAGCCTACACTAACAACTGAAAGCAGAAGAAGAACGGAAGAAAGCAAGCAGCTTTACTGGTACCATTACTAGACCTTTTCAGTATTTTTCAGTAAACTTGTACGGACATGGCTAATTATGGGACTATTTCAGAATATGGAGGAGGAATATACTTCACATAAAAATGAAACAAAGAACTAAAAAAGACTGCCAAAAAGTAGGTGTACAGTCAGGTTAATGGGCTGGCAACTCTTAAAAAATTGGAGGTTTGGTGACTCCTTTGAACAGTGATCTGTTTGTGAATGTAACAAATAACACAGCTGGCCAAAAATGAAACTGAGATTACCTCTGTGTAAAGAGGAGCAGCTGACATGGGGTGTAAATCTTGGAAAAAATTCTGCTCCTCAAGTACAGGATGGAACTTGTGGGAAGCAGGAATAATGAGGTGAAAGCCTTCAGTCTGAGATAGGCTTAAAATGCCACTCCTTTATTTCCAAAGCAATTTCCCAAGCCACTGGGATAATGTATAAAGGAAAGCAACTTTTTGGGCAGTTACTTTCAGACCTCTTCACCAGACAAGCCCATCAGCTGTGGCCTGAGCTTGCTGCCTGTTCAGACCCTGCTGAAATGCCTAATGCTCCTTATTGGCCAGCTCTCATCAGCGCTGTGCTCGGTGCACAGCCGCACTGTTTACTCCGCAAGCACATTTAGGCAACATACAGACCCAATGAACAGAACTGAGGTTTCTGAAGCCTGGAGAAGTGAGATGTCTGCTGCCTACACCAGATAAAATGAATACATCTTCCACCTACAGTCCCTAACTTCTGGGGTGAGTTAAGAACCTTGTAAGAAAAGTCAACCTAATTAAAATAGTATCAGGATACAGCCATAAAGAGGAATAATTAAAATGTAAACCTGATACCACAAACCAACACAAAGCAAACAACAGAATGAGCACACGAGGGGAAAGATAAAGGTCTTTTAATCAAAACAGATTGACATTAAATGAAAGAATTTTTAAAAAGCCAAATAAAGAGCTTTAAATGAAAAGCAAGGGAAAAAGCAACAACACTGTGCTGCCTCTGAAGCAGTCAGGAATAAAAAATACAACGAACAGATGAGCAAATATAAATCTTTAAGCAAAACAAAAGACAAATGGGTAAGAGGAGCCTACCAAAATAGATTTCTTGTACATTTTTACTTTATGGAAGAGTAGGACAGAGATTTATCTGAATTTTTATTAGTTTAACTCCAGTGCCACAATGGTGTAGAAGGATATCATTTTCTTTGCTTACACCTGACAGCAAATTGAAGGACTGAGTGTGATAGTGAAGATTAAGAGCATATTTTTCATCACATGGGTGCACTGAGGTCCTTGAAACAAGCTGAGTAAGAACTTCACATATCTTTTCCTTGTTTTAGATCTGTGACTAAAGAGGTTATTGGCCCTCACAGCTGCTGGCTGCTGGTCACTTCCCCTTGCAGACCTTACCACCCTCTCCAGTCTGCTAGCTGAGTAACTAGTAGGGAATTAAAACTGCTTGGCATATTTAAATGCTAAGTTCTGAAAGCTACTGGGTGTTCTTTCTTTTTCTTTTTTTTCTTTTTTCACTTTTTTTTTTAATTGAAACAGAGTAGAAAGTGACAAATCCAGCAGACTGGAGCTGTGGTAACCTCCACCAGGAAGCAGGAGCAAGCAGAAGTTGCTTTTCAAGCTGGTATCACTGTATCCAGAAGGCAATTTGTAAGTAAGCTGCTCCTTGTGTGAGTAGGAAGGGCTGATTGCAAGGCTAGATTTTCCCAGCCCATATTCCTGTGCAGGTAACATTTTCACAACAGGAAAGGGTGGAGGAAGCACTGAAAATAGACTTGGAAGAACCAAAAACTTGGATGGACCCTATACTCACTGCAAAGAGCAAGCAGAGCAGGTATGTGTCTCAAAGATTTAACTGTGAAACAGTGCTAACTGCAAGCCTCTTCAGAGCCATAACTGGGATTAATATGGGCATAGCCAACATATGCAGTGGTAGAAAAATTGACTCAGCTTACCATAAAGTTCTCTAGCTCTAAGGTTAATGTAGTCATACCAACATAGCATTTTGACCACCTCTGCAAGCTCAGAAAAGACCCTTGATGCACCAGTCCATATGAAATCGTAGCATAGACATAGGAAGGCAAGGATGGATGTAGTAAAATTGTCTGTCACTATGAAAAGCCTTGAAACTCATCATTATCATCATAAAGGAGGATGAACCCCACGAATGCACTGTTAATATACTGGTCAGTGTTTAATGAAACATGAGTCAAATGAACATGAATGATGCCAGTCCCAGACCAAATAGCTGATCCTGAGAAGTACACTGTTCTGTCAGAGATTTCTTTTCCTGCCTGTCTATGGAGTGTAAGACATGTTAAAATCTGCCTTAGAAGGAATTCAGAAAAAAAGCAGGTTATTAACATCTTAATACTGCTACATGGCAATCTTGCCATTGTGCAAAATATGAACAGGACCTGTTTCCAGACTCTGGCAGTCTTATTCATATTGAAGAGCAGTACCCTCTCCCAACACCAAGAATTGATTTGTATGAGTAGTGCTAATAGTGTCACTGGAAGCTGCATGATAAGCAATATCTCTCTAATATGAGTCAAGACTCCATGATCCAGATTTCTGAGGTGGATCCAGTTTATAGAGTTGGGTAGTTAGGGAGCAGGTGAACCTTGTGCTAAGTTAAAGAACCAGAAGCTGTGCTTTATACCTACCTGTGTTGTTATTTTTTTAAAAGCAAAGCAACAGACCTAGTTTAAGTCAATACAAGCACTAATAGGACTAAATAGCTCAGTTAGGCACATCTCATTCGTCATTGCATTAAATGAACCATCACAGTAATCACATGGTAAGCTGCAGATGGACTGAGACACTCCTGGACAGCCAGAGACATTAACTAACACTGATTGGGAGAAGGTGCAATTGCATTAGCATAACTGTGCAAACTGATGCTCCCTTCTTCTCATTATTTATTATTTGGGTTTTTGGCCATCAGTTGCTGACTTCTACATATCCAGCCAGCTCACATAAATAAGTTTTAAATGTTTGGTAAGAAACTTTTTTTTTTCTTATGAGAAAATGCTTTGTCCCAGATTGGTCCTATAAAGAAAAAAACACAAATATATTTCTTATTCCTCTCCTTTGTTCTGCCAATTGAGGAACATTGTGTTTATTTCTGAAACAAGGACAATGTCTGCAGTACATCTTATACCTGACTATGAAAGGTAAGAACAGTCATTGTCATGAGCTATTCTGAAAGACTGAGCGCTACAACTCAGACCCTGCTACTGAGAAAACCTGGCTGGGTTTCCCTAATCTTGGTCTTGTTGTGGGAGAATTCTTCTTCATTTGAATAAAAGGATTATAGGGGGGAAAAAAAAAAAAGAAAAAAGAAAGCAATAAGATTGTCAAAGAGGATTGCAAAGCATAAGTCTGACATGACCCTATTCTATTAGAGGAGAATTACAATTATACCATCATTGAAGGAAGCTTTAACTCATGCAAACATATTAATATTTACAGTCTAATCATTAGATCATTTTTGTGCCTGACACAGGGGAAACTCTGTCCATAGAAGAGGGCTCCAAGGCATTACGGTAATACAGATATGAAAAAAATAACCAGAGCTGAGAAAGTACTGATGCAGAGGGGTGGATAAATTTCCTGCTGAAGTCAAATGCAGTCCTGTTGACTTTAATGGGATCAAACGGAAAGACAGAGTGTGATTGCATTATGGCAGAATTTATACATTCATTAGAAAGTACAAATACTGTTCCTTGTTTACATTTAAGCTTTCATTTTAATTGTACCTTAATATGTTTTCCTTAGGAAACAAATAGTTGTGACAAATTATGCCAGGGAATTTGTTGTAATAGATGTAAACAACTAGAAGCCTGCTGTGAGCCATCAAACACATTTGGAGGTCAAAGACATACTGTTTAATTCTTAGTTCTGGGAGAGAAATTATTCTGGTAATACTACCTGGATACTAAATTGCATACAGACATTTGAGTATGCAGTTAGTGTGTGAAAAACACTCCTTCAGCAAACACCGGGTCACAAGCAACTGCAGTGGAGTCTCTCACTCTTGTCATGCAGGGAAACTGCCTCTCCTTCTGTCATAGCTGTAGATAAAGTAAAGCCATATACATTACTTCCAGCTTTAATTCCTTAAACACTATTTTTCAAATGTCTCCTTTTAAAATTTAAATTATTGTATTTATATGTCCATTTGGAGTCTATACTTCCCTCTTGTCCTTTCCTTTTCTGAAATCCCAGCAGTGGACATTCTACCCTGGTGGACATCAACACGTTCCTCTGTGTTAATTTTATGCATTAATTAAAATTTATTTGTGTTTATACAAAGAGGTATATGATGGCCTCTAGTGGTTCTCTGTGTACGTGCAGATACAATCTTCAACACACCTCATTTTATGAGTATGCATGCAGGAAGAAATAAAATATTGTCCAGCTGTTGTCTTTTATGAACAAAAACCTTTTGGCAACAGTAAACAGAGTTGAACAATAAGTCCAGCAGAGAGAAGGTGATCTCTTCCATCAAAATGTAAGCTGGAATGTTTCTAAGCACTGCTCAGAATAGTCAACGTAATGCAATTGCAAATCACCTAAAATGTCCCTAGTCCTTTGGACTGAGCATCACAGATGAGATTATTCATTCTGAATGGAGGCACCCTTCATGTATTTGGCAGCCAAAATCATAGCAACCTTGCATGCAGAATGGATTCCTAATTCTGTTTCCAGATGAACTACGTGATGGTTCACTGTTAGCCAACAAATGTGTCAGTCTCATCTTTCTTCTGAATCACATCCAGGTCTGTACACAAGAGTCTGTGCCTACAGATGCAGATGGGTGGAAGGATCTGGGCTCTCTTAGGCAGGCTGGATATTAGACGCACACAATACATCAGGGGTCTCACTGCACTGCCCCAAACTGAATGTACTTGCCTCTCAGCACTGATTGCCACTCTAACAAATCTGTACTTCTTGGGACCTGGCTTTGGCTGACCAGAGGCAGCAACTCCCTGATCTGAGAGGCCAAAGAACTAAAACATTAAGGCTAGCAGCATCTTCTCTCTGCACATTGCTGCAGGTGCTCAGGCTATTTGCCTCTTGGGACCCCTTTCACAGAGGTCTGTGCAGTTTGGAGGAGCAGATTTGCCAATACAACAGGAGAAACAGAGTATTCCAGCTCACTTGAACTCTCTTAGTCTCTGGAGGATGTATTGTTCTAGGCCAGGAAATATTTTTATTTTTAAATGTAGCTATTCCATGTAGCTAGTTTCCTCTGGAAAAATGGATGCTATGGTGAATAGAGCATTGGAATAAAAAAAGATTTATGTCAGGTTAATCCTCTGAATGGATCAAATAATGTTACACTAGCTTACCCATGCGGTTCTTCAAAGGCCTTTTGATGTACTAGTGTTGACATTTTTGAGGTTATAGCTCCCATGTTTTAGGGATTTTACTTACTTTAGTTCAAAAGAAATCTGCATTCTTAATAATTTGACATCCTCTATTGTTAAAAATTATCCACAAGAGAAATAAAGAACCATGGCAACAAGAAAGAAATACAGTAAGGGTATAAATCCCAAAGCATTTTAAGTTCCTTATTCTTGCTTTTTTTTAATTTTAATTTGTTAATTTTTTGGCTTTTTTTTCCCAAAAATTCAAACTTTTGTTTGAGAGCTGTTAAATGGAAAGGTATAAGGAAAACATTCTACAGATACATCAGTAAATGGCGGTTGCAACTTTCTACATTAATACATTTGTGATATGTCCAAGTATAGTCTTCAAATGCTTCTTATTTACACAGATGACCAGGTTACATGCTCAAAAGTGTATCTGAGTGTCCAAACATAGGATTTCAATGTATTTAAGGGTTGAAAGATTAGAATACTAATCCATAATGCCATACCTCAGAAACAAAAAGAATCTAACAAAAAGCCACTTAGGAAAAAAATAATGAAAGGTTTTGTTTCATACCATTGAAATCCTACCAACATAATTAATAAACAAGGGGTAGATTATTTGACTTTTGGCTTCCCAAGAATTTAGAGGGTGAAATATAAGATAATGTAACTGAGGGAAGTTAGACATGAAGAAACAACAGGTGAAAGGCTGACAACCCTCTGAAATTATCTAAACCCCTTCATTGTACATTATCAGGCATTCTAAGGTAATTTAAATTGCATCAAAAAAGTGTCAAGAAAATGCATTTCCAGCTGAGCTCTGTTGAGTTCAATTTCAGCATTACTTGTTTCCAAACAAAGCTTTCTGGTTGCGACTTTCTACATGTGATCACTGCTGCTTGTCTGCCACACAAGCTCTGTTCCTATGTCTCTTTGTTTATTTGCATTTTTGAAGGCAGAAATCAATTTGGAAAGAGAATTCAGTACAACAAAACCCACAAATCTGCTATGAAAGGAATATCTTTTAGTAAGGAAGAATTACTGCATATAGATTTCAGTGGGCAAAAGGACCTAATTAACTACCCATAGCACCGGATAATAAATATTTTATTCCATATGCCAGTTGATGACGATGTTGAAGCACTTTCACCTTTGCCTTCAGACTCATCTCATTCCCTATGGTACAGCACATTATTTGTTTTGCTGACAACAAACACTCAAATGTCTGACATTATATCACTTTCAATTAACTGTGTTAGAACTGGAGACTGGAGCTCCAGGGAAGAGGCATTTTGACTTAATGCTGGTTAAGTATAGACTGTCCCTGTACTGAAAAATACAGGTAATTTGAAACAAGTCCCTTAGATCATCTGCGTTGCTCCACATCAAAACTGTTGTATGGTTTTCCCTTTTGGATTTTTTTGTTGTGACACATGAGTTTACTTATTCTTTTCCAAACACCACGTATGTGAGCAAAAGTCTGAAGCCACCAGTTTCAAGCTTAAAAAATAACATATTAGCAAAATCCTTTGAAAACTGCGTCTAGATGAAATGGGTTTTTTATTGCTATAAGCATAGAAAGGATATCCAATAAAGAGTAAAGTGCCTACATGAGCAGTATGTGGGGGAAGAATCACTTATGCAATGCTATGAAGCATATCTGTATTCTTAACATACTGAATGCCTTCTTATAGCATGTTACTATACAGACTATTTGATGAGATTGTGTGCTTTATTGTCCTTTCTTGGACAATGTATGCTTAGCTTAAGAGTTTTAGAGAACTGGACAAGACATGAAGCCGATGATATAGAGCCTATAAAATTGGCCTGGTTCACAGGGTTGCTGAGTCTATTGAAGCAATTGGCTCCACAGCCACTAAGCACTGCTGAAAATAAACCATTTTGTCTCTTAGTCACTAGCATGAAATGAAGCATGACCCAAACCACTTGCCATCTACAGCTGGTCGGAAAGTTCAAGAAAGTTAAAAAGAAACTGGAAATAAGATTTCCACTTTCTCTATTTTCATATAATTTTTGTATAATTTCTGCACTTTGCTTATGAACAGAAACCCTCATTTCAGATCCTTGCCTGAGAGAATTTATCTTGCCAAGCACAAGCCATGCCGCTAGCCTCCTTCAAAAGGTGTGTGGGTTCAAAAATATCAAGACCCAAATCTGAACTTAAACTCCTAGTGACATCTGGGGTATTATTGAAAAGGGAAGAGAAAGATCTGTCTTATTATCAGGAAGCTGATACACTGCTGCTCCACCTGTAGCTATTCTTAGGGTATCAGGAGGGTCTGTTTTCCTTCCATGCTGTTCCTCTTCTACTGTTTACAAAGGCTGCATTGAAAATCCTGTCCCTAGTGAGATCAGGAGCAAAACTGCTATTGATTTCTGAGAACCAAGGATTCACACAGTATCTTTATGTATTTTTTTTCCTCTGTCTAGTGATGCATGTGTTTGTGTTTAGAATAGTACTATGTCATTGTACTATAAGCTAGTAGTTCTCTTTGGATAATTTTCTGACCTTATATTTAAAGAGTCAGACTCTGAAACTAAGCAAAATCTGTATTTAATTACTCTTCTCTAGACAAATCTGGTTTGTGTCTTTTTAAATAAAAAATCAATTGCTTTTTTCCGTTGAAGTAAGCGGGCCCAGTGACATTCTGAGTAAAGTGTATGCCAACTGAGCCAATCTTAATACAATTAGAATAGAATACGTCAACATCTTAACTCCCTTGTGGCAAACTACAGGAAAACTCAAGTTGCCATCTTGCAGTGGATGATTTCAAAGGCAGAACTGCAAGATACAGTGTGAATTAAAAAAATACTAACAAAAAAAAAGATGTAATCGAGGAGAAGTTTGCCTAAAAAAGCAAAAAACATTTCATTGGTGCTTGGACATTAGAGAGCAGTTCAGGTTTTGTGAAGAAACTCCAAATTGCTAAGTACAGCGGTGCTTCTGTGCATGCTTAGCTGGACTATCATCTTGGCACAGGTTTATCTTGTGATTTCAGCCCGTCTACCAATGTCCTCAGAAGACCTCATTTTGCTACTATGTTGTTTGAATGTGTTCAACCTCCTCTGCTGAGATGGTTTGAAGCACAAATAAGATAGTTATTAGGACAGTTGTAACAGATGATAGGTTAATTAGGACAGCTGTAGCAGTCCATAAGTGGTAGGATCTCTTATTCTGTGGAAAGTTTACGTGGGAATCAGTTCTATATAAGGATACCTATATATAGGTGTATGTATGTAGACTCCTACATGTACACCAAATGTCTAAGCTCTCCTACAGTCAATATGGTCAAACAATGGAATGGAGTGACAAGGCTCACCCTCAAGAAAACACCCGCAGCAAGATTTGGTTGCCCAAAAGTGCGTCTCTTGGAGATGCTTTGGTGTATTGTTGTGGTTTAACCCCAGATGGCAGCTAAGGACCACACAGCTGCTTGCTCACTCCCCCCAGGTAGTATGGGGAGAGAAACAGAAGGGTAAAACTGTAAAAACACATGGGTCAAGATAAAGACAGTTTAATAGGTAAAGCAAAAGCTGCGCATGCAAGCAAAGAAAAACAAGAAATTCATTCACTTCTTCCCATCGTCAGGCAGGTGTTCAGCCACCGCCAGGAGAGCAGGGCTCCATCCCACGTAATGGTTACTTGGGAAGACAAACGGCATCTCTCTGGACAGCCCCCTTCCTCCTTCTTCCCCCAGCTTTTATTGCTGAGCATGACATCATATGGCATGGAATACCCCTTTGGTCAGTTAGGGTCATCTGTCCCAGCTGGTGGGGTGGTGCGAGAAGCAGAAAAGGCCTTGACTCTGTGTAAGCACTGCTCAGCAATAATGAAAACATCCCTGTGCTATCAACATTGTTTTCAGCACAGATCCAAAACATAGCCTCATACTAGCTGCTATAAAGAAAATTAATTCTATCCCAACTGAAACCAGTACAGGCATTTGAGACATCCACCTACATTAGGAGCTATGATACCCACACCCTTCTGAAGAGGCACCTAGGGTCCTGGCAGGGTGTCTAGTAATGTCTGAATTACTACTAGATACCTCCGTGGGGTCGGGTAAAGTGACACTTTATCTTCACAGAAGGTATTAGTTAGAATGTGAATAGGAGGAACAGAGATAAATATAGGTGTCTCAATCTTCTCAAATTTTACCTTCAGTGCATTTTTCACCAGATAACCATTGTTTATAAACAAGAATACTAAAATGTAAAGGAAAATTATAAAGCAGAGCTTTAGATTTCCAGTATCCCAGACAAGGAACTTTCGCAGTAAAAGTCAGTTTCCCTCTAGCTTGCTAATAGTGGCCAAAAATGTTTTTCTGACTACAGAAAGGACCAGCTTAAAGAGGAAGCCATTAAAAGAAGGTTAAGGATTTTTCTTAGGATTTTTGAGTAATTCTCATTGCCAGAGGAGAGTAACACTCTTATTTCCTTTTCTGTCCTGTTGGCCAGGTTTGTTGGTGAGTTTATACCTCATTTGGAGATTCCATGTAATTTCCAGGACTCAGAACAAATTATGGGTAAGAAACAGAGTATACAAGAAACAGTCCTGTAGGGACAGAACAGAAACTAAAACAATTTACTCCTGATGAAACACAGGAAACAGAAGAAAATTACATATGCCAGCTTCTTTTTGAAGGAAATTAAAGCTCTGCATTTTTAGGTCAATTTTAAAATAAGATATTTCAGTTTAGAGTAAACTGATTTATATTGATAGGTCATTTTATTTCCCTCTTTGTAATTTTTTTTTTTTAAGAGAGTGGCCTTTGAGCTGGAAAGTCATGCCAACGAAATACTCAGGAATTATTTCTGAGAACATATTCCAAGTTTGATTGATAAAAAACAAAAGAAGAAAAAGTCAATGATAGGAAAAGGTATTAAACACTGTTATCCAAGATCGCCCCTCTTTATTAATTCTTGATTATGTAAGGAGGACAAAGTGTTTAATGCTAAATTCTTATAGGTGACTACCTGTTTCCTAGTTGTCCTGTGAGGTGACCATTTTCTTTTGAGTTTATGTCCCTTATAGCATTCATTCATTACATGGTGAATGGGAAGGTTAAATCAAATATTACATAGAGCCGAGCAATGTTACTTTTCATTAATTTTTTCTTCAGGGTACAATTCCATCTGAGAAATATCATCAAAATTAAAAGAAAAATCCAAAACTGGCATTTAAATTGTGCACCTAAAATCAGAGTTGTGTATGACAGTTTGGTGCTTAAACCATGGTCTATCCCGAGCCTTGTAACACAGATAAGGTTGTGATATGCAAGGGAGAACATCCTGTGGAGCTTAAATCAGCCACGTGTACAGACCACATGCTTGCTACAAATGAACCAAGAGAAATGGACATTCCCTAGAGGGATATGACCCATTCAAGGAGGTTCATATATCTCTTCATTTATAATACAAGAAGCCTAGAAAACTAATTTAGAATCATTGCCAAAATGCATAGCCTTAAATTCTGGATGGCAGGGGTTAGGTGAAGTGACTGTTAATGAGAATTGCAGACTTGCAATTTTAAAGTTATTAACAAATGATGAAGATGGAGAAATCAGAGACTTTCTGTGGCTGAATTTCTTTCCCAAAGTGCTGAAAGTTTTCATGTCATCTTGTGATTCAATCCCTACATCAGGAACAATCAGGCTCTCTGTTTTGAACATTCTGACCTAATTAATTTTATTAAAGGATAAATTGCAACAGAGAAATGGTGATAAATTCTTGAGTCATAAATATGATTTCTTTTAAGAAACATGTCATGACAAAGCTTAAAAAAATGCAGACACATTTGCATTCTGTAACATATCTGTTCCAAAATGCCTGACTACTTATTGGGATTTGAACAACCAAAATTATTTCAACCTGATTTTGCCATTTTATCTCTCTTTTTCCCTTTTCAGTGAAAGATAAGCATTAAAGAAAGGCTAAGACTTGACAAAAAGCTGGATAAGGACTGTCTGTGTTCTGAGCAGGGTAATAATGTATGTATGCAGCTTCAGAAGTCTTGTGTTAAGAAACAGACTGAAATTCCATCCTCAGATACTCATTTTGTCAATCTCTTAAAACTCGTGGAATTTATTATGGATAGTTCTCCACTTCCATACATCCGTGGCAAGAATATTTTCATTGTTTAAACAGACTTTAGCAAAAATCTACTAAATATTGATTCTGCTGTGGCTGAGCTACATATTAAAATTAATTTTAATAGTACAGTAAACATTTTAATGACTGAATTAAAAAAGCTGTATTTAAATATAATAAAATATATAATAAGTTCCATTTTAAATAATTAGTTAAAGTTTATGAAAATTGGATTGTAAATCTTAGGGCAAGGGCACTGTCCACTAACAAGAAAATATGAACTTGATGAAATGATAAAGTTTCCTCTCTGTAATCTATCTCTCAAAATAAAATACTGTTCCCCAAGTTTCACAAGATTATAACACCTTTTTGCCTAAGAAAAGAAGTCAAATTATGGATAGGTATAAGATATTTAAGGGAATTTATAGGGCTGAAGACTCACTAACAACTTGACATTAGTTGAAAATTCTGCAATGAATTCTAAAACAACAAAGCAAAGTAAGAAAGAGTAGGTCATGTAATTTTAATATACAATGAATAATAACTAGCAGTGTTTCACAGGTAATGCCACTGTTTTCAGTAGACAAATCAACTTGGAAGATATTAATGAGGAGAAAAGTTTCTCAGTTTGACTCAAGAATTGCAGAACCGTACAATATGAGGAGGATGCTTTGTTATGGGGTTTTTTTGATGCTTGTGCTGGTTTTGGCCGGGATAGTGTTAATCATAGAATCATAGAATCATAGAATCGTCTAGGTTGGAAAAGACCTTTAAGATCATCCAGTCCAACCATTAACCTACACTACCAAGCCCACCTAAACCAATCAAGGGTAGACTAGACTAAACCATATCCCAAAGTGCCACATCTACCTGTTTTTTGAACACTTCCAGGGATGGTGACTCCACCACCTCTCTGGGCAGCCTGTTCCAATGCTTGACCACCCTTTCCATGAAGAAATTTTTCCTAATTTCCAGCCTAAACCTCCCCTGGCGCAGCTTGAGCCCATTTCCTCTCGTCCTATCGCTAGCTACTTGGGAGAAGAGACCAACACCCACCTCACTACTACCTCCTTTCAGGTAGTTGTAGAGAGCAATAAGATCTCCCCTCAGCCTCCTCTTCTCTAGGCTAAACAACCCCAGTTCCCTCAGCCGCTCCTCATAAGACTTGTTCTCCAGACCCTTCACCAGCTTCATTGCCCTTCTCTGGACACGCTCCAGCACCTCAATGTCTTTCTTGTATTGAGGGGCCCAAAACTGGACACAGTATTCCAGGTGCGGCCTCACCAGCGCCGAGTACAGGGGGACAATCACCTCCCTGCTCCTGCTGGCCACAGCATTCCTGATACAAGCCAGGATGCTGTTGGCCTTCTTGGCCACCTGGGCACACTGCTGGCTCATGTTCAGCCAGCTATCTACCAACACCCCCAGATCCTTTTCGGCCAGGCAGCTTTCCAACCACTCTTCCCCAAGCCTGTAGCATTGCATGGGGTTGTTGTGACCCAAGTGCAGGACCCGGCACTTGGCCTTGTTGAACCTCATACAGTTGACCTCGGCCCATTGATCCAGCCTGTCCAGGTCCCTCTGCAGGGCCATCCTACCCTCCAGCAGATCGACACTCCCACCCAATTTGGTGTCGTCTGCAAACTTACTGAGGGCACACTCGATCCCCTCATCCAGATCATTGATAAAGGTATTGAACAAGACTGGCCCTAAAACAGAGCCCTGGGGAACACCGCTCATGACCGGCTGCCAACTGGACTTAACACCATTTACCACAACTCTCTGGGCTCGGCCACCCAACCAGTTCTTTACCCATCAAAGAGTATGCCTGTCCATTAATGTAGGCTAATGGTTGGACTGGATGATCTTAAAGGTCTTTTCCAACCTAAACGACTCTATGATTCTATGATTCTAATTATCTTCATAGCAGCTAGTGTGAGGCTATGTTTTAGATTTGTGATGAAAAAAGTGTTGGTAGCACAGGGATGTTTCCATTATTGCTAAGTAGTGCTTACAGAGTCAAGGATGTTTCTGCTCCTCACCCCACCCCACCAGCGAGTAGGCTGGGGGTGCACAAGAAGTTGGGAGGGGACACAGCTGGGACAGCTGACCCCAACTGACCGAAGGGATATCCTATACCATATGACATCATGCTCAGCATATAAAGCTGGAGAAAGAAGAAGAAAGGGGGGGATATATTCGGATTGATGGCGTTTTGTCTTCCCCAGTAACTGTTACACATGATGGAGCCCTGCTCTCCATGGAGATGGCTGAACACCTGCCTGACAATGAGAAGTGGTGAATGACTTCCTTGTTTTGTTTTGCTTGTGTGAACGGCTTTTGTTTTGCCTATTGAACTGTCTTTATCTTAATCCATGAGTTTTCTCACTTTTACCTTCCTGATTCTCTCCCGCATCCCACCTTGGGGGAGTGAGTAAGAGTCTGTTTGGTGCTTAGTTGCCAGCTTGGGTTAAACAATAACAATGCTATTTCTTCCAAAAGCTGTGGAGAGCTAAGAGCTACAGCCACTTTTCACTTCAGTTTAGTTTTCTTTGAGGTCTTGAGGAAAAAGTTCTGAGCTTGACTCTGAAAAATTACACAACAAAATGAATGTGAGATGTCATAGATCAGAAAACATTCAGAACATGTGAGAATGGCAGACATACAGGAACAGGAGAAGCACCATTGCTAATGGAAAAGGACAATTCACTTGGTAGCACAATTTTTTTTGCATTTTTAACGGTGACATTTTTTCCTGCAGATAACATATTTTACTTCAAGCTTTTGATGTATCTTACAAATACTAATGAATTGAGCTTCAGAGCTGTAGCCTCCTGATGTTAAGTGGATAATATTAGTCACATATCACAGAGGGGAAAACTCATGCTAAGCCCTTGTAACAGCAGTGAATTTTGCCCTATGTGATTCTGGAAAGTCAATGAGTCTCCACGCTAACACGGGAATGCACTGCTGAACAGATTAATGATGGGCTGTGTATAAACTTGGTGTGATTGCTCCTCTGTGCACAAATGCATTGTACATGTAAATCAAGCCTGAGTGCTACTTGGCATGTGTATTGTAAAGGATTTTAAGAAACAAGGCACATACAAAGAAGGTAGAAGGAAACAAGCAATGCACAGGTAAGCAGGATCCAGGTGAACAGAGCTCATTACAGACTCGAATTTTGGTTATATTTCAGTCTACTGGCCAGAATGTAAATGAGAATAATTGTAGAAAAAGGAAAAATGTGTCAGCAGGGGTAGATTGCTTAAGGAGAGCATGGTGCAGATCACAACTGAATAATCTGGCTTTTGCTCCCATCCCAAGGCAAAAACACTGCTTGCTGTCCTTTACTTTCAACTTTGAAGTCAAACTTCATCTCTGAAGTAACAGCAAAGCCAGAAGTGGCAACGATGATTCTTGTCATCTCATCCCTTATTTAAAAGGGATCCCTCCTCACAGCTATTCAGAAATCTTTCTCCTGTATGAGTCTTACTGCCTTGCTTTTAGGGGGGGAAAAAAAACCCAAACAAAAGAAGCGTAAGTCCTACATAACTTTTGCTGAGAAGGAAGTGGTTTGGGAGATGTTTTTCCCTCTTTTCATTTCTTACTCAGTCTATAAACAATATGCCATCACTGAGAGGAATAAAAGGGCCATTTTATAAGGACAGTGATACCTGGATGAAAATGTGCTTTCCCACTTGCTTCACAAATAACAGCTCCAGCTTGCCAACAATCTTTGGGACCTTTTCAGAAAAGTCTGGAATCACTACCCATTGCTTAAAGTAGGAAAAAGTTTAAGTCCATTTGAAATACTTTTCTCCTGAGCAAAAGTTATTATATTTGTTCTGTTGGATTCCATCTAAAGCAAATAGTAAAAAGTTGGAGGATTTTTGGAATTGCAGAGAATAAAATCTTCTTTAAGATACACCTCAATGCATACAAATTTTTCTGCCTGGTCTGAGACCACTTAAGAAGTGAACTGCACTGTCATAATGTCCAAGCTCTATTTTAATATTTTTAAATGGCAGAGAGTTAAATGATGTGGTAACAAGGTACAAAAAAGAGGTTTTCTTGGATAATGAGATTTTAGAAG
Organism: Pelecanus crispus; assembly: GCF_030463565.1. Lineage (NCBI taxonomy): Eukaryota > Metazoa > Chordata > Aves > Pelecaniformes > Pelecanidae > Pelecanus > Pelecanus crispus. The sequence continues at coordinate 213,851,789 of NC_134643.1, forward strand.
GGATGTGCTGGAGTCGGGGTGGGGGGAGCTTTATCAATCTACAGTAAGGCTAAAGCAGTATGAAGGCACTAGTATCAATAAGATGGGAAGCTATACTTGGCCAATTAACTTGGGGAAAAAAGGCAGTCTGTAACTGATACTTGCAATGGCATTTGTACTTTATTACAAATTATTGTAAGATTAAGGAACACATTGAGGATTGCAGCTGGGTCTATTCTCTGGTATGCTGAAAGAGACTCCAAGTTTCATAGCAAACAGCAAACAAATACCCCCTTGTGACAGATGTTTGATAGTTTGATACAGGTTCCAAAGGAGGTAAAGGCCTAAGCCATAACTGGGCCAAGAACTTCTCTAGGTCCAATCTGCTCTCTGAAAAAACACAAAGAAACAGTGACACAGAGAGCATCGATGCATATGAGCTTGGAACACCAATCATGTGATTAACACATGAATAGCAGGTGGATTTTCCAAGACTCATTTATCAAAGAACAAAGAAAGTTGTGGGTACAAGGAATCCCATTCATACATTTTCCATCACATGTAATTTGAGTACAAACCAACCACTTCATTCCATAAATATGACAGCCTAAGTAAGCCTTCTTTCAGCTCTCCTTGCTAAGCAGCTGGTTGCGTGATGGTGATCTCCCCTTGAGCTGGGACACCTCTCAGCATTTCTCCTCGAAGCAGAGAGACATTTTACCAACTGCAGATCTTTGACAAGCAACCAATATTGCACAAAACCTTGCATTATAGTGCACTAAGATTTTGTATTGGTAACTTTGATTTTTGTCTTGGTAACTTTGATTCTGTCTTGGTAGTTTTGAATCATTGTTACATCCTTTCTGTAGTAAGTAATAGAGTGAACCTTGCCATCAAACTTTGTTAAGTCACACTTTTACAACATCATATTTCAATAAAACCACTTCTGTTGATACCTTTGACAGTGGTTCTTTAAGTGGTCTAAATCGCCCATTTGTGACACCCCTCCCACAAAAAGCCCCAAAACTTGGTGATATGCTTGACAAGCATGGTTAGTAGAAAAGGCAAAAAACTGCAGGCATCTTAAAATCTATTTCATGCTTGACAGACTATTTTTAAATTTTAGTCCATGATTGTTTCTTATAAAATACATTCAAGTTCTCCCTTCACAGAAAGATCTCATGGACCAACCTGGATAGTGTTATCAATCATTTAGAAAGCCATTGAATGCTCAGTTGAGTGTGGTAAGGGTCACTCATCACAGACATTTGCTAGACATGTTTCACAAAAACAAATGTTGATAAAAATCAGATAAAGGAATGACTGGAAAATGGGCAATAAATCTCAACAAATCTGTCGGTCTAAATAGTGTGGGCCATTTGCTGTTACAAACTGTACCACTGACATTTTCAGCTGATGTAGTAAAAGATAATATCTCTCCCTATAAAATTCACCTCATTTAAATCCCAGTCTGTACAGCATCACTACTGTATTTTTCTTAACTTCACTGAAAATCCAGGAGATTGTAGGGTCAGAACAAACAGGCTCCAGTTCAGCAAATCTACTTAAGTACTGGCATAACTCTAAGGGGCTGAATGACGTTGCTACACAAGAGCTGAATCAAGGGTATAATGCTTGCATTTGTGGTTCATAAAAATTCAGCAGCTGACAAAATTAATTTTTTGTATGAACATAACTCTGCAGTATCTTCTTTGGTGGGTGTTAATCAGAAATTTTAAACTTTTTGACTGACTGCTATCAACCTTATTTCTCTTGTTCCTTCCAATCTCCTTATCCCTTTGTACTTTTTAACTTCCCATTGTTTAGCACACGACATTTGCGTGTAGTAACTGTCAGTTAGAACAAAGATTTGGCAGGTCTATCTCATCAATATCAATAGCTGTTTGGGTTTTCTTCAATATCATGAATATTTTGGGTAAGAAATGTCTGATTAATATAGCAAAAAAAGCTTTACATTTTGCTTTGCAATTCATCTCACATATTTTTCAATTCTTTTTTATTCAGATAAAAGAAAATTGACAGATTTTGAATATGGTGTCAAAATGCTTTTTTTCATGTTGAACACAAGATCTGTCCAAACTACAGCTCTTTTCCCAAAAATTGTGCAACAAAGAGCACACTCTAGAGAGGAAAGGGAAAAAAAAAAAAAAAAAACCCAACAAATTTTAGAGCAATACTCTTCATATTTGAACTGGTCTATAAGAATATTGTCTCTTAACTTTGCAAAACATTTCAAAAGAAGAATTTCAACAAACTCAAAAAATAAAGCTGTAATAACAAATGGATATCAATTTAGCTGCTTTGTTTTTATGCTGCTCTCATCACCACAACATCTAAAAGTTTTCTGTTAAACATAAACAATACAGTTAACACCTATTGAGTATGACACGTTCAATTTCTCATCTCTCTAAACAGGCAGATATCTGAACATAGATCTCTTTCAGGGGTTTTGTAGGTATATGTGATGAGCCTGGTTTTTAAATGCAATTAATATGCTTCAAGGGGTAAGTTTTAGGCTCTAGATCAGAAGCTGCTGATGGATGTCATTCCTTCTAGGAGTTCATCTTAGATAATATTTTGCACTTCCATTTTGTGTCTCTCTTCTGAGGCTCCCAAGTTACTTTCCAATGTTGAATGACTCTTCATTATTATATATTAGATAGATAGGTAGAGGTAATAGGTGTTTCACTCCTGACCAGAGAAGATGTGATTCTCCTAGCACAATGTTTTAACTCAATGTCAAAATTGGTCAAAAAAATAGAATGGTTGCACTGTGTTCCAAGTGATTAATTATACTTCCTATAGAAGTCCTCTCTACTTAGGTAGAGAACTTCAAGGTCAGACAGTATGTATTGAAAGTACACCAGAAGTCTATTTAGTTATCGGGGCAAAAGCAAAATTATGTACCAGCTTTGTGTATACAGCAATGAAAGAAGAATTGTGTTCTGTGTGTATAGATGCACTGTTACCCACATTGGTTCAAACTATAATGTTTTGTGTTCAGAGAAGAAAGAACTATGTCTGAACAACTACACTCGGTGTCCGTAGACAATTACATGCAGAGCATTGTTTCAACATGACAGCTATAGAAATTAATTCCTTGAAGCTATTGCTGGTTATTTGACAGTGATAAATTTGTACATACAATATTCTCAAAGCTTTATAAGTGTTTGATTTCTTACAATTATCATTTTAGGATTAAGAATGTCACCTTAGCAATATAAATGTACCACAAATTAAAGGCATCAATAGCAGACTGGCAGGTCTCAAAAACAAGGAGATTACCATCTACAGATCATGTATCTACAAAGATTTTGCAAGGATCAGAGTTAGGGAATTATTAAAACCTGTTATCAATATGCAGAAATTAATCTCAAATAACTGTTGATAAAATTTGTGGATGGCAAAAAGACCCTGAAAACATAAGTAATTACAAAGAAAAGACAGTCAGATGTGTTGAGCTAGGCTGATTCAAGCAGCATCTTTAAAACCGCCACAGTTATTGCTGTACATATAGAAAGGCCGTACCTTAAGAAGGGAGTATCACAGCTTGAAAACCATTACTCTGGAAAGTATTTTAGTATCTTAGGAGGTAGCTCTTCATATCCTAGAAGTCATTTTATAGATGAGAAAATGTTACTGTGTTTTCTGAATTTGTAAGTGTCCTGGTTTTGTCTGGGATAGACTTAATTTTCTTCCTAGTAGCTGGCATAGTGCTGTGTTTGAAGAGATTGAAGTGGCTCAGCTGGATTTGGACTGGCAACATAAGGGTGAATTATTTATAGCTCAGTGGGCCCATGATGCCTCAGGCCATCAAGGAAGGGATGCAACATATAGATGGGCTCATGATCGAGGGGTGGACTTAACTATGGACAGTATTGCACAGGTTATTCATGAGTGTGAAACATGCACTGCAATCAAGCAAGCCAAGTGGTTCAAGCCCTTCTGGTGTGGTGGATGACGGCTAAAATATAAATATGGGGAGGCCTGGCAGATTGATTACATCACGCTCCCACAGACCCGCCAAGGCAAGCGCTATGTACTCACCATGGTGGAAGCAACCACTGGGTGGTTGGAAACATATCCCGTGCCCCATGCCACCGCCCGGAACACCATCCTGGGCCTTGAAAAGCAAGTCCTGTGGCGACATGGCACCCCAGAAAGAATTGAGTCAGACAACGGGACTCATTTCCAAAACAACCTCATAGACACCTGGGCCAAAGAGCACGGCATTGAGTGGGTGTATCACATCCCTTACCATGCACCAGCCTCCGGGAAAATTGAGCGATACAATGGATTGTTAAAGACTACCCTGAGAGCAATGGGTGGTGGGACATTCAAACAGTGGGATACAAATTTAGCAAAAGCCACCTGGTTAGTCAACATTAGGGGATCTGCCGATCGAGCTGGCCCTGCCCAATCAAAACTTTTATGTAGTGTAGAAGGAGATAAATTCCCTGTAGTGCACATGAAAAATATGCTGGGGAAGACAGTCTGGGTTACTTCCTCCTCTGGCAAAGGCAAACCCATTTGTGGGATTGCTTTTGCTCAAGGACCTGGGTGTCCTTGGTGGGTAATGAGAAAGGATGGGGTAGTCCAATGTGTACCTCAAGGGGATTTGACTTTGGGTGAAAATAGTCAATGAACTGAATTGTATGATGTTAATTGCTATATAATAGTGTATGCTATCACTTTTATGGTTGCTATATGCCACATCAATGGTATTCCAGTAAGAATCAGCCAGCTTAATGAAAATGAACTTTGATGAAACCATGTTGGAATGAGAACTGGCTTCAGAATGCAAGAAACCAACACCGCACACCACCTCTCCTGCTCTGAAAGACTGTGATGACAGATGGAACCCAAAGTCATAGACTAAATGAACTCAATGGACATGTTAGAGGAATGGTTCATAGACAAAGGGAATGATATCTGCATCTATATATCAACATAGGGAAAGTGGTGGTGGTTAATTAGAATGCATTGGAAAGGGGTAGGACTTGTGCATGATGTAGATGGTATAGAATAAGGGGTGGATACTGTCCTGGTTTTGGTTGGGATAGAGTTAATTTTCTTCCTAGCAGCAGGCATAGTGCTGTGTTTTGGATTTAGTAGGAGAAGAATGTTGATAACATGCTAATGTTTTTAGTTGTTGCTGAGTACTGCTTATGCCAGTCAAGGCCTTTTCAGCTTCCCATGCTCTGCCAGGTGCACAAGAAACTGGGAGGGGGCACAGCCAGAAGAGTTGATCCAAACTGACCAAAGGGCTATTCCATACCATATGACGTCATGCTCAGTATAGAAACTGAGGGGTTGGCCGGGGAGCAGCGATCGCTGCTCGGGAACTGTCTGGGTATCGGTCAGTGGGTGGTGAGCAATTGCATTGTGCATCACTTGCTTTGTATATTATTATTATTATCATCATTATTATATTTTTATTATTACTACTACTATTACTCTTTTACTTTATTTCAATTATTAAACTGTTCTTATCTCAACCCAGGAGTGTTTCGCACTCTTACTCCTCCGATTCTCTCCCCAATCCCATCGGGGCAGGGGGAGTGAGCGAGCGGCTGCGTGGTGCTTAGTTGCTGGCTGGGGCTAAACCACGACAGTAAGCAAGGAAGAAAGACATAATATCTTGGAAATTAATTTACCTATGGATATGAAAATAATGAAACTGATAGGAGCATATTGCATACTGTTCTCACATCTAACTTTTGGAAAAATTATAAAACAAACAGGAGATATCACTGGTAATGGCCATGGCAGATTCCTGAGCTCTTACCCTGAGAGCACTGATGATTTCAATCTGATTTCAATTTAGCTGTATGCTTGTTACAGTACAGAACTATCTTCATTAGAAGAAAATACTGGACACTAAGCAACTCTTTATTCTAGCAGAAGAAATCAATACAAAACCAGTGATCAGGAAGTGAAACTTTAAAAATTAAAATAGCCAATAGACAAATTTTTAACTGTCAGACTGTTTAATAATATGAACAAATGATTAACTGTTGGAACAAAGGAACCAGCTGGTGCTCTGTCTCTTCATGTTGAACTAAAAACAGGATTTAGCTAAATGAAGTTTTAGGACTTTAGGAAGCTTTGGAATGCAAAGCAAGCATGGAAGTATTTAGCAGTTGATCAGAAAAACTAATGCTCCTTCTGGTCCAGCTTCTGAAAGTGGAAAAGAAAAATCATCTGTGAATTACAAACCCTGGTATTTCTTTAATATCTGGTTGCCCAGATTCTGATCTCGATGACCCTATGCAAGTCCAAAGAGTGTATAGGCAATGAGTAAATTACAACATGTTTTTATCCAGATTTAATACAACAGGCTTTTATCCAAGTTTCAAACTACTAGGATATATTTATTAATAAACATAACATTTTTCAATCTAAATTTTAGTGTCAGAAAAGACTACAAAGCGTTTTGCATGGACCAAGGAAGGTGTCCACAGTCCAGATGAATTTCAGCTCTTCTCCATCTTAATTTTCTATCATTTGCCTGGTGCCAAAGAAAATTACTTTGTCAAAGGCTTAAATTTTTAAATTATAAAAACTACTGAAATCACCAGGTTAGCATAAACAAATATATTTCACAATGTGAAACCAGTTTAAAAGTGTCACACATATCCAGGAGACAAAAATTACGTACACGTCTTATACGTAAATACAAAAGAACTAGATTGGCTTCAGCTGACTGTCATATTTTAAGGCAGAAATCCAAAATACTTATCTACTGTTCAGCAACACTGGCTAGAAGACAAAAGTTTGCATTGCACAGATGGGTAGAATATGAGTTCATGTGAAATCAGGGGAGAATAAAACCTCTCTCAATAATTAAGGATCACTTCAATCTACAGTTTCTTTTAATTTCCTTCCTGAACAAAGTTGCTTGTCACTAACACAAATCTGAGCAGGGAAAGGTGTGACAGACTGAATGGGGACCTAACTCAACACTTTGCTGCCAGCTGTGAAATTAACTTTAGTAGATCATCAGAAGCAGGAGTTACCTCTGGTTCATCATGTGAGCTTCCACCCCTGAGCTAAAGATCTAGCAGGTCCATGAGGACTAAGTGAACTGTTAAAGAGAGAAAGAGTACTGAGTGCAAACCTGTGCAAAACACTTCCCTAATCCTCAGGACTCTGGCATTGCTCCCACTGTCACAGATCATGCCAAGAAACTTTTGTAGCTAGTAGTGGCCCTGGAAAGCCCATATGCTGAGTGACTTCAGCACTATCAACTCCTAAACTAGTGTGTGCAGCTGTGTGTTTCTTGTTACCTTCATCTTTCTAGGAGAATTGTCTTGGGTTGGTGAGCAATTCAAGAAGGTTCCAATAACCTGATTTTAAGATTCCCATTCAGAAAGTACCTGTCACTCAATCCAGGCTGCAGGGAAATCAGACAATCAAAAAACTTTCATTCAAAAAAATGAATGAATAAAACATTCATTTACAACATGAGAAATGGTTGAGAAGATTCCAATGGCTTGTTAGAGTTATAGGTCAAAAAGGAATAAAAACATATATATTTAATCTGTTATTGATCCCAAGATGCAATCCACCAGGCATTTCTCTCCAGCATTCAGGAGACAAGTTTGAGATGCTAATTAACCTGCATAGTCAAGGTCTTTGTGCTTTTTTTTCACATCCCAAGTCTGCAATTGGATTTTGTAGGAGAAAATCTAGGAAGCATGCTAGATTTTGTACTTCCATTATTACTTAAGGTCTGTTCAGGGGTTCATTACTGCTTAAACTCTCTCCTTTTTCCTGCCTTCCAGCACTGAATGATTCTTAAGGCGGCAGATTCAATCTTCTTCTCCTGAACTTGACCTCTTTGGAGTGGGACTGCTAATGTTAAGTGGTTCAGTTCAGTTGTTTCCTCTGCTGGACTAAGCTACTAATAGCTTGTTAAATGACTGAGATAAGGCAATAGGCGCATTTCACAGTGAAGCTTTTCTAGACACTTTCTGAGAGGAAATATCTCTTCATTTAATAGTCTTCATTTAATTCTCCATGACAAGTGAACGTTTAGGTCCCCAACCCCTGCAGCAGATTTGAGAACCAGGGGTTAACTCTATACAAGGGCAGTGTAGATTTGAACAAGCAGCAGCTTAGTGAGTTTCTGGCAGTTCTTCTGAGGGAACTGCCAAACTCCATTGTAGTGAAATTAAAGGGTCTGAAATACTGAGCCCACCTGGGAAGGATGTGAATCAGTGCCTTGAGCTTGTGTCTGGAAGAGACTTCTTCAGTTATAACAAGGATAGGCACTACTGTTTTTCAGTAAATCACAAGATCATAAAGAATTGCTAGGATGATGAGACCATGAAAAACATCAACAAAATCTTGGGATATACTGAGTAATGAAGGTATGTCCAGTGGTGATTTATAACTATTACTTGCACTGTGACAGACACTAGATAAACCTCTTCTGGAGTATTGTTTCCAATCCTGATAACCCATGTTCCAAATGGTGAATTCAGATTGGAGCAGGTGCTGATAGAATACTGTAGGGAACACAGAGACCATCTTGTGACCAAAAAGCAAGGGAATGGACTTGTAAAAACTGACAAAATTAAAACAGAGAGGTACCCTGATACCCATAAATACACTTGAAGATGGGGACTGAAGAGATGGAGAATGGTGAGCTACGTCAGGAAACGAGGAAATGTATGTAATCTAAAGGACTGTTTTAACAGAAATTAAGCACAAATCTGTCTTTGAGTTAATTTTCAGTAGAAATTAGAAGAAAATGTCTCATTAGTACACAAAGATTTAGGAGGTATGTCCCAACTGCAGTGCTGAGAGCCAAAAAAAATCATGTTTTGAGATGGAGCTTGATATACTCGTGTCATATTACTATATGACACGACTGCATGAAAACATCAGAGTGGATCCAGTGGCTCAGGATGTTCCTAGAGTTGAAAATTCTTAAGCACTGCAAAGATAAATTACCTGTTAAGTATATCTTGTCTAAAAAATTCAGTATGTGTCTCATAGACTTAAATGGGGGGAGGCAGTTAGTTTCTAGATGCTGCCCATGAATTGCAGTCTCCACAGAAGACTCTAGCAAACTAAGCATTTAATTTCATTTCACATCCTCAAAGATGTCACCTCAGAGGTGTAACTATTTATATCATATAGGTGTGACAACTATGCAATGGTTAATAGCAGGACGTACAGAGGTACCTAAAAACTTCTACCAGTTTATAACCAATGAGCTTCTAAGACCTCAGATTCAAGGCACAAACCTATAGACCCTGAAACAAGATATTCAAGCACTATTTCACCTGATCATGTAGATGTGCTCTGAAGATGTCTGCAGTCCAACACTTGCCAGACTGCAGTGAAGAAAGAAGGGAATAGGATGCTGAAGGAATGAACAGCATAAGCATGTGTCCCTCCAAGAATAAAGACCATGTAGGAAATGAGATACCTGATTTAAAAAGCCAAAACTCTGTCTGATTTAGGCACCAGATTCTCTCACTTCCAAAATAGGAATGTGAATTAAAAGACTAATAGCTAATCTGGAGGTGAATTTGCCTCAGTGTCTCCAGTGACACCTGTTGCAGATAACTCTTGAGGGAAGCAAGGACTCTAGTATGGGTTTCATTACATGGGTTTAACTACATTTTACCTGACAGGACACACTGAATGGCAAACTTTCATTAGGATGTAGTGTTTCTACTACCTATTTCAGTGCCTCTGATAAGCTTCTTGCATGCAAATCCAATTTTTACATCAATCACTATCAAAGATCTCCAAGAGAACAGATCTACCTGTACTCTGCCCCATTCAATTGATAAGGAATTGGCTGGATAGCCACATCCAAAGAGTTACAGTCAATGGCTCAATGTCCAAATGGAGATCAGTTACAAGTGGTATCCCTCAGGGGTCTGTATTGGGATCAGTACTGTTCAATAGCTTTATTAATGGCATAGATAGTGGGACTGAGTGCACCCTCAGCAAGTTTACAGATGACACCCAGCTGAGTGGTGCATTTGATTCACTTGAGGGAAGGGATGCCATCCAGAGGCACCTTGACAGGCCTGAGGAGAGGGCCTGTGCAAACTTCATGAGGTTCAGCAAGGCCAAGTTAATGGACTTTAACAAGTCAAAATGCCAGGTTCTGCACCTAGGACACAGTAATGCCTGGCACAAGCATAAATTGGTAGAGGAGTGGCTGGAGAGCAGCCCTGCAGAAAGACATCTGGGGGTGCTGGTCGACAGTAGGCTCAGTATGACTCAGCAGTGGCCCTGGCAGCCAAGAGGGCAAAGCGCAACCTGGGGTGCATCAAACACAGGATAATCAGCCAGTCAAAAGAAGTGATTATTCTGCTGTATTCAGCGTTGGTGCAGCCTCATTTGAATACTGTGTGCAGTTCTGGGCCCCACAATTTAAGAATTTAAATTCTGCAGTTCAGGTCCTTGAATGCATCCAGAGGAGGGCAACAAAGCTGGTGAAAGGGCTGGAAGGAATGTCCTATGAGGACCGGTTTGTTTAGTTTGGAGAAAAGGAGGCTGAGGGGTGACCTCATTGCTCTCTCCTGCTTCTTGAGGAGGGCAAGTGGAGAGGGAGGTGCTGATCTCTTCTCATTGGTATCCAGTCATAGGACACGTGGTGAGGTTTAGACTGGACATTAGGAAACATTTCTTTACCCGGAGGGTGGTCAAACACTGGAACAGGCTTCCTAAAGAAGTGGTCATTGCCCCGAGCCTGTCAGTGTTTAAGAAGCAGTTGGACAATGTCCTTAATAACATTCTTTAACTTGGTTAGCCCTGAATTGGTCAGGCAGTTGGACTACATGATCATTGTAGGTCTCTTTCAACTGAAATAGTCTATCCTATCCTATCCTATCCTATCCTATCCTATCCTATCCTATCCTATCCTATCCTGTCCTGTCCTGTCCTGTCCTGTCCTGTTCTGTTCTGTTCTATTCTATTCTATTTGATTTGATTTGATTTGATTCGATTCTATACTATTCTATTCTATGCTATTTACAACGTCCTGCACCTGGGTTGAGGCAACCCCCAGTATCAATACAGATGGGTGATGAATGGATTGAGAACAGCCCTGTGAAGGACTTGGGGATACTGACGGATGAAAAATTGGACATGAGCCAGCAATGTGCTCTTACAGCCCAGAAAGCCAACCATATCCTAGGCTGCATAGAAAGAAGTGTGGCCAGAAGGTCAATGGAGGTTATTCTCCCCCTCTACTTTGGTCTCGTGAGACCCCATCTGGAGTCCTGCATCCAGTTCTGAAGTCCCCAACACATAAAAGACATGGACCTGTTAAAGTGGCTCCAGAGGAGGGCCACAAAGATGATCAGGGGGCTGGAGCACCTCTCATATGAAGAAAGGCCAAGAGAGTTGGTGGTGTTCAGCCTGGAGAAGAGAAGGGTTCAGGAAGACCTTATTGAAGCCTTTCAATACTTAAAGGGAGCTTATAAGAAGTATGGAGTGAGACATTTTACCAGGGCCTGTAGTGACAAGACAAGGGGTAACAGAAAAGAGGGTAGGTTTAGATTAGATTTAAGGAAGAAATCTTTCACAATTAGGGTGGTGGGACACTGGAACAGGTTGCCCAGCGAAGTTGTGGATGCTCCATCATTGGAAGTGTTCAAGGTTAGGTTGGATGGGACTTTAAGCAACCTGATCTAGTGAAAGATGTCCCTGCCCCTGATAGGAGGGTTGGAACTAGATGAGCTTTGAAGGCCCCTTCCAAACCAAACCATTCCATGACTTGATAATCCTATGAAAAAGCTTTTGTGATTTTCCTCTTTCAAAAGCAGATGAAATAGCTGGAGACCTGCTCATGCTCATTTGAGGCATACATTGCTGGATTCTACCAGCACTGAGTGCACTCCAGGCTTCTCTGCAGAGGACAGCTATGTTACCTCAAAACTGATTTTGCGGATTCTCCCACTACAAGACAGGGTGGATGGGGGGCTATTTTGATTCCAGTGTCTTTCTGGCAGCCAATCCACATGGTACCTAAATACATGAAATAAAAGCTTTGATGCCTAGACATCCTCCACCAAGTGATGCTCCAAAGCAGCAGTTGGTTAGGTGCCAAGACTGCTTCTTCAGTATTCTCACCTTGGATATCTCAGGATGTCAAGTCTGATAACTCTGGAGATCTTGACTTTAAGTATGAAAGAGCACTTTTTGAAGTTCAGGCTACCTTCAGAAAGGAAATCCCACTCTTTTTCTAGTTGCCACTACTTATTTCCAGCCCTCCCTTTCATTAGATCTTGTAATTGTGAGTAAGCTGGTTCCACAAACTAATCTAAAGGAAGGCTTTTTCTTGATGGCTTACATCTACATCACATCATCAAGCTAAACTAATTTACCTTCTGGCTACATGAACATGAGGTTTGCAAGAGAAACTAAGGAGACGGAACCTGTGGTGACAAGACTAACCCTTTTTGACATCATCCTGCTGTAACACAGCATAAGGCATACCATCAGCTAACAGGCTAATTCTCCCAGTGCCCTGACTGAAGAACTGATTACCTAATTCAAGGCTGAGGGTCCCATTGCAAGGGTCATTTGCACATCTCAAAAGCTTTGACACGGCTTGCCTTTGGAGCTTAGACACAATTGTGTCATGAAAGAAGTAAATAGAAAATTTAAGATTTCTAGAAAAGTTCCATGCTAAGGACTGCTATAGAAATGAAATTTAAAACTATAGAAAGTTGCATAGGTCTTCTTATGGCTTTACTGTAGGTAACAATATAAAGAAAAGCAGAATATATTATGGGCATATTTACTTAGATGTCATCTACAAGAATGCTTTTCCAACCCACAGTTCTTTTTGTGACTGAGCACTGCAAAAAAACTGAAGGATGTCTGTTGTGCTGGTATAATGTCTGGGCATTTTTCAAAATAATTTTCCAGCCATAACTGCTCACTTTCAGCCACTTTCAGAATGATGTACTCTGCAGATGGGAAAGATATGTTTGTTCACCTAATAGATTTATGCTGGCTACAGGTAGCGAGAAATGTAGATAGTTCAGGCACCTGGAAATCTTCTAATTGCCAATATCACCAAGGTTTTTAGGAGTTTGTATGAAGAGCTTGGAAAAGAGTACTGCCAATGGCCATTTAGGGAAACTTCTGCCTTTAGCCATGATGGGCTCATTTGTCATTTCCCAGTGTGTTCTCTGAAATAAAAGGGAGTGCTCATCTAGTAAAAAATATTTTTCCAGCAGAGTTTTTCCTCCACTGAAGCAGCTAGCCATGTAGTTACTTCTGAATTTTTCACTCTGAGATGTAGATTATCTATTGGGGGGTTTTGTTAATTTTTGATTTGTTCTTTTTTTAAAAATAAAAAAAAAAATCTTAAAAGAGAATAATTCCATAAAGATAACCAAATCACAGGATTTTAACAGCTACAATTGAATGGGCAGTTTAGGAAATAGGTGAGATTTTTGTGTGTGTGTGTGTGTAAATATAATAGTTTACAATCTTTATTTATGTGACAGGAAGAAGTAAACTTGCATTTAAGGCATTAGATTCAAAAGATGTGGGCCTCGTCACCTACACGTTGCATAGATTCCCTGTCAAAGACTGCTAGAGTGTATTACTGAACTACCAGAAAGTAGAATCAGTTCTTAAAGTGTGGGACCACAGCAATTTTGGGGGTCCTAATCACTGTGAGAAAATAGGGAGAAGAGGCTAAATGAGGGAAGGTGTACATACTTTCATTTCAGCTGAGGAAGTCCACAGCTGAGATTGGCACATCAAAATTTAGAAAAGTACATTATTGGCATTTACATTTTAGCTTTATAGTCAAGAGAGAGATATAGGCACTTTACATAATTTTAGGGGGATAGGTATGTTTCAGAATAAGTTTAATCTTGTCCTAGGCTTCTCTGTTTCTTTGTGTTCACTATAAAGATATCCAAGCCAATGAGCTCACATGTAGATGTTGACATTGGTCTGATACATATCATTGTCTCAGTCCAACCCTGCCTCTGCAGTCTGGGCTGAGTAAGCAGCCATCCATATCACAGAGGCTAACACAGAGATTTTCAGCTCTGCATCTGGCCAGAGAAAAGGTGTAACCGTTAATTCTCTCCCGTAGTGCCAGATCACTGGCCCAACACTACTAAGAACCCTTCCTTCCAAAGCTTTGAGGTAGACTTCAAGAAAATGTTTTTATCCATAGTAACATTCAGAGAAAGTGGTAGTGTCTGACCACTTTCTGAAAAGCAACACACAACATAAGTTCATCGTCCATACTCTTGGGCGAAACAATGGTTGGGCCTTGTGGCATGCAGATATTACTGTTCATTAAAAATAATATAAAAAAAAAGAAGCAAACAGATGTTACAGAGACAGTGTCTTGTCATTCTGAGAAAGCAACAACTTCTTTTTCTAAGGAGACCATGTGAATTCTTTACAAAAATGACAGGGGAGTAGAATCTTAGTGACTTCTGGTTTGCCTCTATTTTATTTGAGAAAAATTTATTTTCCAGATCTGCTGACCTTCCACCTGGTATGGAGGTGCAGAAATGCCTGCTGTGGAGGCACAGGGTCTGTTTCAGAGAGTCCATACCCTAATATCTTTTCTTTGGTCCAGATAGAAGAAATGTTTTCTACCATTCTCTATATTCCAGAAAAATCTTTTCAAAAGTGTATCCATCATCATAACAATATTGAAATAAAATGTTATGTTCCTCAACCCTCCAATAGAGACAAAGGAATCAGAAAAAAATTAAATGATACAAGGAAACACAATTCAGTCATATTAACTGCCTTCCGCTTTACCACCTTACCATTGCTCCAGAGAATAGTGTCATACAACTGTTCCAAGCATTTAACAGCACAAAAGTGAGTAATACGAGGAGATTTCCTTAAAAGTAGCAAAAAAAATCTTAACAGTGCAGTTTTTCTGAAGCGCTAACATAAACCACTTGTGCTTAATCTGATGTGATACATAAACACATCCAATGAAATTATACATACAAGTATAGTTCTAGGGCACCTGTCAGTAATACATTCCTACTGAACAGAGGTGAAGTAATGGTAGTTAATTCAGTCACAGCACCATCCTTCCTTAAAGTTATTCATGCTCTCCCTAGAGAGAGAGCAAAACTCCGAACCAATCACTTCACACCCTGCCTCAATGGGACAGGGGAGAGAAAAATAGGGAAAAAAGGACTCAAAAGTCTTGTGGGTTCAGATAAAGACAGGGAGATCACTTATTGTCATGGGAAAACCAGGCTCAACTTGCCAATAATTAGTTTAATTTATTACCCATTTAAATAGTTTTGGGTAGACAGAATCAAAATGACAAATATTAAAACATCCCCTTTCCCAGGCTCAACTTCACTCCTTCACTCCAGACCCCTCTACCCCTCCAAGCAGTGCAAAGGGGATGTACATCACTGTTTCTCTCTGCCACTCCTTCCTTCTCACAGTTTTTCTCTGCTCCAGTGCGGGTTCTCCCCTCCTTCATCTCCTCTTCCTCCTCCTCCTGAAACTGTATATTGAAACTCAGTACTTTTACTTCCATTTAGAGTTAAAATTTCCTGCATTATCTTTACTAAGAACCATGGTTCGAGAATATTTATTAAAATACTGGTTAGAAATATTTTTCCCCTGAAGTCATCATTGAACTTGAATACAAACATTTAGACAGGAATTTCTGTAGGATACTCTGTGCCACTGATACTTTTACTATTAGTTTAAGCTGTCCTAGAAGTTAAGGTATCAAGTGGCTTGAGATTTCTCAGTGGACAAGAGAACAGGGTTCTATAGTGCAAAATACTCTCCTGTAAGCCATAAGCTTTTTTTAATTTAAAAAAAAAAAAAAGGTAGAAAGCTTAGATTGGGTAAAGAAGTTAGACCTTCCTAAACATTTGAAGAGAGCTTCAAAATCTGTCATATGAGAAGCTGTATTGCAGCATCCAGAAGAATGGGATCCTTGGGAGCCAATATTTACAGACCACCTATTAGTGAACATATAGGGTGGGTTGCAACTTCCAACTGTTTCCATTGCCAGTTTAGTCAATGCCAAATGTAGGTTCTGAGTTTAGATTCACATTCCAAAACTGCTAATTCAAGAAAGATAAGAATCTCTAATAAGTTCTGATTCATATGTACCAGTGCAGTACAGATATCTCAGATACCTTTAGTTATTCAATTAAAAAAAAGTCTCATTCAGAAATAGCTTCTATTAACCTTAGTAAAGTTTTATGTAGGTTTAAAAATTAATAATGATCAAATTGGAAATTACTAGTGATTTTCGGTGTCTCTATTTTTAGATATTCACCTTGAGAAAAAACTTTAGGGGACATGAAAATGTTGATTACTTGTTTCTGATAACCTTGTATTAAAAAATGTACCCACTGAGAAGCCCAAGGTTCTCTCACCTTTTTTTGCAACTCACCATTTTTTTGCAAACAGCTCTTTTGTATAGCTGTTATTAAAATCATACACTAAATTTTGGGTGCAACATATTTCCTCAATAATATTTTATTCATCCTATTATGTCTGTTTACTTCTGCTGGTTCCAAGCTACCAAAGATTTGTTCCTTCTGTGTTCACATTCTCCAAGTTATATTGATTACTGAAACTGCTTAAGTGGACTAGGTATATCAAGGTACATTTTCTCCTGGTGGAAACCAGTTCAACATCTTTGATTTATACCAGAATAAGCCCTAAAATCAGGTTATATGGCATCTACTCCTCTTACTCTACTTATGATGTCTGTTACTTTATTTACAGAAGCAAAGTAGATAGGTTTGACACAAGTTGTCCTTGACAAATCTCTGTTATCTGTTGCTCATCTCCTTGTTATCTTCCAGATACTTACAAATAATCATATTATATGCCTTTTTTTATTATTTTTTTTTTTAAATTCTGGGGATTGAATTTAAGCCATCTGGTCCATAATTCCATTCTTAGTCACTCTAAGAAGAGTGGCACCATTTCACTCCTTTCCGCATTTCTTCTACCATCACACCCATCTTCTACAAAAGGTTAACACTAATGGTCCTCAGGCTATATAAAATACCTTTTTCAGATACCTGAGGATTAAATTCGTGATGCCAAGATGGCTGTGGTGAGTTGATCTTGGCTGGACTCCAGATGCCAAAAAACCACTCAATCACTCCCCTCCTCAGCAGGACAGGTGGGGAGAAAATGAGATGGAAAAAAACCTTGTAGGTCAAGATAAGGGCAGTTGAATAAAAAGCAAAAGCAAAGGCTGTGCACAGAAGCAGAAGGAAAACAAAGATTTTATTCTCTACTTCCCATCAGCAGGCTATGTCCAGCCACTTCCCAGGAAGCAGGGCTTCTGTACGTGTAGCAGTTGCTCCAGAAGACAAATGTAAATAACAAATTTATTTCCTCCCTTCCCTCCCATCCCCCCTTCCTCCTCCTTTCTCTTAGCTTTTATTGCCTTGCCGACATCATATGGTATGGAATATCCCTTTGGTCAGCTTGAGTCAGCTGTCCTGGCTATGTCCCCTCCCAAGATCTTGCCCACTCCCAGCCTACTGGTGAGGGGGGGAAATGTTGGAGAGACAGCCTTGATGCTGTGCGAGCACTGCTCAGCAGTAGCCAAAACACTGGTGTGTTATCAACACCTTTGTAGCTACCAATACAAGGCATGGCACTGTGAGGGCTGCTATGGGGAAGATTAACTCCATCTCAGCCAGGACCAATACACTGGCTTAAAACATCAATTTAAGAACATACTTTAATCTACTTTTGCCCTATTCTAAGTCAGAAATCCACGCTTTTTCACTGGGTATTCTTTGTGCTCACTACCTCCTACTGTTGGCATTTTTAGTGAAGACTAGCACAAACCCTAAACACTGAACACAAAGCTGTTCTTGGCATCATTTGTTGATAGCTTTCACTCAGCTAAGAAGCAGATAAAAAATTCTCTCCTTTTGTACCACAGGCATAGAATGATATTTTTTACTTTTAGTTTCTCTTGCAAGTTACTCCACAGCCTGTGCTTTGACCTTTGCAATTTTGTCACTGAAAACTCACTATTCTTTGCTGCGTTTGAAATCAGCTCATGAGTTAACCAAGTTGGCCACTTCCTACACTTCTTGTCCTTCCTGTCTGTGGGATAGTTTGCATTGTTGTAATACAATTTTATCAGAGAAACTGCCAGCTCTCTTCCTTCCTTTTCCATTAGAATTGCATTCTTGGAAACTGCATTTATCAATTCTCTGAGTTTGTACAAGGAACATGTACACTGAAGCATCAGCTTCACAACCTAGCAAAAAGCTGCTAGTAACAGATAATGTAGGAGGACTATACTGCACATAGCAGGCTGGAGAATGCTTAAGGGTAGAGTAAGTGAAGAGAGGAAAAAAAGAATTCTCAGCAGGCCTCCAGTGCTATACATACATATTCCAATCCTATATATCACATGTAGTGCATGTCTTAAGGACCATGGTGCCAGAATTAGATTTTTTGGGTTTCCCTAACAGTGAGGACATGTGTCTAGATATATATCAGTATAGCTCTGGTCCTTACACCATCAAATCTGGAACCTGACAGAAGCCTACTCAGAACATCTGGCCTATTAAAATTAAAATTTAAAAAAAGAAAAAAAGAAAGCTATTTTCAAAGCTCAGTACTTCTGAGTGCTGAGTTCTAGTGTCAGTCTCCACACTCCCCACTACCTTTACCTCTTTATATTCTACCACTAGTTCTATGACATTATTGAAAAATCTTTTTTTGCTTTCAAAACTTCATTTTGTTTAGTGCTTTTACCTCACCGAATGCTGACATGCTTGGCTGTCAACAGCTGTTAACAGCTGTTAAATCAGGATTTTTCAGAACAAAACAGTGGACTGGATCAGGATTTTATAAACTTCAAAAAGAAGAGGTTTCTGTTCAATGTCTTTAAGGTTACATATGGAGAGTGTCTTAAGGCAGGGGGAGATCAGACTGACAGATATTTTGAGTATGTAGAAGCTGCTTTTGCATTATCTTCCATTCAATATGTGGAACAATTGATTGCAACAGGACCCAGTGAAGCCAGGTAGACATTTGTAAGTTTCTTTTTACATTGCAGGGCTTTCTCATGATTATACATTTCTGACTACAGTCCAACCATCGCAGTATCACACCAGCAAAGGGAATTTGCTCTTTCCTGCTGTGTGCCAGACTTCTCATACCAGAGCTATCACACATTCAAGGATTGTACACATTGTCTTTACAATAGCATCATGCTGACCAGACACACTGACTTGCAGCAGCAGTTGAGAACAGATAGACTCCCCTACTGGGTAGGCTTAAAATGTTGTATAAAGAAGGCTTAAAGCCCTACAGGTTGGTCTGGACAAAGAGTTGTGAGTTATTTATGTGATTAAAACAGTGAACTTGCAAAAAGAATATAAATTACCCAAAATGTTTAAAAGCAAAATTCATACATTTTATTCAGCTTAGCAGTCTGATAATTTGGAAAGGAAAAAGACAAAAGAAAATTTTGTCTGGCAGAGAGAAACTACAAAACATATTTGAAAGCAAAAGAAGGAGCTCAGCCCTTCTCTAAACAGCAGCCACTGTTGATTTGTGGCAAGAGTTGCCATAGAAGCAGGATCAATACAAACTTTCTGTGACAATGTAGGTAAATCAGAGCTTATGCCCAGTGCCTACAATGTGATGAAGACAAAGTCATTTCTCCCTCCTGTTCCAACCATGGGACCGTCTCTAGGACACTATGCATGTCATCTTCATGTCCTATGTGGAAGCAAGCCCAATCCTCTGCTGAAATGCATGTTACAGTGCTCAAGATGGTTGGGATATTAAACACTCATATTCTGCCCTTTCAAATCGCCCCCAATTACATCGTCATCAAATCCCTGGAACATTTATAACTTTTCAGCTCCCTTACTGGTTTATTGTTCTGACGTGCCCTCCCATCCTCATGCCTTTGCACCTGACAGTTTTTCAGGACAAGCAGGATTACCTGCTTTCAGGTGGCCCTATTTTCAGGACCACCTTTGTCATCGTCTGGGTGCCCATTATCCACTCAAATGAGCCTGTTTTCCGGAGTCTGACACTGTGCTCCTTTGCTGCCAATATAATTTTTTGGCATTCTCTCTCTTCTCATTGAACGTGTCTCATCTGTTAACATCTCCCACTTTCACAATAGGTATGGAACCAACCTACCTCACTATCAAATTAGGTAGGGCCAGTTACTTAAAAATTATTACAGGCAGTCACAGGTCCAGCACAGCACACTGGGGGACATGCTTGTATTCCCTGCACATCTCCTAGCTCAGGCTTGTTTAACACAGGGTATCTAATGCTTGCATGAAAAAAATGTTCATTTATACTGAGTATAACTGTACACTTAGCACTGTGCTTTTATTACTACAACTTGATTTTCAGGTAGCTCACTAACCTAATTGTAATTTATAGACCAAATGTTTCAACTTAACAAAAATAACTTCTCTGTGTTTTTCTCTGATAAAATATAAAGTTAATTTAGACTTCTGGGTAATAAGGTAACTTCCAATATCAGCATATTCCTAGTGCATTTACTTACATGTAGTACGCTTTTTAGGCCCAAATTTTCTCCCGCTTGCTTTTCTGAAAAGCTAAAAATCTCGGCGTGATAACTGCATTGTGTTCATGCCACAACATCAAAAATAATTTCTTTGCTTAAAATTCTACTTTAACACTTTTGGACTGGAGACTCAGAAATGACAAATGTAATTAAAGCTTTGCTTTAAAATACTTCTCAGAGCTTATTGGTAGTGAGAAGTACTTCTCCTGCTGTCTGAGAGTTCCGACAGCTGTGCTCAGTGAAATCAGGTTAGTTTTCTCTTAACATGTGCAAAAAATAAAGATTTCCACTTTTGTTGGAGGTTTAACAAGCTAGTGAAAATAACACTGGGCACCAAACCAAACTATTTTAAAAGACCACGCAACACAATAATTTAGTGTTACAAAAGACATTCATATTATACTTGCATTATTCCACTTTCTGTGGTACATATCCATTCCTGCTACATTTTTTAGGTTTAGCATGCTGTATTTCATGCTGTGTATCTTTGATAAAGTAACTAACTGATCTGGGGGACAAAAGAGGTACAATATGCTGAACATACCTAGGCTGCAGCAAAAACTTTGATAAAAGCCACATGAAAAATTCCTAATGAACATGGATGGAGGGAATAAAAGAAGCCACAAAAAATAAGTAAAGAAGGTTTTGTAACAATGGTGTTGCAAAGCAGGTGTTACCGAACAAACAGTACCAGTGGAGGAATGGTCTTGTGACTTAATGGGTAATTTCATTAATGAACTTTGGCACAAAAAGTAGGACTATGTTAATGAAATTTGTCACTGAAGCAAACTTGAGAGGCATTATCAGTAGCAAAGAAGATCAAGATAAACACAGAGAAAGCAATGGATGACCTTGAGGACTTAGACTAAAATTTGAGTGACATTCTGCAGTAGAAAAAACCCAAGGGACTAAACCCAGGTATTCCTCCTATAAAATCAGTTTGAAATACAAAAGGGGAGAAGGACCAGGAGTTTTGCCAGTTACAACATGACTACAATGTGATGCGCCTGCAAAAAGGCATAGCATATAAAATATTCCAGTAGATCTGGGTAAATATCAAGGCCATTATACAAGGTCTTTGCAAGCACCACAGGGGATACTGCATTACACTTGGCTGAAGAGTCCCAACAAGTGAACTGAAAGGCTGCTAGGAAAATCAGGCAAACAGACATCCCATTAATTTTGGAGAAAACTGCATGGCTTAGTGGACCCATAAGTGTTCTCTACAAAATACCAGACTAACAACAAGAAACAAACTACATAAGAGATGGATGTATCATAAAGGACAATTCTGGAATAAGTCCCATTTGTTTGAATATTAAAAAAAATTTAGCCTTAAGAATGAGATTATGGAACAAACCTCCTAAGACTTAGGGGAAGGAACATAAAAAACATCTATTCCAAAAGTGGCTGGGTGAATTTACACATCAGGTCATCTTCTGTGTATCCCCAATGTAGCAGAGAATGACATCCAGTGACTATGGTCACTGGGTCAGAAGCTGGTGATGGATGAAGAAGAATTGTGCTCTGCTCTTTCTCCCAATACATTCTTGCTCAGTCTTCTTCCCAGGAAACCATTTGTCGCTGGGGCATATCTCCACAGACACAGCTTGAGAGTCCTGGAAATGAACAGATGTCACTCCTAAGAAAAAAACACAAGTCCTCTTACCATAAATGAGATCCTGCAGCACAAAATATTTTCATCATCACATGTTCTCATTTCAAACCAGAAGCTTCTCACTGATCATTTCCAAGTATGATGTTATTTCCTCCCATGCTTGCATATGGACAATTGCGTAATAAGGAGGATGTTTCACTTAAAATCATAGTATGATAGAATAATTCAGGTTAGAAGGGATATCAGGAGGTTCCTGGTTGAGCCGCCTGCTCAAAGCAGTGGTAACTATGGTGGTAGTTGCTCAGGACCTTGCCAAATCCTGGCTATCTCCAATGATGGAGGCTTGCACTCCACTACCTCTCTGGACACTTGTTCCAGTCTTTGATCACCATCAAGAATAATTTTTTTTCCTAATATCCAATCAGAATTTTATTTGATTTTATCAATTTTTTATCTGTTTCCCTTTGTCCTTTGGTGTGCACATATGAAATGATTCTGATTCCTTTTTCTCCATAACCATTAGCAGAGGTATCGTGGTTTAGCCCCAGCCAGCAACTAAGCACCAAGCAGCCGCTCGCTCACTCCTCCTACCCCGATGGGATGGGGGAGAGAATCGGAGGAGTAAGAGTGAGAAACACTCCTGGGTTGAGATAAGAACAGTTTAATAATTGAAATAAAGTAAAAGAGTAATAGTAGTAGTAATAATAACAATATAATAATGATAATAACAATATACAAAGCAAGTGACGCACAATGCAATTGCTCACCACCCGCCGACCGATACCCAGACAGTTCCTGAGCAGCGATTGCTGCTCCCCAGCCAACCCCACCCAGTTTCTATACTGAGCATGACGTCATATGGTATGGAATAGCCCTTTGGGCAGTTTGGATCAACTCTTCTGGCTGTGCCCCCTCCCAGTTTCTTGTGCACCTGGCAGAGCATGGGAAGCTGAAAAATCCTTGACTAGTGTCAGCACTACTTAGCAACAACTAAACCATCAGTGTGTTATCAACATTCTTCTACTAAATCCAAAACACAGCACTGTGACAGCTACTAGGAAGTAAATTAACTCTATCCCAGCCGAAACCAGGACAAGAGGAGACACAGAACCAAAAATAGTATTTCTGTACTGGACTATTTCCCTTCTAATAAACTGATTTTGTCTTTGAATTAACTGCTGGTAGTTTTTTAATAGTGGAGTAGGCCCAGAAATCTACTCAATTCATCGTTCAATGTTATTATACACAAGACAATTCAAAAGAAGTTTTTGGTTTTGCAGATGGCCTTAATTCCTTTCACCTGGTTCAGTTTTGTGTTTAGAACAATGGGTACAGTATAAATATCCTTAATTATTTTGTTAGCTCTAGCAATAGGCTTTTCTTCCTAGTAGCTGGCATAGTGCTGTGTTTTGGATTTAGCATGAGAATAATGTGATAACACACTGATGTTTTAATTGTTGCTAAGCAGTATACTAAGTCAAGGACTTTTCAGCTTCCCATACTCTGTCAGCGAGGACATGCACAAGAAGCTGGGAGGGATCACAGCCAGGACAGCTGACCCAAACTGGCCAAAGGACTGTTCCGTACCATATGATGTCATGTTCAGTTATATAAGCTGGGGGGAGTTGGCCAGGGGGGCAGTGATCACTGCCTGGGGAATGGCTGGGTGTCGGTCGGTGGGTGGTGAGCAGTTGCATCACTTGTTTTTCCTGGGTTTTGTTCTTCTCTCTCTTTTCATTACAATGTTATTTTATTATTTTTATTGTTGTTGTTTCTATTATTTCTATTATTACAATTACTATTATTATTTTATTTTATTTCAATTATTAAACCTTTCTTATCTCAACCCACAAGTTTTCTTACTTTTGCGCTTTTGATTCTTTCCCCCATCCCACTGGGTGCGGGGGGAAGAGTGAGCGAGCAACTGTGTGGGGCTTGGCTGCTGACAGGGGTTAAACCACAATGAGATAGGAGAGCTCTTATAGGCCCGCTTTGAAGAAGTAAGGCTCTGGAGAGTCATTTCCTCCCTAAAACATGAGAATAGTATGGAAGAAAAAAGAAACAAACCTGACTTGAAAAAATTTGAATAAATGTCAAATCTCAGCAGTCAGGTGCTCTGGAAGGAGCATGGTACTGTTAATCCTTAGAATGGATGAGAAGTAGTAATCTAAGAATATTTCCACCAGTCTCATGAGCCTTGGAGACCTTTTCCTTTGATATGAACCCCTCCACATCTGGCAAAGACCCTCTTTACAGAATGGGATAAAGGATGTTTTTTATTCTTATCCATTAGTCCTTAGAATGAAGCTGCCAGGCTTCTGCTGCTGAAGGATTTTTTCCTCTTCTTAGAATCAACACAAGAACCAAATTTATTTTTTTTTCTTTGAAGGGTAACAGATACGCAAGCAAGGCTGTGATAAACTCCTGCATAGTTAGCCAGAGCAGGAGCGATAGACAGACATCTAGAAATTGGAATCAGATCTCTTGTGAAGGTGTAGTGCTTGATATGACATCTGGCTAAATCTGAAATTGAGTTTCCAAATATGTCCCTGCTCATAGTTCCTCTGTCAACAGCTAGATTTTTCCCAAATTCGCATATAGCTCATTGACTCACTGTTAATGTCAGTTGTTGCTTCGCTAATCCTACAACTCCAATTTTGCAGCTCCCTTGTGTTCTGCCTTTTTCCTGGTCACTGAATCTCAGGTTTACTCAGAAGCTCTCAGTCTTGAAAGTGAAATAAATATGTTCTGCATCTTCGAAGGAAAGTGGCAGAAAGAGGAATGACCTTTGGCCAATACACCTTCTATAATCCCATTAATAAAAACCCAGAAGACAAGCAAAAGAAGAAAAGCTTTGCACTCATCTGCATGAAAATATGTCCTCAACCATCTGAAAGAATCGTTTTCTTCCAGTTTTCATGGATGCATGCATACCTACTACACACTAACCTTACAGCAGGAGCGTACAAAAATTAAAAATATTCTGACCTTTCTCCAGGTGTCAGTGCACCAGTGAGAGTGCAACTCCATCTGACAAGCATAATAAACAAAAAACCTGGAGTATGCATCGCCAACCCAACAACCTACCCAAAGTTGTGCAAAACAAGGAATTTTGCCCCTACCCAGACCAAGAGGGAAGATAACTTTCAAAGCCAAGAACCATTTGTGAGGCATACCTTGTTTGCAGATGTTTTCCATTTAAAAACATAAAGACTCTTGCTTGAACGATGCAAGAACTATAATAATATTGCACTCATGATGGATTTTTTTTTTCTTTTGGAGAACATTGAACTGTTTAAAAAACAAACACAAAACAACCCACACAGCAACTCTAGACCTCAGATTAAAAACTCTTTTTTGTTGTAGAAGATAATAATTACTGTTGTCAATCACAGACCTTCATAAAGCACATAGAAATGATAGGATCCTATAATTCATGTTAATTAATGAGCAGTGGGGTGCTTTTCATTTCATAGTAGCTGGAAACAATAAGAAACCACCAGCCAAAGCAGTAGTTTGCATAACAAAGCTAAGGGGTGGTCTTTGGGGATTTGGCTCCCTTTCAGGTGCAGATCTCAATGCAGACTTGCCCGTTGGTCAAGGTGTACACATGCTCAGGTGCAGGTTTGAGCAGAGCTCCAGAGTCAGGGCAAAACACCATTCTTTATCTTAGGATAGGAGAAGGGAAGGAATTGAGCTGTAGTCCATTCCACCAGGACAGATCCAGAGCAAGATTTTATTTCTTAGTATGATACATGACGCTCATCTGACCAAATATACAACTCTGATCTGATTATTTAAATTATCTTTATAGCTAATAGGGAAAAATAAACATTTTTATGGAGTGCTTCATTTCATCCTAAAGTAAATATATACAATAAAGCCAACCAATTGCCTTCCAGAAATACTTGTTTCTCTGTGTAAATTGCAAAAGGATCCTAGGTTTACTAATTCAGGTGTAGTCTTCTGAAGTCAGGCAAGCTGAGTCCTGTTTTTTTGACTCAAGCTACAGCCCAGCACCCACGAGGCCATATGTCATCACTTGATGTAATGAAGTTTACTCTTAGCCTTACAACCAGGAACGGGTGTAGTTGCTTAGAGTGTGAGAGTGTGACTGCAGCAGCCGTGGTGGTGCGACACAGAAAGCCAGTATGAAGGAAGGTCAGTAGTCCTGTGCTGAAAATGGAAACAGAAAGGTCTCTGGGGCAAAGTTTACTGGAAAGACAAGCTTGTAGACTATGGGAGGAAAAACTGCTTACCAAACACACAGATTAAAAAAAGGAGGCTGAGCTTTCTTCTCCACTCCCTCTTCCCTCCACAGTGGTGTTAAGAAAAAAATGACTCTGTATGCAGATAAACAGGATGCAACTTAAAAAATACCTGGCTAATAACATCAAATTTTCCTCTGAGAAACAACCCAGAAAGAGCCCAGGTATTAGCTATTAGCTAAGCCCACAGGTCAAAGGGTAAGTAATATTGCAGGGAGGCTCGGCCCTGGGTGGTGAAATATTCTGTGCTAAAGGGCTGACTCTGGTTCAATATTGCTGCAGAACATTCCAGCTAGAAAAAAAAATCCATTGCTGCTAAGGGAAAAGATATTGTTTCTGACCAAGTTAAACCAAATCTTTCTCTGAGCAGCCTAGAATCACTATGTTTTGGTATAGGGTCTGATGGTGAATTTTGATCAATGATGTGCTGCTTGTACACCTGACTAGGGATCTTTGGCCTGATAAAATGGGCTTGAGAGCAAGGAAAGGAAAGAGGATAATCTGACTAAAATGAAACCAAGAGCCAGATGGTTAAGGGAAATGTTGGATTGTTTTCTGGGTTTCTATATTGGTGCTCAAGGGCCTGATTTGCAGAAATGCTAATCCTTTACAGCTGCATTGAGAGATGTTTGGAGCTGTTCTTGACCATACTGGATAACATATAGTGCTAAGTACTCCACTGGGAAAAAAAAAAAAAAAAAAGACCTCAGGGCCTCTAATCATTCAATGCAAATTAGTGAAAACTTGGTCCTTGGTTATTTTATGCAGCAGATCTTCAACTGTGACATTGGGAAATAACCTCCCTCCATGAAGGTACAGTGGGAATGAATTAATTCATATTTCTGAAGCCCATAGATACCACAGCAATGACTGCAGTAGCCAAGATGATGAGAGGATTAATATTCCTGTAATCACAGAATTGAGGAACTGACTGAGGCATGAGTCCTATGGGTGAGGAAGAAAGCACATGTATATAAAACCCATAGTGCAATCTTAAATCTGGCATTTCCTAGGTTTTGAGTGCTAAGCTTCACAGCCTTGAAAATAATCTCTTCTGTTGTTGGGTTTCGTCTGTAATAAATATAGAAAGAGACAGAAGTTAGAACGTACACCATTTATCTAAAAGCAGGCTTTGTGTTTCCTCCCCTTTACCTCTGGAGTGATGTCCCTTATGCTTATGTAAAGCTAATAAAAGGAGAGAAAACTTGGATCCTCTATCATTCAGTGCAGAAAACACAATTATGTGTTTATACAGCACAAAATATGAATTATTTACCTGATGGACCACAGTGGTCTCTGAAGAACAATGCTATCTGTCTTACTAATACATTTTGAACACAAGCATTAAGGGAAAATCAACAAAAATTGTACAAAATCTTAATCCAGTGCTTGTAAATTAACCATATATCAAAATAAGCATAGAAGCCTTTGATTTTCCTTAAAAAAAAAAAACCAAACTCATTAGGTTTTCCTAGACATAGCACCACATTCCAAATACTCATTGACACCAAGGTTTGAAATTTACTTGAAATCTTTCTTTCTAGGATATTTTTTCCCCACAAATACCTTCAGCACAAGTATTTCTACTCTAAAAGTGTGCATTTTTACCTTTAACATTTCCCTGATGTATAATAAATGCACTGTGTTATCAACTTCCACCAGGTCCAATGTTGTCCTAAGCAAAAAATGAATGATTAAAATCAACAAAGTTTTTAGTCTAAGTCAGGTGTTAGTTGTTCAGTATATTTGTGGGGATTTTGCCATATAATTACAAGAGATTCAACAGGCCTTGGCTTCAGTGTATACCATTTATATAGCTGGCTAAAAGTGAACAATTCAGCTTATTAATTAGTTTACGCTTATCAGTAGGATATAGTATGTTTTGAAAACTTAGGCTCTTAAAGCAGTATTTGTTAATTCAATGAGTGTATAACTTAGAAATAATTGTGTAATACTTTAAAAAAAACTTCCTATACTTAATGGGAAACTTCAGGTTTGTGTAAACATTTTTAATGGTGCAAATAAGAACGCAACAAAATGAGAAAGTATAGTCAATTAGGGCCTGATAGAAAAAGTTCTGGAGTCTGGTTTTCTTTTATCTATACTGTTTTTACAACGTTATTGCTTGAAGCTTAACTCAAGAATAAGATTTATTTTCCAATAAATCAAATGAGTTCCCAAGGGAGTAAGAGGTAAATAAAGATAACAGGGACAATTATCACTTAGGAGAAACAACAAAACAGACCATGAAGAAAGTCATAGGTAATGGCAGGGCTCAGAGGATGAAGTACTTTATTCCTTTTATTGTGTTTCATATTTGTAATAAATCTTATAAAATACTGAACTGTTGACACAGACAATAGGACTGCAGAATACTAGGGAATTAGTAGATTAACAGAATGACTGAATTGGAGAAGAAAGGAAAATTACAATACAAAATATTTTTTATACATATATATATATTAGAAAAACTAGAACTTATCAGAAAATGAAGCCAAGACGAGCTTTTTGTGAAAATGTTATTGATTTGCAGCAAGTAAAAATGGCCATATTCAGAGGAAGTGTTCAATAACATCTGAAAATTCAAGTACTCCCCAGACAGGCTCTCCAAAATTGATGAGATCCAAAGTCTGCATCCACTTCTGAAAAATCTTGTTTAAAACACATTATAAATTAAAAACCAACAAACAAAAAACCCCCAGCCTGCAAGGAGACAAGATCCTGAAAATGACAGTCTCAGAAAACTGCACCTCCACTAAAATAAAATAGCATATAAATAAAAGATAAAGAATGTAAGACCACTAAAACACTTTGATGTTGTTACTTGATGAGGAATGCACCCTACTGGGACTTTGCTATATTCCCTCAGCTGCTACTGGTCTGCTGACTACCACAGGCAAATCACTTCAATCCTCCCCTCTTCAGCTTCCCCATCAGTAAATCAGAACTGGCACTTAACTTATTTTGTAAAGTGCTCTAACTTCTAATGACAGAATTCTGAGCTGGGAGTTCAGCACTATGATAAATATGAGAATTTGGCATACAAAAATGATTATGCTTTTAATGGAATTACAAAATATAATTAACCCTCAAGATTGGTGTTATGTGATAAAAGTAATCAAAATGTGTGACAAATTATCTGTTTTATTGTGTCATACATCATAATTATGTTTTCTTAATGTATGCTACAAAATTCAAGGATGGTTTTCTTACTGTTGAAATGATAAAACTCTGGTGGGGATTTTTTTTTGTTTTGATTCAAGCCAAGAAAATACATTCTATTATAAAAGGCCATGAGGATCCCTTGAACAGGTTGTGTAGCGCTGTGGAACAGTTTGAACTGTGAGCAATGAGGAACTATAAATTGTTGAACTCTGGTTAAGAGTACAACAAACTAACAACAACAACAACAACATGTCTTGATGGCAGCAGAGCACAATTGAGCAAATATTAATAATTGCTTTGGTGCTAATTTGGATATACAATCCCATGGTTTGAATCATGTGAAGTTCTTTACCAAGCCTTGATTATGCAAAGTTAAAGTTAAGCAAAATAATCTCAGGACAGTTATTAAATTATGACTGCTCTACTGAATAGTGTCTAATCTACCATTAAGGAAAGAAATGTGGAAAGCAAGACATGCATAATAAATACTGGTTATCCCACTTACAATCTCTTCTCCATTTACTTCTATACACGGTCTCTTAAAAATGCATAGAAGTTTAACCTCTAGACAAGTCAAAAACAAAGCACACACCCTGTATCACTAATGCATGAGACTCATGCCTATTCTAACAGCAGGTGACTAAATCTATGAAAGAAAAGAATCCACTGAGTGATAGTAAATACCAGGACTCCCCCTCAGTCAGGAAGTCTCTAAACTGCAAGTTTCTGAAGGCTAGAAGGTTCTTCTGGGGAACTCTTATGTTGTTCTTAAACTCTTCTTTATGTATCAGCTTTTGACCTCTATTTACATACAATTTTGAACACATATCTGCCATCAAAATAAATAGTTACTGCTCATATTTGAGCAGTACATCGTTAAGACAGCTGCCTGCTTGTTTCAGAGAAAAAGCGCGTATGTCCTCTCTCTGTACAGTAGACTTAAAACATGGAGTACATTCAGAATAGTGAAATGCACAAACTGCATTAGACAACATATCAGAGAATAATAGAATTATTGAGGCTGATAGAGATCAGATAAAGGTTAAAGTCAAGTCCACTGCTCACACCTTACCCACCAGTCCTCTCTCACCATAGAAGGCAATATATTTGGTCAGGCAAAATCTAACCTTCATAAATCCGTGCTTGTTGCTCCCCGTCACTCTTTAGTCCTTCATGCAAGGATTGTCACCATAACCTTCCAAGTACATCAGATGAGGCTGACCAGCTTGCAGTTCCCCAGGTCCTCTTTCCTGGCCATCCTGAAGATGGGTGTGGTGTTTGCTTTTTCTAGTCACCAGGAACCTCTCTCAATCATCATGATATTTGAAAGTTAAATAAAGAGCAGTCATGAAATGACATCGAAAGTCTCCTTCAGCTCCCTTAGATGAACCCAGCCTCGTGCCAAAGACCTGTGTAGATGGTGCTTAAGTGGCCCTTAAGTTAATATTACTCTACTGTAGGGAATGCTTCAGTTCCTTAGACTACACCACCAGATGCACAAGCCTTTCCATTGTAAACGGAGGTTGCAAAACCATTGAGTGTCTTGGCCTTTTCCATGTGTTTTGCCCGTAGGTCCCTTGTCCCACTAAACACTGGATCCACATGTTCTGTAGCCTCCCTTTCACTGCCAATGTACATATAGAAGCTTTTCTTATTGCTCATCAGATCACTTGCTAGTTTCAACTTCAGGTGAGCTTTGGCATTTGTAATTCTATTCCTGTACTCTCAGGCACTTTTTTTTATACTCCACGTGGACAGACAATCTTCTGTACAATTGTGTGTGTGTTTGAGCTCAAACAGGTATTCTCCCTTCTTTCAAGGTGGCCTGTTGCCATACCTGCTTGACTTCCTGCACACTGTAATAGAGCTCAGGATTAGTTGTCCTTGAAGATCAGTCTGCTCTCCTTGCTCCCTTTCCCTTTCAGAATAGTATAACATGATATCACATCCATCACATACCCAATCAAGCTGAAGTTCACACTCTTAAGTTCAGAGTCTTTAGTTTTGTACTCATTTTCTTTTCTTCCCTCAGGATCTAAAACTCCAGCATGAGGTGACACGTGCTGAAGAGGCCCCACTGTATAATAAATTGCCAGAAAATGAAAAGCAATATGCCCTGTTCACTGATGGGTCCTGTCGTCTTGTGGGATTGCTTTTGCTCAAGGACCTGGGTGCACTTGGTGGGTGATGCGAAAGGATGGGGAAGCCCAATGTGTACCTCAAGGGAATTTGATTTTGGGTGAAAATAGCCAATGAACTGAATTGTATGATATTAATTGCTTTATAATACTGTATGTTATCTCTTAACTGCATGTTAATATAATAATATAGTAGGTTAATATTAAGTATATAATACTGTATATTATGATTGTTATATGCCACATCAATCATATTACAGTAAGAATTGCCCAGCTTAATGAAAATGAACTTTGATGAAACCATGCTGGAATGAGAACTAACTTCAGCATGCAACAGTCCAACACTGCACACCACCTCTCCTGCTCTGAAAGACTGTGATGACAGATGGAACCCAAAGTCATGGGCTAAATGAACTCAATGGACATTTTAGAGGGATGGGCCATAGACGAAGGGAATGATATCTGTGTATATATATCAAGATAGGGAAAGCGGTGGTAATTAATTGGAACACATTGGAAAGGGGAGGGCCTGTGCATGACGTAGATGGTATAGAATAAGGGGTGGATATTGTCCTGGATTCGGCTGGGATAGAGTTAATTTTCTTCCTAGTAGCAGGCATAGTGCCATGTTTTGGATTTAGTAGGAGAAGAATGTTGATAACACACTGATGTTTTTAGTTGTTGCTGAGTACTGCTTATGCTAGTCAAGGACTTTTTCAGCTTCCCGTGCTCTGCCAGGTGCACAAGAAACTGGGAAGGGGCGCAACCAGAAGAGTTGATCCAAACTGACCAAAGGGCTATTCCATACCATATGACTTCATGCTCAGTATAGAAACTTGGGCGGGGGCGGGGGGGGGCGGGGCGGGTGGCTGGGGAGCTGCGATTGCTGCTTGGGAACTGTCTGGGTATCGGTCAGCAGGTGGTGAGCAATGGCATTGTGCATCACTTGCTTTGTATATTATTATTACTATTATTATTATATTGTTATTATTATTATTTTACTTTATTTCAATTATTAAACTGTTCTTATCTCAACCCAGGAGTGTTTCTCACTCTTACTCTTCCGATTCTCTCCCCCATCCCATTGGGGTAGGGGGAGTGAGTGAGCAGCTGCGTGGTGCTTAGTTGCTGGCTGGGGCTAAACCACGACACATGGTCAGTACAACCAGGGTTGCCTCTGATCTTCTCAGTCTTAATTCTTCCCCACTATGTCCTACAAGTCCATCAGAAAACATATCCTAGTCAGCCCATTCAACACCTGAGTAAAAACTAGTACACACTCCAGAAATCTACATTTCCAACATCCCAATATTTTGCTTTCCAGAAGATGTTAGAATGGCTAATATTCCCCATGAGAACCAAGGACTGCAATCATGAAACTTCTTCCAGTTGTTTCAATAAGATTTCATTTCCCTCCTCTTTCTCTTGATCAGGTGCTCTGTGGCAGACACCCACCATTATGTCATCTTGTTGGCCTCCCTTTTGAACACAATGCAGAAGCTCCATGCATGAGCTGCTTCTTTTTGGAAGTACAAGACCTTGCCCGTTGTCTTCTTTGCTTGTCCTTCCTAAAGAGACTCTATACACCTGTCACAGCACTCCAGTTGTGCAAACCACTCCACCATAGCTCCATAATCCCAGTGATATCCCACACTGCATGCGCTTATGTAAAACCATTTCAAGTGGACTTCTGCTCACTTCATTTTCTCCAGAAGAATATGAGAGACTACCAAGTCACACATGCATGCACAATTTTCCCCTTATTCTCCTACTTAAGCTTTTATGTCTGTCTTCCAGCAATGTTTATTTAAGCTCTCCTCAGTAAATTAACAAGCCTGATGGCAAAGTTGTTCTCGCCGCATGCACTTCATTAGGTAGATTCTGCCTCTTCCCAGCAGCACTAATTTTTTGAGACGATTCCACAGTCAAGAAGCCAAACAGACCTTCTGGCAATACCAGCCATGAAGGGCAGAACTGATCTATACCTGAGCTTCTATGGCCTTCACCTATCCCCAAAAATCCTGTAGTCACTCTTGAACTTGCCAGGGTCTCCATTGGTAGTACCATGGCACCCATATAGCAAAACAGCAAAGAGCAGCAGTCTGGGTGCCAGACATGATGCTAAGCCAACTGTACCTTTCATCTGACCAAGTGTGATCAGTCTGTTATTCTTGCCATACATCACTGAAGACATGTTTGTATGGATTTCCACAAGCAGACTTTACAATGGCAGCTCCAGCCAGCAGTTGTGGAGCCACATTAACAGGTGTTGGCCACAAGATAGCAAGCTCTATGGAGAGGTGATGTGTTCATGTGTGAGCTTTGACGAAAGGCAAGATGGCTTCATTGCTTCATTGAATCTATACCAGTCCCACCAGCACGTAGTTCTAGTCTGGAGACATGGTGACAAAATGAAGAATAAATGATCATATTTCCTGACAAGGGCATCCTTAGCTTTATATTAATGCTCTATCAACACTTTTAAATACATTGTATGGTTCAGCATTCAGACAAGTATGCACTATGAGACAATGAACTACCTCCTGTCTGTCCTTACAGAAGGATGAAGATGCTTCCCTACTCCCACTGTGCAAAAAAAAATGTCTTTCATCACTTGTCCTGTCCCCTCACTAATTACTTAGGTAATTTCATGTAATGTTCATTGGTGAATACTTTTCTTTAATGTGAAAGTGATTATATCAATTTGCACTGATTACATAAAATAAAAAACTTTCCAGGAGTTAAATACATTTGATACAAACAACTGCCAGCCTTCTGCCTTGATCTAGTATTTAAGGATAATTCTTTTACCTGGGTCCAATCTAATGGCCACTTCCATTATTCAAGCTAGTTTTGAATTCATATTCCTATTTTCTCTGAATTTTCTCCAAAGAATATCCTTCATCCTCAGTAAATAAGGAATAGAATCATAGCTAACCTTTGCCTTGCAGCACTGTAAATTTTTTATTTATTTTTATCTCAGTTACACTAATGCTCAGCAAAAGCTAAGCAAATCCTGATTTCTCAGCTAATGTGTTTTACTTTAAAATGGGAATTATTAATCATTTAGTGTTCAATCCCACAAGGCTGAGGATGAACATCTGCTGATAACCATCGCTGAGCTACTCATCTGCTGCTGATTGTGTTGCTATCACACTCAGAGCCTGATAAACTGAAGCAGATTATTCAGATCCCAAAATCTTTGCAGTGGGGATTATGTCTGCTTTCTCCCATGCTGCATCTATTACAGCAGAGAGCTGACTGATATTATTTAACAAATGCTGAGAAAAAGGAAAGGGACTGCTCATTAAGGTGGGGAGAAACTGGATCCATTTTACACTACCGGGCTTTACAACAGCTGGCTATAAGAGATGTTGATCCATAAAGATCATCCCTGTCTGGCCACAGGAGAACTGGTGATACCTGTCCCCTGGAAAGTGTGCAGTGCAAAGTGTCCCTTCAGGCACCTCCAGTAACTCCCACATAAACTACTAACCCATTTAGATGTTTTCCTCCTCACAAAACTAATCTCAGCCCCCAACACTCACTGTCAAAGGAAAAAGAAAAAAAACAGAAAACCAAAACCAAAACCCAGCAACCAAAACAAGCTGTGCTCCTTCCTATGAGTGTTCTTAACCTTTTCCAGGCACTGGCAAGCAATATTGACATTGTGTAAATTCCCTTTCCCATCTTCCCATGCCCTGTTGCCATCCCACTGTATCTCATCCCCAACTCTCAACACTCATTTCATCCATGATGCATCTGCTTGGAAACCTGGGATGCAGGATTAAGCCTGCCTATATAAATGCAGCAGGGAAAGCTGGGAATTCCCAAGATTATGCTCAGCAGCTTATTGCCCCGTTGTCCCTGTTCAAAAGGTTATCTTGAGGAAAACAGCTCTGTGCCAATATGGCCATGGAGCAAAGGCAGATTGAGTCTCTCTGTTCCAATCTGTGCAGACATGTCCTGAGAGAGCCCTTGCCTGCGTCAGCCTCTCTTCTGAGAGCAAGAGTAACAAGGCTGTGCAAGATCTCAGATTTTTATTTCATGGAAAGGCTCGTGCCAGTGAAAGCTGTATCCATTCATGTTCTTAATGAAAACAAACATAATTCAGTATTTCCCAGAAAAATGAAAAAAGTATAGTAAAAATTTGATTAATAACTCAGAAGCTTGCACCCTGAAAAAGCTGATTTTTGATTTAACTTCCATTCTTAAAGTATAACATTTGTAATACAAGAACACACCTCCAAAGAAAATGCAGTCTGGAAAACAAACAAACAAACAAAAAACATCAACAAAAAAAACCCCAAACCCACTTAATTTGTTCGATTTTGAGAACATTTTCTGGCTTTTAGCTCAGAATTTCACCTGGATGGACAAGTTCCTGGGAAAAGAGTTGGTTTTGATCAACAGGTAATTTTCTGATGAAAAAATGTTCCATTGGAAATCCTAGAGCAGCTCTACTGAAATCCTTAAAATGGCTACCACATTCATCAGCTGTATTCACCAGACCATGCCAGACATACTGGGCTTGATCTCTGCAAGTGTAAATTGATTTAGTTCTACTGGCTTCTGATGTGTTTCTGATGCTTTCTATACAGCCTGCTTCTGAGCTCACACACTGAATTTCGTCCTGTGATTAGCAGTGCTCTGCTAACACAGGGAATAAAAGTTCGTCCTTGATGTTTACTATAGGCTATGAAAAGAAAAAGGCATTTCCATAAGATGATTTTGGCTGGGCTTAATCACCCTGTAAAGGAGCTAATACCTTCCTTTGAACGTAGGCAGAAGATAAGGTGACCCTGTCTGGACAGGTAAAAGGCTGAATCTGTTTACAGTGCTCTTTGTACATGACACAGAAATGTCCCCATGCCAGCCTCTGGAGACCTTTCTTGTTCCAGCCTTTGCGGCATGAAGTATGACAGTGACGAGGAAGAAGACAAAGAAGAATTATTAAGGCTGAGTAACCCTGCCCTAGGACAGAGCTATCTCTTATAAACAGGTGCAGTTTTAACAAGAGGATGGGGAATAGAACTCTATTACGCACAGTTAGTGTGGCATTTGTGCTGTAAGTTACGTCACACAACAGTGGCTTCACAAGTCCCATTTCATCAAGAGTGTGGATTTGACTGCATTTCATTTTTCTTATTACGTAAATTCTATGGGGTTTTAATTTATTTATTAATAGTCCCTAGTATGAGGTAGGTACGTGCATATACAAATGGAAAGATAAGCGATCTTCCCCAAAGAGCTTTTTGGGCCTATTCTGGATAAAGAACAGGCATAGTCCAATTCGTCTTCTATCCAAAGTCTATTTCAAAGCTTCCCATCAATTTAAATCCTCTAGATGTGGAATTAATAAGGATTAGATAAATTTAATAAACTATATAATCTTCAGAAAGTGATAACATTGTTTAGCTTTCTATCTTTTTATAGCAATAATCTCTATCCATACTAATAGAAAATGCCAAAGTTTCTATTACCATATATCTCAGTCTGAAGCCCTTACAAAGGCAAAAAAAAATCCTCTGAAAAGAATGTCAGAGAAAGGAGTTTGTGAC
Source organism: Pelecanus crispus (assembly GCF_030463565.1). Classification (NCBI taxonomy): domain Eukaryota; kingdom Metazoa; phylum Chordata; class Aves; order Pelecaniformes; family Pelecanidae; genus Pelecanus; species Pelecanus crispus. The sequence continues at coordinate 213,889,099 of NC_134643.1, forward strand.
TAGACCAGTGCGTTACTATTCACTCTGAGCGAAATATACACCATTTATATACCAAAGGTTTTTTAAGCAGTGTTTAAATACTACATAAGACTTGTGCTAACTTTCTGTATGGGGAGAAAGGAAAAAATTCACTCCTACGGAATATCTGAGGATGACACAGAAACCCTGAGGATTAAGAACCTTCAAACATTTCTAAAGATATCATATCTTTATTAGTTTTCAGTTCATCTCTGGAGATGAATTTGACAGTTGTCCTCAATTAGCAAAGTCCAAAATTAATTTGCTTCAATCAACAGAACTAAAAACCTTAACATGTTCATTAAGAACACAACTAAAGACCTCATCTAAAGACATTTTCAAGAACTGGAACAGAAAGTTAATTCTGTTGAAGTCTGAAGAAACATTAGCTACTGATACTAAAATGCATGTTTTTTTTCAAGGAATACTGCTTGATTGATCAAGATAAATAAAACACCTATGGGTACATAACCTTTTGCTTAGTTGTTATTAATACAGTCAACAGTCGCCAAAAATATTGGCCTGGATTGTGTTATGAACCTTCTTATTTTCTTCCATTTCACCATTACCTCAAATATCCCATCAAATCTTTAATTAACATGAAAAGACAGCTGATAATTAGGATGATCATCTAGAGGTCAAGCAACTCAATGAGATTTATTAAAGGCTAAAAGCAGAGTTCTAATCAAAGGAGTGTAATTTCAAATCAAACCTTTAGAAGATAATTTTCATGGCTCGAATTTGCAAACATTTATGCAAGTATGTTAATAAACTTTACATATGCAAATAACCCTGTTGAGGACAATAAAACTAGTCAGAGGTGAAATGATACAGTTGTAAGTGTAGGGAAGGTGCAGGGATTGAGCAGCAGAGCTTTAAACGGTGAGGGAGTTCTCTAAGATCTGCCAAAGTCATTGGAGGGCAGCAGAACAGCAGTATGTATGTGTCTAATGAGACACTGGATGTACACGCACACATGTAATCCTATAGCGCCAGAAATTCAGAGTCTGTCTCTAGGAGGTTTCTTCTTACTCTTCCAGCTACACAGAAAGCAAAACTTTTTGCAGGGTCAAACTTGCCACTTCCTTCCACCTCTTCCACATGCAATCCACACATTTCAAAATAACAGCAAACACCTTTTCCTCTGTTGTTGTTTTAAGGACCATCAATGGAAGCCAAAGCAGCTGTTCAAAAACTGAAGCTATTTCAACGGGAGGGGACACACACACTTCAGTTTGCTTTCTTCTTTTTCAGTGCTGCTTCTTAGATCAAACGTGGGTGACAGTGTGACCACCAGAGATTCTGCAGTCAGGTGAAAGTCCCTTTGCTCATACAGGTAGAACAAGCCATGGCTCGCTCTTTCCAAGCTGCATTACCACTGTGCTGCAATCAGGAAGAAAAATCTGATTTAGGCAGTAAGGCAAACAAAAGTGTTAAATAGGAAAGAAGATTCCATTTTACACTTGCTTCCTTCTGACTGTGGTGGCCTCTTATTAGTCTGTGTTTGACACAGCAAAACTCACAAAATTCTCTCATTTCCTCTATTATTCACTGCAGAAAAGTGTTCACACAGCTCATATTCATATTTTCTTTCCTGATTTGCACATCTATGGTTGAAAGCACCACCTTCTGGCCAGTGCACGCTGAAATTTGAGCAGCAAGCAGCTGCAGTTTTTATAGCTATCAACTGAAACTCCTCATATATCTTTACCTAACATATACTACATAAAATGACTCATTTCTGTTAATGCAAAAGCTCAATACATGGAGTTGCAATACAGAAAGTAGTATTAAATAGGTTAGCCCAACAAGATAAAGATCTGGGGTTTTTCTTATGTCGCTGTAATATTAAAATTAATATTGTAAAGACATGAAAAAAATGAAGTGAAAGCTTTCAGTGAAATATCTTGGAAAATATTAATCTTCCCACTTTGCTTCTAGATATTTGGCAAAAATAGTTCATCCCACAATGCATGACTCCGTCTGCTTATCTTTATGTATGCAAGTATAATTGCAATTAGGAAGATTACTTTCATGTCTAGAGCACACATATGTGATTGGAGCTGGTAACAGACATTAAATTTGCAGTGGCTGCATTTGCAGTAGCTGTGTATCCTGCCACATTTCCTGTAGCTATCATACAATCCAAAAAAAGAGACTACAATTTAAGACCTGTCACAGTACTATAAAAGGCAAAATAAGGAGTTATTTAGCAGAAACACATGGTGGAGATTAAGGAAATCATTCTGCACTGCCTTGTGACTCATTCAGCTTCTTCCAGTTGTTCTCCCTTTATTGCCTTTTTCGTGTTTGATGTCTCTGTGGACCCAATCAAATCCTCTCACTTATGTTTCTGCTAAAAGAAGATGGATCACACCTCTTCATTCATTTCTGAGGGGAGGGGGGGAAAAAAAAAAAAACAAGCAAAAACCAAACAACCCCTAACTTAGATTTAAGAAATACATCTTTTCAATTTCTTATTTATGCACAGGATATTTGGAACATACTTTTTTAATGGTGGGATACTGATTAGCTGAAAAAAGCTGGTTGTTTAATCACTCAAAACTCACTACCCTTATTTATCTGTTTTATCTCATATTTGTCTCACAAAAATTAGTAATACGTACACAGACATCCTAGGTTTGCAAGACGTTTTGTAATCAGTTTTTAAAGAATAGTATTCCTGGCTCAAGAATTATGAACTCTACAGCCTGTATGTCAAACACTTGGAGCAATATTTTGGCCCCTGGACTCCACAGCAAAAATTCTTAGTGGCTTTAATTGGGCCAGACTTCCATCCGTGTGTTTCATAATGCACAAGCTGACATTGCATGCAGAATTACTACAGAAACTGGGCTTTTTTGCTTTTTGTAGGCTGTAAGCATTTGGGGAGTTTTGTGCAGCATTTCCCACTTTATGCTCCAACTTGCTCATTTTCTAAAGGCAAGCACAGAAGGATAAAATCAAACCAGCAATAGGAGAGCATTAATGAGGAAATAAACACAAGGCACATCCTGAACAATAATTCTTTGTAACCACCTCTGTTAAATCAAGACAGGACTTTCAGGGAGTTGTATGGTTATATGTCCTTTCCACTAAGCACCTCGTGGCTTGTTAATACTTTCTGTTTGCAGCCCCACTGCCCATTTTATGTCCACCTGGTGATATTTAAAGTAATACCGTAATATTTCCACAAGAGATAGAGACAAACAAATGAGAATTACAAATTATCTGACAGACCTAAGGGGAGGTCCGGGTGAGTATCTTAAATACCGGATGGTGGAGGCCATTATGCTTAATTAAAAAGGTCCAGAAGAGGGCTGGTACAGTGACAGAGACCTGAATCAGGATAAATTAGAAGTCGCTGGAAGTGCACGATGCTTCCCCTTGGATATATCTCATTCGTGTCAGTGGAGGAAGGTGAGTGGTCCAGACTGATAGTACAAACTCTGAGTGACCCAGGTACAGCTCACCATCAAGATTGATCACAATCCCAGACCTGTTCCCGTTCAAGTATGTATCTCAGACCCACACACACACTCCCTTCTAATTCACTCCTCTGCCTTTCGTAACGATTGACCAAGCTCAACAATGTACTGTCAAGTGTATATATCAGATGGCCCATCATTTCTTCCACTTTCCCCACAATTTAATATTCCCTCTGCTTTCTGAAGTACTGCACTTCTCTGCTATAATCATAATGCTTAAGTACTGAAAACACTAAACAAAAGCAGCTCAGTCACTGATATCTATTCCAGTGATTTCTCATGAGAAACACAGAGTACTCATCTCCCAGAAACACCAAGCTTTCCTATAAAAGCATGTTATAGAACTGGACCCTATAGAATTATTGTGCAATACATCTTCACTAAAGTGTTGATCAATTCACAGTAATTTACCATGAGTTTTTTGCATATATCTTTCACAATGGTGTGATAAAATCTTGGTTTCATGTTGATTTTTGGCTGTTTTTTTTTCACCTGGTGCCTGACTTTGGTTTATGTTATATTTTTTGTCCTTTTTTTTCTAGGATAAAGAAATCTGCATCTGTGATGAGATGTTTGACTGTGTTTTATCCTTCCACAAATTAATGGAAGATACATTCCTGGCACAACAGCACCAAATTCTGTGCCTGTTTCTGTTCCCTTCCAGGCACCAGCACGGCTCACTTCCATGTCACGATTTTCCTCCAGCAAAGTAATTTACATGAGTCAAATGATTTCTAATTTTCGCAAAAGAAATTTGTAAAACCCAGCACGGCTCTGGTTTTGCTACAGCTGCCTCCTCCTTAGTTATTTATATGGCAATACAGTACAGCAAAGCAGGAATAGGAAAGCCGTGCTGACAGAAAATGAAGGTAGCATAAACAATACAGATTACAGTAGTAAAAGCAAAGCCAGATATAAACCACTACAAGTGGAACCAAGAAGGGAGAAAACTATACAAAATATCAGATTGTCGAGAGCAAGTTAAGCAGCACAGTTGGAGCTGGGAAGTGGAAACTACTGACATGATCTAGAGTCTGTTGCCTTCTCCTACTTTCTGTTATCTGCCTTTAATGTTTAGATTGTGGTTTCTCTGGGATCAGGAAAGTATTTACTTACTCATTTAAGCTGCATTTAACCCACCAAGGACCTGACTTTGTAGGATATTCCAAGCACTGCAGCAATAAAATTAACAACTAAATTTAAAGAAAAAAAAAAGAAAAGAAAAGAAAAAAGAAAGAAAACTCAAAAAAATCTTTTCACACATGTTCATCATTCTTCCTCAGAGAATGAGAGATCAAGACACTCAATATGTGTGAGTGACACAGCTGGCTGGAAAGCACTTACACATTGTAGGAAACACCAAAGAACAAATACTTACAGCTTTTCTTTTCATTTCTTTGTTTTTGTGTTGGTTTTTTTTGTTTTTTGTTTTTTTTTAAAGAGCATAGCCAAGTTCTCTTTGTTTAAAACTAGAGAACTAAAGATATTTTAGGTATTTAAAGTACCAGATATTCTAATTCCTTAGGCAATAGACCAGCTTTCTCAAAAATAGGTATTTTAGGTGTCCTGTAATGTGCTTGAGCAACCTCATCTGCAGACGTGCTGAGAAACTTCCTGGTGTGAAAGGCAAATCCTTTCTGTATGTGCATCCAATGTACCACTTTATAACTGCTGCAACCAGAGACCTAGCTGCTTGGTGACACTCTTGACCAAGCAGCATGTGGAACTATCCCTGCAACAGTAAGCACAGATGGACTTTTGGTTGCTCCGTGTTTTCAAAGGCACATCTTTACTGCCCAGAAGCTACTCTTCCAAACTGAGGTGGCTTTTAAGGGAGGTCACCTTGAGTAGTGGTGACTGAAAATTAAGGCTTGAAAGAAGCCAAGGCTACTTTCACTTTGCTGGAGAAATGAGCTTTAGATATAAACTGAAAGCAAAGTCAGACCACAGACTTTTAGCTGGCACATACTCATCTCTGGACAGTATAAATAAGCATCTCAGTGTTAGTCAGTCTGACAACTCTTCACGTGTTAAAGGTTGGGATACAAAGACGGATACACAGTACCTTTTGCATTCACTGACTTTTGCCAAAGCAGCGAGGACCAAAACATTTGGAGTTTGATTTTTTTTGTCATTCTTGGTCATATCTAACTGGAAGTAATTCCAGCTGCATGTTCCTCCTTCTCACCTCCTCACTTCTCAACTGATGTCAACCCTTTCACATCAGTGGAGAAATAGCTATTTACAGGATGTGCTCCTATTTAAATAAATATCAGAGGATAAGATCCTAATGCTTGTGATCATAGCTAATAAACTTAATTAGCTGCTCATGCATCTATTTTGATCACCCCAGATTACTTCACAATAAGCAGAATGGATTGTGTCCACTTTCTGAGCAAGCAGATAACAAACTTTAGCATAAAGAGAAAAAGAAGCAGCCAGAATCTCAGCTATTATAAATACCAGTCTTTTGGAAAAACCACACCAGGATCAGGGGCTGCTGCTTTAGAGCAACTCTTTAGCACAGCTGTCATAGCAAATAAAGCCACTGCAAGTTGAATATAAAAATATTGTTTACTATCAACATGCTTATTATTGATATGTTAAATGATCAGAACAATTATCTTGAGGCAATCTCTCTCTGGTTTGGGACTGAAATCTCTGTCAGAAGGAGAAAAGCAAATTATTTTTTTCTGTTTTAACTCTACAGCCAAGAGTTGTTCAAGCATTAGAAATGCCTTTGTCAGGGGACTAGCAGTGTCAGTTCATATTTTTGTCTCAAAACATTAGGGAAATGGCTACTTACACAAACAGGTGTTGAGGGAGAACAGAGACGGGGAGTTCAGAGAAGGAAACAAAAAAAGGAAAAAGAGAAAAAGCAGATGATGACCAAGAGAAATGGGTGGTGGTTTTGTGTGTACTAGTCAGGAATTAAAAAACAAAACCAAACAACAACAACAACAAAAACAAACCCAAAAAACCCTCCACGCACAACACTCTCTTTACTCAGGACCAGGAACTTATAGCTTTAGCATCCAGCACCGTAGCAACCATATTTCCTCGCCAGTTATTTTAATCAGACATCAGGCAATCAAAGCTCAGTTATATAAAAAGAGAAGGAATATAAAACAAGAGCAGCTTGTGGGTTCACCCTCCCTCAGTACAAGTAACAAAGAAATGAAGGAAATAATAGCTTGTACCTGCTTTTTCATTTATTCTGCTTGGCTTAACTTAGGCTTCTTATTACTGGCAGTTAAATCTGGCTCTCCTGAACATACTGGAAGACAGAGGAGAGGTTGTACCTGGAGCACTCAGGCAGGAGCAGAGAAGCCCACACCAGCTCACCTGCTCCTTCACAGAATCATAGAATGGTTTGGGTTGGAGGATCTTCAAAGATCATCTAAGTCCCAGCCCCCTGCCATGGGCAGAGATATCTTTCACTAGATCAGGTTGCTCAAAGCCCCGTCCAACCTGACCTTGAATACTTCCAGGGTTAGGGCACCCACAACATCTCTGGGCAACCTGTGCCAGTGTCTCACCACCCTCATCATAAAAAAAATCTGCCTTACATCGAGTCTAAATCTACCCTCTTTCAGTTTAAAATTATTGCCCCTTGTCCCATCACTACAGGCCTTGTGTCCTGGATTCGGCTGGGATAGAGTTAATTTTCTTCCTAGTAGCAGGCATAGTGCTGCATTTTGGATTTAGTAGGAGAAGAATGTTGATAACACACTGATGTTTTTAGTTGTTGCTAAGTACTGCTTATGCCAGTCAAGGACTTTTCAGCTTCCCATGCTCTGCCAGGGGCACAAGAAACTGGGAGGGGGCACAGCCAGAAGAGTTGATCCAAACTGATGAAAGGGCTATTCCATACCATATGACGTCATGCTCAGTATAGAAACTGGGGGGGGTTGGCAGGGGAGCAGTGATCGCTGCTCGGGAACTGTCTGGGTATCAGTTGGCGGGTGGTGAGCAATAACATTGTGCATCACTTGCTTTGTATATTATTATTGTTATTATCATTATTGTATTGTTGTTATTATCATTACTATTTTACTTTATTTCAATTATTAAACTGTTCTTATCTCAACCCAGGAGTGTTTCTCACTCTTACTCCTCCGATTCTCTCCCCCATCCCATGGGGGTAGGAGGAGTGGGCGAGCGGCTGCGTGGTGCTTAGTTGCTGGCTGGGGCTAAACCACGACACCTTGGTAAGTCAGTCTTTCTCCATCTTTCTTATAAGCCCCCTTTACGTATTGAAAGGCCACAATAAGGTCTCCCCCAAGCCTTCTCTTCACCAGGATGAACAACCTCAACTCTCTCAGCTATCCTTCACAGGAGAGGTGTTCCATCCCTCTGATCATGGCCCTCCTCTGGACCCGCTCCAACAGGTCCATGTCCTTCTTGTGCTGAGGGCCCCAGAGCTGGACGCAGTACTCCAGGTAGGGTCTCACCAGAGCAGAGTAGAGCAGCAGAATCACCTCCCTCGACCTGCTGGCCACACTTCTTTTGATGCAGCCCAGGGTACGGTTGGTTTTCTGAGCTGTGAGTGCACTTTGCCAGCTCATGTCCAGCTTTTCACCCACCAGTACCCCCAAGTCCTTCTCCACAGGGCTGCTCTCAATCCCTTCATCCCCCAGCCTGTATTGATACCAGGGATTGCCCCAACCCAGGTGCAGGGCCTTGCACTTGGCCTTGTTGAACCTCATGAGTTTCATGTGGGCCCACTCCTCAGTCCTGTCAAGGTCCCACTGGATAGCATCCCTTCCCTCAAGTGAATCAACTGTACCACTCAGCTTGGTGTTATCCACAAAGTTGCTGAGGGTGCACTCAGTACCACTGTGTTTCCACTTCAACATTGAGCCTTTGATTGTAACTCTTTGCATGCAGCCATCCAGTCAAGTCCTTATCCATCTAACAGTACATCTGTCAAACCAACCCATATCTCTCCAATTTAGCAGCAAGGATGCTGTGGGGGACTGTATCAAAGACCTTACACAAGTCTAGGAGATGACATCCATAGCTCTTTCCTTACCCACTGATACAGTCATTTCATCACAGAAGGCCCCTAGAGTAGTCAGGCATGACTTGCCCTTGGTGAAGCCACAGTGGCTGTCTCTAACCACCTCTCTGTCTTCCATATGCTTTGACACATCTTCCAGGACGATCTGTTACATGATCTTACTGGGCACAGAGGTGAGGCTGGCTGGTCGGTAGTTCCCAGGGTCCTCCTTTTTACCCTTTTTTCTGAGCACAAAAATGACAAGGTGCTGAAGGGTATCTACTGCAGCGGAGGACACCAGCCCTATGCAAAGGTGTAGCCACACAGCAAGGTAAGTGTAGCATTGCTGTTGCTTCTAACAAACTTTGCGTTACATTAACAAAGGCCTCAGGACTTGTCGGATCTTGTCTCGGTCTGCCTGGAGGTTTGTATGAGCTTTTTTTTTTTTTTTTTTAACTGTAATGGCAATGGTCTAATGTTCAGATGATGATTACCTTTATTTTACCTTTCCTTTTAGCTTTGCATGATTGTGCAATGCAACACTTTGATTTTTTTTTTTTAACCAATAGATAGCAATAACAAGTAATGACTGTGCAGAATGGGCTACCCATGACTCTAGAACAAAACACAGCACACAGAGGAGGATATGGATGGGATGATACATATCACTGGGGGCTTGAAAGTACAGGCATGGGATGACACCAGAGGGCCCAGGGCTATGAACAGTGAAACCTAGGATCTGGGCAAAGACAGGGGTAACAAAAAGAACAGAGAACAACTATCCAACATGTGTAAAACACATGCACCATATACAGTAAATTCAGATGCAATGTGGCCTTGCAGACAACTGAAGAAAGAGCAAGGTGTAGAGCATATTAGGAAACATATACAAATGACCCCAAGAAGATCTTAGAGGGAGGAGGAAGAAACTGTCACCATCAGCTTTGTGCTCTTCCCAGTGAATGACTTGTGATGCTGATGACTCCCTATACCTTCCACCTCTGGCTGAAGGACCCAGAGGGGTAGTGGAAAAAATGAGCATAACATCAGAGAATGGGATAAATACCAGAAAGTTTGTGTACAGATCACTTTAGTTGTATATAATTTGCATTATAAGTGTTAATATTAGTGTTGCTGGAATAATAATAATTATCTGATTAAGCTGCTAAGACTTTAATTAGACTAATAATAAATCATTGACTATGCATACAAAGTGTGTTGCTTCTGCCTACAGCAACAAGAATTTGAGTGTAATAAATTGGTGGGAGTTCAAGCAACCTGTTCTGTAACTTGGATGCAACAAATTAGTAACAAAGGGAGGGTGTAAAGAGTGCTCTCAAAACATGTATTTTTACCCGTATTCTTACCTCCTGCAGACTAGCCATCAAACACCTCTGGAGGAAGAAAGATGAGAAACATGAGAAAGAATGTCAGAGGAGGTTTCTTAACAGTATCTCATCTACCCATCATTGGAAGGGAGAGGTTTGTTGCAAGAAGATTGTTTTTTTTGTTATCAGGGTCTCCATCTGTATAAAGTTACTATGTAGTCATTTAGGCAAGAATGCACAGGCCTTGAAATAGCAAAATGTGTCTTGATCCTTGGTCCACCACGTCCCTCAAATTCCTGGCCCAGGATGCAGGACCCTAACATAAACTTACAGACTTTTCACCCTTTTCTCCTCCACCACAGGCCTTCCCAGAGTAGACAAGGAGCTGCTCCAAGCTGCACAAGGAGGAGCGTGTTTCCTGATTTGTGAAAGAAGCTTCCCCTGGACTCCTCCTTCCAGTGGCCAGCTAACTGTCATCACAAAGCCAACAGTAATACAACATTTCTCTGAAAGCTAGAATCTCATTGGTGAGCTAGTCAAAGTAGTAAGGGAAACTTTGCCTGGCTTTTTCTTAAACTGTGTGTCTCCATTTCGTTTTCCTTTGCCTATTTTGTCCCATACAATTTCTGTTCTAAACCCAAAAGTACTTCCTAGTTTTTCCTACTTTTCCCAAAAGTTCAAATGCTGCCTTTTGCAATGCTGCTCCAAAACATCCCATATACCACCTGTTCAGAGGTGGTAAGCCATCTATCTACATGTTTTCATGCCACAGTGGTAACCTGTCTTCCTTGTAAGCCATAAGGAGACTGCTCATCCCAGTTTTTCTTTTGAATGTCCCCAGGCCAGAGGGCTGTTTCTCTGTGGGTAGGTTACTTTCATTTGTTTTACTGGTACTGACTTAGTGCTTTGGAATATAGATCTTTTCTTATCAGATAAAATTGGAGAGGATTCTTTGTGATATAGAAGAACAGCAAAATATGTATAACTCAGAAGAAACAATATATGCAGCTCAAGATTGTTCTTGAACGTGGGTTTTGTCCTGTGCAATAAATGAACATCAGTAAACAAGTGAAAGAAAACTTCCCCAGATCTCCCCAAACAGCTCCTATTTGGCTGAGCTTGCACACAGAGTCTGTTTTCAGTTGTGGCCTCAATAATCTGCATTTCTTATTCCAACCTGGGGAGCATAAATGATTCTTGTCTTCCCTGTTTTCAAGTCCACCTTTAAATTTAATAGCTTCACGGAAATTTTAACATGTATCTAATGTAACAATATCATTAGAGACAGTATTTTTAATTGGAAGAATATATTTCTCTATCGATACTTTGTAAAAAAGTATTTCACATATGTATTCAGATCATTAAATAATGAAAATGATGATGATTTCCTCATTCAGAGCTTAACACTGAGTAGCTGAATAATCTATCAAGTTGCTGAATACCTTTCATTCTGAATGACATTAGTGTAAATCTGATGAGTAAAAGTCCAGTAGTACATAGACAAATAAGAACAAGTGAGTTCAAGCATGTTAAAATTTTCATCTACTGCTTTGACGTTGTACACAGTAGCAAATAAATAATTCCAGATTTGCAGTGTTAATAAGTAAAAATATCCATATGGGCAGATCAGTCACAAATGAAAAGCAGCAACCAGGCTTTTATAAAGAAAGAGTTATTATTTTGTCAAATCAAGCAAGATGTCATTAATAAAATAAGGATTTTGCTCAAAAGACTCTTCATCATTAAACTGTAAGCCAGATGAGAGAGACCACATTGAGGAAAGGACTGATAAAAATAACTTTAGAAGATGAGTCTTTGCTGCCAGTCAAATCCTGCATCAATTATACATTACATGTGAAAGACTTTGCTGGCGGTAGCCTCCTCCTCCTCCATTAGCCAAATCTTATAACCAGGCAAGGGGAGAATCCTTTCATTAAAGAACAATCTGGATCGCACAGAGTCTTTTATTATCTCATAGCGAAGGTGGTGCCTCAGTACTGCTAAGATAAAAGAGATACAAAATCAGGTCAATGTCATTGTGTGGAATTCCTTTATGCAATCTGATGCAGTCTGTCTTATGTATCAATATGTTCTCTTTCTCTTTTAGACAAGATGGTGCAACAGCGCTGTGTCTCCACAGACACACTGCATAAGTAACAAAAAATCCAAGACACATTCTGAAAAAAATTTACACAGTAGCACTTCAGGGAGTTGGTGGGATAGTATAGGCAAAAAGCCATCAATTTGTGCTTTTCTTCTTTTATGAAAAAGGATCTAGTCCATTTTAATATTAAAAAAATTAATGAAAAGCCTTTCTTTTCTATAATTAAAATAAAAACATGGACAAAGTTCCAATTTCATCAAAGCAAATCCAGAGTCACTATAGGAATACAAATCGAGTTTCTCCAAATTTACCCTGCAAACACTGTGATTGGAATCTGGATTTTCAAGTGTCCCTATATGGAAATAACACACCATAATCTATCTGGAAGAAAATATAGAAAAATGTAGAGCATTAAGGTAGATAAATTGCATACAGCATCTCTGCTGTAGATATAATTAGGAGAGACATCTTCCTGGCAGAAAAAAAAAAAGAATAGTTCCAAAAGAGAGAGCTTACATCAATGGCTGTGCTCATCGCACATCAATTAATCTATCAATCAATATTTTATGGACAGATCTGTCTTATTACTCAGTCAGGCTTTATTTTGATCTGCCTTCAGCTCATCAGAAATAGCCGTTCACTGCATTCCCACTGCACTGTTTCTACTTGTATTTAAAAGAGACTGGGCCAACTTGGGTCACTTCTAATAAATTAATTGGAGCAGAGGACTGAGCTGCAGTTTCCTGCATCTTAAAGGGGCATGTCACATCTGGGGGACTTCAGAATTAGTAATTTATCATCCTTCCCCCTCGCTCAAGGAATACGCAATTTTTTGTACAAAACAATGTAGCTCCCAGATAGACTCCCAGATCTTTCTCTCAGAATATGGCACTCAAATCTATGGCCTGAATTGGGTCTTAAGGGAATTGAACCAAAGCCTCCCCCTACCTGAAAAACCTTAGAGGTATTGGGTGGGATTCAGTTCAAGAAGTTCAGCCTGAATGCTGGCACAGACATGTTTGCATGTGGTACATATGGCTTTGTCCATGTGCACTGGTTCTCTGAGTTCCTTATATAGAAAATAAAGATTACGACCACAGTTTAGTTGCCAATTGAGGTGTCCAATGTCACTTCAGACACATGAGAGCAACCCACCTGGCCCCCAGACACAAACAGATAAGACCTCTGGGCCTTCCATAGGTCCTGCTTCACATACGCCAACCATGGGGAGAGGCCTTAGGAAACTCTGGGCACCCCAGCTGGCTCTGGGTGACTGTGTCTCAGTCAATGGAACCAAAAGAATGATTTACATGTCTGTAGATCTGCTGTATCTACTGCAGCATTAGTCCAACAACCCTGTGGGCTCTACTAGCTATAGAGCAAATTACTCACCAGGGACTCTATGAGAAGCTTTGATATTTTCATATTAAACCCAAAATACAGAGGAGCTGAATGTCCAGAGCTGAATTTCACTAATGGATGTTCTGAAGTGGGTATTTCTTCCTGGTGAGCTGTTGTTTCAGTTCTCCAGTATTGTCTATACCTCAATCACCACCCGCAAGTGGTCAACCTGTCAGCACCTACAGTGCATTTCTGCTTTAGACCTTCATAGAAGTCTCCCAGAAGTCTCTAAATAACATGTTACACAAAGCCTTCCAGCCTCGAAATACTTGCTCCATACCTCACTGACTCATGGCTCAAGTCAGAAAGAGATAGAGATGCCTAACACTGAACCAAAGCTCTATGTGTTCATTTGTCTGTCAGGATTAATACCAAGATAAGCTCAAAGCCTAACACCAGGGACAGTAAAAAAGTTTGAGGAGCAGAGGCACACAATTTATGCCAAAGCAGAGGAGCACTGTTCATGCAGAAACACTTCTTATGCAAACACTTCCTCAAGGTCAGGTTGGACGGGGCTCTGAGCAACCTGATCTAGTTAAAGCTGTCTCTGCTCACTGCAGGGGGGTTGGGCTAGATGACCTCTAAAGGTCCCTTCCAACCCAAAACATTCTATGATTCTATGATTCATCTGTGTTGGTCCAGCATCTGATCCAAAGCCTGCCTGCATATTCTTATTAACACCTCAGGGTTTTGAAGCAAACCCTTCTCTTGTTAGCCCAAATGATCTGGGGTAAGTTGGGACACTTTTGTTGAAATCAAGTTAATGTCCTGAAATTAATTTGATGACACAAAGAGTAAACTATTGCCCCTTACATGTAGGAGAACAGAACTGTAACCTTCAAGATCATGAGGAATATGGTGGTAATGTCACTGAATAATAAACCATCCCTGCAGAAAAAGGAAAAAAAAAACCATCTTTTCTGCAAAGAATTAAAACTAAGACATTGCAGGTTTGTAATAAAACCCAGAAATTTTTTCTATTAAGATTCCAGGCGTCTTGTATGATCTTTGGTCTGCTAATTACTTAAATGTATTCTAAAACAAGGATTGCACTCCTAAATTGATATTGCAACAAAGTGTTAGTATGGGACCCTTACAATGAGCATGATAAGAAGATCAGTAAACATCAGCTGCTAAGGGGTTTAATTTGCAGTTTCATTATCTGCTGAAGGCAGAAAAAAAGAAAATATGAGTAGGCAAAACAGGACTTTTTATGAACCCTTGACAATCACCGTTCTGTCATTGGTCTGTATTTTATTTAATTTTACATTGGTTTTGTGGTGCACCTGCTGCTACCTGCTAAACTTCAGCTCTTTCTTTAAAAACATAACCCTGCTCTTCCACTTTATTCATATAAACAAAGATAAATTAAGTAGTCATATGTTATTCATTCTGGGAAATGGGTAACTTCAAAGACTTTTGGAGTCCCTATTCTACCTCTGTTGATGCTAGCTTTTTAGAATATTTAAAATTCAACCTCTACAGAATTCAGCGTATGAAGCAAAATTTATATGAATAGAAAGTTTCCATGTCACAAAACGACCACAAGATTTGCTGAGTCCCATTATGTACAGCACATGTTCCATCGGCCACGCAAGTTTACATCAATCATAAAAAGTTGTAAAGCTCAGGGCAACCTGGGGATGTGCTTACAGCATCTTCTTCTAGATGTATCAGGATACATCTACAGGCCAGTTTGCCACTGATCAAACCAATGAATTTTTCACAGTTACAGCAAACAAGTTTGGTCCTAAGTGTCTCTGTAAAGAAGAAAGAAAATATTTATCTCAAATACTTCTCTTGTGTTCAGTGCTAGAAAGAAAGCATGAAATCATCTCATCACAGCTCTAAATTTCCATCTGCTGCTACTTTAACTCCATCCTGTTAGAGACTTGGTATCTTAGTTGAGACAGAAGGAATAATTTTTTTGAAGGATGACAGAGGAATTTTAACATAGTTGTACCCTATTGGAAGGATACTTCCAATATTGGAAGGACTCCTCAGATTTGAGGAGTTACAATGTCATTAATCTAGTTAGACCTTTGTTTTTTCAACAACTAAACCCATCATCTTCTAAAGCATTTCGTTGGACTTTCTGAGACTCGCTTTTGACTCCAACTCCATTATCTGCCAACAGGATAGTGATCCAGTTTGATGGACTCCCAAGATTTCCCTGTGTGAAACAATTCCAAACTCAATTTTTCATGTAGTTGTTGAAGTGTGTCAGTTCATTCCCCTCTTACCTTTCTTCTTAAACCCAATCAAGAAAAGATGGTCAGAGAATACAGGTTGCACAACTGCTGTTAGGGGTAGGAGCAATCACACAAAGAAGAGGATTAGCTTTTTTCTTGTTGCCATGCTGTCATCTCAATAGACTAAGATGCAGATGGGTATGATGCTTCTTTCGTTTCAGAAGAGTATCTGCTCTGCTGCTTCACATCTTATTCCTCTTTGCAATAGAGGAATTTGTATTCCTTCCCAGTCTTAACTGCATCTTGCTAGCATGATCTACACCTGCGAGGGCACTCCTTGTATTTTCTTTGACTCTAGCACATTCAGATAGATAACTACTTTTCTTTCTCAGTGGAATTGGAAACCTCAGGCAGAATTTGTTTCATCCAGTACAACCCCAAAAATTATTCAGCTGACTTTCCTCTTCTTTTTCATCTTTTTACTATCATGTTTTCTCTCTTGTCTCTCCATAATCTTGTCTTTTGTTCAATTTCCCCTTTTGGTTTATTTTCTGTCTTAAAACACTCTTGCTGTTGCTTTTTAAAAAACAATAGCATTGCAATAACCTCCTTTTTCCTAAACCGTTTTTCTGTCATTCTTACTCACGTCAGTGGTGGAAGACTGGAATGCAGACTAGTCATTAGGACAAAAGGTCTAAGTATGGTAGCTATTTCATGCTGTTTATGACATAGAGCAGATTTTGCCTGATTAGGCAGATTCTCTGTAAAATACTTGATCAATTTTGTAAAAGGCAGAAGGAACTTCTTAATTCAGCCTCATTCATAGATGCTTCTGTTTTCAAATACAAGTACAGAGACAAAGTGTAGTATAAAAAACAGTCTGTCATCATTACATACGGTATTTTCTTTAAGAACTTCTCCAGAGTCTGATTACCAAACTGACTGACAGATAATTTAAAAAGTGACAAGAAGAATGACACCTGCTTGGTTTTGCAGCACACACAGAACTTTCTGCTGTACAGAAGTCACAATGGGTTGTTTCTGCATGAAAAGGAGCATGGAAATGAGAGCTCTGAACCACACCCCTCCCCTTTTACGTAAATTCCAGATGGTGCAAGGCATTGCAAGGTATGTACAAGGCAATGTAAGGTATATGCAAGACATATCTGCAAAGGTAAAAGGGACAGACCAGAGCCATAGAAAAGAAAATTAGGAAAATAAGGTATGCTAAAAAGTCTCACTAAGGCCTGTGGTCATTTAAAGGGAAAGGTGAAGCACAGTTCTTACCTTTCCCATCAAACTTCTATAATATGTACCTCTAAGTCAGCTTGAAAAAGGTAGGTGTCTCCCAGTTCAGCTGAAGTCCTGAAGTCCAGGCAATGAGAACACTAGTGAAAGAGCTGAAGCAAAAACAGAAGCTCAGAAGTTCCATGACGGTGGCTCTAGCCTACTTGGGGTTACTGAAGCAGCCCACCACTGTGGAGTAAACCCAGCTGTTGAAGGAACAGACATGTATGAACATCAGCTGAGATTTAACACTCTTTTCTTTCTTGCTCACTAAGTCAATGTCCCAGCCCTTTGGAAACCTGTGTATAGGTAGGCCTTCCAAAAGGATACCTAGAAAAAGAGTCTAAAAAGGTTCCTCTGAATCACCTTTGAGGAATTTCATTTTTTTCCTTTGAATAAAGACAAAACTTAGGGATACCAGCTAGCTAAGTTAGGTATCTGAATTTTGATGCTGTTGCTATTCCTATTATTCTCTACGCTCTCAGCTTCTTATCTGTAAAATGAGAATAGCCACACTACATGGATGTCAAAGGAATGTTGTAATGATAAAAGTGTCAAAATGGTTGCAGTGTTATAGTTAGACAATGGAAAAAGTATCATCATATTTGTAGATAAATTGTCATGTAATACCATTACTAGTCCCTCAGATTTATCATTTATATTCATAGATAATAGCAAGATGCACCCTCAGCACGTATGAGGAAACTGTTCTGCAAATGCTTTACTGTCAAATATCAAAAAAGACAATTCTTCCCTAAGAGTTTACAACCTAAGATATGATAGTGAGAAACAAAGCATAACAGTAGTAAGTTACAACTCAGTAAAACAACGGGCAAGGCATCTGGCCATCATCTGATGGCACATCATCTAATATGCAGATATGTCACTGCCCCTCAACAAAACACATAGCCAAAAAAACCCAACAAATAAAATGCCACCCTCTATATTAAGTTCATGGCTCTAGTCACATATTTTCTCAGCCATCTGAGATGCAACAACCTGATTTTATAAAGATTCTAGGGGACAATAAACAGACAAATTGCACTGGGAACATGCACACAAAATGCAACACCTGATATAGCAAGTCAAACAAGCTGTAATAGAAAATGGTAAATGAAGCTGGGAACATTAGATGCAATGACAAACCTTATTCTCAATGCTCCACAAAACAGTATTTTCCTTTTGGAGTCTTCTGAGTCACTCTGACAGTTTCTGATCCAAGAGCATGTAGAGTTCAAGTGCAGGTTTCTGACCTCTTCCAAGGGAATGATCCAAAGCCTTAAACAGTCCATGGAAAACTCCCTACTGAATTTAAAGCCTTTTGGATCAGATGCTTGAGGTTGGTTTCATCTCACCTAACTTTATCCATCAAAAACTTAGTCATGTAGTCTAAGATAGTTATCACCATACTTTAAATTGTAAATGAAGAGAGAATGACACCTCTGGAGAGTAATGCATCTGTCACAGACATGTATTTTTTTGGACGGGGAGGAAGCCTTCTGGAAATGCCCCTATGAACTATAAAGGGAGCCTAGAAGGCTAGTTAGATGGCTTAAAATATATAAGAAAAATCTCATCCTCACTTCACAGAGTCATGAAAGACAGTGTAAGACTACAATTCTAGAAAGAAGGCTTAAACTTTAAATTTAAGCTTAACTTCAACTACATTCAACTGCCGCCTTGAAAATCCTGCCCTGTGGCTTGAAAGCAGAAGTAGAGCCAGCAAACTTGAAATCATAGCAAGAAAAGATGAGTTGTGATATTGACAGACAGCCTTAAGACTCTAGGAGATATGCATAGTTTTGAAGGAAACCCATCTCATGTTCAAGGCTGCAAGAGTATATCATCATTCGCTACTGGTTGCATTAGTGCAGTGTCCAGGTTACATGGATTTGCATAGATTCTTAAGCCAGCATTTTTGTACTTCACTAGAGCAAACTCTTGAAGTTTGAGAACTGGACCTTTATTTGTTATGTGTATTTGTTGATTATCAGTGTGTTATTTTGCTACATGCTCGGTATAAGGGCATTTCTTGTGTGAGCTCCCCTCTGACACTTTTTGTGAAAGGTGGCTGTCACAGCACATGAGAAAAGCACATAACTGGGGCCAAGCTGCCATGTAAAGTTCAGAATGAGAACCATCAGTCAACAAGAGCCTGTAGTTTCCACTTTAGTCCCTTCCTTCTGCTCCTTGATAGAAAGCAAAAATTTATATCTAAAATCTGGCTGTGGAGCTGAAGAACTGGTTATAAACTTTTGCATGAGCTAGATGTACAGGGACTTCCAGTGCCACTGCATGACAGGACCCTACAACCTGCTGATGATCAGAGCAGTGTGCCAGCTTGAGCATGCGTGTGCTGCTGTTTGCTATCACTTAACTGGAACGAGATGAGTGTTTTCTGCACACTGACCATGAAAAGGAATTCAGGCTTTGGATGAAAGAGATGGGACTTCCACAAATAAGAAACAATTTGTTCAAATCAAGTTGAGTCTCTATTATTGATTTGAACAATTGCATAGACTGGTGCAACTGAAAAGGAGGAGAACTGTGCAGGAAAAGGTGGCTGGGGTAGGCTGCAGAAAGACTAAATCCTCTCTCTCCATCAGTGTTGTACAGCTCTCCCCACAGACTCTTAAACACAGTATTGCTGGCTGTGGCAGAGCTTTCTTATCTATCCAGTTTGCTGGAGTTCTTGAAAGCACTGATGTAACTTCGTAGCAAATTTGCAAACCAAAGTGACAATGTATACAGTTCATCCTTGCAAGATTTCAATTATTTTGTGCAATTCAGGTTTGTAGTTTGTGAGAATAGGTTACAAGCTTTCTTAAGACCTGTACAATCACCCAAATGCACCTTGCCAGTGGGAGAAGTGAACAAATGAGAGCACCAATTCACTACTGCACTTGTACCTCACTGAATCACATAAAACTTTTCAAAATAGTGCTCAAGTGGATTTTCTGATCTGAGAGTCTCTCGTACACACTTTGCCATGCTGTAAATAACTCTATCAGATGCAGAGCAACAGGGAAAACACAGCTGCTGCAAATGTCAGAAAGACAGATCTCAGCATCCATGATGGTATCAGTCTCAGTCACAGGGATAACTCTGAATATTTTAATATTGCTTATGAAGTCACAATGCTTCATTGCCTTCTTGAGAGCTAGCAAGTAAATAAGATGGATGTACTGTAACAGCAACACCCAGAAAACGAGGCAGACAAGGTTTGCCCCATTCATTTGTAAAGTTTATAGCCTTGGATAACATGGATTGTAGAAAGTGTAAATGGTCCTCTACCAGAATTTACTGACCTGGAAGGAAAAGGGTGGGAAATAAACACCCATATTGGTAATAAAACTGGAAGCAGGGGCAGCCTTGTCTGCCAGTTGCCTGTAATATTTTACTGTGGTTCAGCACATCCTCACTAAACAATTTATTGTCCTGTGCTGTATAATTAAAAGAATTGTCAGCCAAAAGTTGTTTTCTTTGCAGTGAAGACTATGAGTAGATATGGCTCATGTGAGAGTGATGGAACAGGATGCAGAAAGGTAACTTTTTTTCTTTTACAGACGTGAGGAAGCCGACATATTCTTCTGGGCATACAGAGCCAATACAGAGGCTCTGTATGCCCAGAGGAAGGCAAGACAAGCTCTGTCTAGCTTAGAGTGGTCATCACTTTTTTTCAGATATTAGTCCTGGGAACAGGTATTACAGTCCCTGTACAGGTTATTAGCCCTGGGAACACCCACAACAGGCTGCTTGTAAGACAAAAAAATACAATAAACCCTCTAAAAATGTCATCAAAAATGTATTTTAAAAGTATCATTAAAAGAGATCAGGGGCCTCAGTAAACCCTGGATCTCAGGAGTAGCATAAGACATGGTAAGGTAAATATTCAGACAGCCCTGGGTAATGGATCACACCTAATGCATTAGAAGAAAGTTAAGCAAATAAACAAAAGTGTAATCAATGGTGCTTGCCAATTTGCCTGAAGTCTGTCCATAGGTTTAATCCCCAGCACACGAGCAGGCATCTTGGTGTTCTTGGTATTCATATTGTTCAAACCTCCCTTCAAAATCCTCTGTCCATGATTAAATCCTATTTCTCCAACAGCAGAAGAAAAGTTCCTAAATATGTTAATATTTTGTCTCAGGATCAGTGAAAAGTCTCCTTTAATTCTAATCTTTGTTCCTAAATATTCCGAAGTGTGGCCTTCTGACTATGGCACCTCTGCTGTCTGCACAACCCTTCCTTCTCCTGCTCCCATTGCAGCTTCTTATCTTACTGGCAAGTATCCTCAACATATGCCAGGCCTTTCTCTTGGTCAAAAATGTGGGAAGTTTGAGGAGAAAGGAGTGTGAAAGGAATGCTCCTTTCACAAGTAGCACATGGGAAGTTGTTTCAGTACTGAAGTGCTAAGAACCAGCCTGTGGAAGGTGAATTAAATGACCTAATACATTTTATCCGCTCCTACATCCTACCTCAAAAATTGTAATTATAACTGGACTTGCTCCAGGCTCTGATTTGTTCATTTTTTTGCAGATATTTAATACCAGATGTTTAAAGAAGAATTAATTTCCCTTCCAGAAAGAGTGACTTTCAACTCCATGAAAAATTGGAGATGACAAAGCAAAAATATTTGACTTTTGGAACAAACACAAAACATCCTCAAATCCCATAAATGTGTTTTTCAACCAGTTTTAGTAGCAATTGTTTATAACATACAATTTATATTCCCTTAACATCTAGAGAAAGAGATGGAGATCAGAATTACCTTTCACTAGGCGCAGTAAGTACAAACAACTTAAATTCAATGTAGCCAAAAAAAAAAGACAGTTAACCTCTTCCTACAGAGGAAAGACAATACAGAGAGGTCAAACAGGAGGTCTGGAATAGATCTGGGACTTGAACTTTTATTTTCTACAGGGAGCTCACTGCCTCAATAGCAAGATTATTTTGTTGAAAAGCCCTAAATAAAAATCAATCCAATTTTAAATCTAACTCTACGAGCCCCACAATCATAATACTTTAGTTTCATACTCTGTGAGCAAATCTTGTGTTCATTAAACTGAAGGGAAGACAGTTAAAAATATTTCCTAATTATCCAACTTTCTAAAAACATTTAATAACATTTAGTAATTCAATCTTTTCAAATAATGAAAAGACTTCTAATTATTTTTCAATTAAAATGTCACTTTCTTCAGAATGTTTATGTTATTTGCATAAACCTCTCTTATTTCCCTTCAACTTAAACAAACTTCTCACCTATTGCTATTCATGCAACGTTATGAATTATTTCTATAACTACTCTTCGGGAGAGGGGAAATTTGATATAATTGACTTAAATATTTCTTTGCATGACTAAGTACACCTTTGGTAGAGTAATGAAGTTTACAGGGCACGTAATACACAGTTAAAGTGATGAAAACCAGCAAATTTAGGGCATTTGTTAACACCAATGAGATTCCATGCTATGTCTGAGGCTGCACAAGAAAGCTTTTAGTTTGGTGAACCGTATTTAATTTTGAAATATGACAGCCCTTCAACTGACCGATACCTTCATGCCACAGTCTTTTTTTATGCTTCAGAGTAACATAAAGATTTATCTAAGAAATCAGGTAATATAACAGTTTACTCAACTTGCCAACAAGCTACCAAAATAACGAAGTTCTCCATTTTACAGAATACACAACTTACATACAAACATATTCAGCATTATCAGATACCATGTTCCTCTCGCATGACTTATACATAGATAAACTGCATAAATTACCAGTACCACAAAGTGATGCTGATGATATATTCTCTAACACTGCCTGATCCAGTAACTGCTGAAAGAGGTAAAGTACATTACTGATATTTGATTCAGGTTTGCAGAAGAGTGGTTTCTGGTGGAGATTATCAAAGAAGTTCAAAAGAACTTTCAATTCAATTTCAGAACTATTTCTATAGCCCTTTGGATTTCTTGTCACACACAGTTTAAAAGCACATTATAAAAAAATACAGGAGGCAAATTCATCTTTCCAGAATGGTTACACTAGAGCACCAGGAGTACCTCCTGTCCCTCCCCAAGAGTACTGTCCCAGTTGGTCAACCTTTAGGTGGTGCATGCTTGGTCTATAGTTAGACAGCTCCAGTAGCTGTCTAACTAATGAACCCCTTTAATGAGGGGTTCATGAAACTCTCTCCTCATTTGTTTTGTGCGTGGATGACATTTCACTCATCCCTAGGGGATGGAATTACAGCTCTCCAGAGTCAAAATCCATGGCTGGCTACAATTTAACTAAGGTTTTGCAGCTGCTGGAAATTTCTGTTCATAAGTTTGGCAGAGCACTGTTGAAGTTTCACAACACACTCTCTCACATCCCCCAAAGGAAGAGGAAGGACCTCTCTTTAGCTTCGGAGATGTGTAAGGATGGAAAAGAGTAACTTCATGAAGGTCTTCAAGGGAGGAAGATATGTGAGGTCATTCTTAGGGAGCTGCTCAAGACTGGGGCTGAAACCTAATTCCTTATACCCTTTCCTGTCACCTTGGATACATGTTTTCACCCAAGGAAATTAAGTGTAAAATGCTGTCATTTTTAGAGAGCATTTCTGACAACTGTTTTGCACAGATGTAAGTTATTGCCTACTTGGAATGCTAACAAGCTAGAAATTAGGGTGGGGAGCAACCCTTCTTGGCTGTTTCTACTCACCTGAAACTCTGCATTTGAAAATTTTTTTTTTAAAGACCAAAAGAATCCTGGAAGGCAGCCAGATGTCCTTTTTTTTTTTTTTTTTTTTTTTTTTAAGAAAAATTATAGATGACATTATAAGAGAAGTTACTTGGGAAGAGGGCTGGTTTGCTAGAGAAGGACAGTGAGTCTGATTAGGATATAAAGGAAATCAGCCTTTGCTTAGACAACTCAGGCCCCATATGAAATATTAGTCTTGCTCACTTACAAATCCCACACAGTAACTTTTCTTTAATTTGTTATAAACTTTGATCACACCCCCTATATTCCCCAGCAAAATCAGGAGCTTTTGAAATGAAACACTGATTTTTCAAATTCTTTTTGCCTCTTCAAATGACATAAACCAAGGAACGCTGTGATTATTACACAGTTTGAAGCCATGGTACACTGAAAATTTCAAACAAGATGAAAGTGAGAAAGAGTTGGGGGGGGGGGGAAGAAAAAGAACAGCACTCCAGATGGTAAAGGTAAAACAATAATTAAAGAGGGGTTGATATGTAAAATCTGAAAGAAAAGAGTAAAGATTAAAAAAAAAAAAAAACAACTGTCTCATAGGAAGCTAGGTGTAGAGTATGATAACATGAAAGCAAAAAAGCCCAACGGTGCTTTCATAAGTATAACAAATTCAAATACCTGATGCAAAAAAGGTGACTAACAACTCAGAGGCTAAAAAAAGAGACAAACTGTAAAAAGAGCTGGAGAAAGGGAATCAGATGTGTGAAATGAGGTCACTAGACAAGTGAGAAAAGAGGTGAGACCTCGATCACACTCTAGCAGCCGCTAACTTGTCCAGGTGGGGGTTCATACCTGTGTGTGGGATGCAGGATGGATGCGCTGGGTGGCATGGCATGGGCAGGTACAGTGCACCCCACCAAGCTGGCAGCAGCAAGTTAAATGCTTGCTCCAGTATGAGGAAAGAGGGCCCCACGGTCTCCAGGCAGAGCAAGAAGTGGGTAGATGCTCTTAATGACCATATACAAGGTGACTGGCTCACTCCTATTTGTTGAACAGCTTGAAAGGAGGATATTTTACCCTGAGGAAGAAAGACCTGTCTTCTTCATACCTACTTTTTTTTTTTTTTTTTTATTTTAGCATTTAATAATGAAAGTTTCCTCTCACACAGCAGACTGGCTGCTGCCATGATGTCCCCATGGCCGTGAAGCCAACAGTGTCCAGCAAGCTCCAGATAATCTTTGCCCTGCAGAACCATGGAGAATGGCTCTGTGAAAAGCTTTTGGAAGGGCATGAGCTGTACAGAGGAAACCCGAGGGGTTATTACCAGTGGGTTGATCTCTGGTGTAGCTATCTGACTACACAGCTTTGAAGCTGCAGGGCATTGAGTCTCTGTCACGGTGTTTCTTTTTCTCAGCACTGTTCATAATAGGACTGCTAGATAATATTTTCATACATTTTTGCTTGTCTTATCTGGTCTCTGACCACTGCTGAAACTGATAATGCATTACAAACTCCTCTTGGAGAAAAATAGACTAGCCATGGGGGTTTGGATTCGGGCTGTTTCAGAGACAAAGAATGAAATTTTATACAGGTCACACTGTGTGTAGGAGGGACACAGAAGTGTCTTCTCTTGCATATATACTTCTATGTGTTTGTGACTGCATCTGCAAGGGAGAGAGAGCAGTACTGACTAAAAGCAAATTTCAGCTTGAGTATTTGAGGAGATTTGGGACATGATAAGTGCAGATTGTTGTCTGACATTCCTAATAGTGGTTCAAATTTGGCCATTCCCACAATGGCTGTGCTGTGGTTTATTTTTCCCATATGTAAAATAGGCTATCGCCCAACTCATATGCCTACAGATATTTACTGTAAGTTAACAAGCTATTTCTACTCTCCATGGACAAGACAGATTTAGCATAATATACAGTATAACCCAGGAACAGATTTCCTGGCAGGATGCTGGAAGTGGCATCAGCTTTGCTCAGTGCAGAACAAATACTCCTGATTGACCACAGCATTACCTCCTCATCCATGTCACAGCTTCACCTGGTCCTCATAATAAATGAGTATTCAGTAGATACACCTGTCTATAGCAAATTTACATGAGGGCTGTGAAGTGAAAGGCAGAGTGGTTTGGGGGAAAAAGCCAGGTAATGAGACCAGGTCCATATATTTATGTTTTCTTACAGGGTCACAGCATTCGCAGTAGAGATGGTGGGGATCATGTAGAGGACTGAATTTCCCTTCCCCTGCAAACAAGCACAGGGACTCCAAGGTCTGCAGTGCTGTAGGTATGGGGAGGAGAAGCCTTCTGCTGAGCCAAGCACAAACACTGCAGCTCTCAGGAGACAGCAGCAGTGGGAGACTGGGTTTCCTAGAGGGATTTTCTAAATGCTGTTTCTACTGAGCCAAACTGAATCACCTCAGTGGAGCAAATTCTGCTCTGACTGGCTACCTCTGGGATTTTGTGCAGCAACATAGCAAAGCAGACATGTCAGTCTGGTATATATTTTAATAGGGATTCATCTTACCTGACTCCTTGTGGGCAAGTCACCAAGGTCCAGCCACTGAAAATGGAGGGAATGAAGCAGTTCCTCTCACTTACTTCAGATATCTGCCTTTGAATAAGATGGTTTCTGTTTGTGAAGTGCCAGTTTTTCTCCACTGACTACAAAGGGATTGAAAACAACATGCTCAGATGTAGGTATCTACACTATACATGTCTAAATCTAATAAGATGAATCTCCCTCTACCTATCTGTACTAAACCATAAACTCCATTTTGTTCATGAAAATATGTGATATGGTCTTCCAGCATCTACCTTAAACTCGTAATTCAGGAGATGTTGTTGAAGGGCAAACATTGGAGATCAATCAAGCATCATTAACAACACATAATTCCCCTTTTTAATCAACCAGTGTAAAGCAGATCAGTGAAATGGCCTTAATTAGAAATGGCCCTCAGGAAGGATGATCTGGATTGCTCAATACCTCACTATCCCTTCTACTGACAAGAAACAAGAAGTACAAGTAGAGCAGAGCAGACTAATGCAAGAAGCAGAGTAGAAGTAAGCAAAGAATAAATGGTTTGGCTGGAAAGGCAGGTAATAACACCTTTAAACAGCTTTGCAGGCAGCTACAGTGTGATGGACCAAACATGGAAGGAAGCCTGAGCTGAAGAAGGGAATCTTATGATCCTGAACAGAGTTATTAAAGACAGACAGGCTCTCAGAAATGTGACAACAATGAAGACAGAGACTTTGTTTGAGGTTTTGCACTTAGGTATCTGGTTAACTGCAATAGGAAATGCAGTAATTCACAGGCCACCAGGCAAGGAAGATGCTGAGCATATACTTCACTAGTCTCTCCCTGTGAGTGAAGGCTGTGTCTGTTTAAGAAGTTGTCTTGCAAAGTCATTTTGCTCTGCTTTTACTACCAGAATAATCTGAACATTTGCATTGTCTGGGAAAAGGTACCTCTTTATTGTGGAGAGTATCTAGGAGTGGGAAGTTTCAGCATCATTTGCAAAGAAGAGGTCAAGCAGAGAGTCTAAGTATATGACTATGTCTCTAAAGACAGACACATCATTCTGCTCAGACCCAGTGAGCAAATACTGAGGGGACCAGAAGCTGGATCCAGTATATCAACCTGGGAGCACCCAGCTGTGGTAAGCTCATCAGCTAGCATTACTGCATGCACTGCAAGATAGTTTAGCTTGGTTAAGTTGGTCTGCTGGAGGCTTAGACATACAAGTAGTCAAATCAGTCAGCTTTGCATAGATTGATTTCAGCAACACAGTCATAGGAAATGATACCGAAAAAGATTTCAAGAGGCCATCAAGGCTATTGGCCGGCCCCAAACAGATTTTATGGCTAGCCCTGATCCACTTACAGGTGAAAGGAAAAAAAAAAAACTTCCCACACCTGGAGGTATATTATTCAACGGTTGTTCAAGTTACCCAAACACAAAAAGCATACCAGTCTTTCGCAATGCTTCCTGCATATCTTATGGAAATTTATTACATCACTTAGTAAATTCAAATGGTTTTGTTGACCTTTCATTGGTAGTTAGCTCTAATGTGAGATTTTTTTTAATAAAGCACCTATTGAACATACCAAACCTGCCACATCATTTTTATAAAATATTTTGTAAGCTTCTTTGCTAGATATTGTGATGCATCATGATATCTTCCCTGATTGATTAGAAAGTTTATTTCTTGGCTGACAGTTTTGTTTCAAATAGAAAAGAAGGAAAAAAAAATTCACAACCCACACTGAAAACGATATCATTTTGTTGCACATATTCCCATCCATTATCTGGAACAATACAAAACAATTTGTTGGACTTCAAAAGATGAAACAGCTACTTCAGTTTCAGACCTCATGGAGGACTGGTTCACAGAACGTGTCTGGAATTCTTCATAAATAATAATCTGTAGCTCAGAAACCGTCATAACCATTTCCTGTTCTGGTTCCTTCCAATAATAAATGTAGTAGTGCACAACTTGCTAGACAAGGAAAACATCTATTTATTCCATTAGGTAAAGCAAATCCTGCTCTTTATTTAATGCAGGTATGAACACTCCAGGCTAGAACTTTTTTCACTTAGAAAATTCAGCTCACAATTAAAATAACTGACAGAGATGGGTCACAGTTCTCCTGGTTTTCAGGACACCCAACAGAGTAAGAAAAGCTCATCAATTTTTATATGTACCGGTAAGACATTTGTTGACAGTGTAGTGGCTTTTATCTATCAATATAGTCCCCCTGGTGATATATGTCAGTGCATCCTGAGACTTTATGGATTTATCCTTGTAAGGATTCTGACATGAGTTACAGCAGTTTTAACCTCAGTGTACAGACAGGAGAGATGAGGTATTTGTCCAGAACCATAAAGAAGCTATATCTAGTTTTCTTGAAACCTATCCTAAAGCCTTAAACACAATGCACCATTAGTGCTATCTTATGTCTTTGGGACGTCATCTAAAGATTTTCAGAATCAACAGAGGTCATTTTGCCAGCTCCTGTGGAGTTTGAACTGAGTCTTTAGAAAAGAAGAAAAGTAGTTTATGCCAGATCTTTCTTCTTGGACTGGTGGAAATCACTGGGCCAAGGCATCAAGTCATGCAACACAGAATAGGAGGAAAATATTTTCTGATGGCATAGGACACGTGGCTGCTCTCAATTCTTTCCACCCTTCAATATTTTCTTCCTTCGGATTAGAAACCAGACTTCTGCAAGTAGCAGTCCATGGGCAAGTTAAGTAACATCCAAGTGGCCCACAGTTGCCTTACACCTGGCACACCCATGCGGATCACAACTCTGTCCCCAGGGAAGCAGGGCAGGAACCACGCCCCAAGGTGTGAGAAATGAACCTGGAGCACTCTTTTTACCTACAAACGCACATGTATAAAGCAAGAGCCACAAGCAGGCTGGTACAAACACACACACACATGCATGCACACAAGAGTATCTCATGCCTTCCTAATTGTATTTTTCCCTTTTTCTATAAACTGTTTGACCACCTGAGTGGTCCTGCCACCTGAGAGGTGAATGGATTAGACGGTAAAAGTGAATAAGGACTATGCTGGAAAGAGGAGAGAAAGACTGAATATACCCACACTATGTTCAGTGGTGAAATTAAAGCATAAGCAACGCAAGGAACGATAAAGAGTATGCAGCACTATGGAATTTGACATGGGTTATCCAATATTTCTAGAGTCCTGAATCCTGTGCATCTGCTTGGATTCCTTGAGACTACTTCTGCCATTTCTTCACTGTGACTTTGCCCCACATGAAACAGATCCCAAGTGAATTTATCCTACAGGGCAGATCAATTAGTACCCCTCCACAACACTCCCTATTACTCAGCAGCTGGACACGAGTGTGGCCATTCCTCCAAGCCTTTGTCACCTAAAGTGCAAAATCACTTCCCACCAAAAAAACAGAGACACACAGAATCAAAATGCCAAGAAAGTCTGCTCTGTCAATAATCCACCTCTACCCTTTAGGAGTAACTAGATTCTTGTTTTCTGTGATTTGTAGCCTCTCCTTCAACCCTGTAAATCACAAACATGGTATATGACTTTCAGAGATGTCTGTAATGCTTTGCTTCACATTCAGAACCAGAGCTGAGTCTTAAATCTGTACCAGGTTTGATGTTTTCATCAGGCTGGTTTCTAGACAGTACCCCATTGCTGAAAAAAAGTATTTTTGTATTTTTTTAGTCAAGTTTGAGAAAACATGCTCCTGGGGCAAGCATAGGAGTAGATCCAAGAAAACTTGCATGATGTCTGTCGTGGTTTAGCCCCAGCCAGCAACTAAGCACCATGCAGCCACTCACTCACTCCCCCTACCCCGATGGGATGGGGGAGGGAATCGGAGAAGTGAGAGTGAGAAAAACTCCTGGGTTGAGATAAGAACACTTTAATAATTGAAATAAAGTGTCCTGGTTTCGGCTGGGATAGAGTTAATTTTCTTCCTAGCAGCAGGCATAGTGCTGGGTTTTGGATTTAGTAGGAGAAGAATGTTGATAACACACTCATGTTTTAGTTGTTGCTGAGTACTGCTTATGCCAGTCAAGGCCTTTTCAGCTTCCCATGCTCTGCCAGGTGCACAAGAAACTGGGAGGGGGCACAACCAGAAGAGTTGATCCAAATTGACCAAAAGGCTATTCCATACCATATGACGTCATGCTCAGTATAGAAACTGGGGGGGGGTTGGCTGGGGGGCAGGGATCGCTGCTCGGGGACTGTCTGGGTATCGGTCGTCAGGTGGTGAGCAATTGCATTGTGCATCACTTGCTTTGTTTTTTATTATTGTTATTATCATTATGATATTGTTATTATTATCATTACTATTTTACTTTATTTCAATTATTAAACTGTTCTTATCTCAACCCAGGAGTGTTTCGCACTCTTACTCCTCCGATTCTCTCCCCCATCCCATGGGGGTAGGGGAAGTGAGCGAGTGGCTGCGTGGTGCTTAGTTGCTGGCTGGGGCTAAACCACGACATAAAGTAAAATATTAATTATAATAATAATACAATAATGATAATAATAATAATATACAAAGCAAGTGATGCACAATGCAATTGCTCACCACCCGCAGACCGATACCCAGACAGTTCCCGAGCAGCGATCCCTGCTCCCCGGCCAACCCCCCCAGTTTATATCCTGAGCATGACGTCATATGGTATGGAATAGCCCTTTGGTCAGTTTGGATCAACTCTTCTGGCTGTGCCCCCTCCCAGTTTCTTGTGCCCCTGGCAGAGCATGGGAAGCTGAAAAGTCCTTGACTAGCATAAGCAGTACTCAGCAACAACTAAAAACATCAGCGTGTTATCAACATTCTTCTCCTACTAAATCCAAAACACAGCACTATGCCTGCTACTAGGAAGAAAATTAACTCTATCACAGCCAAAACCAGGACAATGTCTTTTTTTGTCAATATAGTCTACAGCATCAGTTTTTCACAACCTCCAGTCCTGTAATGAGACTATTTATGGCTAGATCTGGATCAAAGGTTACACCTTTTTTCAACTTGAACTTTTGCATCAGTTGAGCTTATTATTACATTTTGTAAAATAAAAATGATGAAAAGCTTGTGCTGCTGTACTGTAATAAAAAGAAGTAAACCTTTTAAATCGTATCAGTCAGAATAACACGTTGTCATGACCCAAACTGGTCTGTCCAGAGAGGACCGTAGAGGTTCTGTGACTCCCTTGGGCTCAATTAAAGTGAAATGACATCAAAAGATCAATTAAACACTTTATTGTCAGTAAACACCAACCTGAACTTGGAAAGCACCACATTACGCAGGGGATAAGGGGGACCCTCCCACTGAGTCATGAGGTTCAGAACAGACCCCCTTGCTTTCTAAACTTTCCAGAGAGGAGTCTAGGTGCGGCTAGGTCTAATCTTAGTCTCAGACTTGGTCAACGGTTTATGTGAATAAGGAGGCAACCCGAACCAGGAAAGCACCACAATAAGCAACGTGGGTTCTAATCCAAATATGTATAAAAGGAAAGGAAAAGGAGGAAAGAG
Source organism: Pelecanus crispus (assembly GCF_030463565.1). NCBI lineage: Eukaryota > Metazoa > Chordata > Aves > Pelecaniformes > Pelecanidae > Pelecanus > Pelecanus crispus. The sequence continues at coordinate 213,920,651 of NC_134643.1, forward strand.
AAGAGAGAGAGAGATCACCACCCTTGGATCCCACGATGTTGATGCCAAATGCGGCAGCCCTCCAGCGCTGGGCACGCTGCTTCTGGAGCACGGGACCTCCGGGTGCGCCAGCAGCAGGCAGAGGAGGCCAGGCCAGGGCAGGGGCGGCAGTAGTGCGGGGTCCTGTGGGGGTGCACCCATGGCTCCTCAAAGTTGTGTCTTTGATAGGCCAGGCCCCGCTGCTAGTCTTGCCCCTCTTGAGGCTTGTTCCAGAATGTTCTCCATCTTCTGCGCAGGCACCACTGGGAGGAGAGGATGATCACAAAATCATAGAATTGTTTAGGTTGGAAAAGACCTTTAAGATCATCCAGTCCAACCATTAACCTAACATTACCAAGTCCACCACTAAAACAATTAAGGGTAGAGTAGCAATTGCATGTTTCCTGGCTTAGTGGTTGGATTATTTATAATGAAAGTAAAAACTAGGAATCATTAATGTTGGAGAGGACCTCTAAGATCATCATTCCAATCATCAACCCAATACCACCACACCCACTAAACCATGTCCCAGAGTGCCACGTCTACCCGTTTTTTGAACACTTCCAGGGATGGTGACTCCACCACCCCTCTGGGCAGCCTGTTCCAATGCTTGACTATGTTTCCATAAAGAAATTTTTCCTAAAATCCAATCTAAACCTCCCCTGATGCAGCTTGAGGCCATTTCCTCTTGTCCTATCACTAACTACTTGGGAGAAGGTTGTGAGGGGTCTTTCCAGTGGTCGTGAGCCCCTTCCCCAAATGAACTGTGCATGACCTTCAGCCATCAAAGGGCAGAACTTCGAGTCCTCCCACAGCCTCCCGGCTCCAGCTCCTGTGCCATTCGGCTTTTCACCTGTGGTGCTATGCAGACCCCAATTTATCACTATGAAGACCTTAACTTGTCTCTATACAGACCTTAACTTGCCTCACCACGATGTTTGAGGCATTAACTCTTTCAGTCCCTGACACACGTTGTTGTGGTTTAACCCAGCAGGCAACTAAACAACACACAGCCGTTTGCTCACTCTCCCCCTCCCCAGTGGGATGAGGGAGACAATCAGAAAAAAAAAGTAAAATTCATGGGCTGAGATAAAGACAGTTCAATAGGACAGAAAAGGAAGGGAAACAATAATAATAATAATCATAATATACAAAATAAGTGATGCACAATGCAATTGCTCACCACCCGCTGACTGATACCCAGCCAGTCCCCAGCCAGCGATTGCAGCCTCCTGGCCAACTCCCCCCAGTTTATATCCTGAGCATGACGTCATATGGTATGGAATAGCCCTTTGGCCAGTTTGGGTCAGCTGTCTTGGCTGTGCCCCCTCCCAGTTTCTTGTGCACCTGGCAGAGCATGGGAACTGAAAAGTCCTTGACTGGTGTAAACACTACCTAGCAACAACTAAACCATCAGTGTGTTATCAACATTCTTCTCAAACTAAATCCAAAACACAGCAGTATGCCAGCTACTAGGAAGAAAATTATTTTTATCCCAGCTGAAACCAGAGTACAGGTTTTGAGGATAAATATTTTGGCTAATCAGTAAATGTTTAACAACATTCACTTGAAAAATAGCTATATATACAAGTTGATCTCAAACAGTTCTCAGTTCCAGTTCTGCAGATAATACTTCCCCCATTAAAGGGCATATGGTGGCTGTGAACATTGACACCTGTCCCATCCTGTGCAGATTCTCACACCTATGACCATAGTATGTGGATTAAGTGACTAATTTCTGTCTAGTGTTTGCTTTCTCTTCCCCTTCCTAGAAGATGCAGTATCAGAAGTATAACAGTTTTGGAAGTAATCTGTGCTAAACTTTGCATTAAATAGTACACTGGGTTAAGTATGAGCAATTTCATGTTAATTAAATATGCCTTGTGCTTTAACCAGACAATGGTGATATTTAATTTAATTCTTTTTCATTACCATCTGAATTTATGTCGTGACCTGGCTATGCTCTAAACCACCAAGAGATCCAAGTATGATTCAAAGCACATCAGAGCCATCCCAGAGAGTAGAAGTACATATGCTGGATTTACTTATTAGATGACATAGAGTAGCATATGTTAAGTTCTTTTAACAGAGTAGGGCATTTGAGGGAAGTAAGTCAGGCAAAAATGTCTGCTAAACTCAGTGACCAATAACAAGGAAGAACATCTGGATTAGTCTGCAGAACATTTCTGAAACTGTGCAGGACAGAGAAACTCCCAGAAGTTTGTAAGTAAAATTCAGGTGAGGGATATAATAATGGATGGCACAAATTAATTCCTAATAAGGTCTTCGTATGGATTCCCTAATAAGAAACTACATTCTTTAAAATTAACTATAAGCATCAGAAAAACACTTTCAAATCATGCATTAGAAATAAGTAAATATATCAGGTGAGTAATCTATAATTTGAGTAAATCCCTCTTTCTACCTCTTCACACAGAGGTCTCTAGAGTTTCTTATGTGAATGGCAATAATTCCCAAAAGAAAAGAAATGTATCCCTAACTTGTGAGGCTAGATGAAAAAAGTCTCTATTTGATCTCTGCAGCATGCATCAATTAGCACTGCTGCCAACAGCTTTGTGCAGCTTATCCCAAAATTTGCTTCTTGCAACCTACAAAGTGGCTAGAAATGTAACATCTCTATAACAGTTAGAGGCCCTGTCACACTATATACCCAGTAAATCAGAAGATCAAGCTTTTAAAATATTCTCCCCAGATCCAGATAATTCCCTATTAACTTGAGATAGCACATCCAAAAATATGTTTTAGGAGAAAGCAGCTGAACTGGAGCAGTTACACAGCATCGCTGAATGCCAATATCACTGCTGAATCTAGCAGCCTGGCACACATATCTATAGTAGGGAAGCATTTTGCATATTATCTCCTCAGTGATACTCACAGTATTTTACAGAAGAGCCCCAATTACATCATAAATGGTTCCATTAACAGATTTACATTTTAGACTCTGATAGATCTTCTGTGACAGGGTGTTACAAGCTGCAATTAGGCAAGTATGCAGAATTAACTCACTTCATTAACTGGCTGTTGGCATGGAGTTTACAAGTCCAATTCTGACCTCACTTATAGGGAGATCCTGAGTATACATCACATGTAACCTATGGAATTAACTTATGTTACTGTTTGGCAAGGGACACCAGAGCCAAAACACATGACCCAGGAGTATTTATTGTGGTCTATATCTCAGAGTTTGTTTGAAATTACATAAAGGTGTTGGGCCATATAGAAGCTTGAAGAAGGTGTATCTCTCCTAATGTCCAAGAAAATACACTGTTTTGATTCCCTTGAAGGTATGAGTTACTCCACACATTACTAATGAAAAATGTAAAACACTTTATCAGAAGATATCAATGTCTACCATCATCAATCACATTAATGCATTAGAAGTACAGCATTCCTCCCCTGATGTTGCAAAGATACAGGAGTTTTATGCATGTCCAGAAAGTACCCTTCTGTTAAACAGAGTAAATTTGGAGCAGCTCCCATCAGTTCCCTAGAATTGCTCGAAATTTATACCCATAAATCTTAGAACAGCATTTTGCTCCTTTATTTTAAGCATGAACTGAGAGTTAAAAGCAATGAGTCATAGAATCATAGAATCATTTATGTTGGAAAAGACCTTTAAGATCGTCCAGTCCAACCATTAACCTAACACTACCAAGTCCACCGCTAAACCAATTAAGGGTAGAGTAATAATTTCATGTTTCCTGGCTTGGTGGCTGCATTATTTTTTAATGAAAGTAAAACTAGGAATCATTAAGGTTGGAAAGGATCTCTAAGATCATCAGTCATGCTGGACCATTAAAAAGAGCATATCTCAAGGATAAATTAGGGCTGTATGGTCAGAAAATGTCATATTTTGTGGAAAAAAAAAATCCTTACCATTATTACTACCCCAAGAATGTGTAGTAAGGGCTAAAGAAAGTTGTTTAATGGGTATATATTTTAGATTATTTCTTTTCTGAATTTAATCATATTTCTTATAAAAGATACCAAATCCAACAAGGACAAGCTTTGATAGAAGCTACTGGTAGGTAAATCTAATTGAACTGTAAGAAAAAAAGTAGAATGGAACAAATAATTTTCCTTTGTAACAAAGAAAAAAGGAAGAGGATTTAATGATTTCTCTTTTTTGATACAAAGAATAATCAGAACATGCTGCAGTGTTGAAAACAACCATATTAAAACAGATATCTGATTTCACTGAGTAACAGATGCTTGTCTAATTCAAGATATGAACAAGGATGTGAAAACAGTAGGACATAAAGTCACCTCATGATGTGTCAGAGCTGAGGAAATTTTAAGAGAGGCAATTCACTGAGTCACCAGCTTAATTGTGTGAACTGCTGCTACTTTCAAACTTGATGTTAAAAAGTTAAGTATTTATTTTATCACCGTGTCCTGTTGTACACCCACAGCAATAGAAGCGGTGACTCTGTCACTCTTTGGTGTTCCTAGTGTTTTCATTACTACAGCCTTTGCATGCCTAAAACTTCTGGAATTTTGTCCAGAAAGAAAAAGAAAATGTCAAGGCTGACCTTGCTTATTACTTACCCTTTCCTCAGCCTTTATCTTTCCTGACTATTGAGGACCTGATTTGGGAAAGGCTTTTTTGTATGTATCTTATTTGTTGATATATTTCATGCTATTATTCTTGCAATCGCTCTGTAGTATGTGGTAGCTTTACTTTCAAATAAAGAAATAGAAGCACAGAAAAAACAAGATGTCAAAAAGCACATAAGGTGTCAGGGCAGAAGAAGGATTTGAGCTCCTGATTCCTTGCCTGCTTTCTTCTTTAACTAGCTGAGCTGTTTTGCTGATGGCACAGTAAGAGTATAAATGCTAAATATTTGTTAAAAATTCATTATACCAATGAGCAATAGGAAGATGAGGAACCACAAATATGTGGGTAGGAAAAGCACTACAAATTTTTTTTTAGCCTTCTGTGTTCATAAGTCTAAAAGTCCCTATCTCAATACAGATTCCTGTTCAGCATCACATGATGGATTACAGCACGTAGCACAAAGCCATGCACACCTAATTTTTCTAGTCCATTGCAGAGAGGAACTTTTCAAAATATGGGTTTGAAATGTTTATTTCAAAACCACGTTTCAAGAACAGGTTTGGAGGTGGCATATGCAGAGTGTACGTGGCATACAGGAATCTGGACATGATTAGCTAGGATGCACAGATAAAGAACTGGGCAAACACCACAAAAATTGGTATATGCCAATCAACTCCATAGCGCTGTGCAACATTTTAACATGTTTATAACTTTCATATGATAATGAGCGTAAACTAAACTGGCCATTGCTTTTAAGAAAACCAGTTCCTCTTACAAACTCTTACTTCCAACAGCTGCTCACTTTCTCTTACTTCTACGCTGGTTCCTGTATTCAGAAAACATTTCATTAAATGAGTAATATGGTGAAAGAAGCAAAAAGATTTGGATATGCAGTAGGCAATCAAAGGTTTCCTAACTGTAGACCATAGTATTGACTAGAATGTGATTACAGAAGAAATAAAGGAAGGTGGAAAAACATCATGGGCTCGATAACATCAAGGTGCATCTTCTTTGAAGGCCCATGGCAAAAAATGAACTAGACCTTGCTGCAAGTTCCCTGCTAGGGATCACACCCAGTTCCTGTGGATCACGGCTCCCATTACAGGCATAAAAAAAGGGGAGGAGAAAAAGATCTTGTAAACCCCAGCTTCAACTAATCCTTTAGAGTGCCTCAGCCTCTGCCCCAAATCCACTTTCAAGTATGTGGTAAGAGCAGTCACAGCTAGAAGAGCTTCCCTTTAGTGTATCCAGGGAAATCGGAAAGAAAGAGAACTTATGATGTTTCAACAAAACAGGCTAAAGCACATAACAGGTGTAAAACCTGTGAAAGGCATAAAGACAACAATCTTGTCCAGGAAGTATATGAGACTGTCTGAGGAATAGGCCAAGGACATAAACAAGAATAATAAATATTTACAGTGGAAGAGGACAGGAAAAGTCAGGGTTCCTAGGTTTCTTCAAACCCATTTTCTGTATGATTATCATTCACTCTTACGTCATTTAAATATTTCAATTCTGTACCTTTGGTGAGTCAGATGATCAAATTCTATTAACTCCAAAATCTTGATCCTTACAAATTAACACTTTCTCCCTTGTCAGTCATGGTACAATCCTCCTGCATGACAAGAATGATGACATGTAAATGCATGTGATCTACAACCCTTATCACTCTCTGCTGTTAATTTCTGCGTCTCCACTTTCAAATCCTGGCTTACACCCAGCTTCCTCTAACTAAACTGTGATAAGATGAATATCTTATTTCTAGTTTCTCATTATTTCTTAAGCTGTTTCCTACCTCTCAATGTTTACTTGATGAATATGGCTGTCATAAAACTGGGCATGAACCCAGAAATGAAGTTTTCTTACGTTATTTATTTTAGCTATGTTGTTGGCATCTCTTTGCAGTTGCAGTTCATTATTGTGAAGGACATTATAAGATGTTTCAAATTAATCAACAATTAAAGACACATTATGAAATAGCATGACTAAGTAATGTGTTATTTGTCACCCATCTGATCTTGTACATTAGCTTATACCTACTACCATAGACAAATTAGATCTTCCTTTAAGATGAGAAGAATCTTCTTTTCCATCTGATTTGAAGGTATGTAAACACTGTTTTGGTGAAAGAATACTGCTTCTTAAAATAATCACAATGATGATAATACTAATACCACCACATAATAATTACAAATTTTGGAAGCAAAACAAACATATTAAGCATAGCACTGAGTTCTGCTTGAGAGGCTTTTAGTGCAGAGAGATGGTCTTTCCTTATGCTTTACAATAACCCAGGGAAAGGCAAGAAAGACTTTAAGAATCAGATAAAATAAAGGTGAGTTGGTCCATAAGACTCACTAAAAACCATGAAATAAGCGGAAACACAGGGAATAAATTAAATAAATGGGACAAAACTAATACACATACAAAGCTATTTTAAAGGTCTATTTACTGCCATACTGTGTCTGCAAGTGAAACTGAAAGTAAAGACAAGGGTAAAGAGTATAAGAAACAAAGCTTGTACTGATGTGTCCTCGTATACCTCCCTAGTTTGTGAAAATGTGAAATTAGTATCTTCTAACACTAGCAGATGAATGGAAAACAGCATCTAGACACTGATAAATCTATCTCCTGCTCATTTCTGTAGTTGAAAAAGCGAAGATATGTACAGAAGGTAAGATGTGTTTCAGTGACAAAAGGCATGTTTTAGGGCTTGCAAAGGAAACTTAATGGAAAATGAAATTTAAAAAAATCAAGCAATTCAAAAGCTCGGTAAAAAGAGGAAATAAAAGATGAAATCAATGCAGAATGGCAAGCAGGAATACCCTGGCATTATAAAATGTTGCACAGACAAGTAGAGCAGAGCTCAGCAGCTATTAAGTATAAGGATTAAAGTGTATACTTATTCTGATAAATGACTCCATAAAGCTGATACCTTCTCTGTCAACAGATTTCAAATGATGCTCTGTTCTGGCTATATTGTAGAACAACTTGGAGGTGATGAACAGAAAATCTGGTTTTTTGCATGCTTTGTCTAGTTAAATATAAAGTCAGTTCCAAACTGAAGCTGACTTATAAACAAAAGAAGTCTTGGTTGTTGAGTTAGGTTTGGTTTACGATGTGGATACCATCTGGTGCCACTCCAGTAAATCCATGAGACTGCACATGTTCTGAAATCATAACTGAGTGAATTGAACAATGGTGAATTAAGGAGGGCTATTAGAAATCTGAGGTGGTTTTCCCTCTTCCAATGTTACAGATTCCTAATGTAAACACTCATCTATGTGCTTACAATTGTTGGTGTGTCACATGTGTCATTTTCTACAGTGGTACATCCTACTTATCTTAAATTTATATTGTAAAATGAGATGACCAACCTTCCAGAGGTACCTAACTCTTTCTATTGATTATTTAGACAGCCCAAAGTATTATTTTAGAATAAACAACTAATTTTTATGTGGCTGAAGGTAGGTGAGATAAATCCCCCCTTTGTACGTGGTGTCACTAAAGGCAATAGTAACTCAACTTTACTCAAAGAGGTCAGGTTTAATTCCAGAGCTACCTGGAAAAAAATACATTGTTGTTTACTTAAGCATATTTCATTGGGAAAAGAAGATATGAATAACAGATAATTCAAGCTTCTGTTTAGTATATTTAGTACATTTAGTATTTTTCGGGGGAAAAAAAGTTGATTCTGAAAAAAGATATTATATGTATCACGATAACTGTAACAAAACTATTACAATATCACTGTGTGTGTTAGACAAGGGCTCAGAAGGATTTCTAGGGACATTAGGTGGGATTATTTCACTCTTCATTAAACCACTGCTTCTAGTAAGTAGTGGATTTTTCCCATGGTGTAATGTGGAGTACAATCCAATGTCGGTGCAGCTTTGTTCCTTTCCTTTCTGCACACTCCTTGAGGTGTCACCTCACCCTGGAACCTCCTTTCTGACCCATTTTCCTGCCTGGAACCAAGGGCTCCATACTAACCTGATAAGTCCAACTGATCTGGTTTGTTCCACTTCAGTGGGAGAAGGGAGAGGGGAAAACTACCCCAAAAAAGACAGATATGGGTGAGAGGGTGAAGGAGGCAAGGAGCAACAGCTAGTACAGGATGTGGTACAGAGAGAAATGTGGCACCGTAATAGTATCGGTTGTCTAGTCACTTTGGTGGTGTTTGTCATAATTTACACTTACCATCATTATACCATTATATGTATGGGTGTATGGAAAGAAGTAGGAGGATGTGAAAGAAAATATCAAATACTAAAGAAGAACTCAGTCCTGCTGACAGGAAGATCCATAAAAGTAATGGATTTTCCCCAGAGTGATGAGGGTGTACCCACACTTGGAAAAGCATTAAAAATATGAAAATAGACAAAGGTTGAAAAGTATCACTTTTGATAGACTATATATAGAATATGAGGAAGAATTATAAACAGATTACATGACTAGGAGAACTATGTGTTTGGAGGAAAATATCATTGCAAGGAAAAATATCCTGCCTGTATTCAGTTCTAACACCCTAGTCAACGACTGTCTGGTCTGTTTAACAGCCTTCAGACCTCAGTGGTGATGAATCCTAAGGATAGGGAGGCTTCCCTAGCCTGAAACACTGCAGCAGAGTAACTAAGTCAATGTAATTTTGACCTAGTTATAAGAATGTGAACATCTAATAGAGTTTTACTCACACTAGTTAAAACTTCATTTTTATCCAGTGAGCTGAAATTAACCCTTTGAAGTCAGTCAACGTAAACATAATTTTAAACTGGTTTGAACGTCCAAGGATATGCACTATGTAATTCAATTGCTTTAGTTACACTAGGACAACTTGTCTAATAAACCCAGTGAGTTAGAAGTGCATCCAGATGAACATGGCTTTACCTTGAGGGTGGAAACATTATTGTGTTTTAGTGAGCAGCCACCCATCTCTAATACTGTCAACTTTTAGGAAGAAGCCTGAAAAAGAGATTGAACTCCAGTGAGTCAGGGAATAATTTCAGATTTATTTAATTAGCAGGAACCAAGAGATTTTTGAAATGTGTTTCTCATGAGAGGAACCCTCCCTCCAGCTCTCTGCCTTCTCTAAAGCCCACAGCTGCCCTCTGCTTGATCTTACAGTGCCCACAGGTCTCCCCAACAACCTGAGTTGGTCTGTAGATCTTCTGGACCTGAGGTGGGGGGCGGGGGTGCCTTTCTGTTTCTGCAGGCTCTTGAAATCTTGCACAAACAAAAATATTTGCAATTTTTTTTAGGAGACAAAGCCCTCAGACTGAAGCAGTCTTGGCAGAATTTACTGTTCATACATGAATTCATTTGTATCTAATTTAAACTTCATAGCTAAGAGCTGGGTATTTTAACCAGCAAAGCTGATAAATTAGTACATAGTTAATCAGATTGGCTTGATTCTCTGGCCTCACCAACAGAAGGCAGGAGTGGCTTTCTGGAAACAAAGTAAGTTGTATTGCTTTGACACTGATAGAAGTGAAAAGAAGGATCAAGCCCATTCCAGATGCATTGTAAGATCTTCCTTCCTACATATGCCAAAGTCAATGGAAATGAGGGAGGACATGTTCCCACCCATACAAAACAGGTGTGCTGTCAAGAACAAGGATGATGAAGTCCACAGGGGCTCTCAGGGCAACAGGGCCACATGGCAAGCCGCAAATGTGAAGGAAGGCAGAAGTACCAGCACTTTCCTTATCACCATCAGCCTCTAACCCATTCCCTGTGTCATGGCCATTTCACTGTTGATCAGCTAATGCTGACCAGAGCATCTGTGGCACAGTCCAAGCCTGAACTGAAAAGCATAGTAGCACTGCCAGCATCCCCAACAATCACTTGCATGCCTACAAATTGTGTTCAGGCCTCCTTCTCTCCAAACCACCACAGTCTCTTTGCCTCTTCAGGGTGTCAGAGTGTGATCCAGCCAAGAGCAATTGTTCTCTTATTGCACCACTCTTTGCTATCCACCACTGCTGGAATATCAAAGGAGTCATCGCCCTTTGAGCTTCTTTTGTTGTTCAGCAAGAGCATTGCTGAAACTATAATGAGATTGTGGTTTTCTTTTTTTTTTTTTTTACAAGGATAGCTGCAATGGTCAACATCAAGTGGAAAGAAAAATGACTGTCATCAACATGCAGCGCCTGCCAGTGAGGCATTCATACCAGTAAAACATAATCAAGTTTTTAAGGCAGGATCAAAAAAGCAAGCTCAGCACTTTTGCTATTATTGGAACTACTGATAACAATTACTCTCCTGGTGGCAGGGACAGGGACAGGGGTCTTCTCTCCCTTTTGATTTTGACCTTTGTAAATCTTTTGGCATTGATGCAGCAATTATGGCTTAAAACCATTACAGACATGGAGATGGAGTTATGATCAATCATCACTTTTTGAAGGACCAGCATCCTTTTGTGCTACACGCTGCATGAACACCAAACAAAAGCGTGGTCCAAACAATTGCTCTTTTCTTGTTTAATAATCAAGGGGGAATCAGCTGTCTGGGAATCAGACCAACATGTTAAATCTAAAGATATATCATTCCTGGTTCTATAATGACCTTCCAACATCTGTTCTGTTGTCTATTTACAGTTCATACCATTTGTGTAAGTGCATTAGGAGAGCACCGACGTTTTTTTCAATAGTTGCTTAATGGTCAAACAGCAGCTAATCAAGCAGGCAAACAACAGTTTCCTTGTACCTACTCTATGCAGAAAAAAACAGGCCAGAAACATTTTTCTTTGTTTTAAGTACAGATCAGGTGCTTTTATAAAAACACATAAGGTGAAGTATACTCTGGTGTTACCTGTAGCAAACTGCTGTTGTACAGGGCATAGTGACTGCTGTCACAAAGGTGCAAATCAGGTGCTGGAATTACTACATGCACCACAGTAAAGAGCACACTTAGTTAAACATGTGAAAACTGGGTGGGAACACCTAAACAGGCTTCCCGAGAGCTTAGACAAAAAGGCCAGATGCTAGGAGTAGTCAGATAACTTTTTAGGCTTTCTGGTTGGAAACATTGCTTGAAACCATGGACAGCAAAACATGCAAAGAGAGCGCCCTGATTTTACAGAGCAGTGCAACCAAATTGCATTTAGCTGTGAACCATTAAGATTCTACAGGAATGAGAGCATGCCATGATAAAGCAAAAATCACTTGTGCGATGTAAACGTCACCCTTGACTGAGGCTATGTGTAGTTCCAGCCATTGCCAAAATGACCTCAGATGTAATGCACAAGTTATATTACCTTCTCCTTAAGATCCACTGGTCACCCCACCATCTGCACCTTAAATATTGCACAAATACCTACAGCAGAAGTGATGTGGGGGGGGTTCTGTTTGTTTGTCTGTTTTCTAACTTCCAGGAACTAGTTTGTCTTAGTTCTGTGAAGATTTTCACAAAAAAAGGTCATACACTGCAAAACATCACAAACATATATTTGAATATAATAGTAAGAATAGAAACTGAAGTCACTGATGAAACCTATACATCAGGAAGTCAGGTCTCAAAAAATTTCAGAATACATTTTAATTTTTTCAGAAGTGACCATCTGGTATATTGTTATGTAAAAGCCCACTTCATGTAATGGGCCATTTAGAGATGGTGAGTTGTTTATCATATATATAAGCAAATGCCTTTTACATAATTTTAAAAGTCTGTGTGTATATATATTTAATACAACATACCTAAATATAGGCTTATATGCTTATATACATGTACATACAATGTTCATATATGTGTACTGCTATAAATAAATACCTTTAAAGCATATTATTTATTACCTGCAAAATTATTTTCTTTTTTGAGGGGTTCTAACTAAATCTCTAATCTTGGGAAAAATAGAAACTGTATAGGTGCTCATGAAGGTGATCAGCTTCTTCTAGAAGGTATTTGTGATGGATATAGTTCCACGGTATGTTGCAGTCAAGTATTGTATAGAAATTTAGCATGCAAGTTCAGAAGGAATAAATATTACTGTTTCCAATGAAGCCTTGGCTTCAAACTCTGGTATGGACTGAAATCCCCAAGCAAAATGTCTTGTCCTCCATGAAAGTGGGTCAGTTGCAGAAAGAGACTTAGAGAGATGTGGAAGATGATTTCCCTCGCAATCGACATATAAAATCCCCTTGTCCAAAAATAAGGGGTTTTAACTAGTGATACTTTTTTTTTTTTTTTCGCACAACTGTGAAAGTTTCAGGTGTCTGTGCTCCTCAAAATTACAAGAGCAGGGAGAGGCTTCAGGTTGTGTCCTGAACTGGTTGGAAATGAGGGGAGTCAATTGTGTCTGTGCTAATAAAACTGACAGTAGCATCTAATTCCTGCAGTGAGGGCTAAGGCTGGCAGTATGAGGCAGTTCATATGCAGTCCTCTGCAGGAGATCTCAGTCTCTGGAGTTTTAAGCGTGCAGGAGGAGACTAGATTTATGAACGTTTTTGGGAGAGGGAAGGATGGGCCATTTGTTGGTTGAGTTTTTGGGAGGCATCCAGGGAAAGTGAGTAAGTGTCTGGCACAGTAAAAATAGCTTTTGCATGGGATACCTGAAGCCAGGGAGTCATGAGAGGTAATGTGGGAGAGGAAACAGAGCGTCTGACTATGTGCTCATTAATAAGGAGCTCTAGCTCTTTCTGACAGCAGTTTTACAGACATTCAGCATTTCACAGGCTCCACCAAGATAAAATCTTCAGCCCCCATATGTCTGTCAAGCATGTACATGATTCAGCTGTTGCTGAGGGATATGTGTGCCCAGAGCTGAACAAAGGAAAGGGCAATGATAAGAACTCACAGCAAAATTGCAGTGGGTGATCCATTTCATGCTTCCACCAAAGGCCCTGCCAAGCAAACTCCCCACCAGGCTAGGGCCAAATCCCTAGACCTCAGAGTGTCAAAGCCCAGCTGTTCTGCATGTGAATTCAACACAGAGCTTTGGTACTAAATGTCTGATACAAAAGCATTATGGAAACTCCCCATCCTCCTCCCCCCGCTTTCACATTCTCCATGATGCCTACATGAGAATGCTTCTGCCACTCTTAGGGAAGTCAGTTTTCTCTTCCCAGCATAATAATTAAATAGGTATTGTAAGCTGCCCGACAGAAGGCAGCTAGCAAAATTGACTGATTTGCTGAGAGAACTGCAGCTCCAATTTGCAGTTTTTGTAACTACTGGCCCAATTCTAATACAAGAATCTATTAAAATATCCAAAGGCAAGAGAAGAACTAATCTGGGAGAGGTGGTGTCCCAAATTACCTGTAAGCAGTGACAGCTCAATTATGTTTGATTCATCCCCTAAAGCATATTTGTCAAGAAGAAACTTCTCTGATGATAGGTAGGGCAGATAAGACTTCCAAGAGAACTGGACATGACGAATGATCTCCATAAATAAAAGCAGTCAGACACACAGAAGGTGTAATATATACATGTATTATGGCTTGCTCTGTCTCTTTCTCCCACTTAAAAAAGAACAGAAGAAAGAGAAGGATCTTCTACTCAATGTGGTGGTGACTTTGAAGCCTCAACTTTTTTTACTGATTCTGAATTGACATCAGGAACACTAAAAAGCCTAAATTAAACAATTTATTTTCTGTTTCCCACTCCCTTTTATAAACCAGATTACAAGATACAGCAACTGGAAAAGGTCTGCAAAAATTAGACCAGTACAGTAAAGGCAAGCAATCTGTTCTGAAAGCAATGGTGTAATAAGATAGAAACATCAGGCTCAAAGACTGTAAAAACAACTTGGGAACTTGGGTCTGTATTCCATCCCTCCAGTCCATAGAGTTAGGAACAGTTCCACTCTCAGCATAATTTAGAGCATCTCCTGAAACTCTGGAACCTCTGGCATCCAACAACCACACACAGCTGCACCAGTGGGACCACTGACATCCCGCAGTGTTTTTGTCCCTAGTGTGCTTCCAGCACAGCAAGTCCCCTGAGACATTTAGGAGGGACTGAAGCGGTCAGTCACCTTAGCTCCTCACTCACCTTAGACTTCACAGCAGAAGGGAAATCAGCTCTCCATTTAGGGAATACAAAAAGTTATAAAAGCAGGACCAGGTGTAGTTGAGACACAGCCTACATGCAAGCAGTATCAGAATACAGAGAAAGCATCACACGAGAAATTACTTGGTGGTTTTAATATGCACCAAAACTTAGCCCATCCCATCAAAAGAGGCAGTATAAAGTCTAGGCTTTCATGGCTGAAAACTCAAGTTATCCAAATTCTCCAGAAAGCTACTAGTTTTTCCCAAAATATTTCCTACCTTAAAACATTTCAGCTCAAACACTTAAGCTGTAGGCATTAAATTAGTTTGGCTGGAGTCTATCACTGGTAGTCTTTCACCACAATTCTTTTCAGGATAACTTTTGTTTTTTTACAGGACACGTTTGTGTAAATGAGACTTTATGAATAATAACAGAAGAGATCAGAAACTTTTCCTAGTTCTCTTCGACAGGGGGATGTAGCCAGAGCTATTAATTGAATAAATCCATCAGTTATTTGTGGTGTATTGCCCTGACTGAAACCTGGCCCAGATACAACAAATGACAAAATACTGTTTGCTATCAAACCACCTCTTTGGTTTTGCCCTCATACTTCCTTCATCACTCAGTTATCGCTAATCATTTTTAAACACTGATGTACACCATGCATGTCTTTTTTTTTTTTTTTTTTCTTTTTTTTTGTCCTTCAGATATATTGATATTACCTGGTAGTTGGTTTTCTTTATTTTGGAAATTCAGTTCATGAAGATTTTTGGTTTTGCCTACTGAATTCAAACTTACTTTCTAAACATTTTAACATAATCATAAACTCAGTTCCATGGCTCCAGGGAAAAAAAGAAGGCAAATCTTTTTTCCTGCCTTGACTTGGTTTAAAGATTTTTTGTTTGAACCAGTGCTTGTCACGTTAACAAATTAATGTTATAAGTAAGAAGTCCTGCTTTTTGTTTGAGTTATTCCAAGGAAAGTTGAACATAATTACTTGAAACACTAGCAAATCTTTCACAGAAGCTCTTTGTGATAATGGCTTTACTAATGCCTTTGATTTGGGGGGTATTTGATTGGGATGCTTAAAGATTGGGAATTTGTTGCTTTATGTTGCCTCTAGTCACCTCTAAGCACCTCTAGAGGATAAAAAAAGTCATAGAAATTTAAAATAACTTTTGAAATTATTTAGTTATCACAAAACAAGTAGAATTAATATTTTTAATGCTTTTAAAATAATAAGTTATGTGGAAGTGTTAAGTTTCACTTTCGATAGTGCAAATTTCCACATGAGATGCAGAGGAATAGAGAATTTATCCCTGATTCTCTATGTCAGATATTTTCATTTCTCAGTCTAAATAATGAATTTGTGACAGTGAAGCTGGAAGAGGAAGCCACTTCAGAACACTGATATTTTCTCTGATATCTGATACCAAAGTGGAAGCTTTTTCAGTTAAAAAAAAAAAAAAATTACAGAGAAAGAAATAGAAAAATACTTAGAGTCTTATAAAAGTTGAGACTTCACATAGGACGGCTTGATTACACTGTGGTTACAAAGGATAGCATTCTCTCTACTAAATCTAAAAGTCTTTACTAGGATCTTAGGAATCTAGCTGTCTCTCCCTATAGTCAACAGCAAAGGACAGACAGGCTTACAGGATGATGCTTCAACTCTTCTAAGCTGTGGATGAGATGTTGTTGCCTGGATATATTTTTTTATAAGTACATCAACAATAAAAGGAGAGCCAAGGAGAATCTCCATCCTTTGCTGGATGTGGGGGGAACATTGTCACTAAGGATGAGGAAAAGGCTGAGGTACTTAATGCCTTCTTTGCCTCTGTGTTTAATAGCCAGACCAGTCATCCCCAAGGTACTGAGACCCCTGAGCTGCAAGTCAGGGATGGGGAGCAGAATGGAGCCCTCATAGTCCAGGAGAAAGCAGTTAATGACCTGCTATGCCACCTGGATGCTCACAAGTCTATGGGGCCAGATGGGATCTACCCAAGAGTATTGAGAGAGCTGACAGAGGAGCTTGCCAAGCAACTTTCCATCAATTATCTGCAGTCCTGGTTAACAGAGGAGGTCCCTGATGACTGGAGGATTGCCAATGTGATGCCAATCTACAGAAAGGGACAGAAGGAGGACGTTGGGACCTACAGGCCTGTCAGCCTGACCTTGGTACCAGGAAAGGTTATGGAGTGTTTCATCTTGAGTGAACTCAACAGGCATGTGCAGGTCTACCAGGGGATCAGGCCCAGCCAGCACGGGTTCATGAAAGGCAGGTCCTGCTTGACTAACCTGATCTCCTTTTATGACCTGGTGACCCGCCTGGTAGATGGTGGAAAGGCTGTGGATGTCATTTACCTGGACTTTAGCAAAGCCTTTGACACAGTCTCCCATAATATTCTCCTTGGGAAGCTGGCAGCTCATGGCTTGGACGGGCATACTCTTTGCTGGGTGAAAAAATGGCTGGATGGCCAAGCCCAGAGAGTTGTGGTGAATGGAGTTAAGTCCAGTTGGTGACCGGTCACGAGCAGTGTTCCCCAGGGTTCAGTTTTGGGGCCAGTCTTGTTTAATGTCTTTATCAATGATCTGGATGAGGGGACTCAGTGCACCCGCAGTAAGTTTGCAGATGACACCAAGTTGGGTGGGATTGTCGATCTGCTGGAGGGTAGGATGGCCCTGCAGAGGGACCTGGACAGGCTGGACCAATGGGCCGAGGCCAACTGTATGAGGTTCAACAAGGCCCAGTGCCGGGTCCTGCACTTGGGTCACAACAACCCCATGCAATGCTACAGGCTTGGGGAAGAGTGGCTGGAAAGCTGCCTGGCTGAAAAGGACCTGGGGGTGCTGGTAGACAGCCAGCTGAACGTGAGCCAACAGTGTGCCCAGGTGGCCAAGGCGGCCAACAGCATCCTGGCTTGTATCAGGAATAGTGTGGCCTGCCAGAACAGGGAGGTGATTGTCCCCCTGTACTTGGCGCTGGTGAGGCCGCACCTGGAATACTGTGTCCAGTTTTGGGCCCCTCAATACAAGAAAGACATTGAGGTGCTGGAGTGTGTCCAGAGAAGGGCAACAAAGCTGGTGAAGGGTCTGGAGCACAAGTCTTATGAGGAGCAGCTGAGGGAACTGGGGTTGTTTAGTCGCAGAAAAGGAGGCTGATGGGAGACCTTATTGCTCTCTACAACTACCTGAAAGGAGGTTGTAGTGAGGTGGGTGTTGGTCTCTTCTCCCATGTAGTTAGCGATATGATGAGAGGAAATGGGCTCAAGCTGCATCAGGGGAGGTTTAGATTGGATTTTAGGAAAAATTTCTTTACGGAAAGAGTGATCAAACATTGGAAGAGGCTGCCCAGAGAGGTGGTGGAGTCACCATCCCTGGAAGTGTTCAAAAAATGGTTAGATGTGTCACTCTGGGCCATGGTTTAGTGGGCATGGTGGTGTTGGGTTGGTGATTGGACTGATGATCTTAGAGATCCTTTCCAATCTTAATGATTCCTAGTTTTTGCTTTCATTATAAATAATCCAGCCACCAAGGCAGGAAACATGCAATTGCTACTCTACCCTTAATTGTTTTAGTGGTGGACTTGGTAATGTTAGGTTAATGGTTGGACTGGATGATCTTAAAGGTCTTTTCCAACCTAAATAGTTCTATGATTCTATGATTCTATATAACTTAGCCGGAGGACCTGGAACAGAGAGTGATTATCAGTCATTCTATTTTACCATGGAAAGATCAAGAAGCACCCCAGGTCCTGCAAGTATGTGTTCTGGGTGTGGTGCCCCTCTTCTACCAACTCATCCATAACCTTAATGGTGGAGCACAGGGTTTATTACATTCACAGAGGATGATGACCTCTGAGTCTCAGGGCATGGGCAGTAGATAACTGCTAATACTTTGGAGGACAGATTTCTTCATAACATGAAAACATTAACTAGAAAAATATGAAAAAATTCAACATGGCCAAACATGAAATGTTGCAGGTAGCTAGAAATAGTCAACTAGACTTAGTGGAAAGGGCTGCAAGATGGTTTATTATATGACACCTTGAGATCTTTTCTGCATTCTTGTCTGGAGCTGCCTATCTACCCTTCATGGCTAAAGACTGTATGTAGAGTGGTTAGGATGCTAATATTTGCACTTTATGTACATAAGATTAAGAGAAAAAGATAAATAAGTTTGGATCACTGTGTATTCACTATCAATAACTCTTCTCTTCACATGCCTGATCACTGTTCTTCTAATGTTTTTATAAAAAAGGTCCTCACCTCAGTACACCAGTCATTCAATGGCATATAGTTCCTTACCTTAATGCATAGTAAAGAACAGATGAGAGGAGAAATATTTCATATTTGTCCCTATTCTTTTATGAGCCAAATGAATTTCAGAATTTGCATTTGAAACATAGGAATTATATTGGTATGTGGTAGCTACAAAGTGCCCCAGACAAAACACCGCAAATATAGAAGACACAGGATAATGGTTACATCCCTGCCAGGAAAGAGGAAGGATCATATTGCACTCGAGAAAGAGAGCACCTAAGTAAACCTGGGAGGGACTTGAGCTCTTCTGGGAATATACAGTTCTGCACTGTCCCTGACTGTACTAAACTTCAACATAAAATTAAGATGAAGGAAAAAAGAGGAGTGCAATATTTATAGAAAATATTTCTTTGGCAAGTCATAACCAGTACACAAAATCACAAGATGATCTGCAGAAGTGGTAAATTGTTCCAAAGACAGATCAACAGAATAAAGAAAGAAAAAGAGAAACTGTAAGTATCATATGCTGTCCTTGACTTTTCTCTCCATGGTGCTGAGCAGTATTTAGCTGTGCTTTGTCAGAGTCCTGTTCCCTGAACTTCATTCCTCCAACATGTGCCGAACAATCAGAGAGAGCTTCTCCAAGCTGACTGGGTCCCTTCTGCCAAACCCTCCTCTCAAGTTATCCTAAAAGTGAAGATCTGGAAAAACTGTATTATTATGCAGCAGCAGTCAGCTTTCTGTCCAAGGAGATTTTTCTCTAAATTGCCAAACATCTGTTTTAATGGCTGGATGTCACTAGTTTCCATCTTCTGACTGACTTCTTAGCATACCCTTCCTTCCAAATCAGAATGAAGAGTAATGATAACTTAAATGCAAGGAATAGACTGAGAGGCTAAATTAAGACCATGCTTTCATCCAAGCACAAGAAAAATTTTGTGATTTCAGATGGAACTCATGGGTTGCATGCATACGAGTCCCTGAAAACATCACAGACTCCAGTTAACACCTACTGCCAAATTTTGCACTGATTTACACCATCTGCCACCATATTAGAGTCACTCACTAAAATCTGTGGCAGATTTGGCTCATTACACAGGGAGTCATTTATTTGGTATCAGATGCTGCAAAGGAACAGAAAAAAATTCATGTTGTAAAAACCTTTAATCCTTTCTCATAACAGCAGGGTTTAAAGTCTTGCTTTCATTTGTGCTGACAGAATTGTCATTATTCAGGCATTCATTTAGAATGATTTGTTTCACCCATTTTTATCTTTTGAACTTACTATTTCCATTTACATCTTAAACATTTAAGAACTTCTTAGGTGCTATTTTATTTTTGTAGGTTTGAGACACTATTGTCAGACAGATGTGGGCTGTGCTATGTAAAAGAGATGTTAGAGATTTCATCCTTATTTGTGATGTGAACACACTTGAGTTTTCATTGCTGAAGAACACTTTGATAGTACTATGATTCATAGTAGTAGGCATTCATTTCAAAAATTTTTGTCCTTTTGTGACAACTAACTTGCAGTGATAATGGCAGATACCAGGTGCTGCAGCTGTAGTGGTTGTTTCAAGATATGAGACTGAGCTTAACTGGGTACTTAATCCACCAGTATCCTACTCTTTTACTGCTCTGCTACTGTCCCTCCAGCAGCATCCTCCAAAACTGGTTTGTCAACCACAGAAATCAAACCATCCATTTCAATTCTCTCTAAGAAAACAGGGCAACTTAGCACCAATAGCTTTTCCTCCTGCTGTATTTCCAGCAGACTTTGAATCTGTAGCACTTTCTGTTAATCCTAAATACACTGAATCGTTTTCTTCTGTATAATTCAAACATTATAGTATAAATCCTGAATGTTAATGTTGATCCTGAGCCAAGACTAACAGTTTCAGATTTTTAAAAGATATTGAACTTTTCACCTATGGTGAACTTCATCCTCTACCTTTTTTTCTAGGTTCTGATGGGAGGTTATATCATCTTGGAGCCATATTCAGACCACCTACAATGGCCTCTAAAATCAACATTGTTACAAGTAGTTCAGTCCCTAAGAACCACCAGATTCTGGCTCCACACAGAAACAAAACAGTCAAAGGTAGATGCCATAACCAAATCTCCTGTTACAAGCCTCAGTTTGGTCTGTGCTTACCAATTCCCACTGAATACACAGCCAAGCAGCATTAAAGAAGTGTAGAAGACAAACAGAAGATGGTCTGGATCACTTGGAGCTCTCGTACATATAGATTAGGAGACACCTAGCCCAAAGCTAGATACAGAGGAGATCAGAACATGGAAAATTGTGTGATTTGGTCTGGTGGAGATGACAGAATCTCTACCAACACAATACACCCTTGAACAGTAAACCATAGGAAAGGGGACAGTCGTCCTTGACATTTCACACGTGCAGGGCCACAACCTGATTCTAAAGGCAGGCAACCTAATCCTTACTTTGAAACAATGTGTGATTGCTCAATCTGTATCATTGGAATTGCTTATGCATACAAAAAGCAAGCCAGAAGAGTCAAAGGAGACTGTTTCCTACAAGAATGATGATGCTTTCAGATAGGATGAAGAACGTTTTAACAGCCATTTTGTCTGGACATTTCTAGACATACACCTTCACTGAACATGCCTAGAAACAGAAGGGATGTTCAAAGGGAACAGAAAAATAATTCTAACTCAAAAAAACTAATAAATTTAATTTTAGGTAAGTCTCGCTGGAAGGTAAAGACCTATATGCTTCAAACAAGATCCATCCCTTACAGATGACAATTGAAGACCAAGGCTTGTGCGTACCTGACAAATTGAGGTACTTCCACTTTGGGATACCCAGCTTGAAAAGGTAGCACCTCTAGTTCTTTCAAAAACAGTGCTAATTTTTTCAAAAACAGTGATTTGGGTGACATAACTGTATCACCCTTCCCTTGGAAACCACAGTTGTGTTTTGAACACTGATACTTTTGGCTTTACATTCTAATTTGGAGAGACTATGAGCCGAGGCACAATTAAGGCAGAGAAGGAAAAATACAAATGAAAAATTTAATGAACTATAAAAAGGATACAAAACTCTATTTCTCCCATGGGCCAGAACAGATTTTGGGAGGAAAACTGAGGGCTTTTACTATCAATGGCTTCACTTAGCCAGAAAATAGTATTCACAAGAGAAACCAAGAAACATTGAGATGACAGCGGACGGTGATTCCAGCTAGTCTTGGGAAACGTGAGTTCAAAAATAGTTCAACAGTTTTGTGGATGTTTACATTCCATCGGTTTGGTCCCATTAAGATCCTTCTAGTCCTCAAGACTTCTGAAACTGTCAGCTATTAGCCAGTGTGCTGTAAAAGTCCTTCATTTGTATCCTTGGCTTTGGCACTGCATCTCGTTCCTGTGATGAATACCTGCACTGACATTCCTTCTCAGCAAATAGATTTTGTTACAAACGATCCCATTATTGATTTTGTAGTAAGTTGAGTAAATCCTAAACCTCAAATACGGTGTGGTGGTTATGTTTCACAGCTCTCAGTACCTTATTGGCATTCAAGTTGTGCTAACGTCTACTAAAATCATTCTGTTGCGGCATGAAGCACAAATACATTTTACTGTTACGCTTGCTGCAGTGCTGCCAATTATTTTAATGCTGCCATACAGGAAATAAACGAATGCTTAGATATTTGTTTCAGCAGCTGATTTTTAAGCAA
The DNA here is from genome assembly GCF_030463565.1 of Pelecanus crispus. Lineage (NCBI taxonomy): Eukaryota > Metazoa > Chordata > Aves > Pelecaniformes > Pelecanidae > Pelecanus > Pelecanus crispus. The sequence continues at coordinate 213,943,201 of NC_134643.1, forward strand.
AATCATCCTCTGCATTCTTTGCAAAATGTGCTTTCATCATGACAAATTCTGGATCACGGAAGCTAGCCAATTCCTTGTAAGAGAGGCAAGCCCACCAGTTGTAGACAGACACAACATAGGTGACTCTTTTTATTATTTTGGATTCGATGTGGCATATTGTTATGTTTAATACATTAAAATTAGCAAGGCATGCAACAGCAGACTGCAAAACAGATCTGATCACATTTTAACCACTCCTTTCACTGCTGCTTTCTTTGTCAATAACAACCATTAGAACTAGGAGTAGGTCTTTTTTAAAATGACACACTAAAAAAATCAATAATCCTCACTCTCACCCTCCCCCCAAATTATTTCTTTCTAGTCCCAAAGGGTGCTTACATTTGAATGACAGACCTTCAGTCGGTCATGTGCCACTAAGCGGTTCCCTATGTTCAAGAGTAATGAGGCCTGTCACATTACAATACACTGATGAAAGGATGAACAGGTTTGACAGATATATCTAAGGAAGTTCAGAGGTCAAGAGGTTAGATAAAAAAACACTGTGCATTTACTGAAACTCAGAGCTGAATCTAATATTTTTTAAGTCACCAAATATATTGAAGTACAGCTTAGCTTCTCTGAAGATGGTGGAAGGATGTAGCTGCCAGACAGAGACCATCTGACATGCTCTTTGAAAGCACCTGCTTCTCCCCCGTTCCTGTGGGGGAGCTGGGGACCAAGAAAGCATGCTGAAGCAACCTGCTGGGCCAGACATCTTCTGCTGATGTGTGCCACCACCCCAAGATCAATGTCTGAGTGCTGACCCTGCCAACCTTGTATGCATGCTGTCACAGAGTGGGAAAAGGACAGTCACAGGGGACTTGGCAGCAGATATGACATTAACCCTTCAGCAGCTGAACTCCTGACTCTCTACCCACAGGTCCTGATCGTACTGTGTATGGGATTTTAAGTTTGCGCTTACTTATGCACAGGTAGCTCAAAACCAAGGAGTTTTTTTCTGTCAAGAAAGTGGTTGGGAGGTAGGTAGGCAGCCAGAGGCAGAAGCTTTGTACCCCCACCAAACCTTTGGAGCTTGAGGTGCTTTCTCAGCAAATTACCATTCACAGAGCAAAAGAAGAAAGGGGTATACACCTGTCTCTGATGAGGTTCTCTCATGAACAATGTCTTGTGAAGATGCTTATACATAAGTTGCATAGGTCACACGACTAACAAACCAGAAACCAGGGACAGGACTTGCCCCATCCCTTTTGGATATCTACATTGCCTAATTCCCAAATACTCATTCTGAGCTCTCTGAATGGTCAATGGAAGAAAACAGACTTTACTTGGGAGCACTTCACCTGACAGTGACATTGGTGTTCAGGACCCAGACCTTTCCAAGGAAATCCCTTGGCTGCTGGTGTTCAATGACTGTCACAGGCACCTCAATGCACAAGAAACCTTTGTTCAGTATTGGACACATGAAAAGCTCACCCTGATTTGTGTCCTGGCTGGCTTCTTAAGGGCAGAAGGCACAATGGGTAGAAAGAAGCCATCCAGGAATTTTTCTTTACCCTATATATTTCCATTATTTCCTAGGGCAGTGTCAACGAGAGCTGCGCTTGCTGACAGCCATTGAGTTCATGTTTGTTACACACATCCCCTGTCTTGTTTAAATGTTTTCTCTGTAATATGGATTTTTGTCCACGATTTAGATTGTGTTTCTAGGTAGCTGGGGAAAGGGAGCGGAAGGTTATTTACAGCCTGCAGAAGCGGAGGAAGGTTCTGTGAGGAAGTGAAATGAAAAAGCTGCTTGGCACAAAATCATCCTGCCACAGCGCATTGTGCTTGCCTGTCTGCCCCAGAGCCTGACTGTCAGTGTACACTGCGTAAGTGTATTTACTTCAAAGAGCTACTTTTGTTTACTCCAGCCAAGAATTTGCCCCCCAAGCTATAAAGTACTTACCAGGCACATGATATATATCTTTAGCTACTTTTTGCTTATATGTTATACATCTTTCTTTGTGATGTGGCATTATTATTAAATGACACAATGAACATTTGAAGAAGAAAAACACTACATTCATTCACAAACCTTTCTGTTAGTTAAATCAGAGACAGAGAAGCACCACGGTATTTCTAATTTGAATACTGTGCTATACATCTGGATAAAAAAGACATCAGTTAACATTATGGAAAGTCCATTAAAAGGAAATGGAGTCTACTTATTGATATTTATTCTGGCAGAGTGCATGCTCCATGATGACATGTTTTTCCTGGATTACATAAACTGATGCTTATAAAGCACATCAGAACAAAAGTGACACAGCTCAAATCAATCATTATCATAGGACTACAAAACTGTGCCATTGCTGGCCCAAAGGATAGGTACAATTAGCTAGATAGGCATCTTCCTGCTTATTTTTCCTTGAAAAAGTGGTAGATAATTTCATGTAGAAATTAAAATCAAAAGGCAAATGACCACTTGCAAAGACATTTAGCCCACAGCTTACTAGTTTACGGGCTCTAGAATGTCCTTCTGCTGAGCAACAAAGAGACAAACTATTTATCAACGCAATGAAGTTCAGCTTTATGGTCACAGTAGGCATCACTTCGCAATGGATGGCAAATGCATGCATTTCCATCAAAATGACATTTACTGCTTAAAAACCTGAGCCTTTTTGAGCACATGGCTTAAAAACAAACACAAACTGATAAAAAATCCAAAACATAACAGGCTGTTATAGATGTAATTTTAAACATCATCTGAAAAACATGCAATGCTAAGGGGAAATGCAATACTAAGCAGCTCAGAGAAGGGAGCCTGAGTCTCCTAAGAGCTCTCTAAGAGCTAAGTCTCTAAACTGCAACTTCAACACTACAAAGTGTTGATGGCAATAGCAGCTTACCGGTTTTATCACGTCTCTCATGTCTTCTCCCTACCATAAGATGCTCTCCCTATGGCTATTCTGTAATAGCCATTCATGAGTTTGTGTAGTCAAACTGATACAAACAAAAAACAACGTTATTGTTGCTTACGTAAACCAAAAAAGTTTGCTGTTTAGGTCAGAGTATAGTCCCTTGAGCAAGAAAGCATGTCTTGGCCTAGTTGTGGCATTATGAAGTGGTATGAACAGGTGTAGCTTAATGTGATACTGATAAAAAAGTCTTCATAGCATATAATCACAGCCTAAAGGTAATCATCCAGGGTTCCTGTGGTGTTCTTTTAGATGTGAGACCTTCACTCTGACTTGCCAAGCTTGCCTGCACAAGCGTTTTCAGAAATGTTTATATCTGATCCAAAGTAGACAAATTTGATGTAGATATCTACATCTTGAGATCAATGCCCTAAGCTCTCTTTGTAGTCAGCAGAGAGACAGTTGCATTCAGTTAATTTTTTGTGGTTTCTTCAGGATTAGATGAATTAAACAATAAAATGGGCAATCTGTCTTCACTGCCTACAAAGAGAGCCTGGGGTAATTAGCTCAGCTAAAGACTGGAGATATCTACTTTTGCTCGAAGGAAGTGCACTGCTTTTGCTCTCCATACCTGCTGCTGCCCCTGATCCAGTTAATAGTCTGCTGACTGAATTCAGAAAGTCAGAACAGTAATTATACACATAACATATATGTTAATATGCAAGTCAGTAGAAAGGACAACTTGCTAACTTTTTACAGAGTATAAAAGCAGGGGTATATAAAATTACATTGCATTGCACAGGTTTTTATGGACAGGTCTCTGTTTAACACTGCCAACATTCTTCAGCAGCCAGCTGTTTTAAACTTCATTGCCTTTCACATAGCCGCAAGTATGATAATTTTTAGCTACTACTAACAATGAGCCAGCGGAAGCTGTAGAGTGTGTGTGTGTATGTCTGTGTGAAATCTCCCCTAACTGGGCAGACATTTGACAGCTTGTGAAATGGGAGAAAATTCTTGACAGACACTAGAAATCCCATGGTGGCAGCAGCTGGGAATCAAAGCTAACCCTGAAGAATTCTGTAATGATCCGCAAACAAGACTTTGTCAAAAGAGTCTGTCTCTAGGCTTGTCCATCCCAGCACATTTGCAGGGTATTCAGATCCAAGATAGGACTTTGCTATACTGACTACATTTAGCTAGTAAGTTTATGAATACCTAGAAGAGTGATCACAGTTTAAATAATATAACATTGTGAGTGATGAATGAAATACAGCCACAGCTTAGGCGTAGGACCAAGGGTTACGAATCAGCATGAGTTTTTCTTACCCACTTTTGGATGGGCCAAGTTGCAATCTGTAGAACTAGCCTGTCTCCATTAATGAGTGAGGTAGCACAGAGGAATAGATAAGACAGAATGCTTAATTTTCAGACAAGAAATTGAAATTAAATGAAATCCACCACTAAATGAATCTCGCAATTAATTTGCTGCAAGTTATGAGGAAAACTACAAGGAAGTTGCAAGATGGATTTTGCCTTTACTTTAATATGATGCATCCATATCATGGGGTACTTTGGAATGAAGAGCTGTCATTTCTTTAACCAGTATCTTCTTCTTTACAATGAAAACCTTTTGTAATGGAACTTATCTGATAAAGAAATACACACACATACACCAAAAAAAAAGTAATCAAATTAATCAATTCATAATATTCTGCAAAAATAATAAAATCAGATTCATACACCTAACACGTTCTTGTTAGAAAAGCATGAATTCATTTCATTAGTGTTTCATTAATGACATGGAGGAAAATACCTGTTCATACCTTCTCTGTTCAACCAGCCATAAAATAAACTAATCATTTTGTAGCTGTTTTTTTACTGTGACTTCAGGTGTTTTTAACTACAAGAAAAAATTTGACTTGGCTGTTCTCACTGTTGAAGAACAGCAAAAAATATTCCTTTTATTTAAAGAAAAAAAAAGGAATACATTTCTTCCACATGTTTCAAAATCCAACTTAACATAGCCTGTTTTTTTCCTGATTGTTTCTGGGGAAAAAAAAAAAGTTAGGCAGGCTCCAACATACTTCAAGACTACTTTATAAAGACACTCTAATTTAGTTCTGAGGTTGTCAGCATTTTGAGAGAGCATGATCTTGCACTTTCTGAAAGACAAATGAACAGTAAACCTGCCCAACACTGTGTTTATTTGCACTGTAGTTTCTTAGAAAAACATTTATTTTTAACAGCACTTATTACTAACTATATTGCATTTTTAAGGAAAAGAACCAGATTTTATTTTCAGATATTTCATAAGATGCTCAAGATCTGTCTGCAAGACACTGTACTTACGCATGCTGAGGGGAGAGGGTGTTATCCTTCGCTTAAGTTAGTAAATGCCGTATCCGTGCACCCCTTTCCAGCCAGGTTCAAGCTCCAGGGCAGCCTTCTATCCAGCCATTCCCCAAGTCTGCTGAACAAGGAAGACAATCTGAGTAAAACTCTGAGTCCCATGACTGGAATGTGGCTATCGATGGCTACAGGCTGTTCAGAAGAGATAGGCGAGGAAGGAGGGGCAGAGGCATTGCCCTCTACATAAAGAAATTGATATAGTGTGAAGAGCTGTCCCTGAAGAATAGCCACGAGCAAGTTGAAAGCTTATCAGTAAGAATCAGAGACCAAGGGAACAAAGGGAACCTTGTGGTTGGTGTCTACCACAGGCCACCTGATCAAGGGGAGCCTACTGATGAAGCCTTCTTCCTCCAGCTCCAGGAGTCTTCATGCTTGCAGACTCTTGTCCTACTGGGGGACTTCAACCACCCTGACATTTGCTGGAAAAGCAACACGGCAAGCTGTAGGCAATCCAGGAGACTCCTGGAATGCATTGAGGATAAATTCTTTAGCCAGGTAATAGACAGCCCTACCCAAGGGGATGCAATACTGGACCTGATGGTCACCAATGCAAGTGAGCTCATTGGTGTCGTCAAGACTGGAGGCAACCTGGGCTGCAGTGACCATGCACTGGTGGAATTCACACTCCTGAGGGACATGGGAAAAGTGAGGAGTACAGTCAGGACCCTAAATTTTAGAAAAGCAAAATTCCAGCTCTTCAAGGAGTTAGTCAATATGACCCACTGGGAAATGGTCCTCAGGGACAGGGGAACAGAAGAGCTGGCAGATCTTTAAGGACACCTTCCATAGAGCACAAGAGCTCTCAGTCCCCAAATGTAAGAAATCAGGCAGGGAAGGGAAGAGACCAGCATGGCTGAGTCGAGACCTGCTGGCCAAATGAAAGGGCAAGAGGGAACTGCACAGGCAGTGGAAGCAGGGACAGGTGTCCTGGGAAGAGTGCAGGGACAGGTGTCCTGGGAAGAGTGCAGGGAAGCTACCCGGTTTTGTAGGGAGGGTGTCAGGAAGGCCAAGGCACGGCTGGAGCTGAATTTGGCAAGGGATGTAAAGAATAACAAGAAGGGCTTCTACAGGTATGTCAACCAGAAAATGAAGGTGTCGTGGTTTAGCCCCAGCCAGCAACTAAGCACCACGCAGCCGCTCGCTCATTCCCCCTACCCTAATGGGATGGGGAAGAGAATTGGAGGAGTAAGAGTGAGAAACACTCCTGGGTTGAGATAAGAACAGTTTAATAACTGAAATAAAGTAAAATAGTAATGATAATAATAACAATATAATAACAATAATAATAATAACAATATACAAAGCAAGTGATGCACAATGCAATTGCTCACCACCTGCTGACCGATACCCAGACAGTTCCCAAGCAGCAATCGCTGCTCCCTGGCCAACCCCCCCTCCCAGTTTATATCCTGAGCATGACGTCATATGGTATGGAATAGCCCTTTGGTCAGTGTGGATCAAGTATTCTGGCTGTGTCCCCTCCCAGTTTCTTGTGTACCTGGCAGAGCATGGGAAACTGAAAAGTCCTTGACTAGCATAAGCAGTACTTAGCAACAACTAAAAACATCAGCTTGTTATCAACATTCTTCTCCTACTAAATCCAAAACACAGCACTGTGACAGCTACTAGGAATGCTCACGTACCCAAGAGCCGGGCTACTGAAGAACATCAAAACAACCAGCAGGTAGATCAGGCTGCTAAGATTGAAGTGGCTGAGCTGGATCTGGACTGGCAACATAAGGGTGAATTATTTATAGCTCAGTGGGCCCATGACGCCTCAGGCCATCAAGGAAGGGATGCAACATATAGATGGGCTCATGATCGAGGGGTGGACTTAACTATGGACAGTATTGCACAGGTTATTCATGAGTGTGAAACATGCGCTGCAATCAAGCAAGCCAAGCAGTTCAAGCCCCTTGGGTATAGTGAACGATGGCTAAAATATAAATATGGGGAGGCCTGGCAGATTGATTACATCACACTCCCACAGACCCGCCAAGGCAAGCGCTATGTGCTCACCATGGTGGAAGCAACCACTGGATGGCTGGAAACATATCCCGTGCCCCATGCCACCACCCGGAACACCATCCTGGGCCTTGAAAAGCAAGTCCTGTGGTGACATGGCACCCCAGAAAGAATTGAGTCAGACAACGGGACTCATTTCTGAAACAACCTCATAGACACCTGGGCCAAAGAGCACAGCATTGAGTGGGTATATCACATCCCTTACCATGCACCAGCCTCGGGGAAAATCGAGCGATACAATGGATTGTTAAAGACTACCCTGAGAGCAATGGGTGGTGGGACATTCAAACATTGGGATACACATTTAGCAAAAGCCACCTGGTTAGTCAACAAAGTCTGCCAATCGAGCTGACCCTGCCCAATCAAAACTTTTACGTACCGTAGAAGGAGATAAAGACCCTGTAGTGCACATGAAAAATATGCTGGGGAAGACAATCTGGGTGACCTCCCCCTCTGGCAAAGGCAAACCCATTCATGGGATTGCTTTTGCTCAAGCACCTGGGTACACTTGGTGGGTGATGAAAAAGGATGGGGAAGTCCAATGTGTACCTCAAGGGAATTTGATTTTGGGTGAAAATAGTCAATGAACTGAATTGTATGATATTAATTGCTATATAATACTGTATGTTATAGTTACTATATGCCACATCAATGGTATTACAGTGAGAATTGCCCAGCTTAATGAAAATGAACTTTGATGAAACCGTGTTGGAATGAGAACTAACTTCAGCATGCAACAACCCAACACTGCACACCACCTCTCCTGCTCTGAAAGACCGATGGAACCCAAAGTCATGGGCTAAATGAACTCAATGGACATTTTACAGGAATGGGCCATAGACGATGGGAATGATATCTGTGTGTATATATCAAGACAAGATAGCGAAACCGGTGGTGATTAACTAGAATTGGAGAGGGGAGGGCCTGTGTATGACGCAGATGGTATAGAATAAGGGGTGGATACTGTCCTGGTTTCGGCTGGGATAGAGTTAATTTTCTTCCTAGTAGCAGGCATAGTGCTGTGTTTTGGATTTAGTAGGAGAAGAATGTTGATAACACGCTGATGTTTTTAGTTGTTGCTGAGTACTGCTTATGCCAGTCAAGGCCTTTTCAGCTTCCCATGCTCTGCCAGGTGCACAAGAAACTGGGAGGAGGCACAGCCAGAAGAGTTGATCCAAATTGACCAAAAGGCTATTCCATACCATGTGACATCATGCTCAGTTTATAAATTAGGGGGGGTTGGCCGGGGAGGAGTGATCACTGCTCGGGAACTGTCTGGGTATCGGTCGGTGGGTGGTGAGCAATTGCATTGTGCATCACTTGCTTTGTATATTATTATTACTATTATTATTATATTGTTATTATTATTATTTTACTTTATTTTATTTCAATTATTAAACTGTTTTTATCTCAACCCAGGAGTGTTTCTCACTCTTACTCCTCCAATTCTCTTCCCCATCCCATCGGGGTAGGGGGAGTGAGCAAGTGGCTGTGTGGTGCTTAGTTGCTGGCTGGGGCTAAACCACGACAGAACCTCATGAGGTTCAACAAGCCAAATGCAAGGTCTTGCACCTGGGACGGGGCAACCCCCGATATCAATACAGGCTGGGGGATGAAGGGATTGAGAGCAGCCCTGCAGAGAAGGACTTGGGGGTACTGGTAGATGAAAAGCTGGACATGAGCCAGCAATGTGCGCTTGCAGCCCAGAAAGCTAACCGTATCCTGAGCTGCATCAAAAGAAGCATGGCCAGCAGGTCGAGGGAGGTGATTCTGCCCCTCTACTCTGCTCTGGTGAGACCTCACCTGCAGTACTGTGTCCAGCTCTGGAGCCCTCAACACAAGAAGGACATGGACCTGTTGGAGTGGGTCCAGAAGAGGGCCACAAAAATGATCCAAGGGCTGGAGCACCTCTCCTATGAGGCCAGGCTGAGAGAGTTGGGGTTGTTCAGCCTGGAGAAGAGAAGGCTGTGAGGAGACCTTATTGCTGCCTTCCAGTACTTAAAGGGGGCCTATAGGAAGGATGGGGACAATCTTTTTAGCAAGGCCTGTTGTGACAGGACAAGGAATAATGGTTTTAAACTAAAGAATATTTAAACTGGATATAAGGAAGAAATTTTTTACAATGAGGGTGGTCAAGCACTGGAACAGGGTGCCCAGAGAGGTAGTGGGGGCCCCATCCCTGGCGGCATTCAAGGTGAGGTTGGATGGGGCTCTGAGCAACCTGATCTGGTTAAAGCTGTCCCTGCTCACTGCAGGGGGGTTGGGCTAGATGATCTCCAAAGGTGCCTTCCAACTCAAAGCATTCTATGATTCTGTGTGGGATAGACCTGCTTTTACCTGCTTTCTTCAGTGGTAAGATAAGCAGCAAGAAAAGAGGTTGGAATTAAACTCACATAACTGTAGAAATCTAAAAACTAAGCAGCTAGTCTAAATTAATCTTCTAGTCTCTCTGTATAGGCCATGGTGTCAGGCTAAATCAGCATTTTAAAGGCCTGGGAAAAAAAAAGTCATCTAATTGTCATGACTATGCAAGTGAAACAGAGGGGAGCTTGAGAGTGTGACTGATCCAGTTAAGAGAGAAATCTGTAGTCAATCAAGTAACTAGCAACAGTCTACAAAGGTAATATTGTAAGTTGTGCAAACTAAGAACTATCAAAACATTTCAGAACATATATATAGCGTAAATTAAATGCAGTATGCTGCTGTTTGTTGGAGCTTGAGTAGGTGTGCCTGGAATATAAGTAATTAACTACGAATTGAATGAGAACCACACAACAGGAAAATGATAACTATTAGCTTATATACAAAGGGGAGTTTGAGCTCAGATTCTTTGGACATGGGCTGGTGGATGGCTATGTGCTTCTGGTTGCAAGCTGGTGCCAAGCACACCAAGTTGTGCTTGTGACTTGCAAGATGATCTGCATAATAAAACCTGTGTAAAAATCCAGCCTTGGATCAAATTTCTGGTTGAATGTTTCATAGTGATGGAAAATAGACAAGCTCTGGAGCAGACAATATTACTGCTGGCTAGCAAATTAATGGCCAGTTCTGGAATGGAAGTAAAGGGGTTTGGAGGGTGAGAGAAGCAAACTCCAGAAAGAAGACAAAGTCAATAAATGACTAGGTGTCTCCAGAGGGTGACATTGGCTCCAGAGGGAGCCTGCTCATAGAAATTGAGCTACATGCTTAATTTTTACACAGCTGAAGTTATGTGAGAGGAACTCCACTCCAAGCAAGTCTCTACAGTAAATTAATACAGGAAATTTTCCCTCTGTTTTTGGAGAGTAAGGCAGTTTTCACACAATCTTGTGCATGTTTTTGGGGAAAAAAGGGTGCAGAAGCAGGCAAGGCTTTTACAGCCAAGCTGTCCCATATTGGAATAGTATTTGCTTCCTAAAAAAACTGTTATCACAAGGTAAAAAATCATCAAAGGTCAACATGATGCACTGTATATCAAATTTCAACTCAAAATGAGCATTTACAGCAACTGAATAAGCTCCTGGAAATGGGTAGGAAAGGGAAATACAGAAACAGCCTTTCCTATAGCAGCATGAATGATGCTGCCTTAATGTTGTTTAGAATTTTGGCTGGAGGCACTGAGAACATCAACTTTTTAATGAAAACTCAAAGCGTCCATAGCAGTGTGAAAATTCTAACATTGTTGTATCCCCATATCACTTTTTAACAGCTTGAAGGGAGAAAGACTTTCATTTTAAATGATTCTTGGTTAATTTACAAAGAAATTAGTAGAAGAAAACTTCTAGAAGGTAATAGAATAGCATTACTTGTGCATGTCACACAACATCAAGCCTTGAAAAGTTGTCATAAACTACTTTTTCTTATACCAGAATTATCCTGCTATTTTCAGAGCCACTTACCAGCGACTCATGAATTAGGATCTGGTTTCAGGTGGACTGATTATCTTCAGGTGCCATGAGGTGGTATAACTCCTTTGACTTGCTTGCTGCAGCTATGGCCCGTATAGAAACTCCTAGAGGAAATGTGCCATATGAATTAATCACCTGCTTTAAGCTGGAGTATTTATACAGTCATTCTAATCAGCAAGGGACTGATCTCCTGAACTCCCCATAGCTAAATAAAAGAGAGCAAGAATTGCAGTATTGAGCTGCTTATAAATGTTTTGGAAAATGAGGAAGTTAATGGAGAGAAATAAGGTTTTGCCTGCTCTAAGGAGCATAGTGTAGGAATTTCTAAGCTTGAAGAGTGTCATGGTTTAACCCCTGCCAGCAACTAAGCACCACGCAGCTGCTCGCTCACTCCCCCGCTAGTGGGATGGGGTAGAGAATCAGAAGGGTAAAAGTGAGAAAACCTGTGGGCTGAGATAAAGACAGCTTAATAGATAAAACAAAAGCTGTGTGCACACACAAAGCAAAATAAGGAATTCATTCACTATTTCCCATTGGCAGGCAGGTGTTCAGCCATCCCCAGGAAAGCAAGGCTCCATCACATATAACAGTTACTTGGGAAGACAAAACACCATCGCTCTGAATGTTTCCCCTTCCTTCTTCTTCCCCCAGCTTTATATGCTGAGCACGATGTCATATGGTATGGAATATCCCTCTGGTCAGCTGGGGTCAGCTGTCCCAGCTGTCCCGTCCCAACTCCTTGTGCACCCCCAGCCTACTCGCTGGTGGTGTGGTGTGAGGAGCAGAAAAGGCCTTGACCCTGTATAAGAACTGCTCAGCAATAACAAAAATATCCCTGTTATCAACACTATTTTCAGCACAAATTCAAAACATAGCCCCATACCAGGTACTACAAAGAAATGTAACTCTATCCCAGCCAAAACTAGTACAAAAAGCCAATAAATCCTATACTAGTAATCAGGGAAGTAAGTCCACCTTTTTCAGGACCACATCACATGGACGTCTGAAAGTTGTGTAGGCAGACTGACACAAAAGCTTATTATTTCAGATGGTGGGGGGCATGAACATGGCTTCTAGACTGACTTTGGGTGTCTGGGTTCCTCAGCCCCCAATACAGGTATTAGGTTAGCGTAGGCATGCCTGGCTCTACTGTATCCATACCCACCAGTTTCATCACACAATGGAAAGCCTAGAGTTGTGTAGGAGTGTAGCATCCAGGAGAAGTGGCCTGGCACTTTGCAGGACATGGCCCCTAAATCACATGGCAGAGCAATGCTTAGAGAAAGTAGGCTCTCCTTCTCCTTTCTGATGATTTTGTTGCTGCTGCAGCTAATCCAGCACTCCTCTGATAAATCCTCTCAGTGGCTAAAGAGAAGCATCACTTCAGAAAGGTTGTGGTGGGTTTTTTTCCTAATACCAACCATCTTCATACCCCTCAGAGCAATGTGGCAAATTGCCTGTACACTATATGCATCCCAACACATCTGACAAGGCACAAAAGTACCTTTACAAGTGGGAAATGGGATTGGGAAGGGTAGTGAGGAGAGTCTGAACACAAGAAGTTTCAGCACAAGACTTAAAATCAAGTGGAAAACTGAGGAGACCCAGAGAGAGGTTCTGCTCCAGGTGACAGGTATGACACAGGAGAAACTTTTTACTTGTGCAATATCAGAGGAGAGGTTGGAATGAAAGTCAGAGGGCCAAAGAGGGGAATTTACATCTGGAACAGGCAGCCCTATCCCAAAAGGCTGCCTGAAAAAGGCTAGAGGGTGCTTTTTAATCTGATTTTCTAAGGAAATTATGTTTATGCGATCACTCTGTCTCTGTGCACACATCTCTAT